>NC_065585.1:11945000-13145000 GCF_024542745.1 Macaca thibetana thibetana
AACCCCATGAGGTCAGCACTGATGGCCCCAATTTGACAGATGGGGAAACTGAGACCCAAAAAGGTTGCAACAAAACAAGAAAATGACACAGTCAGCTGTTTCGACTCCAGGTCCCATCCTCCTCCAGCGACCTCTAAGGCACTCTGTTCTTGCCCACTGTTCAGTTCATTCGAATAACCAAACGTAACCGAGGGCCTTTCATGTCCCAGGCTTGGGCTTGGCGGTGGCTATGGGTTGACCACAGAGGGGCCCAGTCATGGAGCCACAGTGAACACAGACATGGGTGGAAGAATGAAGCTCTTTGCTATCATTGAGCTCAGGCTTGTTCCACCTACAAGGGTGGAGTGGGGTAGTGGGGATCATCTTCCAGTCTCCTGAGCTCCTTCCCTGGAGGGGAGAAGCCCTGGGCTCCATTCCTCATGCTGATGCTGGTGGCCTTGGACAAGTTGCTTTCTCTGTAACAAGAGCAGGCTGGGATGAAGGGATCGCTGTGGGCCTTCCATATCTGACAATGATTTGCGGATCAGGGAAATAAAGAGGGGATAAAGTCTATCTGTCCTCCCTCCACCGCCCAGAGTGTGACTCCATCTCCCTTCCCTCCTCCTGCATTGGATCCCTGGCTCAGATGGGGACAAACAGAACTGGCCTAAGGGACTGACACACAAATACACCCCTGGGAGCTGGTCTGGGCAGCCTGCTTGGGGCACATGGTGGTGTTCTGAACCTTGGATGCCGTGGAAGTGCGTAAAACTCTCTGTGCCTCAGTTTTCTCCTCTTTAAAATGAGGCTAATAGGAGCTCCTGCCACACAGGGCTCTCGCGAGCATCAGATGAGACCTGTGGGAAGGGGCTCGCCATGGGCCTTGGCTCACGTTAAGGGCTGGCTCTTTGATCATCTAAGAGCCAAAGTTTGCAAGTATCAGGAGTTGGCCACTGGAGCACAGGGCCAGAAACAGTTGTCAAGGAAGTCAGCTGGCATGCGTGCCTGTGTGTGCGTGTGTGTGTGTGTATATAGGGGACAGATTTAAATACAAATAGCATGGCTGGGAAGACAGGTGGCTGCAGTCTCACTCCATGCAGCACCTACCAGCTCTGTTGTCCATGAGCTCCCAGAAGGACCATGAGGCAACACTGTCTAATCTCAAAGCACCTTGACATTTTCTGTCTAATTATGGCTCCTCCAAGCCCCTTCTCGACACATGCTCCACACCCAACCTCTTTCTTAGTCCTAAGGTCTCTGTGACATGGGCATTTACATCCATTTTACAGATGAGACACCGAGGCCCAGGAAATGTCAGGGCTTGGGGCTGGGATGTGGTGGAGCTGGCTCTTGACCCAGGCTGTGTGCTGCCTGCCTCCTCTTCACCACTGCACTACCCTGCCTGGAGCACAAGCATGGGCAGAGGGGCGTTCTTCTTGTTTCCCTTTTCAGATAAAGACACTGAGGCTCAGAGATGCTGCAGAGACCCCGGTCTCCTGACTCCTCATTCTGTGCTCCAGAACCAAGCCCTTAAGCTGCTGCTTGCCATTCAGTCCTCTTAGCAGTTGGATCCAGGCCCTCTTGCCAGATTCCCTCCTGTTCCTCCCCAGCATGAAGCTTCCACTTTAAAAAAATCAGGGGTGTTCCCTCCCTGCCTCCCCCATCTCCTATACACATATTCTTTCCAGCCCACACCAGGTCTGGTTCTCGCTTTAATTCATTCTGTCAGGAAGTACACCGTGAAAACTTGCAATGTGCAGGCATAGACAGTGACAGAGCAATGGAGCAGGCAGGGTGTATGGGCAAGCCTGGCAGAGGGCACAGCATGTGCAAAGGCCCCAGGGTCTGAGAGCACAGGTGGTCAGGGAACAACAAAGGGCTTGGCTTTGCAGGAGGGTGGGGGGAGGAGGGAGGGTGGCTCAAACACAGGGCAAGGCCAGCAGAGAGTCCCAGCTGGGTGACGTGTTTCCTTCCACATGGGCAAGAACAGGAACCCATGGGTGTCCACAGGAGGACGTCTGCAGCTCCATTTGGGGGAGGCCGCCATTTCAGATGGCTTCAATTTCATGAATCAGAGAAGGATGGGGAAGGCATTTCAGAGCGAAGGAATAGCTTGGCCACGTGCACAGAGGTGGAATTCAGGAGTGTTTGACAGCGAGGCTCATGAAGTAGAAAAGAAGGTGAATGGGAGAAGAACCAAAGGAAGAGGCTGGGAAAACAGACTTGTGTAGGAAGAGCAGGCAGAGAGCCTAATTGGGAAACCACCGAGATGGTGGGACCCCTCGGACGTCAAGGTGCTGATGTGATTTTCAGTTTTATGAGGATGCTGTGGGCCAGGAACACAGCTACGCTTTGAGGGTTGACAAAAGAGACGTGGGCTGAAAGGAGGATTTTTCTGGACACTGTAAGAGGGACAAAGCACATCTAAACAGACACGTAGAGCAAGGGACACATTTTGGGTGCCGACAACCCCTTTCTAGAGAAGCAGCAGCATGAGCTCCCTGCTGCTTGTTCAATGATGGACCTGCCTGATGGATGAATGAGTGGACTCTCAGAATATACGGTGGCTCCAGCTGGAAGCCAGCTTGGGGATCAAGTCCAATCTCCTCACTTTCAAGATGAGAAAATGAGCACAGAGAAGGCAAGTAGCTTGCCTAAAGCCACACAGCAGGGTCTATTTCCCCCTGGTCTTCTAGCTCTCTAGGCGAGGAGTCTACTGTTCTGCTCTGAGGGCAGGGCTATGAGTCCCTGCTCTGTCAGGATGTTCCCCTACTCTTAGAATTATCCCCCTCCATCCCCTCCCAGCTATGGGCAGGCTCATAGCACACATGCCTTTCTCCACTCCCAGACTCAAAGCAGGATTCCTAGAGGTGCAGGCTGGACCCCTCCCTTCTTTTCCTTTGGGCCTGGGCTCTCGTTTTCTCTCACCCCACCCCCCACCCCTAATCAAGACTTAGCAGATCCACACTCAAAGCCCCAAGCCTGAACTTGCCTCCAGATTGGAGTCCGTGGGGTGGGCGGGCTCAGATTTTATCGCATCCCCTGGAATGCCCATCATTCACATTTGCGAGGCAGTCTCTTCTCCCTTGACTCTGTCTCTCTTCCTTCTTTCATAGAGAGCAGGAGGAGGAGGAGGAGGGGAGCTGACTGGTTAATGGAATGTCAGAGCTGGGGGAGAGACTAGAGTCTATCCCAGTCACTGCTCTTTGAAATCAAGTGTACACAAGAATCATCAGGGTGCTGGTTAGTGTGCAGATGTGTGAGGGTGAGGTCTTTCTAGGAATTCTGGTTCAGGGTTCCAGAACATGTTTTTCACCATCTCCCGTGTTCTCTGAGCTTCCCCCTCTGAGTCCTAAACATACTCCTCTCTGCTAATATAAACATCTGTTCCACACTGGAATCATCCTCCAGTTTAAACACAGAGAGGCCACTCACCACCACACCTCCGGAAACTGGAAGTGGCTGGGCATATACGTGAGACTGTTGGGGTCCATGAAAAAGAAAACAGGCTCAGAAACTCACAGTTGGCATGGAGGGACCATGTCACCCTGACTCAAGTTAGTAAGACACGCCTCACCTACAGGCACCATCATCATCATCATCTTCATCATCATCATAATCATTTCTTTCTCCTACACAAGAACCCAAAAGTGTTCATTGACCCTCTAAATGTGCCAGGTAAGCTGGCCAGGGTATGGAATCTGTGGTATCTTTAGAACACATGCCCGGCATTGAGTCAGGACAGCCCGCCCATCAGCCTGCCCGTCAGCCTGCCCCTCCTCCCAGCCACCTGGCCTGAAGTCTTTATAGGCCCCTGCCCACTGAATTGGGCCTTGCCTGCGGCTGGTGCATCCACCCAAGTTGGAATCCCCCGTCCTGCTATTGGAACAATGGAATCCTCCCCTTGGGTGTTTTGGGGTCTTCTGTGCTTTGTTTCTGCTTCATTCAACATCCCTGAGAAGCCAATAGTACTAATATTAATATATTCCTTTATACAGAGATGATCCTGGCTCAGAAAAGCTGGGCTACTTGCCTGAGGGTGCACAGCCCGTTAGTGGAGACGCTGGGATTAGAACCCTCCGCATTTCTCCCTCCCCACCTGTTATCATAGCCTTAGGCACACTTGTGTCTTTCTAGGCCAACACTGTCTAGTAAAATACAATGAGAGCCATAGACGAAATTTTACATTTTCTAGTAGCAGTATTAAAAAGTAATAAGAAACAGATGAAATTTAGTGGAATAATAGATTTTGTTTAACCCAGTATATTCAAAACATTATCATTTCAATACGGAGTTAATACAAAAATTATTAATGGGAATATTGTGCTCCTGCATTCATACCATGTCTCTGGAATCAATGGTGTATCTCATGCTTCCGGAACATTTCAGCTGGGACCAGTCTCATTTCAAGTGCTGAGTGGCCTCCTGCCGCACGTGGCTACTGACTGGCCCATGCTGGTCTAGATTACAGCAACACCCCTGCCTCACAGGTGTGTGCAAGTGGGCACATGCTCGGTGTGAACCCTTGCCATCATCCATATCACAGGGATGCAGGGCCCACCACAGTGTCCTTGAATGGGGGGACAGCTGTGCTGAAGCCCTGCTTTGAAACCCCCACAGTGACCCTGCCTGGCTCGCTTTGCTTCCTGGCTGTGGTTGGCACCCTTCTCAGCCCCTCCCAGGAACCCACCTGCTTTGCCATCCTTGCTCCCATATCAGAGCCCACCTCCCTTGGAGTTTGCCTCCCTGCTGCCCAGAGGATGGCTGAGGTTCCTGGGAAGATCCCTGGGTTGCTGTTTATACAAAGCCAAGGGCAGCCTCCTGGCATGTAGGTGCTTTGCTGGCACAGGGTAGGAGCCTTTTCTAAAACCTTGGGGTGGCATTGGCGGGGGGCCTTGCTGTGGAGCCAAGAGTGCTACCCAGCCCACAAGGCCAGGAGTGCTGCCCAGCCCACAAGGTAGCATTTTGTCTCTCAAGGAGCTGGTTGGGCGGAGGCCTGTTCCCGTGCCCACTCCTTCTCCAAATGCCATGCCGAGGGGGAAATGCCTTTCAGTGCCATGCTCTTGCCAGCATCCAAGATAAAATGTGGGCTGGAGGGGCCCTGAGCTGGCAGCAGGGGGTTCAGGGAGCCCAAGGAAGCTCTGGGTGGGGAGTTGGGGGTGTGGGGCCTGGATGGGTTTGAAATCTTCACTCAGATTCCAACTCTAAACAGGAGGTGTGAAAAGCCATATTGTTCACATTCTCTGTTTTCTAAAGGGGATATTTTGCCATATACTTGACCCACATTATTCTGCAGTTGCTTCTGGAAGCAGAGAATGAGTTTGTGTCTCACACCCAAACACAGGGTTCACACACACACACACACCACACCACACACGCACACCACACACACACAAGCACACCACATACACACTCAATACACACACACCACAAACGTGCACACACCACACACAAGCACCACACACACCACACACACACAAGCACACCACGTACACAATACACACCACACACATACACACACACACCACACCACACACACACAGACCACATACGCACTCAACACACACACCACACACATACACAGACATCACACACACACCACACACACGCACCACACACAGAAACACACCATATACACACTCAATACACACACACCACATACATACACACACACCACTCACACACAAACACACCACATATACACTCAACACACACATCACACACTCACACACACCACACACATACCACACACACACCACACACACATGTACCACACACACATCACATGCAACAAATACCATATACACATACCACACATCCCCCCCACACACCCCAGGCACACACCCCACAAACACACCACACACACAACACACACACAGCACACTGCCCCCCGCACACACCACACACGCCCTTCACACACACCCACACACACACACACACACACACCCCCCCACACACACACACACACCCCCACACACACCACACACACCCTTCACACACACCACACACACACCACACACACCACACCCCCCACCACACATGCACACACACACCCCATGCACATACCACACACACACCACACACACCACACAAACCCACACACACCACACACTCACATACACCACACACACACCACACACACCACACACAACAAACACCACACACACACACCCCACCACACATGCACACACACACCCCACGCACATACCACACACACACCACACACACCACACAAACCCACATACACCACACACACACCACACACACCACACACAACACACACACACACACCACACACACACCACACATACCACACCCCCCACCACACATGCACACACACACCCCACGCACATACCACACACACACCACACACACCACACAAACCCACACACACCACACACACACACACACCACACACACACCACACACTCCACACACAACAAACACCACACACACACACCACACATCCCCCCCACACACCCCAGGCACATACCCCACACACACACTACACACACAACACACACACAGCACACCGCCCCCCACACAGACCACACACACCCTTCACACACACCACACACAGCACACACACCCCCATACACACCACACACACCCTTCACACATACCACACACACCACACCCACACACCACACCCCCCACCACACATGCACACACACACCCCACGCACATACCACACACACACACCACACACACAACACACAAACCCACACACACACCCTCCACACACCACACACACACACCCCACACGCACTCCCCCCACACCATCCCCCCCACACACAACACAGGCACACACACATACACACCACACACGCACCCCCACACACACCCCACACACACCCCACACACACCCCACATACACACCATACGCATACCCCCGCACGCCCTCTCTCACACACACAGAGCAGCTGTGCACATCCCACATGTGTTGATACGGGAGGGAGGATGTGGGTCTCACCTGTAGACCTATACATAGACCACCACAGGCCTCATGCTTGCCCAGGAATTTATCATGCAGCATTCGTTTGCTGAATTACACGCTTCTGAGAGGCTTTCCTCAGTCACATTTTCACGTTCAGCAGCAGGGAGCTTGGTGTGATGAGACTGTTAGTCCGATTAACAAATGAGGAAAGTGAGGTCTGAGGTGGCAACAGGACTTATTGAGGCTGACACGGCCAGTAGCAGAGCCTAATTCCAGCCGCTCTACTCTGGCTGACGTTGCCCCTGTCACCTGCCCCGCTAGCCAGTAAGCTCTGTGGGGGCAGGGACAACATGCTCCTGGTTTCTGCACAAGTGCTTGGACCAGGGAGGCAGGAGGCTCCATTACCAAGAGCTGGACCGAGGTTCAAATGTCAGCTCCCCTGATTACTGGCTGTGTGACCTTTGACAAATTAACCTCTCCGAGTCTCAGTTTTCGCATCTGTGAAGGGGGATAATTGCACTTGTAAATAATATTGTTATGGGAATTGTAGAATGTGCCTAATAAATGTTGGATGAACTGGGGTAGGTCTTATACATGTGTTGGCCCAGTACTTGCTAATGCACATTAAATGGAGTCCCTTTCTCTTAGCACATGGTAGACACAATAAATGTAGAAGAAAGAATAAAGAGCTGAAAACATAAGTCATATCTGCCATACACCTTTAGCACAGATTAAATTCCTAAATACACTTGGCTGTTCCTGAGATCGCTTGGGTGCCATCCTCCTCCGCTGACCTCCTCCTGGACTGCCATCTTCCTCCTTCCACTGCAGATCCTTTCCAGAATGCTTTCACATCTCCCAGAGAAGTCCCCCTCGTCACTCTACTTCCTCAAAGTTTTCTTGGCAATTCTCATAGACATTTTCTTCTATATGAACATTTACAACCATTTTTTCCATTAAGATCTGACTGGGACCCTGGTTGGACGTGTGCTCCCCTTGCATATTCATTCAGGAGGGTGGCCATGTATGGAATTTGGCTGTGAAACAAGGCTGGTGTCCGAGTGGAGTCCAGCTTGTTTCTATCAGTCTCACAGCCCACACAGCAGGCAGGGCTTTCGGGATGCCCTGAGAACTCCAGTGCCGTGCACACCTTTGTCCCAGAAGCGTCTAAATCATGAAACAAGCGTGGGTCGGGTGGTCTGGGTTCCCCAGGCAGGGGCTGCCTAGAAAAGAGGTACCCTGTGCTGGTCCCAGGAGCCTTCCCTCCATCCTGCTGCCTGGGTCCCTCCACATGCTCTGCTCCTTTGCTGGTCTCCTCTGGCTGAGTCCTTGGCTCTGTCCTTTACTCCTCCTCAGCACTGGCTGTTCCAGGAGCTGACCGGGGCTCCAGTATACTTGGACTCATGCTTAAACCTCTCGCCTCCTCTCCCCACTCAGACTTGGGCTTCTCTCAAACTCTTACCTTTTCTCCATCCACTCCCTGCCCTCCCAGACAGGGCAACCTGCAAAGCTGTACCCACATAAAGGCGCAGCCGTACCCAGAGCCGAAATAAAGACCGACTTAGCTCCTTCTGGGCACTCCTGTAGGACATGGGCAGCCTCCCCTAAGTAGGAATGGTTAGAATTTGGCATCAAAAGATCTAAGTTTGGGCCCTGGCTACTTCTTAATGAGGAGATCCTGGGCAAGTCCTTTACTTGCTCTCACTCCATTTCTTTCATTTGTGAAATGGAGCTGATAACTTTCTGGTGAGGTGGTTCTGAACCAACTACAGGCCGGCACCATGCCAGGCATGAGGATTTAACCATAGACGAGACAGACTCACCCCCAGCCGTCATTACACACACGAAGGCATTGCGAGGAATTCCCATTTCCCAGCTCTCAGTTTGCTGTCGGCTCTCGGCCTCAGTTCTGGCTGAAGCAGACACAGAGTCTGGTTCTGGCAAGTGGCTTAACCCCAACACTCGGTTTCCTCATCTGTGAAGGGGGCTGCTTAATCCCCAAGGAAGCCGTCAGTGTCAGCTGGGGATAAACACCCTCTTGCCATCACCCCTCTGTCTCTAGGCTGTTCTGCCAGGAGCAGGTCCTGCCCTGGACTGTGGAATCTGGGGCTCAGAAGCTGCCAGGTGCCCACCTCCTGCCCTCCTTGCACTGCCTGCCTCTGCCTTTCCCTCACCATGCCTGGCCCTAGCAGGCTGGCTCTACATGGTCACATGTGTGACTCCCCTGGCTTTTGGAGGTGCAGAGCTTTGTCCCTTCCACTTGGTGTACCCTGGGGTGCAGGTAGAAGAGAGAGAGAGATCTTGGGGTGCCCCATCACCCCCACCCTGGAACAGCAGGCTTCATAGGCAGGAGCCAAGTATGGACACTCTACAGACTGCAGAGGGCTGTGCAGACTGGAGGTGACAGCAGTTGGGGTTCGGCATCACCCTGGGCACTGCTCGCTCAATAAGGAGCTTTTGTTGAAAGCTGGCATTTTTCTTTCCTTTTTTTTTTTTTTTTTTTTTTTTTTTTTTTTTTTTGCTTTTTCCATCTCCCATCCTCACAGTATCTCCAATGCTTGGAGTCTTGGAGTTTTCAAACTCAGAGACTCTAGAAGTCTCCTGACAACTCCCTCGCTTTACACTGCTCTGGGAGGGTAAGTGACCCACCCAAGGCCACACAGCCAGGTTAGGCAAAGACGGGTCTGGAGCCCGGGCCCCTGACTTCCAGTTCTACTGAGGGTCCCATTCTTTCTGCACTGTTTCAGGTGGGGAGAGAGGGCAGGCTGGACCTGTGTAGTTTGTTTCCCCAAGTGTCGCACCGTCCTCCTCACCCTGCCAGCTTCAGCCAACCTGAGCAGTTGACTCCTCACCCGGAGCTTTGCCCTTGCCCTGTGGCCACCTTCCTTCCCCAAACCTTCCCAGCCCTTTCATCCTTCCCGCCAACCCCCATACAGCAGGACCCAGTGGGGAAGGGAGCCAGGTGTCCCTCTGAGCCCCTCCAGGCAGGACTTACCGTGGCCAGGACGCCGCTGGTGGCTGCTGCTGTCACTGCTGCCAGCATCCAGGGCAGGAACCACCTCATGCCTGGACGTCAGTGGCACAGGCATCGACCGAGGAGCCCAGAGGATCCGACCACCTCTCGGGGGAGCTGGGCCCAGACTGTCCGGCCCATCAGGAGCAGCAGATATGCCTCTTCCGCAGCCCTTGGGGGGTTTTATTAAAGCAAGATCTGACGTCAGGGTGAAGGACAAACCCTGCATTTTCCTCTGAAAAAACTTTTCCTGCCTCTCTTTTTTTTTTTTCTTTCTTCCCTCTGTCCCCACCTCCAGCCTGAACTTGGCCAGCCTCCCCAGCTCTGACAGTTCTTAAAGGGAAAGTTACAAGGCTATGACTTCACACTAGGGCGTGAAATTCTCACAGAGGAGCTGGGGTCATCCTGCCTAGGTCTTCCACGACCACAGGGAGCGGGAGCGTGGGAGGGTGCAGGATGGTGGCAGAGACGCTGTTACTCCAGGCAGGCGGGTGTGTGGGCTTTGAGGGGCTCCCAGTGGAAAATCAACTCCCTGTCATTTCTTTAGGCTGCTCCTACTTGGTTTTCTTTTTTCTTTTCTTTTCTTTTTTTTTTTTTTTTTTTTTTGAGACAGTCTTGCTCTGTCGGCCAGGCTGGAGTGCAGTGGTGCGATCTCTGCTCACCGCAACCTCTGTCTCCCATGCTCAAGCAATTCTCCTGCCTCAGCTTCCTGAGTAGCTGAGATTACAGGCATGTGCCACCACGCTCAGCTAATTTTTGTACTTTTAGTAGAGGCGAGGTTTCACCATATTGGCCAGGTTGGTCTCAAACTCCTTATCTCAGGTAATCCGCCCGCCTTGGCCTCCCAAAGTGCTGGGATTACGGATGTGAGCCACTGATCCTGACCCTACTTCTGGTTTTCATTTGCCCTCTTGCATTCCCCTCTCCCTAGCTGCAAGTGAAAGAGGACAGCTTTCAGTCCACCCATCTAGAAATGATAGGAATTCACAAATAAAATGAGCTCTGAGGCTCAGGTTACAGCATCACCTTCATGACACATGAAAGCCACGGTAATGCATTTGCTGTTTTCCTTCTCTGCTCATTGGTCAGAGGCAGTTTGGTGCTGGAGCTGTCCCCATGTGTCTCTGGATGCTGGTTATCCCTGGGGGGTTGGGATTCCTGGCCTGCATCCTTGTTGCACTGCTGCCACTGAGTCTCTTCCTTGGGCAAGAAAGGAGATAAGATGTCTTCTGTGGGCTGTCCTCGTCCAGCCCTGTGCTCCCCATGGGGACCACTGCCACAGCCTCCTGACATACCCAGCCTCCCTGCCCACACTCTGTCATCCACACATCTCAGAGCAATCCTTGAACTAGCATCATGTACAGATCACCTTCTGGATACGATTGTCCAAAGCCTGCCCATCACACAGCACAGAATCCCCAGTTCTGGCGTGGCCCCTGGGCCAGCCAACTCCCTGCATGCTTCTTCCTCTCTGCCTCTCGTGCACCATGCCCAACCACAACTGCCTCCTTGCAGCTGCTCTCACACCTTGGCAAGTCCTCAGCATCTCCAGGTCAGTAGGAACTCTCGACACTGCGGTTTAAACGACAGTTACTCCTTCTCTTGTCTTTTCCTGTATCTTATTGACAAAGGATGCTGAAGCATGCGTGGCTGCTTGGAGGCAGCAGCAGGCTTGTGTTCATGAAAGGGGTTTATGATCCCTATAGACATGCCCCAGAAGAAATGGTGCTGATGATTTCTCCATTTATTGACCTCGGGATGGGCCTGTGATCCAATTCTGGCCAATGAGACATAAGGGAAACCTGCTAGGGTCTTCTAGAAAAGATTCCCTTCCTCGGGGAGAGAATGACCGTCTACTCATTCTTTTCTTTCCTTGTGTGCAAATGTGATGGTTGGAGCTGCAGCAGCCATTTTGGGTATATGAGGCACAAGCCTGAGAATGAAAAGTCAACAAACTGAGGATGGCAGAGCAGAAGCAAAAAAGAAAGGTCTGAGTTGTTGGGACTTCATGTTGTTACTGGAACCACTGTTCAGACTTCTCATTACATGAAATAATTTGGCCAGGCGCGGTGGCTCACACCTGTAATCCCAGCACTTTGGGAGGCCGAGATGGGCAGATCAAGAGGTCAGGAGATCGAGACCATCCTGGCTAACACGGTGAAACTCCGTCTCTACTGAAAATGCAAAAAATTAGCCGGGCGTGGTGGCGGGCGCCTATAGTCCCAGCTACTTGGGAGGCTGAGGCAGGAGAATGGTGTGAACCCAGGAGGCAGAGCTTGCAGTGAGCCAAGATTACGCCACTGCACTCCAGCCTGGGTGACTGAGTGAAACTCCGTCTCAAAAAAATAAATAAATAAAAACAATAATAATAATAATTTAATATTTTGTTGCTTAAACTGTAGTTAGTCTGATTTTTCATTTCTTGGAGTAAAGTCGTATACCAATTGATACATGAAGATTACTAAAATCATATATGTAAAATTAAAGGGCAGGGTATGTGGGGGGCACGTAAGGACTGCCCAATAAATATCAGTCATTTTCTTCTCATTAACTTATTGACGCTCTTAAAAACAAATCCCAGGCCAGGCGCGGTGGCTCACACCTGTAATCCCAGCACTCTGGGAGGCCGAGGCGGATGGATCACAAGGTCAGGAGATTGAGACCATCCTGGCTAACATGGTGAAACCCCATCTCTACTAAAAACATAGCAAATTAGCCAGGCATGGTGGTGGACACCTGTAGTCCCAGCTACTTGGGAGGCTGAGGCAGGAGAACAGCATGAACCCCGGAGGCAGAGGTTGCAGGGAGCTGAGATCACGCCACTGCACTGCAGCCTAGGCGACAGAGTGAGATTCTTTCTCAAAAACAAACAAACAAACAAAAAACACAAATCCTAGGAGGCCAGCATTGTTGACAGGTGTCATTAATAAATAACCCAAGGTGTTAGGGGCCAATCTAGGTTCACTTACCTTTCGATGAACACTAAGTATGAACAGGCTCTGTGCTGTAAAGCATCTCATGACTGCAAGGCAGACAGTGTTATGAAATAGGTGGAACAAATCTCAGAGATGCTAGATGGTTTCAGAGCACACGTGTGAGTAGTAGATCTGAGGCTGTAACTAAAGTCTCTTAACCTCAGACAAGGCACAGAGTCAGGACCAGACATTTCCAAGCCAGATTGACCTGCCAAAACCTCTTGATGTTAAGTGTAACAAGAGCCTGCAGAGCTGGAACCCATTGAACTCCACCATCAGTTTTAGGAAATTCGATTGTCTCGAGCAATTGAAGCAGATATCCCAAAACATGATCACAGTGCTGACCATTCCACCTGCGGGTGAAACCTCACATGACCCGGTGGGCCTCACGGGCACCTGCCGTTCTTCAGTGTCAGTGAAACTGAAAAGAAATGGCCCAGCGAGCTGGACAGGATGGTGGATTTGGAGGCAAAATGCCTAGGGTGTCCTCCAGCTCTTCTATTTACTGGGGGGCCTTGGACAATCAATAACCTCCCTGTGCCTCAGTTTTGTTTGTTTAAAGAAATGATGTTAGTATCTACTAGATAGGGTCCTCAGGAGGCCGGAAGGGGATAATTGGTGTGTCCCTGCTTTCCTGATTAGAGGAGCCAGAATGGGCTGCAGCCTAGGCTCTATGATTGGGTTGTGGTGTGTTCATCCCTACAAGAGCTGGGCAAACCCTAAGCATCTGGCCAGTGGACCAGAACAATAGTTGCCATGTTCCAGGTGACACCGTCTCACCAAATCCTCATCTCAGTTCATTTTCACAACCAGTCTCCCATTAGACATTGTTATCCCCATTCGATAGATGAGGAAACTGAGGCATGGAGAGATGAGTAACATTTCCCTGCCATTCGGCTAGTACATGGCAAAATTGTGATCTGAACGCAGATCTGTGTAGCTTCAAACAATTTTTTCCCCAAGTAAACCCAGCTTCCTCATGTGTTGAACAAATAAATGAATAAATAAGGAATGAACGAATTCAGTAGATGATGGATGGATGGACAGAAGGATGGATGCGCTCAAGTATGGGAAGATCACGTTCCATTTCCCAGGACCTCCCGGGACAGTCTTCTGCAAGGATGTCCCCCAGTCCTAATCATTTCATCTAAATCGGCCCTCCAGACTGGTCTCTAGCTCAGTCACCCACTTTCTTCCTTCATGGTTCTAGCCCTGTGGGTCATTGTTTGTTTACTGAGTATTGATCATTTCCCTCATAGATTTTGAGGTCCAAGGGTGAGACCAGGCCCACATCTCCCTATCTATCCTGTATCCCCAGCATCAGTACAAAGTCCAGCCTGCAGAAGGTACTTGAGATATGTTTTTTAGTGAATGACCAAATGAACCAATGAAGAAGCAGATGAATGAGGTGGTGAAGGGATGTATGGGTTGAAGAATGAAGAGAGGAAGGAGGGAATACTTGGAGAAGAAGACAAATGTGTCCGCACATGCTCCTCGAGAGCCAAACTCTGCTCCTTCAAGGTGCTGAGAGGAACACAAAGCCCATTTCAGGTCTCCAGGACCCATTTATGGAGGAAGCATCAAGGGGTAAATGAAAGATGGAGGTGGCCGTCGTCCTGGCTGAGCCCAGGTAGGAGTGTGTGGGTTGCAGGGCCTGGAGGTGATCTTCTGCCTTTTCTCCAGGTGTCAGGCCCATAGGCATCACACAGGGTGACTTATTTTCATTGTCAATGGTGATTTATTGGTACCAGTGCTGCAGAGGGTTCATGGCATGCTGCCAAGGCTACATAGGGTCCCTCTCTGAACACGGTCCCCTCTGAACTTAATTTATCCATGTACTCCCTTGATCCTAATTCCCCATGCCTCTCCTCAGCTCCCCACAGACAACAGGATCTGCATCCCTGAGCTTGGATTATTTGTCTGCATGTGTCCTTGTAAACACACAGTAAGGTTGTTCATTCAATAATCATGTATGGAGTGTGCTAAGCACATAATACAATGTGCTAAGTGCCTTTGAGATAGGTGCTCAAACCATGTCCTCCTTATATTTGAGGAAATCAAGGCACGGAAGACTTAAGGAACTGGCTCCAGGTCACACAGCTAGCAGGCATCTGACTCCAGACTCAAGTCAGAGAGTGGGCTCCTGAGTCCTGCGCCTTTGTGAGTTTTTAATATAGGTAGGTGGTGGGTGCTACAGCCTCCTTCCATTTTTCCTCTTTTCCACTAAGTTCTATGCTTTTCAGATCTGGCAACCCCTTCCTAGTGAGTGGCTCCTGACTGCTGCCTTGGTTTCCCCAGTGTGACCTCATCCCATCCCCCATGAGGGGCACTCAAGTTCCCTCTGACTCCCACCAGCAGACCCAGCCACTGCTCCTGCTCCTCAGGCCTATTAAGGGATTCCTCTGGGATTCAGGGATCATCTGTTAGTTGCCACCTTGGCTAATGTCATTCTCATGTGGCTGATGGTTCAACGCTGTCCACACAGGCCTGGGTTGAACTTCTACCTCCTGCTACTTACTGCTGTGTGCCCTGGGAGAAGTCACATAAACCCTCTGTGTTCTGGTTTCCTTGTCTATAAAGCGGAGAAGTGGAGATGAGAGAGGTACTGATCACTCTTAACTGCTCCTGGCACTGAGTAAGAGATGTAGAAGGATTTATTACACAGCTTAGCACATGGTACGTGCTCAATAAAACCCCTCATCTTGGATGCATATTCTTGTCACTTGCCCTTGCACCTTGAGGGCAGGATCTGGCCTGGGTCACTTCTGTGTCCCCCATTTGGGCCTGTCACACTGTAGGTGCTTCTGATGTGTGTGGCAAGGACAGGGGAGCCCATGGTGGGGACATTGTTTGGTCTCCGGCCTGCATTCAACCTTGCACTGGAGGCGAGGCCTTGCACTTCCTCCTCTCTGGGACTGGGCTCCCTGCATCCAGCTCCGAACAGGGCTTCCAGGCATGTCCTGCAGCAGATCTCTCAGGGCAGCTGTAAATAAATTCCAAAGAGGGGCTGGTGGAGGGGTCTCAAGAACAGAGGCCAGGCAAGAGCATTCCTATACCAAACAGTAAGACCGCCTTGACCACAGCCAGAAGCACAGAAGATTCCAGAGGCTGTCTCCGGACCAGGCACCCCAGAGGCCCCCGCAGCTCCCATCTGCACCAGATTTACTCATAGCCTATTTGTTTGTTGTTTGTTTGTCCCATGAACATGCACGGAGCCCACACTGTCCAGGAGGCAAGATGCCCATTCCTGGGTGACTCAGATGTACACAAAGCATTTCTGCTGAACCAGTGCGGCTGCTCTGGGAAAAACAGAGGAGGGTGGGGTTCTTCTCAGAGGTTCTTCTCAGACCTTTGCCTCCCGGCAGTGCAGGCATGACGACCCAAGTGAGGATCTGCCTCTCTTCTTGGGGCTCAAGCAAGAATGGAGGAACCACTGAAGGGGGACCCTCGACACCAGGGCTGCCTAGAGGCCAGAGGGGCAAAGGTGTGTCCCTTATGCCCCATCTTAAACAGCTAGGCCTACTCTGGGAGGCTGGCGGCACCAGGAAACCCCTGACTGGCTCCGCTTCTTGCCACTCAGGTCCTGAGACCCAGCTTATTTGGGCGGAAACTCACCTATAGCTCCAGTCTTGGACACAGGTGAGGTCTCCCAAGCCTCAGGAGCTTTGGTGTCAGGCTGGCCTCTGCTAAATATACAAGGAAACACTTGCCACATTGCATGACAGCTGCGAGATCGTGGAAAGGCCACTCTCCTCTCTGAACCTCAGTCTTCCTCTCTGTATAATGGGGGTAATGATAATATTGACATCCTAGGGTTGTGATGGGGACTAGTTTAGAACTTAGCTTATGATAGAAGCTGAATACAGAGTTACTATTTATTTTCTTTTTTGCTTTTTGTCACAGGGGCTCAGCCTGTGTTCCCAACCTGGGCCATGTTGATTGCAACCCCCATCCCTGGGTCGTCTGCCTGTAACATGGCTGTGAGCTGGGACAGTTGTCTCAGTTCACCCCCTTCCTTGTCTTCACCAGTAAAAGCCCACAGTTCTCTATGTTCTCAGGGTGCGTATTTCTGCTGGTATCTTGAGTAAGACTAATGTGTGGTGTGTGTGGACAAGGAAAGAGAGGTGGAAATGAAGCGACAAAGAAAGAAGTGCCACCCCGGTCTTAACTTGCTCCCAGATGGTCCCTGGCAGCCTGGGATCTTCCTGGGGGGCCAACTCAGCTCACTTAAGCTTCAAAACCCAATGCAAGTCTGGGCACAGTGGCTCATGACTGTAATCCCAGCACTTTGGGAGGCAGAGGCAGAAGAATCATTTGAGGCCAGGAGTTTGAGACCATGAGCCTGGTCAACATGGTGAAACCCCGTCTCTACTAAAAATACAAAAATTAGCCAGGTGTAGTGGTGCACACCTGTAATCCCAGCTACTGGGGAGGCTGAGGCAGGAGAATTGCTTGCACTCAGGAGGCAGAGGTTGCAGTGGGCTGAGATCGCACCACTGAACTCCAGCCTGAGCGACAGAGTAAGACCTTGTCTCAAAATAAAATAAATAAAAAACAAAAACAAACAAAAAAACAAAAAAATCCAATGCAATGACTTCCTAATGCATGCAAGGCACAGGGCCAGACCACAGGGCACATAGAGATGAAAGGGCATTATTTGGCCCTGGTGGCTCACGGCAGGAGCCTCACATCCAGTGGGGAATCTGTGTGTCACCCAGAGACCCCTTCCCACGCCAGACTAGCAGAGTCTCTGGGGCCCCTTGACTTGGAGCATCCCTGGGGTCTCAGGCCTTCAGACCAGGACAGAGATCCTCACAGCCCTTCTGCCCCATGGGCAATCCCTGAGACAGACAGGTAGTTCAGCTTATTCTTCTTTTAAAAACTATTTATTAGTCCAAGACAGGAGAATTGCTTGAGACCAGGAGTTCAAGACCAGCCTGGGAAACGTGGCAAGGCCACATCTCTACAAAAAAATTAAAAAGTTAGCCTGGCATGATGGTGTGCACTTGTAGTCTTAGCTACTCGGGAGGCTCAGGCAGGAGAATTGCTTGAGCCCCAGAGGTCGAGGCTGCATTGAGCTGCAATCATGCCACGGCACTCTAGTCCAGGTGACACAGTGACACACTGTGTCTAAAAAAAGAATACTATTTATTAAAGTATAACTTACATTAAAATGCACACATCTTAAGTGTACAGCTTGATAAATTTTATACATGATTTATGAGAACTTCTGTGTTCAGCACTCACCCAGTTCAAGATAGGGAGTTTCCCTCACGCCTCCCTCCCTGCAAATTGATACCCGTCCCCACAAATCACGATGATGACTTCTATCACCCTAGATTCACGTTGTCTGCTCTTGAACTTCACACAGACAGAAGCGTACAGTACATGCTCTTTCACATTTAGCTTCTATTCCTGAACATGGTGCCCGTGAGAGTCATTGGTGCGGCTGCTCCAGCCACAGTAGTTTGGGTTTTCAGGGCTGCAGTGGGAGAGTTCACTCCTGCTGCCCAGTTCTGGTATGCAGTGAGACCTCAGACTCTAGCCTTGGGATTTTGCCCTTTCCTCTGCTGTGGGGGACTCAGCTGGGGCTCTGTGTCCGGCTTTCATCTCTGTTACCCCAGGACCTGGGCTCCAGCCACATAGATCCCCAGCCGGATGTGAGGCTCCTGCTGTGGGCCACCACGGCCACATCATGCCCTTTCGTCTCTGTGTGCGCTGTGGTCTGGCCCCATGACTTGCATGCAGTAGGTGTTCCACAGATGTTCAATGTAAGAATAAATCCTACTCACCCTCTTTTATAAAGAGGATGGTGCCATCTATCTCATGGGGTTCTTGAGAGTTTTAAGTCACAGACAGTGTGCACCTCTCTGTGTCTCACATCCCTGTGATGAGAGCACCACTGGCTGCTTCTAGAATATGTGCTGGGGGCTCCAGCAAACCCTCCTCCTTGGGTTTTGATTCTTTAATGCAGAGCCACAGATGAGGCAGGTGTTAACATCCTCCCCATTTTACAGAGGCAGAAACAGTGTTTCTGGGTTCACCTTTGGGCTCACGGAGGTAAGTAACTGTTCAGTCATGTTCCAGGCAGGGGCCGGGATCGGATCCCTGACTGTGGTGGTGCCTTTGCGCAGGTGTGGGCCTCTCTGAGTGAGAAGCACTCAGGGTTCCAGAGTCTGCCAAGTGTTCCGAGGAGGAGCAGAGTGTGGGTTGGAGTGTTTGGCAGGCTTGGTGGAAGATCTGGGTGCACGTGGGCTTGGAGGCTGCACTGGTTTGGGTTGGCAGCGAGCAGGAAGCAGGCATTCCGGGCTGGGAAGCAGTGAGCAGCTGCCATGTGACTCTGCCACGGGAAAGGGAGTGATATTGTGCTTGTCCTGGGTGTTGAGCGTTTCCAAAGCAGCCGTGGAGAAAATGGCAGAGAAGCAGTTTCAAAGCCAGCCTGTGCCAGAAGCCTAGAGTGACACCAGCCCCTGAACCATGCCTAGGGAGCCATCTAGGGGCCTGGAGGGGAGGGGCAGTGATGAGAATGTCTTCATTCTTGAGCTCCTAGGGCTTAGCAGCTGGCCCACAACAAATGCAGCACATTGTGGAATGGACGTCCTCAAAGCCCCGGTGCATAGAATTCACCTGGAAGGTTTTAAAATATACAAATTCCCAGGACTGTGACCCAGAGGTTCTGAGTCAGTGTGTCTGGTAAGGGTTTGCAAATTTGCTTTTAAACAAACACCTCCGGGTGAGTCAGAGAAAGAGCATCCTTGGAGCCTGCTTTGAGAAATACGGCAGAATGGAAAAGCGTGTGCTGTGGATCCAGGCGGGTCGGGATCTGACTCTACTTCCTGCCAGTGTTTCATCACAGAGGAGCTATTTACCCTCCCTGAACCTCAGATTTCCCATCTGTAAAATGGGCTGATAACATGTTCCACTGCAGGCTGTGGGGATGAAATGAGGCAACTGGATGAATTTCCTGGAGCTACCATAATGATTTCCATACACTCAGAGGCTTAAAACAACAGAACCTTGCTTTCTCACAGATCTGGAGAGTAGAAATCAGAAATTGGGTGTTGTCTGGGCAGCACGCTGCCTGAGGGCTCTAGAGGAGACCCTTGCCTCGCCTCTTCCAACTCCTCGTAGTTCCAGGGGGTCTTGGCTTGTGGTTGCATCACTCTAATCTTTGCCTTGGTCCCGCCTTTTCTCTGTCCTCAATGTGTGTCTCTTATAAGGACTCTTGCCATTGGATTTAGAGTCCACCCAGATAATCCAGGATGATCTCACATCAAGATTTTAAACTTAATCCCATCTGCAAAGACTTCTTTCCCAAATAAAGTCACGTGCCCAGGTTCTGGAGGGTAGGATGTAGACATATCTTTTTGGGGCCACCATTCATCCTATTATGGCAACATATATGAAAACTCTGAGGACAATGTCAGGGATGTAATAGATCCTCAGTACATATCAATCTCCTCCATCTGCCCTTTCTTATCTGTTGTTAAATCCTGTCATCCCCACCTTAAAATGCACAATTTGATCATTTATCACCTATACTGTCACCATGTAGGCATTGTGACCTACACCCAGCAGGGACAGTGTCACCCCAGGAGAGTGGCCACCCTGAGAGAGCTGAGCGGCTTCTCTCATGACTGAGGAACCTGCTGAGGCTGGATGCATAGGTTCAGGGCAGTGGTCATGGTGGAACTCAGAGCCTCACCTGATAAAGGGATGGAGCCTCGCTGGTCCTTGGGGAAATCAGGATTATAAGAGTCAGCGCAACTGCCCAACAGTTCCTGAGGGACAAACAGTGGCAAATGTTTCCTGAAATTGGGCAAATCAGTGGCCCCTCTGGGCATCAGAACCCCATGTATGTGCTGAAGAAGAGGCCACCGCTCTCTGCACCTTTGCGGCCACATAGCTGTCTGTTTGAATGACTCATGTCTACTGTAGAGGTAGGAATGGTTCAGAGAAAAGGAGACTAGGGAAGACTCCAGCAGAAAGTGGGATTTTCTAGATGTGAGAAACCAATTTCCTTAACCTTGTACCCCAGACCATCTTGGACTACCTCCTGCCTCTTTTCCCACCACACCTGCTTCTCCTTCCTCTCAGCTCAGATAAGCCTGGCCAACCCAGAGTTCCCACAGGACCAGTCTCTGCCTATGTCCTGACTCTTCCCACAATGCCCTTCACCACGTGCTTTTCTGTAAACTCTTACTCATCTTTCAAGATTCTGCTCAGAGCTTTTGTCCTCCAGGAAGCTTCTGTATCACTCAGGATTCCATGAGACAGGAAGAGTCACCATAAGGGGATACTGGATTCCATTTATTCCACATGGCAATTTATTTATGAAACTTATTCCATATGGGAATTTTAGGTATTTGGGCTTACATAAATGGGAAACTGGGGCAGTGAAGATCTAGGAGGAGAGAGTAGGGGTGGAGTCAGAGAACAGTCATTAATCAGCCCACTGAATTTTTATTTTAATTTTGCTGCCCATTTCAGTACCCACACCCTCCTGATCTCTTGCAGATTCCAGTCTGGGACTTCATTGTCTTCAGTGAATTCAAGGAGCCCAGTGAATTTAGGAGCACATCCCACTGTAAGCACCAGTTTGCCGAGGATGACCCCAGCAGAGGCCTTCATAGTTGCTGGTGCTCCCTTCATCAGTGTGTTCCAAAGACTTGGGAAAAGGAGTGTCCTCTGAACCTTCCTGGGGGGTATAACTCAGCTGTGGGTGAACAGATGGTATGAAAACTCATGCTAGCAATCTGACCTCCCTAAGTTCATTATGGAACACCAAAGAAGTTCAGTATCTCAAACTTATTCCATAGTGGCCACTTTGAGGTCCAGGTTTCAGTGAAGCTACCATACAAACTGTTAGAACTATTCCAAGTTGTCTGAGCTGACTGATGCATTAAATCCAGGATCTCTAGCTAGTGAGCCCATGTCAATAGATATGGCCTGTGCCAACATTTTGTTCCTTTTACCCTGATCCAACATTCTTAGGATTTATTTAAATTCATATGCTCCAAGTGTCTGTTGATGCAAATTAGCAAAATTTTGTAGGTGGTATATTATATCCCCTGGTGCTGCTGAAGATTGCATCTGGTGATAAGTCTAGATGAAATCAGAGGCCATCGTGATTCAGAATCTGTAGTCGCTTGGCCCCTTCAGGGAGATCATAAAGCTGGTGTGCTGTACACACAACATGGAGGTCTGACCCCTGGACCCCCGCCATCCTCACACACCTGTGGGATTTGAACATGCTTGAACCACTGGAATGGCACCCTGGCTCTCTGCATATGTTCTCGCCAAATTCCCTTAAGTCAACCATAAGTGCAAATTCTCCAAGGACTGGCAAGTGGACGTGGGGTGAGGCGGGGTGGAGGTTAGACAGGCCTTGGCTCAACCCAGCAGAGTGTGGGCTGAGGTCTGGGGAAGCCTGGTGGCCACTGGGTTTGTATTTCCTCCACAGAGCCATGGGGAGCATGTTCTGGGTTGACAAATGGCAGGTCTGCGGCAGGGCTGTGACAAACCACTCTCTTCCCTGAGCAATGATGCTCAGATTGTCTCAACATTAGGGGTCGGTCGCTGGAATCAGACATAAACTCTGAATTTGGCCAAGAGCTCTTGAGTTTTGAACACTTAGAAGGTCTAAGAGTCAGACAGCATCCGAGGCTTGGAGTCTTTTCCTGCCAAGACCATCTGGGATTTTTGGACATGGCTGTGATCTCTCCCCAGTTCCTCTGTGCAGCATTGTTTTCTGGGGTTAGGGTCATTGAGTGCTGGATGCCCTCAAAATTCTTCCTAGCTGTGTGTCCAGCTTCCATGTCACAGATAAGATGCTGATGTCACTGTGATGAAGGGACCTGATGGCCTCCTGTCCCTCAGCACAAGCCCAGACATTTGCCTCTCTAGTGTCTGCTCTCTCACTACTGTTAGCATAAGGTGAGTCAATTTAACTCAACAAGTGTTAGCAGACCCGACTGTCCATGCTGGTACAGACGGGATGCAAACATGAACAAAGTGACAAACTCAGGTCCCAGCCACTCCAGGGCCATGGGGGATCACAGCAGGTCCACACGTAACTTCTCCATATGGCAGATTGGGGTGGACCAAGGAGAGAAAACCTAGAAAGGTCATGGAAGGGCCATAAGAGGCATATAAAGGATGAATAGGACTCCGGTCTCTGGGTGAGGGGATATGAGGGCACTCAAATTTTAGGTGGAGGAAAAAATGTGCACATTCACAATATAGTGTAGCATTTATCAAGCTGTTTGTATGTACCAGGTGTCATTTAAAGCACCTTACACGTAGTCATTCACTAATCTTTGCCATGAAACAAAACACAGCTTTCCTTCTTTTAGCTCCATTTGATATGTGAGACAACAGAGGTGCAGAAAAATCAAATCACCTGCCCCAAGTTCCATGGCTGGAAAATGGCTCAGAGTTCACTCCTTAACTCTATTCCAGTCTAGCTTTCTATAATGCTGATGGTGAATCTCTCATTTATCATACACAGTTCACTGAGCACCTACTATGTGCCAGACACTGGAAGGAGCTAGGATTACAGTGGTCAAATAATTATAGTCTTGGCCCCCAAGGACGTTAATATACAAGCAAATAGTCAAGTTCAATCCTGTGCCATAGGATTGCAGTTGAGACAAGCCCAAGAATTATGAGAATACAGGGAAGACCCTTCACTCAGCCAGGGGTAGCCATGGGGTATGAAGCCAGAGGTGGGTGAGAGTTTGCAGATGAAGGAAGCTGAGACTTGAAGCATAGAATTAAGTTAGGTGGAGAAAACAATTGTGGCTTTCCAGGCAGAAGGAAGAGTAGGTGGTCCACGGCAAGAAAAAGTGCCACTTGATTGTGGGGCCAAAGGAGTTCAGCCTGGCTGGGCAGGACACTTTGGGAAGAGGGAAGATAAGAGAACCACAAAGCGATCAGATCCCAAAACCCCTGTGAAAAATTGTGGCATCCCTCTGGGGGTTATGGGAGTCACTGAAAGGTGTCAACAGGAGGCTAATGTCAGATCTTCTAGAATATTCCCTATGGCTACCTCACGGAAGGGGCACGGTGCGGAGAGGGTTGACGTCTGTGTGTCCAGGTAGGAGGCTGTTCCTGGTAGGGTTTGGAAATGGATTGGAAACGGCAAAGGTGGCTGGGGCTCAGGCCACATGAGAGAAGTAGTGAAATAGAGGCTCCACTTCGAAAGGAGATGGTGTCAGGACAGAAGTGGACTTCATCCTCTGGGTGGTGGGATCTCCAAGGGCCTCTGTGCAGGAACACAACGAGCGATGGACGAATGAAGTCATGAATGCAGAACTGGATGAATGGATGGGTGGACTGGTCGTGTTGGAAAGAAAGAACAGAAGTGGGGAGACAGCCTAATGGCCTCTGTACTTCCATATTTCCCAGGATAACAGCCTGGAGAGGTGACAGCTGATGAAAGCACACCTGTAACCGTTGCTGAGTTGATTGACTTAAGAATCTGAACATGCTGCCCACATGGGCTCAAAGCTACATCTGTAAGAAAAGTAGGTGTGAGTGGAGAGTGAGAGGAAAGATGAATAGCTCAGTTAACTGTCCAACAGTGTGCTTGATGCTGGATACAGTTGGGGAATAAGTCAGCAATGGTGCATGTCCTCGTGGAATGCACAGCACGTGGAGGAATGATGGGAGCAGAGATTCGCTATTGAAACCCAAGGCAGAGTTGGAGACAGATGACTTCTCTTTATTGGGTTTCCATCATAATTCCAAACGTCATGATCCTGAAAGTTGAAATTCGAAAGGATCAAAATCCCTACAGATCAAAATCTCTAATGTGTAAATCCCTAATGTCTAAAATTCCTAATATCTAAAAGACCAAAAATCACAATCACAGGATAACTGCATGGTGTTATGTGGAACTATTGCCTTGTTATTGTCTTTGTTTGGAAATTAAGTGTGGTGTAAGGAGATGTGTATGGATGACAAGTTGACAAGGGGTGAACTTAATTTTAGGTGCTAACCTGACTGGATTAAGGAATACCTAGAAACCTGGTAAAGCCCTTTTTGGGGGTGTGTCTGTGAGGATATTTCCAGAGATTGATGTGTGAGCCTGAGTGGACTAGGTAAGAAAGATCTGCCCTCAGCGTTGGTAGGAGCCTGGAGGGAAGAAATATAGAGGGTTATTGATCTCTTTCAGAGCTGAAACGAATTTTTCTTCTGCTGTCTTGGACATCAGAACTCCAGGCTCACTGGCCTTTGGACTCCATGACTTACATCAGGGGCCCCACTGGTCCTAAGGATTTTAGACTTAGAATGCAAGTTACACCATCGGCCTCCCCAGTTCTGAACATATAAACCTTGAAGCTTCCTCAATAAATGAAGAGATTTTCTTTTTGAACATGTGCATTTATGAAAGATAAAATTTCTCCAGATCTCAGCTCTGGGCAACCACCTATTCAGCAGTGACCCACTGTGGTTTTTGATTTATCTCATCAAAAGCCTTAGGTTGTTCATTATGATATTTCAGTTGACCACAGTTATAAAGCTGGGTGCATACAATTACCAACCATAATGATAGGCATTTTTACATTTTGCTTTTTTACAGATTTCTTTACAAATATGGCTCATCTGCTCATAAACATTATACCATGAGAATGTCATTAATATACCTGTTTATGCTTGCAAAGATATGCATGTTTTGACGGCTCATTTTGTTGTGTAAAGTGGCCTATGAAGTGTTCTGTCATGTTTTTACGTTTCTCAAATAAATCTCCTTTTATTTATTTTTAAGTTTGTAGAGATAGAGTCTCTCTCTGTTAAGCCCAGGTTGGTTCTGAGCTTCTGGCCTCAAGTGATCCTCCCACTTCAGCTTTCCAAAGCGCTGGGATTATAGGCATGAGCTACTACACCCGGAAGAAATCTCCTAAAAATGTAAATAAGTGTCTTTAAAATACTTTTTTATTTTTTTTTTTCAGAATTATATTTTTGGGATTTTGCTGTTTTGGGATCTCGATATTGAAGATGATGGCATTCAGGATTGTGTCTTGGGGATTGCGATTGGCTCCTCTCTTTATACAAGTTTCCTGCAGCTTTGAATGCTTTTAGGTTTTCTCATGTCCAGTGTTTCTCCTCCATAGAGGTTTCCCCAAGCCTCTAGCCAGAGGTTTCTCTCCTTTTGATTCTTGTAGCATTTTGGTTTTCTCTGTACAGTTCAAACGACAGTTACAGATTTCATACACAAAATATACATGTGTCCCACCTGTATTATAGTTATTTGGATATACTGTCAATTCTCTCAACAGATCATGACCGATTTGGGGACAGAAACAAGGTTTCATTCACCTGTGTATACTCTGTGCTGTATGTCTGACCCGTGTTCAGTTAAGTGTTTACAGGAAGGAAGAGGGGAATGGAAAGAGGAAGAGAGGGGACAGAGAGGAAAGGAGAAAAGGAACAGAAAGCATAAATTGCAGCAATAAGTAAAAAAAAATAAATTGGGAAAATAAATATATGGATAAATGAATGAATGGATGATGGATGGATGGTGGATGGATGGGTGGATGGGTGGATGGATGGGTGGGTGTTTATATGGACAGATGAACAGTGAGTACATGGATGTGTAAATGAAGGAACACAGATATGAGAAACTGAAAAAGATCAAATTCTGAGGTTTGTAAACCAGGGGATGGCAGGGCCTGCCCTGTGATCTATGCTCTGGGGGTCTCGGAGAATGAGAGGGTCACTTGGCTGCTAGTTTGAGGACCCAGGCTTAGAGACTGAATCCTGACTGAATTTATGAATATTTCTACTTATGAGTCTGTGTGTGCACAAAGACAGTAGGGAGGACCTCAGTATTGCTGCTTACGTGCTCCTGGAGCAAACTGCATAACCTGTCAGCACTCAGTTTCTCTTTCTGTTAAATGGGCACACGGTGCTCATCACCTGGGTGTGCAGCCTCTGTGTGAGCAATGACCTGTGCACCTCACCCGCTGCTGGTTCCCTGGTGCCCAGAATGGTGCCTGGTATAGAGTCCTTGTGCCTCCCTTTTGGGTCCAGCAGATGCGGTGTTTGGGTTCTGCAGCATACTTGGGTACTGCCTCACTGTGGATACCTGGGCTGGTCCCTTACCCTCTGGACCTGTTTCCTGTTCTGTAAACTGAGGGGTTGGGCAGACTCTCGAGACCTTCTGTGTCCGGCTTTCCCTGACTTCACTGCAATCCTCAGGTGCCTTCCCTAAGTTGAGGGGAATCAGGGACAGCCTCTTATCTGACTGTGGCCTTTGGCTGGAAGGCACCAAAGGTACCTGATCCATTTGCCTTTGCAGATTCCTGGGGCATCTTTGGCTCTGCGTGGGCAGCCTTTCCAGGGGAGTGCCAGGTCTGCATTGTCCCCAGTCTGCACGCCTCTCCAGGGCACAATGCTGCCTGTCTTTCCTTTTCCAGATCTGGGTTAGATAAATTGTCTGCTTTCTTCTCCTTCCTTCTTTTCTATGAGTTTCAACAAATTCTGCCCCAGACAAAGCTGCCGGGTCAGTGGCATTTGTCAACAAGCTGAGCTCAGTGTGATCTTCCACAGGAACAACAGACGAGACTAGTTTCCAAAACAACTCACCCCACCCACGGGCTCACTCAGCAGATGTGGCAGGTTCCTGAGTATGAGGTGTGTGGTGTGGGGAGTGGGGACTCAGGCTCAGGGCTGGGCACCTGGGGCTTGAAGAGAAGTTAGGCTTAAACTGAACTGAACTGACTCAACTGCTCAGTGCCTGGGTGCCTTTAAACAAGCTCCTTAATCTCCAAGTTTCTTTATCTATAAGTGAAAATTACTAATAATTAGCCAAAAGGGACTTTTATGGAGATGAGAATAAAACATTTATAGAGTCTGGCCAAACATCTGGCACATGGAGACATGCTGGCTATTTTTAATACTGATTTATATTTGTGCGTGTGTGTGTGTGTGTGTGTGTGTTTAGGTACATCTGGAAGCATATGCATATGTATATATTTATATATATTAAAATAATATTTCTTTTATCAAAGAAACCTTCTTTATTTATTTATTTTTTTTGAGACAAGAGTTTTGCCCTTGTTGCCCAGGCTGGAGCGCAGTGGCGCAGTCTCGGCTCACTACAACCTCTGCCTCCCCGGTTCAAGCAATTCTCCTGTCTCAGCCTCCCGAATAGCTGAGATTACAGTGCATGCCAACATGCCCAGCTAATTTTTGTATTTTTAGTAGAGACAGTGTTTCATCATATTGGTCAGGCTGACCTTGAACTCCTGACCTCAGGAGATCTGCCCACCTCGGCCTCCCAAAGTGCTGGGATTACAGGCATGAACCATCACACCCAGCCCAAAGAAACTTTTTAAAGAAAGAAATCAAAAGGTACCCATACACTTATTCTCAGAGGTAAGTGCTGTTACATTCTAAGGGACTTTCAGTATTTTTTCTGTATATATATATATGTTAGATGTATATTTAGAAAGTGGAGTCATGGTACTTGTATTTATTTGCTTTTTACTTAACATCATAAACTAAGTATTTTTTGTGCCTTGAATACCCTGTGGGCGCCTGGTTTGAAATGGCTACATGGTGTCCCATGTATGAACCTGCTGTGATTTATCAGAACGGTCCCCTATTGTTGGACGCTTAACTTGCTTCCAGCTTTCTGCCACTCTGGCAGGGAAGGCTCAGGATTTAAACCCAGTTCTGTCTGAGTCCAAAGCACATGACAATTCAGTTACCCAGGAGCCCTTCCTATGGGGCTAAGGTGTCAATATCCTGTCAATGTATCCGAAGTTTCTCAAACTCTATCTCTGCTTTCTGTTCATTCCCCCACTCCCCCTACAACTGTGGTGTCTTTCTGGGCCTTTTTCCAGAAACATAGTCACCAGGTCACCACCCACATCTCACTAAGGAGCTATACATGTGCACTTTTCAGAGCCTGCACCCGTTCCCTGCCCACATGGCCTGCCTGGATGGGAGAGGAGACGGAATGCGGCTTAGGATACAGTGGGCAAAGGGAGACGCCACAAAAGATAGGGAAGAATCTTTTTGTATTTCTTGAGAAACTTTGCTTTTTGATCCCTTAGGGTTTGGCCCAGAGTGTCAAAGCACAAGTTCAGACGTTTCTCTTGTAAACCCTCAAGTCTGTTGTTGTTTTTCTAAGTGAAAGAAACCCAGCACCATGTGTTTCTCATTCTGTTTACTCCACAGTTAAGAAAACATTGCAAAGGATCGGGGAGGACTCAGGTCTAAACAGATCTGGGTGCTGGATGAAGCCCCCTTCCTCCTCCTGTACACAGACAGCTCCCTCACATGAATCTTGGGAAGACTCAGCAGGGCTGTCATGTAGAGGTCAGAGCATCCAAATGTGCTTTGTTTTTTGTGTTTTTTTTGAGATGGAGTCTCACTCTGTGGCTCAGGCTGGAGTGCAGTGGCGTGATCTTGGCTCACTGCAACTTCTGCTTCCCTGTTCAAGCAATTCTCCTGCCTCAGCCTCCCAAGTAGCTAGAATTATGGCACACACCACCACACCCGGCTACTTTTTGTATTTTTAGTAGAGATGGGGTTTCGCCATGTTGGTCAGGCTGGTCTTGAACTCCTGACCTCAAGCTATCCACCCACCTTGGCCTCCCAAAGTGCTTGGGATTGCAGGCATGAGTCACCGTGGCCAGCTCAAACATGCATCTTACAGCAAACTTCTCTTTGCTCCCTTTGCAGGAATTCTTCTCTAATTCATTCTCTCCCAGCTGCCATAGTGATTGGTCTAAAATAGACATCTGATCATTTTACTCTCTTTCTTAAAATCCATAAAAGTTGTTTTATTTTCTTCCATTATAAGACAAAGTCCTTGAGCCTGGTTCCCAAACTCCTACACCCCTATGAGGTGCGTCCTTGGCTGAGCCTTCTGCTCTTGGGTCTTCTTACATTCTGTGCCCCACCTGAGCAACTGGGGTCCTGCAGTTCTCCATTTTGTCTTTTCATCTGGACTCATCCGTCCCCTCCTCTCAGCCCAGAAGATGAATCCCTGATCTTATATTCTGTAGTGGGTGAATAATGTCCCCCAAAAATTCATGCCTACGTGGAACTTCAGAACATGACATTACTTGGAAATAGGGTCTTTGCAGATGGAATGAGTTAAGAATCTCTACGTAAAATTATTCTGAATTTAGCTTGGGCCCTAAATCCAGTGACTGACATCATTGTAAAAAAAGGAGAAGACACAGAGAGATGAAAAGGGAAGAAGGCCATGTGAAGACGGGCAGAGATTGGATCATGCAATACAATCAAGCCAAGGAATGGAATGAACAAGCCAAGAAATGCCGATGATTTCCAGCAACCACCAGACACTTAGAGAGAGGCAAGAAACAGGCTCATCCTCAGAGTCTCCAAAATAAACCAATAAACCAACACTGACAATACTTTGATTTGGACTTCTGGCCTCCTGAACTGTGAGATAATAAATTTCTGTTGTTTTGAGCTACCCTGTTTGTGGTATGTGCTATGGCAGCCGCAGATATTGCATCTACCTTCTTTTCCAAGCCTCTTCACGTGCCCCATCCTCAGAGTAGCACTACATAGTGCAGGCCCTCGATCAGGCAGCCTGGGTTCTACTCCTGACTTCGCCACCTTTTATTCCTATGGCATTCGGCAAGTTACTCAACCCCTCTGAGCCTCACTTTCAGCAACTTAAAATGGGGCTAGTAATTATACGTATATCATAGGTATGGCCTATCGTATTATCGGGCTCCAGGGGAACTTAAGGGAGTTACCACATATAAAGTGCTCAGAAGAATGTCTGCCACCTAGGAAGTGATTGGTGCATGTTAGCAAATCCTTGAGTTTGGACTTCACTCTGTGGTCAGATTAATGATAGCTGTAAATTCATTGATACTTCTCCAATGAGAGATAGGCTCTAATTCTACTTCCATTGACTCTGGACTGTTTCCATGACTATTTTGACCAATAGAGTAAGGCAGAAATAACTCAGTTCTGACTTGAACCTTTAGAAAGACAAGTAGCTTCCACCTTGGTCTCTTGGAATCTTACTGGAGAAGTACTAAGCCTATGTGGAGGACAGAGATGCATGCAGGCCAGGCTTTCCAGCCATCTCTCCAAGATGCCCAGATGAAGCAGCCATCTTGGAAATGGGTGCTCTGACCTCAGCTGTCCCAGCTGATGCTATGTGGATCACAGATGAACCACCTAGCTGAGCCTTTTCCAGGTTCCTGAACCATAACCTTGTGAACAAAAGAAAATGATTGCTTTAACACAGTGACTTTTGGGTAGTTTGTTATTGCAGCAAGAAATAGCTGAAATGCTTCCTGTAAAGAAGCTGCCTGGATTTTCCAAGTCTCAGATTTGTGACTTTTCTGTGTGTTTAGTGCTGCTGGCTTACACAAGACTCAGTCTATATTTAACAATAACACCTATGATAGTAATAATTGATATTTAGCTGAGTGGATGGTTCAGTTCTTTCTGAATTGAAGGGAGGGGTGGTTTGAATTTTCCATGGGATTCACATGGAGGCCTTGCCCAAATAATAGTTGGGCTTAGAGAGCCAAGCAGGATGCTTACTCCCAGTGAAAATTCACTCTCCAGAGGAAGCGGGCAAGAGCTGCACTGAGCATACCTAGGCATTCCTCCCTGGGCAGGATGTGCGAGGGACCAGGGAGACCAGGTGTGATTTCCCATAGGAGGAACAACCAGGAGTTCAGAAGGACTCTTGTTCTACCTGCAGCTGTCACCTCCTCCTGCCACCACTGCACTTTTTTTCTGCATTCTATAAGTTGTCCTGGTATGGACTCAAATTTGGAACACAGCCCTTTTATTCACAAACATGCTCACATACACATGTATGCACACACACACACACAGCCTCTGTTTGTGGCAGAATTTAGGATAAAGCTTTAACTATATGGAAGAAAAGTTATTCACAGTAAGACAAACAATTTAGAATTGTAGTTGTCTGACTTGTCATGATTCTTGCTCTTCTTTCTCTTTTCTCTCCACCCCTCGACCATGAATCCATCTTTAGTTTTAATACCTTCTGATTTATTGTCTCTTACTTATGTTCTCGATATTCCAGTACCAATCTCATGTTGCTGATCAAAGTCATTTCCTAAAAAACATCTCTGCTACATGTTAGCTCAGTAGGCTTCTTGGACCATCATATCAAAAATGGCCAAGTTCCTCCTCTCTACTTCTTTATTTTATTCCAAGCACCAATCCTTAACTGATATTATACATATTTTATGATTTATAATTGTCTTTCTCTGCATCAGAATGGAAACTTGAGTAGGACAGAAACTTTGTTATCTTTACTGTTAAATCTGCACAGCCCAAAAGAGCGCAAGCACATCCCAGGGGCTCAATAGATGTTTGTTGTAAAAATGAATAAATGAAGTGAAGTGACTCTGATGCCAACTATTAATATCTTTTAAAAATTTATTTTTCTGTATAGTAAATTATCAGGAGACTGCTTATTACTAAAAATTGAGTGTCTACAGGCTGAGTGTGAAAGCTGAGTCAGAATTAGCAGGATCAGGTCTATGTAAGGACCGTGGGTGAAGAGCAGGTGGGCTGTGGCACCCTTCCTGCATCAGCCCCTGCCCACCACTGCCCCAGTTCCACGATGAGAGGCCCTTTTCTCTCCCTCTCCTGCTGCCTCCCTTGTTGTCAGCCTAACCATGGCCAGGGCTGAGGTTTGGCTGATAATGCTTCAGGGTTTTTGCGTCTTTACAGCAAATCCACAGGCCAGGGCTATTCAGTGGATCCGTAAGAGGGAAATTCTGTCTCGTGGCTGGACAATGTGCTAGAGTAATCTGTGCTGGTCCTGTGGTACCCACAGCTCACCCACATGAGCTCACTCATAAGCCCTGCAAGACCCCATAAATGTTGAGTAAGACCAGCCTGCCTTGGGCTTGGGATAGATTTGTGGTTGGTTAGAGACACCCAAAGCCAACATTGGAATTCAGATTTAAATCTCCTGAACCTCATGTTCTTCAGTTGTTTATTTTGTTTCCCTGCCATGAAGAACCCTGGAAGGATGACCAGATATTCCAGGAATGGAGTGAAAACCCACCTCAGCCTTGTTTGTCCTCACAGCCCATCCATAGGCCATAGACTTGGAGCTGGTAGGTTTCAGGCACTATCTAGACCACTCACATATTTCACAGATGGCAAAGCTGAGGCCAGGAGAGGCTAAAACCAAACTAGCAAGAAAGGCTGGCTTAGAGGTCTATTTCCACAGGCCGAATGTCAACTTGAGGTGAGGTGAAGGGGAGACCTCAGCAGTCCTGTTAGCATCAGACAGAGCAGGGGCAGATCCCGCTTTGCCACTTTCAGTATGTGTGACTTCCAGGAGTTCAGTCAGCTCTCTGAGCATCAGTATTCTCATCTGTAAAATGGGACGAAAACACTCATTTCAAAGGAGCTTGGGAAGTCTGAATGAGAGAACTGTCAGTATGAAAAATCCAGTTGACTTTCTCAACTCCAATGTCCTTTGCATTCTCACTTCCTTGAAGAAAGGGCTGATGTTATTCCCATTTCACTCAGAGAGGTTCAGTAGGCTAGGCAAAACACATAGCAAATATGGGTGAAACAGGAATCTGAAGTTCAAATTCCCCCCAAAGTACCATTTCTCCCAGTATACAATGGGTGGTTATTAAACATTAATTCTCATCATTATAGTTAATAACTGCTCAACAATGATTTATTAAGTGCCTACTGCATGCCAGGCACTTCTCACACTGAGGATATGATAATGTCAAAGGCAAACTGAGCCTGCTCTTACAAATTAAAGTCAGACCATAAATATCTACCAAAATCAATAAAACAATGTGAGGTCTTGGTAAGTGCTGTGATGGCAAAAAAATAAAGGAATGTGGTAGAGCATGACTAGGAGGCAGCACATTCCTTAGCTAGGTTCAGGGAAGACCATGCAAAGCGGGTGCCCTTGAGTTGGTATCTGAGTAACAAGAAAGAGGCAGAATGAGATAGTCTGGGGGAACAGCACTTCATGCAGAGAGAACAGAGGACACTAAGTCCTGAGATGTGAGTGTAGGATATTTGGAGACAAAAGAAAAGTAACTGCGGAGAAGGACAGTGAATGGAGGGGATGGGGAGTAAGGTGAGGAAGGGGAATTAGGCAGGATCCAGATGCTCAAGGGCCTTGGTGACCACAGAGAGAGCTTAGGTTTAGTTCTAGGTAGAATGGGGACCCACTCAAGAGTTCTACATATGAGGGTGACATAATCCACTCACTCTTTCACAAGAAGATGGTCTTGTGTGTTTAACCCTTCCTCTTGAGACATTGAACTGAAGGATTTTAGGGGCTGAGCCTGGTTCCCTATTTCCATATTAACCCCAAGAAGGCATAAAGATGGAATGGAAATCCGGAAGAGCTTTTCTCTGGCTGTCCCAGTCATCTCAGACTCCCAAATTCTCTGAGTTCTCTACTGGAGTCCTAACTTTTGGCGGTAACTCATTGTGTTTGTCTGTGTGTGCGCTCAGTGATGCTGCTCTTTGGGTTTGAGAGGCAGGATCCAGAACCCTGCACCCCATTTGGAGAGGGGCATATCCAGTGGAAACTGAATGTCACGTGAGTGTGGCCATTTTGGGACAGGGGTGATCAGTTCAGTCCTTGATGTCTCTTTTGGGGGAAGCCCATGGTAGGTAAAGAGATCACCATCCAGGAGTGAGTGGTCTTAGGAAATCAAGAGGACTCAATTCATTAGTTAACTAAGACTTACTCAATGGAAGACCTGGTGCTTAATTTGGGGGGGGTCTAGAGTGTAGCAAAACCTGGTTTATTAAGGATCTCACAGCGCCCTGAGGAAGACAGGCAACGAAGCCAATAGGAGTGATCCCCATGTGCTGGGTGGTGACCATGGGTCCTATAGCTCCTGCCATGCAGAGTGGCCCACCCTCCACAGTCCAGCTCCTGCCCCATTCCAGTAAGACCGTGCCCTCTTCTAGCCCCCTTCGCAGAGGTGGAGTGATGCTGTGTGCTATTGCTGGGTCCCCGGTGCTTCCACATCCCCTCTTTACAGCTCAGTCAACTGTCCCTCCATGGATGCCTCTTCAAGTCCCCTCTGGACATGCTTCCTATTTCCTTCAGGTATCTTGCCTGATGTGTTCAGGACGATGTTATCTCAATCATTCATTCTCTCCTTCCATAAGCATTCATCCGTGGCTTCTTGGGGTGAGGCCCTGTGGGAAGCACAGGAAGCAAAGTCCAATCAGGTCCAGACCCTACCTACCTTCAAAAAACATGCAGACAGGTTGGTGGGGGGATGCCAGCTCATTTCATTACAGAACAGATCACAGGGTGAAAAGGGTCAGGATAGCACAATAATGGGATCACAGAGGAGGCAGCATAGCAATCAGAGATGGGGTGGTGAGAAGGAGACGGAAACAGGGAGGGATGAGAAGGTGTAGCTGGACAAAGAAGGCTTCTGGGCAATAGAAACAGCATGTGGGCAGAGAATTAGAGGAGCTGCTTGAACTTTACTAAGATGAAAGAGAAAGTGTAGGAGGAAATTGGGGAAGATTAGACTGGGAAGTAGTACAGGTAGTAGCCATGCCACTGAGGCCCTTAGATAGCTAAGGAACTTGGAATTTCTTCTGAGGGAATGGGAGAAGGCTTTTTGGGTTTTATGGTAGAGACTGAGAATCAGATTTGTGATTTGGAAAGATCAGATATGGAAGGTAGATTGTGAGGGGGTAGGGGGAAATCAGATGGTGAGACTCCAGGCAAAGAGAGAGAAGCAAGGATTGGTGGAAGCTTGGGCTAAGGTAGTGACAGAAGATGAGGAGAGAACAGCCATGAACAGAGACAGTAGAACTTGGAGACTGATGGTCATGGGCCACAGAGATGGGGAAGAGATCTCTGTTGATTATCCATCTTTTCCTTCTGATTTAACAAATTTGATGAATGATGATTTTATTAACAGAAATTAGGAAAGTTGAATAAGAGCCAGCTTTGGAGAAAAAAAACACATCAAAAATCTTGTTTTGGACATAGTAAGTGAGAAGAAGCCCATGAGACAACCTGAGAAGGAGTATCAAGCAGACCCTTGGTGACATGGGGTGGTGTCTGTTCTGGAAAAGAACTGAAGGGGCATGAGGGGCAACACAGAGGGGAGCTAGTTTCTGCAGCTATGCTTTATCTGAGCAAGGGGCTCACACCAGCTTTCACGCTCTGTGACAGAAGACAGAATCTTGTAAAATTCATGGTCAGAGAATTCACACTCTGACAAACCTTATCTGTCCTCTCCAAAGCCCATATTCCTATTCTATGTAGGCCCTCATCTTGCGAGATAACAGAAAACATAATTTCTACGCAGCCTCATAGTAGAGTTGGATTGAAAGGGAACGGAGAGGGAGGAGGTTGGTCACAGGGTCTGGCACGGGACCCTTGGAGGAGACGTGGTTTTCGAGCTGGCGTAGCATCTTCCTGTGAGAAGACCAAAGTCTGGGCCGGCAGCATCACTCCTGCAGCCAAAGACGATGAGGGGAACCAAGTGCCAGGGGAAAAATTCTTCCAAGTCATTTATTTTCCCAGATCCTCAAGGATCTGAGTATTTTGTTTGGAAATAACTGCGTTGAGTTTTGAACTTTGTAAGGGTCTCTTCTCTGCTCTGGTGACCTCATACATTCCAGTGGTTTTAAATGCCGTGGCATGCCAGCAACTCCCAAATGTGTACCTCCCACTCAGGCCTCTCCTCTGAACCCTAGACTCATATGCCCGACGGATGTGGCATAGACACCCCAGGGACAGCATGTGCAAGACTGAACTCTTGGTAGGATCTCCAAAATGTCCCTCAACAGTTTTTTTATGTTAGTCAATGGTAACACCATCCGCTTGGTTGCTAATGCCAGAACAATGGAGATGTTTCTTCATTTCCTTATCTAATGTAATCTCTTAACAAATCTTCTTGACTACAGGATAATCCTTGGATCTTGAATCTTGTAATTCCTCTCATTCCCATTGCTGCCACCACTCTGGTCCAAGCTTTCTCTCTACTCCCTGCAAAATGCCAGCACCTGCTATCCCATCAGTCTGTTTCTACACTTCCCCACCTTCAACTGATATTGCACCCAGAAGCCTCTATAGTCTTCTCCTGCCCCACCATGGTAATCGTTCAAAAACATAACTGTGATCTTGCAACTCCCACATTTAAAACACATCAATAGCTTCACATTGCCCTGAGAATAAGGTCCCCACTGCTGATGATGGCCTGATTCCTGCCAGCCTTTCTTCCCTTCTGGCCAACCACCACCCCATTTCCTCACTTTGCTCCAGCTGCCCGAATCTCATGAGTCAAGTCTTCAGGCAGGTCAAGCTCCCTCCTGCTCCAGACCTGCATCCTGAGATTCCTTCCGCCCAGAGTGTCTTTCCTGGCCAACACTTTTCCGTTCTTCGTATCTCTGTGGAAATGCTGCCTCCTTCAAGATCCTCCTTGACCACCCGGTTTACTGAGGATCACCCCCAAGCCCCATTGTTGCCTATTACAGCTTACTTTTGACCACAATTTATAATTCACTTTCCTGTTTATTTCCAGTCTTCTACAGTGTATGGTGGGTTCCACAGGGCACAGACCATGCAGTCTTGTCATCACTGTCCTCTCAGTAGACTTCTTGCTAGCCATGGTGGGCCAGAGATCTCACTCTCCTTTGTCTCCAACCCCTACTATTTTATTGGTTATATTTAATTTAAAATACAATATTTATAATATCATAATGTTTACGATTAAATATTTATAACATTTAGAATTTAAAGTATTTTAATTTTTAATTCTGTTTATTATGATTAGAGCTTTATATATTATCCACTTCAAGGTACTAGTTTGAAGCCTTCGAATTTACATGGGACCTATTTATTTTCCACTGTGTAGAATAAGAAAATCAGTACCCAAAGCTTTCCCTTATTTTTCCTCCCTCCTTCTGCTTCTCTCTGTCCACTTCCTCACAACTTCTGTTGGCCATTCCATCACAGGGAAGGGTCTCCTCCTCCTCCTTCTTCTTCTTTCTTCTTCTTCTTCTACTTTCTTCTTCATTTGACTTTAAGTTCTGGGATACATGTGCATGTGGGAGTTTTTTGTGTTTTTAATTTCACCCTTGCAGTGGTCTGCCCACCTCGAGGTCCTCTGAGTACTGGCTGCCCCAGGCCTGTGTCTTACCCATTTCTTTGTGGGGCTGTCTTTCCATAAGGCATTGGAAGTTTAAGTCCTACTCATTAGCATTTTCCCTGTCATTACTTTATTTTATTCAACAATGTATAATGTTCATTTATTGAGTCAGTAGGTTATACATCTAATGTTATCTTTTGTTTTCTCTGAACTTTTTATTTTTATTTTTATTTATTTATTTTTGTTTTGTTTTGTTTTTTGAGACGGAGTCTCACTCTGTCGCCCAGGCTGGAGTGCAGTGGTGTGATCTCGGCTCACTGCAAGCTCCGCCTCCTGGGTTTACGCCATTCTCCTGCCTCAGCCTCCTGAGTAGCTGGGACTACAGGTGCCCGCCACCGCGCCCGGCCAATTTTTTTTGTATTTTTAGTAGAGACGGGGTTTCACCGTGGTCTCGATCTCCTGACCTTGTGATCCGCCCGCCTCGGCCTCCCAAAGTGCTGGGATTACAGGCGTGAGCCACCGCGCCCGGCTCTCTGAACTTTTTAATGCTTGTCGACACACATACATGGAATATATTGTGCATGCTTTTGGTCTCATGGTCCTACTTTTTGTCTTCCTTTCCTTTTTTACTCTCTTTACCTTCTTCCTGTCATATGATGAGACCCCTCCCCCACCCCAACTCTTGAACTCATACTGAGTCATTTGTTACCAACCCGACAGTCACACCCTCTGACTTTTCACTCTGCTTTGCACAAATGTGTGCATCTGTTTTGTTATTGTTTGCTTTGCCAAAAATGACACCATATGATATAAAAACAATTCTTTGTATCTACTTTTAGTGCTTAATAATATGTAATGGAATGGCTCAAGCCTGTAATCCCACTTTGGGAGGCCGAGGGAGGCCGAGGCGGGGATCACAAGGTCAGGAGATCGAGACCACAGTGAAACCCCGTCTCTACTAAAAATCCAAAAAATTAGCCGGGCGCAGTGGCGGGCGCCTGTAGTCCCAGCTACTCAGGAGGCTGAGGCAGGAGAATGGCGGGAACCCGGGAGGCGGAGCTTGCAGTGAGCCGAGATCGCGCCATGCACTCCAGCCTGGGCAACAGCGTGAGACTCCGTAATAATATGTAATGGAAATCTAACTAATATAATCCAAATACAGTCCCTTAAATAATCACATAATGCACCATGGCATAATGTTGCATTATTTATTCAAACCTTCACCTAAGTGTGTGTGTGTGTATCTTGATGTGCTGATGCTTTAATTTCTATGGAATTGAGTCACAAAAGTAGAATTGCTGAATAAAAGAATATATGTGTGTTAGTTCATTCTCACACTGCTAGAAAGAACTACCTGAGACTGAGTAATTTATGACGAAAGCAGGTTTCATTGACTCACAGTTCTTCAGGCTTAATAGGAAGCATGACTGGGAGGCCTCAGGAAACTTACAGTCTTGGTGAAAGTTGAAGGGGAAGCAAGGCACCTTCATCACATGGCAGAGCAGGAGGAAGAGTGAGAGAGTGAAGAGGAAGGGCCACACACTTATAAATCAGCAGATCTTGTGAGAACTCACTATCATGAGAACAGCGTGGGGGAAATCCGGCCCCATGATCCAATCACCACCCACCAGGTCCCTCCCCTGAAACATGGGGATTAAAATTTAAAATGAGATTTGGGTGGAAACACAGAGCCAAACCATATTAATATGTTTTACAATTTTAATAGATGTTGCCCTATTGATTTATACAAATGCTGTGACAATTTGCATTTCCATCAGCAATATATGCAAACATTCTTTTCATGGAACACTTACCAGCAATAAGTGTTAATGCTCTTTTTAGATATGCCAGCTGGATGAATGTAAAATAATGTCTCATTAATTACATGAAATTTATATTAATTTTAATTTCCCTGACTTCTAGTGAATTTAAGTATCTTTTACTATGTTTATTGCTCATTTGGATTGCTTTATTTTATGCTTTTTCCTATTTTTTATTGGATGGTTTGTGTTTTTCCTGTCAATTTGTAGTATGAATCTTTGAATATTACAGCTCTTCATTCTCTATCTGTGCTTATTGTCTGTGGCAGTAAAATTTGTATATTGGATTAAATTAATACTCTAGTAACCCTCTGCATTGGTTAACCAAAGAAAAATGCTCTGTGCTTTAAATCTATTTCCCTCCCATCTTTCTACCTATACTCGTCTCTATTTTCCCTCACTGTCCTGGGAAGTATCAGGGTAGATAGAATGGAGGAAACAGACGTTTATAAGCACATTCTATATGCCAGTAAATTAATGGGTAATTTATATGTTACATTATTTGATTAAATAAAATTGAAACATTTTTAATCTCCATTTTACTGATGGGAATACATAGGCTCAGAGAGGTTAATTTACTTCTCAAGGTTGAGTTAAGGAAATGTCGGAGACAAGATGTGAACCTGTATCTGTCTGGTTCTAAAGTGTTCTTTCAGATGCCCTCCTCTGGCTGCTAGACTCACCGGAGACTCACAGCCACCCTAAGGGACCATGGGGCAGGGTTCCCCATCCTCTTTCCACAGGCAAGAGCCCTGCACTCAAAGCAGCTGAATGACATGGTCAGGGATGCAAACTGAGATTGCAAACCTACAGCTTCTGTCTTTAAATCTAGAACTGTTTTGAATCTGGTGTCTGCTCACCTCTTTTCTCTTGAGTTGGGAGCATTGTGGTAGGTTGGCATGGGGGAGCCACTGGGCATCTCATGTCCTTCAGTGAATTCTCTGCTCTCCAGAGCCACAGAGGTAGCACCTGCTTTGCCAAGGGACTGCAAGGACCTCTCCCTGTCTTCAGCAGATCTTCCCCTCTGAGGGCTTGGGTGGGCAGGAGAGAGAGGAGAAAAACACATAACAGAGGGGCTCTGAAATCCCCGGGGCAAAAATAACCTCCTTTTCCCCCACCTCCACTCCCACCCTCCATCCAAGGGGAGAGGCGGCAAAGTTTCAGAAACTCTGAAATGACTCAAAGAAACAGAAAAATGTTCTAGTTGCCCAATATTTACATAAGGAGCTGGTTCAGTTTTCCTTCCCTGCTGTTAATCTGAGCTGGCACACAGATGTGGACACCTGCACACATCCACTCAAGGATGTGCACCTGGATGCACGTGTGTCATACGTGCAGACACAGTGTGTATGGCACCCATCCCCACACACCTCAGGCTGCAGCACAGCAGTGAGCGGCAGCCAGGGCTGCTGGGAGGTGTCCATCCCCAGGCTAAAGCTGTGTCTTTGTTCTTCACACGAGTCTACTTTTGGGTTTCTCCAGAAGCAGCCTCTGGAATAAGAATATAAGTGCAAGGGATTTGTAAGGGAGGTCATCTGAGCAATACCACTAAGGGAATGGGCAAGTGAGGCAGAGACTGACAGGAAACCAGTCAGGGAACATTGTCAACTCACAGCAGTGATCATGGGCAACTGGGTCACAATTCCACTGGGGAGTTCTGGGAGAAGGTGGACAGCACATCTCAGAATTGCCTCACTCAAGGTGGAGGAAGCTGAAATATGCACCAGTCAGCTCCCTTTCTGCTATGGTTGAGGGTTGCTGCCTGGAGATTATTGTGGCAAGAGAAACATGAGCTTCCATAATATTTTGTCCAATGCACAGGGCAAGGACCCAGCCAGGCCAAGAAACCTGCCCTTTACATCCAGAAAAAGGCTTCGATCCTAGTTCTGTTTCTTGCTTATTTGATACCTCGAATAATTTCTTTCTTCTCTCTGAGCCTCTATTTCTCTTATCTATAAAACCGGTAGAATACTTCCCCCCACAATATTGGAATAGGGATTTGATGAAATAATGCATGTCAGTGAACTTGTCCCAGATTGGCTCTCAAAAGAGACCGATATTCTGTCTCACCACCTACGTTATTTTCATTGTTTGCTGGTTTCCCTTTATCTTCCAGCTTCTGTGTTAGGATGCCCAGGGCTCAGTCCTCAGGCCTCTACTCTTGTCTAGGATACATGCCCTTGGCAATCTCATCCAACCTTAAAGCCTTAAATGTCCATTGTCACCCTCAGCACTCCCATGCTCATGTGCCTTCTTTGCCACCTTCAAAATAGACCTGCAATGTGACCACAGCTCACTTTCCCTGTCATTGCCCTGGTCCAAACACTCGTCTTTTTTTTTTTGGATGCTTGCATTAGCTTCCTGACTCTCCATCCTTGCTCCCTGTACAGCTTTTTCTCTACACAAATACCAGAAGCATGCTGTTAAAATCCAAGCTGGATGATGCCACTCTATTCAGTCTGCTAATACCTTCCCATCACTCCTAAAGAAAAAGGCTAAGTCTTTACATAGATTTACAATTTGACTGGACCCAAATTTCAAATCTCTTCTCCTCCATGCTCTCTTCTGCTCGCTCTGTCTCAGCTACTCTCACCTCCTTCTGTTCCTCACACAGTCCAAGCACCCTCTTGCCTCACGGGCTTTGCACATGCTGTTCCCTCTGCCTGAGTGTTCTTCCCCCAGACATCAACCTGCCTTACTCCTTCATCTCCTTCAAGACTTAGCTCAAATATCACCTTCTCAATGAGGTCTGCTTTATGCATTCTATTTCAAATTGCATGGCTGTCCCATCACACCTCCCTGTTTTGTTATTTTCCATAGCACTTTACGGACATTTACTGTATTGTAACATTTCTTCTTTTTCTTATTCATTGTCTATTTTCAGCCCACCTGACCCCCAGTGGAATATAACTCCATGAGCACATTGTTTTTTGCCTGTTCTGATCATGGATGTATTCTAGAATAATGCCTGATAGTAGCAAGTACTCAACCATTTGTATGAATAAACAGATTAACTAAATAATTAATTAAAGGTGTGATGATTAAAATCTTGATTTTGGGAATGTTATGTATCAATTCAATTCTTATTTCCACAACTTTCTGTCTGTTACCTTGTACACATTACTCATCTAAATCTTACTTTCCTGTTCTATAAAATCGGGGAGAGGATACTACCTAACCCTTAAGGCTCTTGTGAAGAGAGGTGAGATAAGATATATTAGACATTCAGACAATGACTGGCACATGATATGTGCTCAAAAAAAGACAGATTTTCTTTTTTCTTCTTTCTTTCTTTTCTTTTTTTTTTTTCTGAAATGGAGATTTGCTCTTGTTGCCCAGGCTGGAGTGCAATGGTGCCATCTTGGCTCACTGCAACCTCCACCTCCCAGGTTCAAAGGATTTTCCTCCCTCAGCCTCTCGAGTAGCTGGGAGGCTGAGGGATGCACCACTATGCCCAGCTAATTTTGTATTTTTAGTAGAGATGGGGTTTCACCATGTTGGTCAGGCTGGTCAGAAACTCCCTACCTCAGGTGATCCACCTGCCTCGGCCTCCCAAAGTGCTGGGATTACAGGCATGAGCGATAGTGCCTGGCCAGGTTTTATTTTTTAAGTTTCTCTTTCACTTTCATCATCATGGCATCACAGACATTTTAGTGAAAAACTGAAACAGCTCATGATATACAGCAAATATAATAACCCTCCTCCCCAAAAAGGAATGAAAGTGCATATAAAAAATCAGTGTTGTCTCTACATTTACCCACATCCACACATAGAGACAAAAGTCCAGAAGGATATACATCAAAATATTTACAGTGGTTATTTTTGGAATTTCTATTGGATTTACTGGTGACTTTCAATTTTTTAGTTATAATTTTTAAAAATTTTAAATGTGTGACTTTTTAAAACAAAAAAGCAACAACTTTTTTATTTAAAAAAAATAACTACCTTCAATAAAATGTGGCTCTAACACTGATTCACTTATCCCCATTAAGAATGTTAATTGATTACATTTTAACTTTCATGAGTGAGAGAATTCGCACTCTGACAAACCTGTTCTGTCCTCTCCAAAGCCCGTATTCCTATTCTGTATAGGTTAAGTAGCAGTTTCTGTAGGTCAAGCCAAAGCTTTCTTTCCCAGCAACTTCCTTTAAGTCACCCAAAATAACATTGGAAATTAAAATGTATAGCAACAAAAAATAGTACGCAGCATACAAATAAGTCACTCATTAATTATCTTGTAATAGCCAAAAAATGGTGGTTTGGGGTCAGGGAAGGGGCTATAGGTCTTTCTCTCACCACCTTGAGCAGCCTCTGCAAAGCTGTTATTTCCTGGCCATCCAACAGGCAAAGACCAAATCCTGGAAGAGAACATTAACATCAGGTCACGACATTGGCAAACAGATGGGACAGGGAGCAGACACCCATTCTTCATCAAAACCTGAGACCCCAGAATTCGGATGTCACTCAGTGAGAGAGAAGTCTATCCCAAAGAGACTGCACATGTACATGCAGTGACTCCACTTGTCAAGAAATGACTAAATTATGTTTTCTGTTATCTGGCAAGATGAGGGCGCAAAGTAGACTTTAAGTTGGACTTTGTTTATCTGTTTTCGTGACTGCGAAATTTACAATCCACTGCATTGATAATCAGAAGTTCCATCTGGTAATGAGCTTCCCATTTGAAACCTAACCTTCCCTTCCCTTCCCTCCCTCCCCTTCCCTTCCCTCCCCTCCCCTTCCCTCCCCTCCCCCTCCCCTCCCCTCCCCTCCCCTTCCTCTTTCTTTTCTTTTTTTTGGACAGTGTCATGCTCTGTTGCGCAGGCTGGAGTGCCATGGTATGATCTCAGCTCATTGCAACATCTGTCTCCCAGGTTCAAGCAATTCTCCTGCCTCCGCCTCCCGAGTAGCAGGGATGACAGGTGCCCGCCACTATGCCCAGCTAATTTTTTGTAGTTTTAGTAGAGATGGGGTTTCACCATGTTGGCCAAGCTGGTCTTGAATTCCCAGCCTTGGATGATCTGCCTACCTCAGCCTCTTAAAGTGCTGGGATTACAGGCATGAGCCACAGTGCCTGGCCCCATTTGAGAGTTTTTCAACAAGGCTAACTCAACCAGTAAGCGGTAACATCTCTTTTCCATGGCCCAGCCTTTGCTTTCATGAGGCAGTGGCCTCATGGGCCATGTGGAGCTCTACTTTTGATTGCCCAAGTCTATAGGGCATCCCTAGGACCTAACAGCAAATGGACTTTATACAGAAATCAAGGGCAGGTACAGAAGGGAGGGACAGAGTAGTGGAAGAACAGAGGCGCTAGGAGAGGGGATTTAGGGAGATAGGAGGCTATGTGAAGTTTTCCTCTGACTCTGCTCATGGTCTGCTGAGTGCTAAGAAGAGGTGGCTACAGGCAGAAATACAACATTCAGTCTGTCCAGAGGAATTGCTGGCCTGGCAAGGGGGCCTCCAGGGTGTCTTATGGCAGCAAGGTTCTAGATGCATGAGTGAGTGTGCCTGTGTGTAGGGGGTGTGTATGGAGGTGGGTGGGAGGGATTCTCTCCCAGGAGAGCATATAAACCATTGGCAGTGGAAGGGCACCGACCAGTCAGCAGATAGCCTATGGCCGTGCTTGCAGGCTATAAATAACCAGTACAGGTGTGTCGATGCATTCCAGCTGAATATCAGCACTGCTTCTCTTGTCATTAGCAGGAGGTACACACTGTGGTACTGCAGGGCAGCATAGCTCAGGACAATAACCTGCTCGTAGGCTACGGCTCCAAGCACAGAGGGTAGCACCGTCCTGGGAGTGAAGTGGGACTTTTCGAGGCAGCCATTTTCAAGTCACTTTATGATGCATCAAGATGGCTGGGTCTGAATATAAAATGACTGCCCGTATTGCTGACTAATGTACTCAACAAATATTCATGAGTCTCACCTGTGAGCCCGACCTAACCATACTCTCACCTCAGGGTTAGGGGAAAGGATTAGGAACAGAGAAAGAATCCTGGATGGATGAAGTGTCTAGGGTGCATATTCTATGGAACTAAGAAGCAGACGCTGTAATGGTTTCTCTTTTGGAGATGGTCTCAGTGGTCCCGTTTCCCAGAAATAATGTCGTTTCTACTGGACTCTGGGGTGATGGGTCTCCACAGCAGTTGCAAGTAGGAGAGACAGAAAGGGAAGACAGAGCAAACATGGCCACAAGGACACTAATGGAACCTTGAAGGCACTCTCTAGGACCTCTTGGGGAGAGTACAGAGGCTTTAATGAGGAGATCTTTGGATACAGAGTCTGAAGAAATGGCAGTGTGAGCTTTGCTCCAGGGAAGAGGGCCAGGCAGGAGGGAGAAAGCAGATGGATGTCAAAAAGGGTCTGCATTTCTCCCAAGCTTTTGGAAAGGAATATGGGGCCTCAGAGGCACAGCCTGAAGGCAGGCTGAGCAGATTCAATTGTGAGACGCATTGTAGTAAGTGGTGGGCCCACATGCTTTCGGAATGAGTCAGGGACTGTCTGCTTATAGTGGTTATTTTCCACCCCAGCCCATATGGGCTGATTCTGAGCTTCAGAGGAAACCACTTGGCAAGAGGCAGCCTGAGAAATCTCAAATCCTATACAAATTTCTTCCTCTTCTGCACGCTACCTGACCTCCAGCCCCAGCACATGTAAGCACACATGTGCACGGCACACACACATCCCTCCCGGAACAGCACGAGGGAGTACATCCACACGCAATCACACATACATGTGACCTTCAACTCCAACACATGTATACCCGCCCCCCTGACACCTACAGAAATAGAGCATCCACTCACTCAGCCCCTCATTCACACTGCGCTGGAGTGAAAAGAAGTCACAGAGCATGTGCCCCGAGGAAGCTCCACTGGACACGGGACCTTCTGTTGTCATCAGTAGAGTTGGGAGGGGCAGGGAGGGAATCTGCTGAAGTGCACACTAAGGAACTACTAGAATTTCAAAGCCTCGGAAATGTTGTTTTGGTGGGGCTAAAGGTGGAAAACAGGGGTGGGCTAAAGATGGAAAACAGGGGTGGGCTAAAGATGGAAAACAGGGGTGGGCTAAAGATGGAAAACAGGGGTGGATGGCTCTTTGATGTAGAAAAATGCCATGTGAGCCAACTGGATTAAGAAAAGCAAACTTTTCTCCCTACCCTCCTCAGGGTATGAACACAGGCTAGTTCCACATGAAGACAACTTTCCTGATAACATAATCATAATTTCATATTTTTATTCTGATGGGAAGGAAAATGGGTGGATGGCTCTTTGGTGTAGAAAAATGCCCTGCAAGTCTTTTGGATTAAGAAAAGCAAACTTCTCTCCCTTCCCTCCTCAGGGCATGAACATAGGCTAGTCACAGATGAAGACAACTTTCTCGATAACATAATCATAATTTCAGATTGTTTTTCTGGTGCGAAGAGGGAGGGAGAGGCCACAATATGGAAAGAGAAGAGGAAGATAATATAGGAACAGCTCTTACTAGGAAAGTTCCATGGGCTAGTGGGAGGCTGGGCTTGGGGAGAAGGATGGACATTGTAGTTGTCCAGTGGTATGATGGCCAAGAGCTCAGAATGATCTTGTGTTACTTATCCAGTGGTTTCCCTGATCTTTTGTGGGTCATGTTTATGACTCGGCCTTTAGGAAGACTCCTACTATGCAAGCAATTGGGTTTGGGAAAAGGAGGGTGAAAATCGAAGCCATGAAATCGGGGAGGCATTTCAAGGAGAAGGCAGCAGGGGCAGGAGGCAGATGCGAAGTGAGGAGGACTGGAATTTAGAGGGCCACAAACTGGAGGTGGGCACAGGAGGATGGCTTGTCTGGACATCACCACTGGTCAGGTATCTGTGTTGGAAATGAATTCCAGTGTTGGCATGGTGTTGGTTTTCTTGCTAAAAGGAAACTTCCAAGGATGAGTTGGCAAGAGGAGAGGACACAGGAAACTCACCCTTCCATCACCTCTGAGAGGCAAAGAGTGACTTCCCAGGGGAGGGGCACAGCCTCTGCTATGAGAAAGCAGCCTTCTCAGTGTGGAGGTTAATTGCCAGGCTGCTCAGTGCATTTGGGTGTCAGTTGTTTATAGCTGTTGTGTGGGAAACAGGCTGCTCCATGCTTGGATATCTTGAGCACCATGAAAAGCTGCAGTCCCTGCCACTGGGGGTGGAAGATCCAGTCGAATGGGAAGCTCAGCTCAAGTGCAGCCCGTCTAGCTGGGAGGAGAGGGCTCCTGGTCCCTGAAAGTTTATTGTCCAGGCAGTACATAGTGAGTTCCCCAGGCCACTGCCAGAAAATCTCTCTCATTGCCCTTTCCAGAGTTCACAGGGAGGGCGATTGACTTTCTGAGGTATGAGAGATGGCAACTGGAGCAATTTATTCTTATTAAAGGAAAAGGTGACCATAAAAAGGACTGAAGAGAGTCTGGAAAAATGAGGTCATTTATACAAGCTCCAGAGTCACAGATATCTGTATGACACCTTTCAGCCCTTGAACAACTCACTGTCCAGAGAAGGAAACAGGCGTGTAACTGATTACAAGTTGGTGTTCTAAGTGGTAAATGGCACCAGTGATATTCTGTAGGAGAGTAGAGAATCAAGTTTCCAGCTTCCTAGAGAGGCCAAGGCAGGGTTCACAGAAAGGGAGACACAAAAAGGAAGAGGAGGTCACCAGGGAGAAGAGAGGAGAGCATGCTAGGCAGGGCAGGAACGCCACCTGAGCAGGGGCGGGAGATGTGAATAAGGCTGACCTTGCAGTTGGGGTTGACCTCTGCAAGAAGCTGTTCTGAAACAACATTCTTTCTCAAACGCTGCCAAGCTGAGTGTCTACAACCGGAAACACTAGGGTTTCTGCCAGGAGGCGCTGGCTTTGGGTGGTTAACAGCCCAGGTTTGCCTACTGCGTTCTCTCACTGCCCTTGCAGGGTAGAAGGTGTGGCTGGCTAGTTGGAGGAAATTCTGCATCTTTCAGACATGGACAATGAGTTGGGGATAGGTAATGGCTACCACAGCAATGTGAGTGGCCAGTGTGGTAGAGAAATGTTGTCATCAGAAGAGAACTCGGTTGAGTAAGTCCAGACGAGGCTGCTGTAACTGGCTGAGGAAGTTGTGTCCTGCACAATAGTATCGGCTTAGTTCCTGTTGGGGAAGAGTCATGGTGGAACTCCAGCCCTTGGTCTGCCCACCAAGCCACAAGCCTAGAGGGTGGGCCTCCAAAGAGTGGGGGACCTTTTTCTAAGTGAAACAAGGGCTGTGTATTGATGAGTAAATGTCCCAGGACCGCTGGCCTGGAGCTAGGAGTCCTATGTTCTAGTTCTGCCTTCACTCCCCAGGAGGCTCTGTCTCAACTGGAGAAATGGTTCTACTTCCCCACTGACTTATGAAACACAGTGTGACATAGTGAGTCAGAGGAGGAATACTATGAAGAAAAATACGCCGTGGACTTGATGTCAGATAAATGACTCACAGGAGACACCAGGGGCCAGCTTTGTGACCCTGGGCAAATTCCTCTCCCTTTCTGAGCCTGCGTGTTTCTATTTGTGAAATGGGGATGATAAACTGGACCCTGGACAACCTGCCATAGCTGTTGTAAGGATCAGACAAGTCATGAGCATTCATGGCCTGCGAGCACTCACAAGATGGTAGTGTGTGTGTACACGCGTCCAGGAGTGGAAGTCCGGTCTCTGATAAACTGTGTGTCAAGCCACTGCGTGGGAGGGGGGCGTATTATATCAAACCCAAGATTCTGCCAGCCCTGCCAGGAACTTCAATAGCAGGTGTCCATGTTATGTGGGCTGAGGTCGGCCAGGCTCAGCCACTGTCAACCTGATGGGGGTCTCTTCCTCCCTTTGAGCTTCAGTTTCCATCTCAAAAATGGGAGAGGAGGGGAAGTGAGATGATCTTAAATGTTCCTTCAAACTCTGACATTTTCCAAGAACTGAATTTCTATACAATTCAGCCTATGGTGTGACTATTTGGGACCTTCAGAACATCTGCTTAGTTCTCAATGAGGAGGTCAAAATAGGCTGAGAAATATTCAGCAAAAGGGAAGGCCCAGAGCATAAAACATGGTGATGCTGTAACATGAATATTTATCTCTATGTGCTGGGTAAACAGTCATGATGCTAATGGTAAAAAAATATATATATTTTTTTGCATCAAATACCCACAAATGCAAGCCAACTACTTTTTTTTAATAACGAACCAAAGAAACAGGGACCTACTCCAACACTGGAGAAGAAAACGCATTGTGTTAGAGTTGAGAGGCTGTACTCTACACACAACTGTATGTCTCTGTATGTCTATTGGACATAATAGACATTCAACGTTAATTTTGACAATCTAGGATTTTCTCTTAAGATATCAGAACCTAACTTCCTCCCAACAATGCAGGATTCAGTACTAGCCTAGTAAAAAGTGATTAAAAATGGTTTAGAATAATTAATGACATGGTAAGTGTCCATATTTTATTTAAAAGTTTTTTTAAAACGCAGATTACAAAATAATAGCAGATGAATCACTTTTGTTTACACATGGAAGTAATTATATGCTATAGGGATATGTTTTTAAACATACCAAGTCTGTGAGGACTGTAGGTAACAAAAATTGTACTATAGTTGCCCCTTGGTATCCATGGGGGATTGGTTCCAGGATCTCTGCCTATGCGAAAATTTGTGATGCTTAAATTCTTTATATAAAATGGCGCATTATTTGCATATAAACTACATACAGTGTCACGTAATACTTTCTTTCTTTCCTTTTCTTTGCTTTCTTTTTAGAGATGGAGTGTCTCACTGTGTTGCCCAGGCTGGTCTTGAGCTCCTGGGCTTACATGATTATCCTGCCTCAGCCTCCCAAGTAGCTGGGATTATAGAGGTGCACCACTGTGCCTACTTATATCATCTCTATGTAAATAGCTGTTCCACTGTATTGTTTTTCATTTGTACTGTTTTTTATTGTTGTGTATTTATTTATTTATTTATTTATTGAGATGGAGTTTCACTGTTGTTTCCCAGGCTGGAGTGCAGTGGTGCGATCTCAGCTCACTGCAACCTCTGCCTCCTGGGTTCAAGTGATTCTCCTGCCTCAGCCTCTTGAGTAGCTAGGATTACAGATGCCTGCTGCCACGCCTGGCTAGTTTTCTATATTTTTAGTAGATACAGGGTTTCACCATGTTGGCCAGGCAGGTCTTGGACTCCTGACCTCAGGTGATCCACCTGCCTTGGCCTCCCAAAGTGCTGAGATTACAGGAGTGAGCCACTGTGCCTGGCCTATTATTTTTTTTAAATATTCTTCATCTGTGGTTGGTTGAATTGATGGATATAGAACCCATGAGTTTGAAGTGCTGACTGTACATGGGGTTCATGCTAGATGAATAGATTTATGCTGCTCTTGCCACAAGAACAAAAATCAGATGCTAGATATGTTCATTTGCTTCATGGTGGTGACGTTTTGTGTCTAAATGTGTACCATAACACTATGTTGTATACCTTAAATATACACAATGACATTTCTTTAAAACATAAATAAATAGGCCAAGCTTGGAAGGCTGTATTTCAAAACATTATGAGAAGCTCTCTCTGGATGTTGGGGTTTGGATGATATTATTTCTCTCTTTTTGCTTGTCTGCCTTTTTAAATGATCTTTAATGCCTCTGTAATCAAAGTTATAAGTCAATCCAAGAAGCCATCTGGGGAAGAATTCCCAGAAGGATTCCACAGGGCATGCCAATGACTGGGAGGAGAGACCATGCGACCCTGCTCATTCTCCTAACTGCTAACACATGTCAGAGCTATTTGGGGTCCTGATGTCACCCGGCGAGCCAGCTCGGCTGCGGTTATGATGTCATTCACTGCCTGGCTGGCGGCTCTGTGGCCAGTGAAGTCACGAGGGAGGAGAGTTCCTGGCGGCCCCTTATTCCCTCCAGAGCTATCTCCCGGCTTCTGTCCACAGGAAAGCACAAAGAGATACCCAAGGGGTTCCACGGCTGCAACGGAGCAGCTGACAGGAGCCGTGCCTGGGTCTGGAGGCCTGGGGGACATTTTCCAGCCTTAGTCCTATGCCTTCTCAGTCCTGCCCAGCTTACTGACTTCCTGCCACTGCACAATTGAGAGACAGTTCTCAAATCACAGCTGAATCTCCTGGACTTTCCAGGAGATTTTCATGGTCACTTTTGACTATTCCCCAGTGCCCTGGAGGGCTGACCCCTGACATTGCCTCATCCTCCTGATGCCTCTGCCCGACAGCAGCCCCTTGGTGCCCTGCATGGTAACAACCCATCCCCAAAGGGCCTGGGCAGATGTCCTTCCTCCTCTGATTGCAGAGGTGGCCATGCTTGGGCCCTCATGCCAGACTGTTTAGGTCTAAGTCCCTCCAACAGCAGTGTGAACTCAGGCAGGACCTCACAGGAATTGGGTGAAATGGATTTTTCACTGTTCATTTCTTGTGGGAATGACATGAAGAATTTTATGTACAAGTAAGTGGAGCAATACCTGACAGTTTGGCTTCTGTTGGGTGATTATTTACTGTTTGTTAAGCAAATCATCCACTTCTCCTGCATCTCGGAGCCCCCACTCCTTCTGGACATTTGGGAGTGCTCTGGTGACTTAACTTTCCCACTTAAACTCCCCCAGCCTCAGCTTCTCACTGGGGAAAGCGGAATGAAGACAGTTATTAATAACAAACAAATATCTAATACTAACACTAGAAATGGACTCAGAAAGGAACATTCGGCTTGGTCTCCTTTCCCAGGTGCCATGGAGATGTTTACGGAGGAGGTCATTGAAAAGCCAGGCAGGTTTTCTGGGTTCTTTTTAGCCCAGCTGATGGAGCTGGACCATACCTCTATCTAAACCATCATGCACCCACATTTTTGATCCAGTTTCAATTCTTGCGAGCAAGAAAAGAGGTCGACAAGGAGAAGAATGGCGGGTTCTGCCTTTTTGGCATGTGGAACCACAACTAAAAGATTTTGACCCTGAAGTGTTTAAGCATGACCTTCTTGAGATGTCCAAGTTTAAGAGGGGACGAGGGACAAGCTCTCTCCAGCAGTCTCCTCCACCAACTCCCGATCACTACCAGCCACGTCATGACCCATGAAAGGGATGTGGTGTGTCACACAATTGTGTGGGGGCATCTGGGGGAATGAACTTAGGACATTCCTGTAACATAGAGCTAACAGAATCTTCAGGGAAAATCATGACTTTGTGTGGAACATGACTGGACTCTCATTGCCTGGGATATGCTTAGTTGCAATACATTCTCCACAGATTGTCCTGGCCAAAAGGCCTTGGTCCTAATTTGTCCTGTCTGGCACCCTGGAGGCCACAGCCTCATGGCCCAGGAGCCTTCGTAGCCTCAGAATAAGATAACTTGAAGGGTGGTCCATGGAGCCACCAGCGCAGTGCCTGACTCAGTGACACCTCTCCATGGTGGTGTGGGCTGCACTTCTGGTGTGCTTGGTAAATGGACGTATTTGCCAAAGAAGTGGGTGCTTCTGTCTTCCTCATAATCTGGAGGCTTGTGTATTACTTCTCTATTGCCAGTATGAAATATGACCACACATTTAGTGGTTTAAAGTAATCCATAGTTAGCGTCTCACATTTTGTGCAGGTCAGAAGACTAACATGGGCCATACCAGGTTTAACTCAAAGTGTCAGCAGGCCTGCCTTTGTTACAGGAGGCTCTGGTGAAAAATTGACTTCCAAGCTCCAGGTTCCAGGTAGAACCAGCTCCTTGCTGTTGTAGGATAGAAGTTTTTCTTTCCCTGCTGGTTGTCAGCTGGGGGCCACCCTTAGCTCCCAGAGGCCTCTGTCCAGTCCTTATATGTGCGCTCCCATGTCTCAGACCCAGCAGTAGTGTGCGGAATCCTTCTCGGGCTTGAGATAGCTGCACCCTCCCCTTCTGCCTTCCTCTTCCTCTGACTGCTCTGACTGTGGCCAGAGAAAGTTCTCTGTTGTTAAGGGATCGTGTGATTAGACTGGGCCCCAACTAGATGATTCAGAAATCTCCTTATGTTAAGGGTCCTAACCTTCATCACATCTGTGAAGTGCCTTTTGTCATGTAACGAACAGAACCCATTCATGGGTCTCAGGCATTAGAGCATGAACGCCTTGCGGGGCCATTATTCAATCTTCACACACCACAGTGAATTCAGGCCCACGGTGAGAATGGACAGAGACTTTGAGCTGAGGATATCTGAGCTCTTCCTCACTCTCTCAGAAAGATCCATCGAGCACTCACTGTGTGCCAAGAACTTTTCTAAATGTTTAGGATACAAAATGGAAACGCTAAGACCACTAAGAAGGAGGAAGAGGAAGACGAGAAAGAGGAACTGACTCTTGAACATCTATTATTGCCAGGCACACTTTCTGCATTCTTTCTAATGTCCAAAGGGCATCTCATTATGCACAGGAAAAAGCCAGGGCGTTGGGGTTCAGGGGGTTGAGAAATTGGCCAAGATCATCCAGTCTCTATGTTGTAGTCAGGACTCACCCTTCCTCTCCTCTCTGACTCTCCAGACTTTTGACCTTCAAGATACCTCCAGTTCAGTCTACAGAGGAAGCACCACACCTGCTGGGACCAAGCCTGGGCCCCTCCCCGCCGGGGTTCATTTTACCTCTGCCCCCAGGGCTGAGGCTGTCTAGAACTGGAGGCATGTGACTCACCTTGGTTTGAGTTTGTTACCTTCCAAGGGACTCAGAGGTTTCCGGAGACGTCTGGAGGGAACAGCTGGCTGGCCTGTGGTCCCTCACCTAGATGACCAAAGTTCTGCAGAAGCCAGGGGAGACTTTGGTGACAGGAACGCTCTGGGCCCCGAAGTCTCCTTTGGCCAAATTTACATGTACTTGGCTCTCCAGGTGCACTCCTTCCTCTTTTTAATGACCCAGTGTACTATTTATAGCTCTTCCTTTAAAGGGCAATGAGCTGTGGTCTTCAGTCCTCAGACTAAAGTCTTATAAAGAACTTGGAACAAATTAAATGCTTTATACACGCTATGGAACAAAGTCAGAAAGGCCATGGTGAAAAGCCAGCAACATCCAGATAAAAAGTGCAGAATCACGAGATTCACCTCCAATTTTGAATATTCTTCTTCATTATGGCAATCACCTCTGGAGCAGTTACAGGGTAACAGATACTTTTGTGTGCTTTTTATGTACATTAATTTATTTACTCCTTACAACGACCCCGAGAGATGGACATTTATATATTTTATCACTAACCTAGGATATGCTCAGAGATGTTAAGTAACTTGTTTTAGGACACAGAGCTAGAAAGGAGCAGAGGCTGGCTTCAAACACAGGTGTGCCCTCTGCCAGTGCTCATTCGTGTTCTTTTTACCAGGCCACACAGAGGGACCAGCGGTTCCTCCAAGTCCATGATTCTATTCTTTTTTGTTGTTGTTTGTTTGTTTTGAGACGGAGTCTCAAAAGTCCACCCAGGCTGGAGTAGAGTGGTACAATCTCGGCTCACTGCAATATCTACCTCCTGGGCTCAAGCAATCCTCCCACCTCAGCCTCCTGAGTAGCTGGGACCATAGACGTACACCCTCACACCTGGCTAATTTTTGTATTTTTTGGCAGAGATGGGGTCTCACCATATTTTCCAGGCTGGTCTCGAGCTCCTGAGCTGAAGTGATCCACCAGCCGTGGCCTCCCAACGTGCTGGGATTACAGCCATGAGCCACCATGCCCAGCCCATGATTCAATTTTATTCCCGCAACAGCTCTGTGCAGACAGCAATTTTCTTTCCCCATTTTATAGTTAAGCAAACCAAGCCTCAGGAAGGCTGGAGAGCCTGGCCAAGCGCCACCCTAAGGAACCACAGTAAGGAAGGACACCTGAAGGAGGAAGGAATGGAGGATTTGGAGCCTGAACCCAGAGCTTGGGCATTTTCATGCTATGTTTTCCTTCTCCAGGACCAGATAGGTCCAGACACCTGGACTGATTTCTGAGGTCACACTGACTTTTCCACACTAATAAAATAGGTGAGATCCATAGGTTTTCTTTCTGCCTAAAGGGGCTGACTTTTGCTTACTTTTCCTTGCTTCCTGTTTTTCTTCTTTTCAGATATCCTTTTCCCAGCTTTTCCATGGCTGGCTCCAGATCCTCAGTCAGACACACAGATATATCATGTCTTCAGTGAGGGAACCGGAGCCCCTCTGTCCCCATCATGCCCTCCTATGGCCTGGCACTCAACTGGACTCCATGAACGTTTGGCAACAGCTGGACTAGGACAAGGGAGGAAGGGTTGTGAATTCGTTCAGATGGTGGGGAGACACAATGAGCTTTGGCTTGAATGAGAAACAGACAAGGAGGATGGGAAAAATCCCAAAAGTTGGTTATCTTAGAAAAGGACCAGCAAAGGTCTGGGACAAACACAGGCCCCTGCATCATCTTTCACAGCAGAAGGAGCTCAGGTTGGGGGCAGAACATTGGCAGAGCCCAGACATTAGTCAGTTCCCCATAGATGTTGGTTAGCGGCTTCCCTGCCTGTGTCCCCATTGTGAGCATCACTCACAAAGGCCAGAATGCCACTTACATAGGCATGGTTAGGACAGAGAGTGCAGGGCGCTGCCTTAGACCCTGCAGTCCTGTTCTGGGCAGGAACCTGGGACCACTGCAGAAAGAAGGATGGACAGGGTCCCAGGAAGTACCCCTGGGAAGATGGGGAGCTGATGGGCAATTTCACATGGACTTCAGAAGGGACCTGGAGCTTTCCCAGCAAGTGAGAGAGGCAGCCACTAAGGCTGTGGAAACTCACCAGATGTTTTAAGGCCTTAAGTGCTTCTAGGCTCAGTACTGGTGCCTACAACACCACCCCACATCCCCGAATACTCTGTGCCAAGCTATTTATTTATTTATTTATTTGTTTGTTTATTTGAGATGGAGTCTCGCTATCGCCCAGGCTGGAGTGCAGTGGCGTGATCTCGGCTCACTCAGCCTCCACCTCCTGGGTTCAAGCAATGGTCTGCCTCAGCCCCCTGAGTAGCTGGGATTACAGGTACCTGCCAGCACACCTGGCTTTTTTTTTTTTTTGGTGGTGGGAGGCGTGTTTAGTAGAGACGGGATTTCACCATCTTAGCCAGGCTGGTCTTGAACTCCTGACCTCGTGATCCACCTGCCTTGGCCTCTCAAAGTCCTGGGATTACAAGAGTGAGCCACCGCGCCTGGCCACCAAGCTTATTTTCGTTTGTCCTTTGGTTTTCAGCTTGGGGTCTCCTCTCTGGAGAACATCCACTAATATGACTTGGGTACCCTTCTGCTCCTGAAGATTCCACTTTATTTTATCCCTATTATCACACATATTCCACAGAACTGGCATTGGCTGTTTACTTGTCTGTATCTCCCTCTAGACGTGGGGCTCCTCAAGCATAGGGAACTTTAATCATTGTCGCCTTCAGCACCAAAAAAGGGGCCTGGTCCAAAGTGATGAATGAGCTCAACAGAAGTAGATTCTGGTCATGAAAATGTCTGCCAATTACTGTTCACCAATTTCTAATTATGCAGGGCATTTAATTCTCTTGCCTTTTAAGAACCTCACAATACTGTTAGGAGAGGAATTAGTTATCTACATTTTCCAGGTGAAGCTAATGCCCAGATTGCTGAAGAGGTTTGCTCTGAATCATCCAGTTGGTGAGTTGCTGAGTCAGGACTCAAAGGCCTGTCAGGCTCCAAATATCCATATTCTTTCATTTATATCAAAAGCCTTAAAGCAGTGATACCACAAACCCAGACAAGACCATCAGGACATTGTAAAAACATGCAAATTCCTTGAAGATATGATAAAGACACAGAATTCAAGGAATTGAGAGAGAAAAAAAGGAAGGAAGGAAAGGAGGGAGAGAGAGAAAGAGGAAACAAAAACAATTATAAAGGCTAGATAGAACAATAAGATGCACCATAATATTACATATATTATATAATATTACAATTTGATCTTCAGGTAAGCAACGTTCTTCTTTTAATGCCCAGGGGTTATAACATGTACTAAGAGAATACAAACTATGATTTTAACCACATTGCTTGGCCTGTAAACTCTCTCTCTCTCTCTCTCTCCCCATATATATATATATATATATATATATATATATACTGACTAATACCTGGGCCAGTCTGCAGAGCCCAGGTATTAGTTCCCCATGGGTGCTGGTTAGAAGAACAATACATGTATATAACCTTAATACAGCAAATAAGGTTAACTGGACTTCGGCTGTTGGAACTGGCCTGTGGAATAAAGCTCAGAAGGGCTGATTTGAGACTGCAGGACAAAGTAAATCTAAGAGTGTGGACAGGAAAGAGAAGGGGTGTTAAGGGATGAGGCCAAAGAGGGAAGAAGGAGGGGTGGGGGTATAAGCAAGGTGCCATAGCTTGAATGTCCTCTCCAAAACTCATGTTGAAATTTAATTGCCAATGTAATAGTATTGAGAGGTGGAGCCTTTAACAAGCCTTCACAGTAGCCCTCATGAATGGATTACTGCTGTTGTCGTGGGAATGGGTTAATTATCCTGAGAGTGGGCTCCTGATAACACAGATAAGTTTGGCCCCATTTCTCTCTCTGTTTCTCAAACTCGCTTCTGCCTTCCACTAGATGCCAGTGCCATGCTGTTGAACTTTCCAGTCTCCAGAACCACAAGCCAAATAAACTTCTGTTCTTTACAAATGACCTAGTCTGTTGTATTCTGTTATGGCAGCAGAAAACGGACGAAGACAGAGGTAGATATGCTCATCATTTATGTAGCAAGGCAGGAAATAATTAGAAAATGTATGGAATACAAAAGAGATTTTTTTTTTTTTTTTAGAATTAAAAAGAAATCTCAAGAAGGAATAAAAATGTACTATTGGAAGTATAGGAGGTGGGTGGTATAAGTGAATTAACCCTTATTTTTCTCTGAAAGAAATCAATAGGTCTAGATAAAGCTGATAAATCACAGAGGTAAACTCACACTATCTAGACTTCTGGGGTGACTGAATTAAGATGGGAACTGTTAGAAGAAGTTGCTTCTGGAAAATAGATTTATGGCAGACAGGAGGACCACATAAGACAATTCCTATGTAGAAGTATTATTTATTTGAAACTTTAGGTTTATAAGTGCTATATTACATTTATTCTAAAATGTAATTTTATTTATTCTAAACAATTTGGGAACAGGAATCTGCATTTTTAATCAGCTACTTAGGTAATTTTTATGCTCTCAGCCCTGTTTTGGAACCATTGCCTATGGCTTTGGATGGCCTGAGAGGGGCTGTTCTTGTCTTAACCAGCTTCAGTGAGGACCTAGGGAATCCCTGAGCTTTGGGCATTTCTGCTGCCTTTGTAAAGGGGCTTGGAAGCTGGGGAACCTTGCTGGGTTACTTCACAACTTCCCTTTGAAAAGATCACTTGCTTCATCTTCCTGTACTTCCTCGTTGCTTCCAACTCAGGAGGAAGTTGACTCAGTCTCATGAGTGAGCTCTCAGATAATTTCTTCATTTCATTTCTTAATTCATGCCTTATAGATTGTGAATATCACTCTGGTTCTCAATGCGAGGTGATGACTCGTTCACCTCCTGACTTTTGGTTGACCCTAAGCTTGATGTGGGTGTACTGTGACCTTCCTGTCCCTTAAAGATGGAGAAAAGAGATTATGACACCTTTACAGTTGCCCTGATGTACACTCATGTTTGCCCATCACAGTTGGGAATAGGTTATGTAATCCCATGTGACTTCAAGAGGAATCTCTGCAACACATAAGAAAGAGTATGGAAGCTGCAGTGGGAGTCCAGAGCCCAGAGTTCTGAAGCCAGGTCTGAAAGGGCTGACCATGGGGCCCGGGGCATTATCTTCCCCTACTTGTCTTAATAGGAACTCTGGTCTCCTGCAGCTCACACACCCTAGCTATTGTAGATTGTCTCTTCCACCACAGGTTTCTGAAGGTTGTTCCAGGGCAGGACTGTGATCGCTTGGCCTCTGGGTCCCTCCTATTTCCCACCTTTACCTTTCTCATGCATTGGCACATAGCAAGTGCCTCAAATCCATGGTTAACTTCAAGAGCTTTGTGAATAGCGCTTTGCTGTTTTCTTTTCACATACATTCACACCCTTAATCACCAGGGTGAATCTGCAAAGTAGGCATTATTATTATTATAACAGGATGTTAAAATGGGGTGTTTTCAAAGACTGAGAACAATATAGCAGGTGTCATCCGGTGGTGCTAGACCATACGTGCAGGGCTTGCAAAGCGGTGGTCAAAAACTAGTTCACCAACATTAGCTCATCACTAAACTCTAATGTGGAGGAATGTGAACAATTTGTTTTCAGGGCCAATGCTGGTGAATTTGGGGGGTGTTTGTATTATACTAGAGTAGACTTTTTATTATCAGAAAAATCATGAGCTAGGTATATGAGGTTTGGTCCAAGGGCAGGATAAAATATACGTTTGTGCAGGTATAATGATGCACTAGTTTTCTATGGCTGCTACAATAAATTTTCACAAATTTATGGGCTTAAAACAACACAAATATACTGTCTTACCTTTCTGTTGGTCACAAATTCAACATGAATCTCAAATGGGTGAAAATCAAGGCGTTCACAGGGTACAATCCTTTCTGGAGACTCTAAGGGTGAATCGTTTTCCTTTTCTTTTCCACCTTCTAGAGGACACCTATATTCCTAGCTTCATGGTCTCCTTTCTCTAGTCCAAAGCCCGCAACGTCAGGCCAAATTCTTCTCATGCTGCCGTCTCTCTGGTCCTCTTTTCTGCCTCCCTCTTCTACTTTTAAGGACCCTGTGATTACATCAGCCCCATCTGTGTAATTCCAGATATTTTAAAGTCAGTTGATTAGCAACCTTAACTCCATCTGCAACTTTAATTTCCTCTTGCCATCTCGTCTTAGTTATTATCCCGTCTACCACAAATGGAGAAGGATGGGAAAGAAATAACATTGCTTCCAGCTTGCACGTTGCTAAGCATTGCTTACTCAGTAAATGTAATTGAATCTGTTCTGCAGATGAGGAAACTGCAGATCAGGGAGATTAGGAGTGGTGTCCACTCTTGACTATGCATTGCAATCCCCTAATGCCTGGCCCCATCCTCCAGGGATTCTGATCTAATTGGTCTGGGATATGGTCTGGGCGTTGGGAGTTTGTGAAAGTTCCCAGGTGATTCTAATGAACGGTCGAGGATGGAAACCACTGGGCCAAGGAATTACTCAAATTCATCCAAACACCTGGACAAACATGGTACTACAGCCCAGCCTATCTCACTTCAAAGTCCCACTAAGGAGCTGGTGGAGGAGAAACCTCCTACCCTTTTGCTGGAGGGAATTTTCACTTTAACTAAAAACAGACTGTGGTTAAAACCAAAAGAACAGAGCTTCAGGGGTAGAACATCAAGCACTGAACTCCCGATGGCAACACAAGAACAAGCTTTCCTTTGGGAAAGAAAAATGAGACAGTGTTCAGAGGACAGAACCTCATGTAGGGCATGAGACCTTGATCAATGACATGGCTGTTATTTTATTTCTGTCATTATTAGGGCCAGACTATAGAGAAGGTTATGCCAGAAGGACCTTCTAGATACCTGAAGCCTCATTCCAAAGCCCACAGAGGCCCGTGAAAAAAAAATAGAAAAATAAAAAAAAAAAAAAAAAAAAAATAAAAAAAAAAAAAAAAAAAAAAAAAAATACCTGAAGCCTCATTCCAAAGCCCACAGAGGCCCCTTCCTCTTCCTGCTCTTAGAGAGTCTGATTTGAGGGCTTTCCCATAGCACTGCATCAGTCCAGCCCCCACCCCTCCTGCACATGCTGTCCAGTCCCCAAACCCTAGGTCTCATAGTGGGTTAAATTGTGACCCCTCCAAAAGACACATCCGTGTCCTGACCCTCAGTGCCTGTGGATGTGAACTTATTTAGAATTAGGGTCTTTGCACGTGTAATTAAATTAGGGATCTTGGGATAAGATCATTTTGGATTTAGGGTGGCCCAAATCCAATGACTGGTGTCCTTTTAGATAAAAGAGAGGGACGTTTGATGCACAGAGAAGGCCAGTGAGGACAGAGGAAGGGATCACAAGGCAGTCATGAGCCAAGAAACACCACTGGCCACCAGCAGCCACTGGAAGGTGGGAGAGAGGCCTGGGCTGGATCCTCCTTCAGAGTCTTGGAGGGGAAATGGCCCCAGTAACACCTCAATCCAGGGCCTCTGGTGTCCAGAACTATGAAAGAATACATTTCTGTCATTTCAAGCCACTCAGTTTGTGAAAATTTTGACAGTAGCCACAGACAACTAATAGAAGTCTTATCCATCCCCCAGTCTGGATACCGCAGGAGCCACAAACACAGTGAGAACGCGGAGCACTGCCTCCTGGAGCCATGTCTCCTGCCCCTGTCTGAGCCCCCAGATCCTGGAGCCTTACCCTGGATTAAGGGTACCAAGGAAGCACCAGGTCCTTGACCCCTGATTCTGGGAACTTGAGAACACCTCCAAATACAGCACATGATTTTCAACCCACATTGCACTAAAGGAGGAAAAAGGTGCTTGAGGCCAACTCCAACCCTGGGCCATGCCAGGAGAGCCCCAAGGATGGGGAAATGGTCCCAACTCTCACAGTCTTGGGGGCATGAATTGTCTACCCAATACCTGTCTCCTCATTCATTGCTGCTAACTGCACCCCACCTTTGTTGGGCAGCAATATGTCCTAATCTGGAGGATAAGTCATGCCTGGTATAACTGGATCACAGAAGGCCCTTTCATCCCTCATTGACAATGATGGTTTAAAAGGGAGCTCATGGCCGGGCATGGTGGCTCACACCTGTAATCTCAGCACTTTGAGGCAGGCAGATCACTTGAGGGCAGGACTTTGAGACCAGCCTGACCCACATGGTAAAACTCCATCTCTACTAAAAATACAAAAAAAAAAAAAAAAAAAAAAAAAAAAAAAGGCTTAACCAGGCATAGTCGTACATGCTTGTAATCCCAGCTCTTGGGATTCCTTGAAGCTGGAGAATCCTTGAACCCGGGAGGCAGAGGTTGTAGTGAGCCAAGATCGTGCCATTGCACTCTAGCCTGGGCGACAAGAATGAAACTCTGTCAAAAAAAAAAAAAGGAGCACATGACTTAGTTCTAGCCAAAAAGATGTAAGGGGAATTCTGCTGAGAACCTCTGGGAAAAAATGTTTCCTTTGAAAAAAGAAAGAAGCATTGGAGGGGAAAGCCCTTTACCTCCTTCCCCATTTGCCTCCAGCATGAGATGCTGTTTGGGGGTTGTGTGTGATGTCTGGAGCTGTGGCAACCATAATGTGTCAGCAAATTGAAACACCATTCATACACTGAAGATGGCAAAGAGGATGGTTGGAAAGAGTCTGGGTCCTTAATGGCATCACTGAGACACTGACAAACCCTGGGACCATCTACCTATCAAGTTTTCTTTGGTTAAGGCCTTTTAGTTCAGTATTTAGGTGTTTTCACTGAACCATCCTAACAGTGCCTATAATGTAGGTTGGAGGCTACTCAGGGCTTTCAGTGCTATCAGTAGGTTTTGTAGGACACACAACGTGGCCCTAGGCCTATATTTTATAGTCCATACAGTGCATGAAAACAGAGAAATGGGAAAACCTAAGTTGGACTCTGACTATCCTCCTCTTCACTATGTGAATTTAGGTACAGTGTAAGTCTTTCTGAGCCTCACCTTCCACATTTGCAAGATAGGACAATAACCTCAGCCTAAAAATTATCATTCATTTACTCTGAACTCAAATAACATGATGGGTGCGAATGCATTTTATGGCATGCCATCTAAATGAACAAGACTGTTAACCAGGTTCACTTGCTTTTACTTTGGGTGAAGTGTGTGTCCACGTGTGTGTGAAAGGGGGTGGAGAGACAGGACATTTTAACCAGAATATTTGCCTTAAAAATGTGTCCTTTAGGAGGGTGAACATTGCTTATCCAGGAATCCAGATCATCCCCAAATTGGGGCAATTCTATCTCATTGCATCAACCCCCCCCCCTCACATTTAATCAAGTTCCATCAATTCTACTTCCTCCAGGACCTGTGGCTCTGTTTCTTGCCCCATCTCCATCCTCACTGTCTTGCTTCAGAGTGCATCGCTTCTCGCTGGATCATTGCACCCATTCCAGTTGGTCTTCTACCTCCAGTCTAGAACCCTTATGAGTGAGTCTTTTCTACCACTCAGGTGGGACTATGCCACCTGGGGCCTGCTCTCGATGGATCCCCATTGTTTGTGTCACTGTTTGCCCAGCATTCTCTCCTTTTAGAGGAGCAAAGTCCTTGTTTCCCCAGCACCCAGCACAGGGCCTGGTGCATAACAGATGCTCATAAACATTTGTTGAATGGAAACAGCAGCCTGGGATTGAAACCTTAGAAAGATATAGTTGGTGTTACCCATGAATTGCCTTGGATTCACAAATTAGAGTCAACAATGCTTCATTGCATGTAGATACTTTATTGAAGGTAAGTGGCTATTTTAGAGAAAAAGATGACCATAGTGGGTAGCCTTGGGTGGAGTTTTTGGGGAGCTCAGGGGCTGGTCACTTGCTGTAGCTCTTAGAGCCTGGTTCCTGGAGGCTTAGGAGATCTTCTCTCAGCCCAGATCCAGCCGTCAACTCTTCTTCTTCACTTTCTGCCGACTGCCCACCCTTGGCTCCGTCTGAAACAGAGGGGCAAGGAAGGTTGGTCCAAGCCAGATTAGGACTTCTCTTCTCTGGTCCCTTCCTTTTGGTCCAAAGAGACCCCAGCCTCCAGTGGGCATTTCTTGCTAATGCCCTTTAGAGGGACCTTTCCACTGGCTGAGGTGCCAGATTCATCTCCTGGCTATAGGGACATGCTAAGGGTATGATGGTACTTGGGTTCATTGTCAGCAGACAGACACTTGGCCTTGGAGCAGAGTTGAAAATCTAAACTATATGCTGGACAAGATCCCTTCCCTGTTTAACGGCCTACTCCCATTTCTCTGTACCTGAAAAACTCCTGTCATTCTAAAAACGACAGCCCAAGCATCACCTCTCCTGGGGACCCTCCCCAGAGCCTCCAGGGAGGAGTGAGTCCTCCCTCCTCTGGGCTCCCACTCACTCAGTCACAGGTTTCCATCATGGCCCCAGGAAAGCCGAGGGCCATCCCCTGGGTTGTGTCACTCATACCCGCTATTCCAAAGCTTCCCAAGGGCATTGTGTTTACTCTCTATTCTCATTGTGTTTACTCTACTCTCTCTTCGTTATGATTTATTTTCTCTCCTTAACATCTCTGCAACAGGAAGAGGTAGAAATGTCCACTTTTCCCCTGGCTAGAGTTACCTCCCCAAGATTTTCTAACTAGGCCTTCAAGGGATGTGAGGATGAGGTTCAAGACACTCCCTTCTCTTCCCATACCAATGTTCTAGGCTGGAAGCCTTGATGTTGGTTCACCACTCTACCCTCAACAGACCTTCTCTCCTAGTCACCCCACTGCCCTCTTCTTGTGCCTCTCTTGCTTCTCCTTCCAGGGCTACATCAGAACAGGAGGCCCTTGGCAACGTGAAGCTCTCCAGACCATGAATAACTCATGGGAAGGGGCTGTGCCATTGGCACTGGTGACCCCTTGGCGCCAATGCACGCAGCACAGGTCTCATGCAGCAAGCACAGCAGATGCTGAGATCAACACCCAGCCCCCTCTATGTGTCCCAGGGCTTTGCCACCTGCAGATGCCTTCAGAGATGAGATGTACTTGGACCAGAAGGAGCAATCGGCTTTCTTCAGGCCCTGTCGATTGGGGAGCAGTGCACTGAACTCCTTGTAGTTCTCTCCGCCAGCATAGGGTACAAAGTCAGGCCAGGGGGTTGCAAATGTGGGTACTTTCCGTGAGAACTCATAAGGGTAGTTGGGATTTCTAGGAAAATGAAAAGAAAGAAATATCCATGAGGGAAACTCGTCTTTCCTTTCATCACCTGAATTACTTCCCACTTGCACTTGGAATCTGAAGGACAATTCATGTATCTGTAGGTGTCAAGGCTGCATGTGAAGCCCCCAGATCTGGCTTCTGGAGTTGTGATCTTGACTACGGCACTGCAAAGCTAGGCCATTTCTGGTAGAGGAAAGGTGTTGAGGTCATGACCTGGTAGCGTTATCCAGGACCTAGCGCTGCCCTTCTGTCTTTGTGAATGTTGAGGAGATCACTGTGCTCTTCTCTTTCTCAAAGTCCTCAGATCTAGACATCATAGCTAGCCTTTGGAATGTCCTTGTTTGTCCAAGGCATGGGCAGGAGGGTGAATCTGCAGGCCAGCTGCCCAAACTTGCTACCCAGGCCCATCTTCTGGCATGCACTGCCATGTAGCCCAAACACTAGCCCTGCAACCACCTGATGTTTCCCAGATAAGGTGTGTCCTCTCAGCCCTGCTGCATTTGCCCAGACCTCCTTTCCTGGAATCATCTTCTTCTCCTTTGCTTAAATATTCTATTTATCCCCCAAGGCCAGCTTAAATGTGACTTCCTCAGTGAAATATTTTCTAAAACCCTAATTAGAAGAAATATGTTTCTCTGCTCAACTCCCACAATAAACTGCATAAAGCTTTATTTTCTCCTGCTTTAAATTATGGTTCATTTTTATGTTTTCAGACTATCAGTAGCTGGTAGCTGGGTCATGACTTTTGCACCTTTTTATCTTTCTGGGGAACCTAGCACAGTTCTAGGTAATCAATTCACATCAGTTAAAAAGATAAAAGGAAACAGGTAAACTACCATGAAGAGGAAAGAGCAGGAACCAATTCTGCAGGTGGGGACAGCGAGTATACTCCATCAGACTGGAGTAGAGGCAGACGAGGAAGAGGAAGAGGAAGAGCCTCAAGGTGAATAAAGGAGGGTCCTGAGCATTTCAACTTAAGCTGAAAACCCAAGGAACTGGTATTCCCCTCTGTGGAGAGACAGTGGCTCTCCTCCAAGTGGTTTGCCCTCCAGGGGACATTCGACATGCCTGGTTCTCAAAACTGGGCCTAGGTGGGCACCACTGGTATCTCGTGGGCACCTAGAGGCCAAGGATGCTGTTAAACATCCTACAATGCGGAGGACACAGCCAAGATTTATCCAGCCCCCAATGTCAATGGTGCTAAGGTTCAGAAACCCTGATCTGGAGTCATCAAATGTAGCTGGTATAATTAGAGCTTTTCTTCACGAAGATTAATGTATGCAAATGCAGGTTTGGCCAGGAGAGGGTGACTGAGACAGGGAGGCCGGTGGCTAGTGATTATAATGTCTAGGGAGGAAAGGATGAGTCCATCGATGCAAATTGGGCCTTTGCATTCTGCTTGAAGGGAGGGGGAGGAAAAACACAGTGACAGAATTCTGAACAAGTGGCCCCAAATTACCCTGATCTGATGAAGTGGGAAAAGTACTGCATGATTTTCAGCGACAGGCTCTTCTCCTCCAGAGAAAACTGCCCCTCGTAGGCTGGGTAGAAGGGAAGCCCAAAGGCAAACTGAACATCCGCCAGCAACTCCAGGCTGAGAAAACAGAGGAAAAGCAGCAGCAAAAGGTCAAGAAAAAGTAAGCTACTCAAAAACACAAACAAACAAAAAACCAATATTTCTTCCAAAACCAAGACTTTCCCTTCTTTACATCATATTTAAGGATCCTGTTTAGTGCTCAGTTGAGTGGAGACTTGGCTTGGCCTAAATTAAATCCAGTGACCCATTGGGGGCAGATCCACGGCAGGTCTATTGGTTAAAGTGAGACCAACACTGAACACTTAAGTCTCTGGAAATAATGCCTGTGAGAAACATCCCAACACAATGATTTTTGGATCATATTCTAACTATGATACTTACGGTATCACTGGATATTGATGTTCGTCTAGTCACTGAAAAAGCAATAATGAAAGTAGCTTGTATTTGAGCCCAATCCCTGCACTAGCCCTTGTTCATATACAACTCACACTCATGACTCTTCAAGGATGACATTTATCCATGAAGCCCACCCCAGCACAGTACCTGGCAAACAGCAGTTGTTCAATAAATACATGCTAGACTGGATTAAATATCTAGGAAGCAGCAGCCAGCTGGGAATAATGACCTGGAAGCCAGTCCAGTGGTGTGAATGACCCCGGCTGGAGCTGGTGCTGAGGAGCCTGGTACACGGGCCCTGGAGTGAGCATTGGGAACCAGGGAGAGTGATAGAGTGGAAAAGCCAGAAAGGATTTCACCACTGCATAGTAAAGAATCGGGCTTTGCCTATAGAGAGGTCTGGACTTTGCCCTCAACTTCTGGAAGGTGAGTCATACCTGTTAGGAGGAGGGAAGAGGCTGGCCACACTGGATCTTAGGGTGGATATGGCCCTTCCTGACAGTCTGAGGGTGGGGACTGGCCATGCCAGAAAGAACAACCACGTGATTTAGCGTGGGAGCTTTGGGTCTCATGGTATCAGGCAATCTGTAAACTGAAAGGAATCACATGGCAATCGATCAATCAATCAATCATGCCTATGTAATGGAACTCCAATAAATCTCTGAACACCAACGCTGGGGTGAGCCTCAGTGCAGAGGGTGATACGTCCTGACTCCACAGGGAGGGGACAATGGAGCTTCAAACCTGGAACCCTCCTGGGCTCTGTGCCTCTCTTCCATGGGCCGATTTTAATCTGTGTCCTTTCCCTGTAATAAATCATTGTGGTGAGTGTCACAGCTTTTAGCGAATTCTGAGTTTTTCCAGTGAATTACCCAGCCTCAGGGTGGTTTGGGGAACCCCTGAATTTTCAGCTGGCATCAGAGGGAGGGTGGTCTTGTGTGTAGACCATGCCCTCTAACCTTGTCATCGGCCCCATCTTATAGAAAAAGCCAGCCTCTAATTTTACAGACCAGGAAAATAAGGTCTCGAGCAGTTTCCTGACTTGCCCAGAGACACACAGTAAGTGAATAGCAGAGTCAGATAAAAGCTGAGGTTTCCAGAATGCACGATGCTAACAAAAAGCACCAGCGCCCCAGGGCTCCTATGCCTGGGTCCCGGCTCTTCCACCTTCAAGCTGAGTGATGTCTGGCAAATTTCTTGGCCTCCTTCATTCCCTACTTCCTCATCTATGAAATGGGTGTATAACTCCTGTTATCAGTCTGTTTTCACACTACTATAAAGAAATATCTGCGACTGGGTAATTTATAATGGAAAGAGGTTTAATTGACTCAGAGTAATACACGGCTGAGGGGCCTCAGGAAACTTACCATCATGGCAGAAGGTGAGGGGGAAGAAGCACCTTCTTCACAAAGCGGCAGGAGAGAGAAGAGAGCAGGGGAAACCACCATTTACAAAACCATCAGATCTCACGAGAACTCACTCACTATTACCAGAATATCATGGAGGAAACTGTTCTCATGATCCAATCACCTCCCTCTGGGTTCTTGTAATTATAACTGTGGGGATTACAGTTCGAGATGAGATTTGAGTGGGGACACAGAGCCAAACCATATCAACTCCCTACCTCATAGTGCTGCTGTGAAGATCAAAATAAAATGGTATATGGAGCATGTATTTAAAAGAGAAGTAAAACGTGGTCCAGTTCTTTCTCACCACATCAGTTCACCTCCTGACGCAATCAACTATATTTAAGTTCCTGGCACCAGCTCTGACCCAGCAGTTCTCATCCATGCTGGTACAATGGGCAGAGGTAGCCAGCAGACAGATGTTCTGGGAAATGACTAGAATGCAGTGGTTCCCAGATAAAGGCAGTTTGTGCAGAGGTGAAATTCTATGAAGTGCAACGATTTGTGGATAGACAGTTTGACTCTGGCTAAGACTCAGAGAGATTTATTGTGATTATCCAAGAGGCTGGGGAAAGGGCCCCTCTAGCTCAGGGCTGTGAAGCAGAACACTTCAAGCAAAGACAGCACCTTCTTATTGCCCCTCTCCTTCTCAGGCTGGGGACTGTGGTGACAGCAGAGGTTCAGGGGTCCTTCCCTAACACTGAGGCCTGAGGGCCGGAGAGCCAGTATTCCTACTCTGGCCATAAGAATGATCACCAGGCATACATGGGACTGGCAGCAGGCCATAGAGAAACAGACATAAACTCATCACTCAGCTGAGACTCAGCTCTGAAACTTACAGCTTGTGTAACTTTGGAGGTGTCTTTTGACTTTTCTCTGTATCGGTTTCCTCTACATAAAATACCAGATAGAATAAGCTATTGCATGTGGAAGCTCTGTCTAAAAGAAGTGTTTTTACAAATGGCTGCTATTATTATGATGAGGTTATTGTGTGTCAGTATTGGGCCGTTGCACTGGAAGGTGTCATCGAAGGAGTATGAAACCACGAGGACATACAGTATGATTAGGAAGAGAATAAGTCACCGAGCGCAGCATCTCTTTGCAACTATTCTCACATATTAGGGCCTTCTTAGAGAAGGAAGAAGGTTTCCTGTTTTTGAGAGGGGAGCAGGAAGTGGCGAGTGTCATTGAAATTTGTAGGATCCTGGGACCCAAAGAGCTAAGTCCCTTGGGCAATGTCAGCAATAACTGTGAGGAGCCCAGAAAAGAGTCACAGATTCTGCGGGGGCCAAGGTGGCCTGTTTTGCAGCCAGCTCTACCCAATGTCTGCTTATAGCCACCAATTCCAGAGCACCTGGGCTGTGCCAGGCACCATGGTAGACCTTTGGCAGCTGTGATCTTCAACATTCAAGGGCTACTGGAAAAGTGAATGTTACCATCCACATACTTTCCAGGTGATAGATGAAGGCTCAGAAAGAGAAAATGACATGCCTGAGACACGGGACAGCCAGGGTTCAAACCCGAGTCTCCCAGGCCCCCAATCCCCTGCTCTGTGTAGTCAACCTGTGCAGAGAGGACTGAGGACCATTTAAAAGTAATCGCAATGGAAGTTGTTAGGAAAAGGATCACAAAACAAAAAATGCCAGGCAGAGAGAAGTTGTCATTACAATGACAATAGAAATAATCTCTCACATAAACCCAAAATTGGTAGTTTACAAATGGCATTCACCCTTATTATCTCACCCACCCTGTGAATAGGTTTTATTACTCCTTTCAACGGTGGAGGAAGCTTGGGCTCAAAGAGGCCATTTTCTTGCCAAGGCCCCGTAACTGTTCAGTGGTGACGCCAGGACTGAAGCCTCCGTCTGCAGATTTCACGGTCTGCTGTCCCTTTGCGTCTTGTGTGGGTTTTCTCATGGCCTCATTGCTGGTCTTACTGAAGCTGTCTTGTTTCTCAATCACCACACTTCCTCTGCGGTGGCCACAGAGAAGCCAGGAGGCCCAGGGTTAACAGGGGCCCCCCTCCTCTTTCTTCCTCCAGTGATGTCTGGCCGATTTTCTCCCCATTGGGGCTTAGTTCTTCTCCTCACTGTGGAATGAAAGGTTCAACAGCCTGTTGCTCAGGAGGCCCTTCTGGAAAACTGGCTGTATTTAGTTCTCTATTGCTGCCTTAAGAAATTACCACAGACTCAGTGGCTTAAAACAACACAAATTACTATCTGACACCATCTGGAGTTCAGAAATCCAGGATGGGTCTTAGTGGACTGAATTCAAAGGGTGCATGGGCTGCGTTCCTTCTGAAAGTTCTGGGGAGAATACTTCTCTTGACCATTCAGGTTTGTGGCAGGATTCAGTTCCTTGAGGTAGAGGACCCAGGCCCCCGTTTTCCTGCTGACTACAAACTGAGGGCCATCCCCAGTCACTGGAGGCTGTCCATCAGAACCGCCCTTCTCCATCCTCAGAGCGGCCGAGTCCTTCTTATGCTGCATTTCTTTGGAACACTCCCCTGCTTAGAGCACTCGTGTGATTAAATCGAGCTTACCAGGATAAGCTCCCATCTCAAAGTCTTGAACCTTAATCACACCTGCAAAGTTCCTTTGCCATGGAAGGTAACATATTCACAGGTTTCAGGGTTTAGGACTTGGACATTTTGACAGGGCATAACTGCTACCACAATAGCCTGATCTACTGTTTCCTCCAGAGGAAGCTGCATTCCAAGTGTTCTAGTGAACAGAAATAAACTTTCAAGGCCAGAGTGCTCTGTTGAAACCCCAGCTCAGTCCCTGACTAGTGTGCAATCTTGGACAAGCTGTCTAATGTCACTGGGTCTCAGTGTCCTCCTCTGTAAAATGGTGACACAATTATGCTTATCCTGAATGAGGTTTAGCAATAAAATATTTTTAATCTCTCTGACCCGGTTTCTGGCTCATATACTCATTTCCTTTTTGATTAACTGAGAGAGACATCTGAAAGCTTAAGAGTGGGAGTCTTTAACTTGTGGGAGCCTGGGGAGGTCCCATTGTAGGGTTTTGGAGATCCACAAATTCCCTAAAATTACACATAAAATGCCGTGAAGTGTATGGGTGCATCTTTCTTGAGAAATGTTTCATATCCTCCATCACATTCTCAAGAGAGTCATGTGCTGATAAATATTTAATAATCAGCTGGGCGTGATGGCTTTATGGCTATAATCCCAGGACTTTGGGAGGCCAAGGCAGGTGGATTGCTTGAGCTCAGGAGTTCAAGACCAGCCTGGGCAACATGACAACATCCCATCTTTACAAAAAATACAAAAATTAGCTGGACGTGGTGCCGTGTGCCTATAGTCCCAGCTGCTTGGGGGTCTGAGGCAGGAGGATCACTTGAGCCCAGGAGGTCGAGGCTGCAGTGAGCCACAATTGATTGATCGTACCACTGCACTCCAGCCTGGGTGACAAAGTGATACTCTGTTTCAAAAAAAGAAAAACGTTTAATAATCGACTCTCTGGGGGAAAGGAAATCTTATGTGTGATATTCACCAATTTTTACAGTGTAAATACTCCCACCTTAGCCAATTTCAAAATGATGTCATTGAGCACGACGCTGGGAAGCAATGTGTACCACTGGCTCTCATGAGCTTGCATGAGCCGGGTCCAGGCCACCACTGTCTGCAACCTTAGAAAGGCCACAGAGCACTGCTTTCGGGGGAAGGTCTGGCATTCCAGCCCATCCCATCTGTTTAATTTGAGAGCCTGTTGTGTATGAGGATTTCTGCTTTGTTTTTCCTTAGCAGAGCTGATCTTTATCAGGATGCAGGAGTTATTTTGAGCAGTTTAAGGGACATCTGGAGGAGGCACAAACAGTGGAGCCTCTGAAGAGGGAATCTGGGATCCGAGGACCAAGTCCTCGGCGAATCTGGGCACTGGTTGGGGATTCTGGGACCCTCTGGAGGAAGAAAAGGGGATTTGGATTCAGCAGCAGCAGCAGAGGAAGACCCGGAAGAACATGCCAGGGTCTAACAAGGTAAAAGGAGAGACTCAACTGAGTGTCCCTAGTGCTCGCAGCTTAGGGGTAGGCAGTTCATGTGTGCTGATGTGGCTTCTTTGCTCTGTGCTGTGTCTGATCACTGATAAATCATAGGCCCAAACCCGTGGCAGCTGTGTCAGTATATGGTCAGCCTGGAAGCATTGAGCTGTCACTTGTCTTCTGCTGTTTTTGGTAATCACATTGCAGTGGAACTTGCCCCTCATCTGACAGCTGCTCATCCTATGCCCAGGCCAGATCTGAATCTTCTCCTTGTCACCTCCGAGAAGCAGATTTTGGGCCTGGGAAAGCTACCTGCCCAAGCTGGGCAAGCTCTGTTCAAGTCCCACTTCCACTGCTGAATCTCTGAGCCTTGGTTTTCCTATCAGTAAAATGGGTCAATCATCTCCATTCAGCCACCCACATGGTATTACTGGATGCTCATAGATCCAGTGGGTGTAATTTCCTTTAAAAACTGTAAGCTGCCATCCAAGGAAGAGTTAAGGTGGCTGAAGTTGATAAAGTTACATTTAACCAGACTGTGGAAAGAATTGACCAGTCACAGAGCTCGGCGGATGACTATGTGTGTGTGTGTGTGTGTGTGTGTGTGTGTGTGTGTGTGTGTGTGTGCATGCTTTTGTGTTTCAGTTTCAGGATTTGAATGCCATCCAGTGAGGACGGTGGCAAATTAGAAAAGGGGTGTCAGGACTAAGACCCTACTTGGCCCGCAGTTGCCGAACGCCTACTGTGCAGTGTCCTCTGGATGGATGCTGAGGCTCAAAAGGTGGACATTCTGTTGAGGAGCTCACATTCTAACAGGGAAGTGCGATCAACCACTGCTTTTCAAAAATAAAATGTTGTATGTTGTACAATAGAAAGGTAGGTATCTGTCAAGTGATAGAATTACTTACCAAGTACCATAAGAAGAGAGAGAAATGAAATATCATTTATTCCAGGCAAGAAAATGCAGAAGAGTTTACGGAAAGTGAGAGAGAGGAAGCTGTGGTGGACTTGTGCTTGGACAGATGAGTAGGGTTAGTGAATGGACAAGGTGAGGAAGGGCATGTGGGTAGCAACTCAGCACTTGTGCTGTCATAGAGCAGGATCTGCACTCTGTATGGAGCAAGGAATGACAAGGGGTGTGGCTGAGCACAAGGTGAGCCAGGGCAGGTGGGGGCTGGTGCAGGTGGCAGAAAACAGTCCTCAAGGCGCTGGCCTCACAGGTCCTGCTGAGAAGTGCAATTGGAACTTTTTCTAGTCCAGAAAAATCCAAAGTCTGAAAACCACTAAACTGCATGCTTGCTAAGGTCCACTGGGCTCTCATTCTTTGAAAGCTGTGACAGCCTAGACCAGAAGAATTGATGGTCATGTTTTAAAGGGGCTGGGAACCCTGGAGGTTTCTTAGCAAATGAGTTGTAAGTTGCATTTCTTTTGGAAGGATTACTAGAGGTGTGTGGGAAGAAAAACTAGAACTGAGAAATCCTAGGGTCACTGCAACTGTCCAGAAAAGACAGAACCTTTTCACATAACGTCCCCAAGCTTACCTGTCTGCCATACTCCTCATCATTAATCCTGCTGGTGCTGCTGAGGACCTGCAGGGAGGCTAAGCCTGCATCCTAGCGAGCCAAAAGCCTCATTTCAGAGATGATCCATGGTGCAAGTTCCTGACTTGAGCTCAGCTTCCAGGATCAGGAGCCACAGTCCATGAAGGTTTGGGTTTATCAGGAAACAGAATGATGGAGGTACATCCATCCAAAGAGATGCACCTGGCAGTGCATTCAGCTGGGGAGGTGGGCTGAGCCTGGGTTCCCCTTATGATGAGGTGAGGGTGTGAGGAAGGATCTCCCTTGACAGAAATAAGACACTGTTTTGCATGGCAGAAGCCGTTCTGCTGATAATGGTGTGAAAAGGCTTGTGCTGGAGATGGCACAGCACGGATGGGCATTACTGCCCATCTGAATGGACTGATTTGAGAGCCTGTGCTTGCAGGGATTTCAGTCCCTCCTGTTCTGTCTGCCTGCAGGAAGTCTGTTGACCTCATCCCCATAAAATATACTCCCTTTCTTATCCCCAGCCAGCATCTCTCGATAGCTTCCTCCAAAGGAAATTAGGGAACAGGGAGGAATGAAAGTCCCTTTGCTTCCCAGGAATTTTTTTTTTTTTTGAGAAGCTGACGAAGTGTTAAGTAACTTATGACTAGACGCTTATAAGTGTGCCTCTCTTTGGGCAAATCTAATACGCAAAAGTTCAGATTCTGCATGTGAATTAATCAGGAAGTAATTCTTTGCTTTACAAATGGCTTGTGTTTTACAAGAGAATTTGCTATGCAATCCCTTAAAAATAAGCTCCCTAAGGCACACTAAATAGTGTAGTCCCACCCCAGGCCCCAAAGGAGATATTTGCAGTAGTCCCCTAACTTCCTAAAGCTCAGCAGAGCGGTATAATATATTGTTTCACAGTAGAGTCAAAGCTTTCAACTAACTTGCTAGATTAACCTGAACATTTTATTCCCTCCATAAAGTATGATAACTGTTGCCCAGAAAAAAATGAACTTTCCAGGCCCCAAACATGCATTCTCACTAACTGTGTTGTGTGCTTACCAAGACCCAACTGTTTAAGTCATTGTATTTGTCATTGTGATTTTATATTTAATTGAATTTATTGAATACCATGCAGATACTCCACTTTCATGGATCCCAGACTGGAAATAATAGATCATGCACTACGTTTATGGTTTTGCAAGAAGTCCAAAGGCAGAACTCCAAACAGCATTTTCCAGCTTAACCCTCTGATCCTGCACCAAAAGAATGGCCAGGGGATGCAGATTTATGTGTTTAAAGTTAAAATAAAATATTTAAGGCATCATACCTATCTTATGCATTTTTCACAAGTTCTCCTTTTAATCGACTTTTCTGACTAACTGACCATCACATTAGATAACAGGGTTGATACTGTACATTCTATTATTTTTAAAAAAGATAATTGATGTTTCAGTGAGCCATTCTGGATATGAATGAAAAGACCATTGTGCATTATATATGCTTTTTTAAAAATCTGCAATGCCTTCTCATCACACTCAGATAAAATACTATCTCTCTGCTAGCCACAGCTTACAAACTCCTATGTGAACTACAAGACCCATTTTTTTTTCCCTCTGCACCTTCAACCACTCTTCTCTTCTTCAACAGGCTCCAATTCAAGTGCCATGATTTAAGTGTCCTAGCACACACTCAGCCTCATGATGAATTTCCATGGAAACTATGAACTCCACAGCTGGCCCGGCCCCCAGGCATCTTAAGATGAGAGGCTTCCACATCCTCTCTGAAGTGGCTACAGCTCCTCATGCAATGTCTGGTACCAGAAACCACTTCAGTTGTGGTTGCTTTCTTCCAAGGACCTGTTGATCTCCAATTTGGATTCTTCCAGCATAATACACGAAGTAGCATTAGTAATGCTCCAGTTCCCTGGCCGCCTTCTTTATCCTCAAATATGCCAAGCCCTTTCCCACCTTAGGGCCTTGGCCTTTGATGATCTTTCTTTTGGAATTTCTCACTTCTACATGAGGATCACACACCTTCTTATTTGTCGGTTCTCAGCTCAAATGTCACCTTTACACAAGGTTCTTTTCTTATTACTGACCACGGCACCCTAGTGGATCTCCTTCCTAGTGTTGTTGTCTGAACATATGCTGCATATTGATGTGTGTATTGTCTATTCTTTACACACTATTCCTAGATACCCATCAGCACCTCCCGCAACTACAGTCTTTGTCCCAAGGGGCAGCTCTTCTCTGCCTTGCAGCTTTCTCATTTCTAGGACCTGGAAGGGGATCTGCAGCATAGACGGCGTTAGGTAAATCTCTGTCAAATCAATGTTGAAGAAGATATATAGTGCAAACCCTATTATGTCAAGGAGTTGGAGTGATCGGTTTCAGAAAATGATTTATTTTCATCTACACTGGGAAATAATCCCACAGGATGTAGCCAGGCTGATGGATTCAGTTCAGTAATCTATCCACTTCACATTTTCTTTGGTTTGTGAATTCCAACAAACTCACCAAGACAGTCAACTAAAAAGATAATATTTTGAATCTGGAATGTTAAAAGCCTCTGGAATGCACAGTAGTGTCTAGAATGCAAGTGTAGTGGTGTACAAAATGCCTTGAGTCTAGAATTTACAGCTTTGTTTTCCAGGGTTGGGACAACTTATCAAGGAGGAACATTATTGCCTCTTTAGTCATTTTGAATGTTTTGTTTTTCTCTCTCAGAGACTTAGTTTTCCTAAAAGGAAAATAACCCTAGCTCCCTAACATTGAACATCTGCAATGAGCCAGATGTTTAATGTACATGATCTTGAATATTCATACTATGAAGTACATATAGCTCTACCTATTTTATAGGTGAGGAAATTGAGGTAAAGGGATTTGTTTAAATGCAAACAGCTAATCCCAGCACTTTGGGAGGCCGAGACGGGTGGATCACGAGGTCAGGAGATCGAGACCATCCTGGCTAACACGGTGAAACCCCGTCTCTACTAAAAAATACAAAAAACTAGCCGGGCGAGGTGGCGGGCGCCTGTAGTCCCAGCTACTCGGGAGGCTGAGGCAGGAGAATGGCGGGAACCCGGGAGGCGGAGCTTGCAGTGAGCCGAGATCTGGTCACTGCGCTCCAGCCTGGGCGACAGAGCAAGACTCCGTCTCAAAAAAAAAAAAAAAAAAAAAAAAAAAAAAAAAAAATGCAAACAGCTAATAAATGGTAGATATGGGATTAGAACTCTAGTTGATTTACTCTCAAAGATGTGCTGTTTCACTAGATTGGGTTGCCTCTGCCAAAATGAAAGACCAGTCTAACATTCTCTATGAAGCATGAGTAGATGTTTAATCCCAAGAGCCATACTCTTCCGTTCAAAGAAAAGCCAAACGTGATCTTATTGAAACATCTTCCACACCACCGGGATGTAGGAATGACATCCCAGCACCCTGGAGGCCAAGGCCTTCAGAAGAAAGACCCAGCACACAATTCAAGTGCCATAGCACACACTCAGCCTTATGATGAATTTCCATGGAAACCATGAACTCCACAGTTGGCCCAGCCCCCAGGCATCTTAAGATGAGAGGCTTCCACATCCTCTCTGAAGTGGCTACAGTTCCTCATGCAATATCTGGTACCAGAAACCACTTCAGTTGTGGCTGCTTTCTTCCAAGGACCTGTTGATCTCCAATTTGGATTCTTCCAGCATAATACATGAAGCAGCATTAGTAATGCTTACCTAGTCAGTGTTCACTCTCTGCCAGGCAGTTAGGCCCATAGGCAAGGCTGTTTGTGTGCCTTGTCTTCCTTAGTCCTGACACACTTCATAGTAAGCATAAGTACTATTACTAGCTCCACTGCATAGATGAGGAAACGAACACTTAAAGAGGCACACAGAAAGTGGCAGGGCCCTTGAAAGACAGGAAACAGCAGAGAACAAACCAGTGCTCTTTTCTACACTTGCTGGGGCCCAGAGCACAGACCAGGGCTGGGAGTGCAGTCCCCAAACCTGGCCACAGGGTCTGAGTCCGTTGCTCATGAGCAGCAGAGGACACAGATGGGGCTCTTTCTGGGAATGATACCTGGACCTTTAAAGGCCAGCGTGTCCTTTGAAAGGGGCTGTTTAGAGAGGAGGACATCACCGGTGAGTCAAAGAGATGGAAATACCAGAGATGGGCAGGGAGGGAAGGGTCCCAGCAGAATAAGCAGGTGGCACCTTGAGAGGTACCTGGGCAAGTGACAGGAGGCATTAGAGAGAACGCAGGAGGCATCAGAGAGAATGCCCAGGCCCTCAGACCTGGGAGAGACAGCAGGCCAGAGCCCCTCTGCATGTGAACCTGGAGGCCTGCCGGCCTCTAGGTCAGCTTTGTTACAAAGAATCACTGAAGCCACCCCTGTTTCTCTGGCACACTCCATCTGCTTGAGGGGGTTCCATGGGGCCAGGGACAGCATCTTGGCCAGGGCCATCCTGCACTGATTCGGGGGCAGTGTGTGGGAAAGGGGCTGCTGTTTCCTTTCAGGTACTGTTAGTAATAACTTCAGTTCTAATAGATTCCAGCAGTAGTTCTCGACCAGCAAGGATTGTGTCCCCAGGGAACATCTGACAATGTCTGGAGGCATTTGTGGTTGGCACAGCTTAGAGGGACTGGGGCTGCTGGTATCAGGTGGGTAGAAGCCAGGGGTGCTTCTAAACATCCTTCAATGCACAGCACAGCCTCCCACAACAAAGGGTTATCTGGCCTCAAATATCAACAGTGCCCAAGTTGAGAAGCCCTGGATTACAGGCCTCACTGGCAACCCCACTTCCTCAAACAGAGGGCTCCAGGGACAGACCATGGGAGAAACTGGCTCAAAGCTTCGCCAGTGAGCAGAGATGAACAGGAGAAAGCTGGTGAGTTTTTTCTCTCATCAGCAACCTTGGAAATCAAAGCTGCCAGGTATTGTACACACAGACACACATACACGCATACACTCACATGCAGACACATTCAGACACACAATCCAGATGCCAGCTCTGGGCTAAACACCATGCAGGCAGTGTCCCCAAATTCTCCCATAGCCCTGTGGAACAGGACCTGTTACTCTCTCCAGATATAGGTGAGGCTACATGGAAGCTCAGAGAGGTTAAGTGACTTGCCCAAGGCCACACAGCTGGTATGTGGACTTGGCCATTGTAGGCACTCAATAAGATTTAGGATAAAGTGGGAACAATTGAAAGAATGCCGGAGAGAGGGCAGGGAACAGGACATGGGTCCAGACTGCCACTCACTGGCTCAGGGACGGGGAAATAATCTGCTCACATCCCTGGGCTTTTGTTTCTTTACAAGTAAAATAAAGGAGCTAGACGGTCTCATCTTCTATATTCTTTGATTCTTTGAATCTGAATCTGAATCTGAAACTGGAACCTTCTCCTCACACTAGAGATTTTGATTTCCCTGTCTCCTCTCCATCTGTTATACCTATTCTTTTCCCATAGAAGTTTGCCCTCAATTTCAGGAATGAAAATCTCATCTATAATCCAGGTGCACAGTAAGAAAATCACACTATTCTGTGATCAGTTTACAATAGTCTATAAGAAAGCAATAATTCATTGTATTTTTTTCACTAGCTGTTGCCAGGAAAGCTAATATATGCTGACAGAAATGGAGGTATGAGACAGATGGCTGAAAATGTAACACACGTATATTTTAAGTATGTAGATTTGAGCCAGAAATAAAATGAGAGATGTGACAGCGCCAGGGCAGAGAGAGAGAGAGAGAGAGAGAGAAGAGAGATGTCTTTTTGGGACAATAAGATAAACTTGCCAAAAATCAAATCAGTTAGTTTCTGTGAGTCATTCATTGATGCAATTATCTACTACATAGATGGCACCATATGTGATGGTGATGGAGAGAGGAGACATCTACACAGGGGGTTGTCAAGAATGCATTCTGATGGCCAAGAAGAACAGAATATTCTTAGCACTATTTGCCAGTCTCTGTTTTATGTAAAATTAACGATTGTCACAACCTTTGAGATGGGTCCTATTATTATACCCATTTGCCACATGAAGAAATTGAGTCACCAAAGAGGTTACATGACTTGCCTTAGGTCACTGAGCTGATAAGACTCAAGGATATGTTTTTTACCAAAATAGTAGATGCCAGCATCTCTGCTTTTGACCAGGGCATTATTCTGCCTCCACAAGAATAGGAATACTGCTACTATAAAATGTTTCAGTGGATCTGCGTGTCTCTTTCCTCCAAAAGTGATAGAACTGAGAACTAAACGATGCCTTTGGGTGACTGGATCCAGTAGTTTTTCATACTTTCTAAATTGAATAACTTTGAAATGTTACTCAAAGCTCAGTCTGTGACATAAGGAGAAAGGGGCTGGGAGGCTCAGACCTGCCCCCTCCTCACAGAGGCTCAGGATCCAGGCTCCCTAGAACCCAGTGAAGAATCAGTGCTTTAGACCTCTTCGGCCTCCCTACTCCCACTTCACAAGTGGCAAAACTGAGCCCCATGGAGCCTAAAAACTAAAGTAGAAAGGACTCATTCCTGACTATCTATCCTTCAGTATGATTTCCTGAGAACCTGCTAAGTCCTCATCTGTGCCAGGAGGGTCACTGGGCTCTGAGGTGTGGAGAGCCATGAAGCCATGGGAGGCAGTTATGAGGGTCTCTGCATGAACATGGCTTGGTTTCATGGGAGGTTCCCGGGGTCAGCGCAGTGGAGCCCTGTCTCTAGGGACATGAGGACATAACTCAGTAACAGAGAAACCCACACTGGCCATGGGAGACTGAGGTTGTGATTCTACTCTGTTAGGATTGCTCCTCTGAGGACCACCCCAATCCCAGGTCCAAAATAGACCACTTTGGACCATTGCCGCTCAAAAGCCTGCTTGGCAGACTCAGTTATTTTAGAGAAAGGCAATGTTATGGATTGAACTATGTCTCCCTCAAAAAGATATGTTGGGGTCTTTATCCCTAATACCCAGAATGGGACCTTATTTAGAGATAGGATCTTTACAGAGGTCATCAAGTAAAACTGAGGTCATTAGTGTTGGCCCTAACCAACATGGATGGTGGGGACCTTGGGTCCAGAGGCTGACATGCACAAAGGAAGACGATGTGAAGAAATACCAGACGAAGAACACAGACATCTATGAGCCAAGAATCGCCTTAGGCCACCAGGGGCTAAAAGAGAGGCCGGAACGCATCCTTCCCTAGTGCCTACAGAGGTGCTCCTGTTGACACCTTGAATTCATCCTTGTGGCTTCCAGAACTTGAGACAATACATTTCTATTGCTCTAAGCTGCTTTGGTGGCACTTTGTTACAGCAGCCTATGAAAGTGAGCCGGGTAGGGTCCAAGCACTATTGATTCAGACAGCAATGATATGAATGCTTTCATTTTGTTTTGCTTTTATTGTTTTCACCCTCATGTAGAAGACTCATTTCTTATTTTTTGCCACTGTAAATTCTGGGGTCTAACAGTATGTGCATATTTGTAAGGCTTTTAATGAACTTGCTGTGGGAGAGTTACACCTTTCACTGTAATCTCTGCCTTGCATGTGAGGAAGGCAGAGAATCAGACAAAAGAGTCAGATGGAGGGTAGATTCTTGAGAGCCCTGGCGAGGAGGTCACTGCCAAGGCTGATTCTAGGAACCATTTCCCATGCTGGGCCTCCCTCGCCATGGGTGGCCATAGACCACTGGATTAGGAGGGCACCTTCATCTCCACCCAAACCACATGGCTCTCGTCATCATTCCTTCTCTCCCTCAATGCCTCCTTCCCAGAATCCTGGCCTGCCACTTATTTTTCTTCTTATAACCTGGAGGCAGTTGCTTGAATCTGTAGGTCAGGCTGAAATTATAGTTCTAAGCAAAGCGACTGCGTGTTGGAGTGGAAAGAGTTCTGAGGCTCAGAGAAGCTGCGGGTGGGTTGCTGCTCTCTAACTAACCAGCTGCTTGTCCTCGAGGGAATTGTGTTGAACTCCTTGAACCTCAGACTCGGCTATGCTCTGAATATTTATGTCCCTCCAGAATTCATAGGCTGAAATGGAATCCCCAGTGTGTTCGTATTAAGAGACAGGGCCTTTGGGGAGTAACTAGGTCATGGGGGTGGAGCCTTATGGATGGAGTTAGCGGTCTCATAAAAGAGACCTTAGGGAACATGTTTGTTCCTTTTGCCATGAGAGAATGCAGAAAGAAAGCACCACCTGTGAAGCAGACAGCGAGCCCCCGACTAGACACCAAATCTTCCCATGCCTTGATCTTGGACTTCCAGTCTCCAGAACTGTGAGCAGTAAGTGTATGCTGTTTATAAATTATCCAGGCTAAGATATATTTACTATGGCAGGCTGAACAGACTAAGACATACTTCATACCTGTAAAACAGAGGTAATCATTTCAACCCTGCAGAGCTCACAAGGATTCTGGACATTTTTTTGTGGCGTGGTATAAAAACAGAAGAGTCTGTTTGGAGAAAGCAGGTAAATGATGGGTGCTCCGGGGAAATGAGAACGCCTTGGGGACTGCATGAGTTTCCTGCAGCTGCTGTAGCAAATCACCATAAACTTACTGGTTAAAAACCATCAAAACTTTTTTTCTCTCATAGTTCTGAAGGCCAGAAGCCCAACACCAGTCTGACTGAGCCAAAACCAAGGTGACAGCAGGGCCACACTCCCTCCCCATGCTCTCCCAGTTTCTGGCTGCTACTGGCATTCCTTCCCTGTGGCCACATCACTCCAGTCTCTGACTCTGTGGTCACATTGCCTCTCTCTTCTGTAGACAGCACTTCTCCCTCTGGCTCTCACCTATAAGGATGCTTATGATTGCATTCAGGGCCCTTCCAGGGTAATCCAGGATTATCTCCCCATGCCAACATCCTTAACTAAATCACATCTGCCCAGGTTCTGTTTCCTTATAAAGTAATATTCCAGGTTCCAGGGATTGGTTCCTGAGATCTTTTGGGGGCCACTATTCAGCTAAGGTATTTTACTATGGCAGCTCGAATAGACTGAGACACACTTCCTCTGTAAAATCGAGGTGACCATTTCAACTCTGCAGAATTGGGCTCTGAACTTTTTTTGTGGAGTGCTTTAAAAATGCAAGAGTCTGGGCCAGGTGCGGTGGCTCATGCCTATAATCCCAGCACTCTGAGAAGCCAAGATGGGTCAATTACTTGAGGTCAAGAATTCAAGACCAGCCTGGCCAACATGGTGAAACCCCATCTCTACTAAAAATACAAAAATTAGCCAGGAGTCATGGTGTGTGCCTGTAATCCCAGCTACTGGGAGGCCGAGGTGGGAGAATTGCTTGAATCTGGGAGGTGGAGGTTGCAGTGAGCTGAGATTGTGCCACTGCATTCCAGCCTGGGCAACAGAGGGAGACCCCATCAAAAAAAAAAAAAAAAGAGAGACTGTTTGGGGAAAGCAGGTAACTAATGAGTGCTTAGGAGAAATGAGAACGTCCTTTCTTTCCTCTAGTGGCAGTGAGGCCACTTGGAGAGTAAATATTACTGGGGAATGGGAGGAAGGTGGCCAAATCACTGGCCATGTCAATTACAGGGCAGGTAATAAAGTAGTCCCTGGTGAAAGAAGGACATGGGGAGGAGTCAATCTTCAGGTGGCCATTATTCAGCCTACTCTAGGGGCGTTGCTAATTATAAAGATAAATGATGTGTGTTTATAAGAATTCCCTTGCCTTGCTAAGTAACACAGGGTAAAGCCCTGTTATGGGTTGGATAACTTATGTTCCAGACACTGTTAATGCCAACCCTAAGAGGAAAAATTATTAGCCTTATTTTGTAGGTAAGGATATTGAAGATCAGAGAGACAAAGAAAACTACCTATGATGGCACAGCAGGTAGGTGGTATGGCTGCACCCCCACCTCTAAAGCTGCAGTCCTTTCACCCAGCTCCCTGTTGCCCATAAAACAGACCAGGGGGCAGGGCACGGTGGCTCACATCTGTAATCCCAGCACTTTGGGAGGCCTACGCGGGTGGATCACGAGGTCAGGAGATAGAGACCATCCCAGCTAACACGGTGAAACCCCGTCTCTACTAAAAACACACACACACAAAAATTAGCCAGGTGTGGTGGCGGGCACCTGTGGTCCCAGCTACTCAGGAGGCTGAGGCAAGAGAATGGCATGAACCTGGGAGGCGGAGCTTGCAGTGAGCCAAGATTGCACCACTGCACTCCAGACTGGGCGACAGAGCGAGACTTCATCTCAAAAAAAAAAAAAAAAAAAAAATAGACCATGGATGTGAGCGATGAATGTTCTTGACCCCAGATGGCAGGCTTTGCTCCCATTCATATATAAAATAAAACAATAATCGTCTGGCATCTTTTGGAGACATGTGGTCCTGATGATCTGTTACCTGTGAATGCTTACGGGAGGCTGAGCACAAGGACATCACTACTTTCCTGCCCCTAGAGGAGTAGATCGTCTTGCCAAAGGCACCTCACTCTGATCTGATGTGGTTTAATGCACGAAGTCACTGCCTCAGTGGGAAGTGTTCTGGGGTTTCCCCACATGGATGAATGGCTCAGGACTGTAAGCTCATGGGGCAGTAGAACAGATAGCCCCATAGACCTCCCTTCAAACTGCCGGTCATCCAAGTCCCCAGCTACCCTCTTTGCATTGTTCTTTCACTCCGAAGCCGAGATCACGTGCGTCCCTGTCACTTAGTCTCGGCTTCCTTTGTTCAGCTACTGGAGTTACGAAACCCAGATCTTTCTTTACTTCTTCTTTTTAAAATCTTTTCCTTGGCTTCTGGGAAACTCAAGGCTAAATTCTAAGCTCATTGCTTGGCCCTTCCTTTATGGTTGGTTTTCTTTCGCTTGTACCTTATTTCTCTTTCTCATTTTGATGACTTCATTGCACCTGATATTTTATTCTAAGGGAGCTGGAACCTATTCTGGAAGTAAGAATGATATATAAATCAAGCACGAATACAACTTTCCTTTGGTTGAGGAAAAAAAGCCTTTTTATACTTTGGAAAGCCATTTGTCTTAAGCTAGTGCTCAGTTTCTAGAGGAATAAATACATAGAGTAAATGAAAAAGCCTTCCCTCCAGTCAAATTAATCAATTAACAACTAACATTGCAATTCCAAACTGTGTCGTCATCATTTGCAAAGCCTTTCACACCACTTGTTTTAACTTTCCCCACCAACAAGACAGTGAGATGAAGTGGCTACTACAATTATTTCTATTTCTCAGATGAGGAAACTGAGGCTTAGAGAGGTTAGGTGGTGTGTCCCATGTCATTGAACTGGGACTTGTCTTTCAGTTTTACCTTCCTTTCTCTGCTTCCCTGCAGCATCTTACCTGCCACGGCCGTAGCTTTCGGGAGCATGGTACATGAAGACATTTCCTCGTGCCCTCTTTGCCCAGGCACTGGCCATGTCGATTATAGGGCAGATGATAAAGTAGTCCCTGGTGAAAGGAGAACATGGGGGGAGTCTGATTAAACATGGCTCTGTGGGCAATGGTGCCTGGAAAGGGCTTCTCCCAGCAAGGTGTCCCCTTGGCCCCCAAAACCCCCCTGCGCAGGCCTACAAGAACACCTTCTTCCCATTCCCCAGCAGTGCTCTCCAAGTGGCTCCACTGCCACACTGATGGGAGAGCCAGGGTGTGGTAGGTACACAGTGTCCTCTGGTAGGTCATGGGCTCAAAAACTGGTGCCCATGCTGATGTATTTTAGGCGTCAAAAATCCCATGAAATAAACGTCTTCCTAGGACATCAATTTCACTTAAAGATGAGGAAGCAAAACATTTTATAGTAACATAAGTGCAATATACAGTGGAGTTAAATGCAATATACTGTGGAATGGAACATAAAATCATTGTGCATTTTAAAAGAAGTCAGAGCCCCCAAAGATAGCTCAGGCACATGGTACCCTTAGCTCAGCCCAGTGGCTCTCAGCAGGTGGGATTTTGCCACCTCCATCTCTACCTCCCCTAGAGAACCCTTTGGCAATGCCTGGAGACATTCCTGGTTGTCACACTGGGAATGGAAAGGGTTGTACTGGCATCTAGTGTGTGGGGGTCAGGATGCTGCTGAACATCCCGCAGTGGAAAGGGGAACCCCACAAGAAAGAAAGATCCAGTCCAAAATGTCCAGATGAGGAGGCTCAGAAACCTCCCTAAGTTATGTACTTGCTTCACCTTTGAAGGTAGCACAAATCAATTTCAGAAGCAGCGGCTTACAAGAGTGGGGCCCTGCGTGTGCTGACACACAGCCTGTGTGTTTAGAGAGGCGGCTCCCACCAGGCAAGAGTCAGACAGACCTCAGTGACCCTGGGCCACCAGGTTTTCAATTCCATCTCCTTTATGGAGTAAAGGTGAGATACTCAGTAGTTCTTTTATCTCCTTGAATCTCTGTCATCCCAGCTGAGAAGTGGGGCCAAGGGTCCCTACCTGGAAGAGGTTTTGTAATGACCAAGTTTAATAACACCCATGGGAGTCCCTCAGCAAAAGGGGTGCCCGTCTTCCTTTCCTGGTCATTGGGATAAAAACCTTTGGTGCGTCTGCTGGGTGCTAGAGTCTTCCCAGGTGAGGCTCTGTAGTTGGGTGGGGCACTGTGGGCTTCTTGGGGGCAGATGAAGCCAACTGAGATTCCTCCCGTGCACCTTGAGGCATTGTAAGCAGGACAGGGACAGGATCAAACCTATGGGGAGCATCATGTGCTGGCAGGCCTGGGGCGGGACACTGCCCAGTAAACCACCAAGGAGACAGGGCCAGGGCCTGAGTCTGTGCCAGAGAGAAGGAGGACCCGAGCTAAGGTTGAGCTGGAGTTCGTCTTCCAAGTGGGGCTTCCCTTGGTGATGCTGCCTTCTCTCAGTCTCAGCTCTCACCCCAGCACGCAGGTTGTCCTTAAGGTCAGATAAGGCAAAATTAAGGCAAGAACCTAGCCCTGAGCTCTCTCTGCAATGCGATCTAGCCCAGTCCTGACTTGATTATAAGCCTCTCAGGGTCAGGGACTGGACATCTGTGAGTTCTTATGGTCCAGCCCAGGGCAAGGCCTCCCAGAATAGCTGCTAGCTATTTCATCTAAAGTGGAGATCTCCACTAGAGGGAAAATTAAAGCCTTTTAGTCCCCAAGATGCAAGTGGGTGGCACAGTTTTATTCTGAGCCAGTGACCCTCCAATTAGAAACCTCAGGCTCCTGAGTGGAGAGACCAAGCAGGGCAGTGGGTCTCCAACACCTTCCAGCCCATCCCTTCCCAACAGGCTCCAGTTCAGCAAAGGATGCTGAGCCTTGACACTGGCTCTGTCCCCAGGCACAACAAGCAAATGGTCAGTGTGGGCCTCCCGGAAGGAGAGAGAAAAGGAGGCACAGAATGCTGAAAGCACTTGCATCCCACCCATTCTTCCCAATGGGAGCAGGGAGCCCTCGGGAAACCAAGACTCATCGCCTGTGAGGGGACTCAAAGGTGACCTGAGAGCTGGAGTCCCCACTGTGGTCTCATCCTAGGGGGCTCAGAAGGAAGAAAGGACTGGAGCCCTGGTTATTTCCTTATTTCTATTCAAACATCATTTCTTGTGCATCTGCCGTGCATTTCTGTAAAAGTTCTCAGCCTCAGTGAGCTAATGCAGTACTAGGAGAGGGAGGCGGTCTGTCCTGACAACCCCCGGGGCAGGGGGCATGCTGCAAGAGAGGGACCCTGAGGACAGGAGGGCCTGGGGGCCGCGGTCTTTAGCCATCTCGGGGTGGGGGTTTGGGCAGCCATCCCCAAGTAAGAGAAGCTTGAGCGTAAATGGGGAAAAGGCATGTAAGCAGTGGATACAAGAAACAGCGGGCCCCAGAGAGAGGGAGCAGGGCTGTCAGAGCTTGGGCTGTTCCTGTTCGGGGAGTGGCATCAGCCACAAAACCTCCCCGCCTCCAGGCCTCTGCTTCCCTTGTGCCAGGTGAGCCTGGGCTGCAGGGTGGAATCAGCTGAGGGAGCTTTGAAAAATGCTGCCCCACTATGGGCCCTGCGTGTCACCTACCCTTTAAATGCCCCCATGTGCGCTTGATGGACAGCCAAGACTGGGGGCACTGGGCTCATTGAATGCGAGGCCAGGAGTGTGGAAGGCTGTCCTGGGCACTCACTGAGCAGCTGCATCAGGTGGAGCGTGCACCAGGCACCTCTCGCAAGTGCTTTGTCTCTGCCCTCTGACAGCTCCCTCATGGTCTAGGAAGAGCCGGAGTCACCGCTCATTTCTCCCATTGACCTGGGGTTTCATGGCAGCAGGGTCCATCCCACATGTCCCCCAGGGCTGCCCCTCAGTAGGGAAGCTCCCCATGCTGTAGGCTGAATGAATGATGCAGAGGAAACCACAAGCACTAAGCCACATTCATGACCTGAACATCAACTAGGTCCGCTCCAAAACATAGCAGTAGGAATCTGCACCCTCCTGCAGCTTAGCTTACCGGGTGGCATTCTCCAGTGCCCGGGAGAAGGAGGCGTAGTCGTCCGTGGAGTGCTCCAGAGAGTAATACCACGTAGCAGCAGCCTCGACGCGGGCATCTGAGTCCTCACCGCCCAGGGAATTCTGCAGTGCCTGGTAAAAGGCTGTTTTGCTACTGGTCCGGCCTTGACTTTCCTCAAATTGCTAGAAAAAAGAAAAAAGATATGAAATTCCCCAGCTGGATTCTGAAAGGTCCAAGTCAGTGTCCCTCAAACTGTTGCTCTAGAACTTTCTCTCTGGGAAGCAGTGGAGCATGGCATTAAACACAAGTAGAAGCCAGACTGTCTGAGTGTGAATCTCAGCTCTGCCTCTTCTAGCTGTGTGTCCTTAAGCAAATGGCTATCTCCCTCTGTGCCTGCCTTCCCCATCTGAAAATGGGAGTGCCTACCACATAGGATTATGGCAAGTAGTTAAAATGGTACCTGGCACTTAATAAGTGCTCTGTTAATGTGAACCATTGTTGCAGTCTGAGAACAGGTCAAACACCCGAGTTTCACTTGTTTTACTGGGCTCCTTGCTCAGCCAACTCATGAGTAACTGTGGTCTGGTCATGTTAGGAGAGCTAAATTCAGTTTCATTCATGGACTCAGTCACTCGTCATATGAATGCTTCATGCACACTTTTATACAGATAGTCACACTCTTCACCAGAGCCAGCAGTGCCCCAGGCTTGGAGAAACAGCCACGGACATGCCGATCAAGCTCCCTGTCTCTTGGGGCTCACGTTCTAGTGGGCAGAGGTGGAAAATGAGCAAATAAATGTATGGTATATCAGGGAACAGGTGCTACCAAGAACTATAAGGCGGTATGAGAAGGATAGGGAATGCTGGGGCCAGGGCTATTTTATATAGGATGGCCAGGGAAGGCACGCAGCTCCCTCAGGGATGTGTGTCCAGACGGGAGCGACTTTTTCTATTTTCCTTTCCCTGTCTTTCTCTTTCCTTCCTTCGTGCTTCCCCTTTTCTCTCCCTTCCTTCACCTCCTCTTCCCCTCCCCTTCTCTCCCCTTCTCTTTCCTTCTCTCTCTATTTCTCTCTGAAATTCCCCTCTCTCTCTGTTCATTCCTTGTTTTGGTATTGCTGCTGTCGGCACTGTGGGAGTCTGGAGCCATTCACTGCCTTCCCCCAGGACCCAGTTTCCTCCTTTCTGAAGACAATGGGCAGAGGAAAGTCTGGGATGCAGCCCCAGGTGTGAGGCCCAGCCTCCTGGGCCCCAGCACAGTCTTGTGCTATGTGTTTACATATTTCGAGGACTTTATGTAAACGGTGAAATGTGCTTATCAGCACACTCTGGTGTGTTTAAATTGCTTCTCCAAACATTTACAAGCACACGGGACCTGTGATTAGAATTCCATCAGTGAGCAATCCCTCCTGGGTAAGCACAGCCCTTCCTGGGTAAGCACAGCCCCTCCTGGGTGGGCACATCACCTCCTGGGTGAGCACAGCCCCTCCTGAGTGGGCACATTCCCTCTTGGGTGAGTACATCCTCTCCTGGGTGAGCACAGCCCCTCCTGGGTGGGCACAGCCCCTCCTGGTGGGAACAGTCCCTCCTGGTGGGAACAGCCCCTCCTGGTGGGAACAGTCCCTCCTGGGTGGGCACAGCCCCTCCTGGGTGAGCACAGCCCCTCCTGGGTGGGCACAGTCCCTCCTGGTGGGAACAGTCCCTCCTGGGTGGGAACAGTCCCTCCTGGTGGGAACAGTCCCTCCTGGGTGGGCACAGCCCCTCCTGGGTGGGCACAGCCCCTCCTGGTGGGAACAGTCCCTCCTGGGTGGGAACAGTCCCTCCTGGGTGGGAACAGTCCCTCCTGGGTGGGAACAGTCCCTCCTGGGTGGGCACAGCCCCTCCTGGGTGGGCACAGTCCCTCCTGGTGGGAACAGTCCCTCCTGGTGGGAACAGTCCCTCCTGGTGGGCACAGCCCCTCCTGGTGGGCACAGCCCCTCCTGGTGGGAACAGCCCCTCCTGGGTGGGCACAGCCCCTCCTGGTGGGAACAGCCCCTCCTGGTGGGAACAGCCCCTCCTGGTGGGAACAGCCCCTCCTGGGTGGGAACAGCCCCTCCTGGTGGGAACAGTCCCTCCTGGGTGGGAACAGTCCCTCTTGGTGGGAACAGTCCCTCTTGGTGGGAACAGTCCCTCCTGGGTGGGCACAGCCCCTCCTGGGTGGGAACAGTCCCTCCTGGTGGGAACAGCCCCTCCTGGTGGGAACAGTCCCTCCTGGTGGGAACAGCCCCTCCTGCTGGGAACAGCCCCTCCTGGTGGGAACAGTCCCTCCTGATGGGAACAGTCCCTCCTGGTGGGAACAGCCCCTCCTGGTGGGAACAGCCCCTCCTGGTGGGAACAGTCCCTCCTGGTGGGATGGCTTACACTCGGACTGGCCGAATGAGACGCCAGGCTGAACCACCCTGTGGACTGACTGATCCTTCAGGATGACCCCCGAAATAGCATTCATGAATAATGTTCACACTCCATACTATTACCATCCACAATGCATCTGAGAGTCTCCATTCTATTCTATCCTAGCCTAGTCTAGTCTATTCAAAAAATACTCACCCACAACCCATTATGTGGACTCTACAACCTGCTAATAGTTTAGGGAAAAAACTGCATTATATTCTCTGTCCTTTTCTGCCTGGAGTATCTCATTACATAAATGATATTAGTAACCCACTGGCACCCCTCCTGCTATTTCTAAATTTTGTGCTAAACATTTCACATGTATGTTGCAAGGAAGCATCAAAATAACAAGGTGAATTGGGCATGATGTTACCCCATTTTGTGAACCATAATTCTGAGGCTGAGAGAACCTACCCAGCTTGTTTAAGGTCATACAGACAGGACACGTGAGGCAAGATTTAACCCCAGGTCTTACTGCTGGTAAGAGACAGGCTCGTTACCCCAGCTATAACTTAAGCAGGACCCCACATCAGAGCTGTGGACACCGGGACCTCAGCCCATGGAAGGATGGGTGGTTTGCCCATGAAGTGCCTGGCCCAGAGCAGTGAAAAGAGCATTGAGTTTGGAGTCAAAACTTAGGGTTCAAGTGCTAACTGCCAAATTTGGGGGGATCTTGGAAAATACATTTTTTCCTCTCTCTGAGCCAGACATCTTCCAAATGTGAATGCATTGTGTGCATTCATACGGGCCCTGTTTTTGTCTCCTGTGAAGATGAAGTGAAGAATGCAGTCACCTGCTAAGGGTCCTACTCCTAGTCCTGTCTGGTTGTCCATGGGTGCGGGCTAAGAAGAGCCAGGAAGTCTCAGTGCAAGGAGCAAGGGCCTGGAGCTGGCAACCCAAATTTGGGTTCCAGCTCTTACATTTCCCAGCTGTGTGACTTTGGGTAAGTCACTTAGCCTCTCTAATCCTCAGGATCCTCACAGGGAAAATGGAGTTAAGTAAAATTACTTCACAGCATTGTTTCGAGAATTAGAGATAACGTTTAGAAGCACCTAGCTCAAAGTCTGGCATATGCCCTTAATCAAGGAGACCTACTTGTATCCATCATGGGATTCATTGGTTTCAATTAGAAAACTGAAGGATGAACACAGGGCCCCAAACTGCTTTATTACATGAAGAAAACATTTTAAAAATGCTATGTGTATCTATCTTCAAGGAAGAAGGTTCTCTTGTTTTTATATCTATCCTCATTCCTTCATACAAATAATACGAATAGTTGAAAAACTGTGCAAGAAAATATACTAGCTCATTCCAGTGGCTGTCTCAATGCTACGGCCTGTTTTCTCAGCTCTGGGCTGTCAGCAAGGAGATTGGGTGATGAGCAAAGGTAGGTGGGGCCGGCGGAAGGTGCCAAATTCGAAGGCCAAGTACTGCTCACAGATGCTGTGTAAAGAAGGAATCCATGACACCCCCACCACAGATATTGGGTAAGTCTAATGCCCAGGGCTGGAGCGGAAGTGGAGAGAACTCAGTTCTGGGAGCCCAGGAGGGTACAAGGACAAGGGTGCAGTGGCACTTAAGTGAGTTGTCCCCAGGCTGCTTTGCTACATGGGAGGCATAATCTGCCTTCAAGTCTAAACATTAGGGAGCTATGCTGAGGTCTGGGCACCAGGACCTCCAAGTCCCAGCACCCGCTATGTGGCAATCACTGTACAAACTCGAGGGAGTGGCTTCCTCTCTCTGGGCACCATTTTCTCACACATAACACGAGGGGGTCATAGTGAGAGCCCTCGCCAAGATACCAATGCTTCCTGGGCTGCAGAGGAGTAAAACAAGTTCATAAACTGTCTCCTCCCTGTGTAATGTCATTTGCTGGAACTTAGAGGAGACCACCAAGGGGTGAGGATGATGCTGCCTGAGTCACGTCGGCAAAGGGAGTAGCCAAGATTAGTACAAGGGCCACGCAGCAAGCACCCATTGTGTGTCAGATACTGTGCTGGGCCCGTGGTGCGCCCTCTCCTCATTCACCCCCATAACCATCCTGAGAGGGTGGACAAGGAAACTGGCTCAGAGAGGCTAAGTGCTGTCTTACACAGCTGAGTAAGCCATACAGGTGGGCAACAAACCCAGGAGTGCCTTGCCCTTGCCACCCTGACGAGGCGCCACTGGGCCTTCAATTTCTGTGACTCCTGAGAACTAGGCTGCTGAAATATTCCCAAAGTGCCCAGGCCATGTGAGGAGTGCTGTTTCCTCCACACCAAATGTTCTCTCTTACTTTTAAGCCTTTGTGCCTGCTGTTCCTCCTGCCTAAACACCTTTCCCTAGTTTGCCTGGATAACAGCTATTGAACTAGAAGCATGCTTTTTAATCCCATGAGCATTAAAGTAGACTGAAATCTTGATAAAATACAGATTCTGACTCAGCAGGTCCAGAATGGAGCCCAGGAACGTGCATTTTAACAAGTTCCCAGGTGATGCCGATGCCGTTGGCCTGGGAACTTCACAGCCAGCAATAAGATTACAATAGAACATTCAGGTTTTGCTCAGGGCTTACCTCCTCCAGGAAACAAGACAGATAATGGTTGAAAGGTCAGGCTCCAGAGATAATGGTTGAAAGCACAGAACTGCCTTGTAGTTCTGGGACCCCGAGTAAATTGCTGTCTCTCTCTGTAGCTCAGTTTCCTTCTTTATACAAGGTGGATAATGAAAAATGTCTATTGCATGAATTATTAACAGATTCCAATGAAACATGCATTAAAAGGGTTGAGTACAGTAGTTGGCACATGGTCAATAAATGTGAATGATGATTATTAACCTGTCCCAGGCTAAACCAGGGGCCCCCGTGGCCCTCAGGACCCAGGTGCTCTGATGTTAGTTTATTTGCCTATTGTTCCAGAGTACTACATGGCACAGGGGGCAAGGAGTGTGTCCATAGCCCCAGTGCTTAGTATGGTGGCAGGCATGTCATAGGTGAATATGCATTGAATGAATGACCTCTGTAGAGATAATACAGGTTAGAGGCTGAAAGTAGGATGCTAAAGTCAAACCTCTTGGGTTTCAAATCCCAGAGTTGGAAAGGTCTGGTCTTGGAGGCTAACTGTGCGACTTCGTAGCTGTATGAACTTGGGAAAGTCATATAGTCGCTCTATGTCTATTTCTTCATCTGTAAAATGGGCACAACAAATTACCCTCATCATAAAACTGTCATGAAGTTAGATGAGATGAAACCTATAAAGGGCTTAGCACTGTGTCTATTGTCATTGTTGTTAGATATTTGTAGACTCAGCCTTGAGTCCAATTCAGACAGGTCAGGGAAAGCCCATGTCGTAGAGAGGCCTGAGCTGAGCTTTGTCCCCACTGGGCTTGAGTCCAAACACTTGGAATCCCTTTTCCAAACCCCTGCTAGAAAAAGGAGTGGCCCCCAGGCCGGGCACGGTGGCTCACACCTGTAATCCCAGCACTTTGGGAGGCCGAGGCAGGCAGATCATGAGGTCAGGAGATCAAGACCATCCTGGCTAATACGGTGAAACCCCATCTCTACTATAAAAATACACACACACACACAAAAAGAAAAAAAGCCAGATGTGGTGGCACACGCCTGTAGTCCCAGCTACTCGGGAGGCTGAGGCAGGAGAATGGCATGAACCCGGGAGGTGGAGCTTGCACTCTAGCCTGGGCAACAGAGCAAGACTCCCTCTCAAAAAAGAAAGAGAGAGAGAGAGAGAAAGACAGAAAGAAAGAGAAAGAGGAGAGAGAGAGAGAGAGAGAGAGAAAGAAAGAAAAGAAAAGAAAAAGGAGTGTCCCCAATCAAGGATGGAGTCTCCTTCATGGGTTCTGCAGAAACTCCTTCTAAGATGATCTTTTAGGAGTGCTAGGACACCAAGCCCCTGGGCATTGCAAAAAGAAGTCCCTCTTGCATAAAATGGTCTGGAACAGCTTCACAGCCAGGTAGCTGGAGGGATGGGGCCCAGTTTATGCTCCCACGAGACTGAGATTAGAGTTCCACATTTTATGGGGATCTCAGACACTAATTGGGTGCAGCCTTGCTGACTGGTCAATATTTTGGAGACGATCCAAAAGTTGTCTCCCAAATAGTGGGAGATAAATTCCCAAGCCCCACTGGGTTGCAAGGGAATGTGAAGGGGCACATTTTCAGCAAGACCTGGGACACACATTCCTTCATGCTTGGCAAGGCCCTGAGCACAGATGCCATTGCCAGTTTAATTAGAGAGTCAGCAGGCGGGAGCGGGGACCACCGTGTGACTGCACGGGCTGACTTCCACGAGCTGTAATTACAGGCGGGGTCTGCCTTAGACTGTAGATTTCTTACAGGCAGGAATTACACAAAGGGCTGTCATGAACTGGCCAGTCCTTGCTGTGTGCTTTTGAAGGACTGCCATGAACACATTCTAATGAAAAGGAAGAGCCCCTTGGAAATGCTGAGGGACTGAGCAGGGCCTCAGCATCAACCTGAATGTCTCGGGGCCCAGTGGATTGAATGTGAAATTTGGCATTTGAGAGACTCAGGTTCAAATCTAGCTCTGTTCTGTGCGTCAGATGACTCACCTCCAATGAACAAACGTATTCAGTGGATATGCCTGTCTGTGCCTTCATTTTGGGTCAATAAAATGGGGTTGATGTTAGAATGAGATGCATTAATGATTATAAAGAGGCTGACACATGGGAGACAATAAATATGACTTATCTCTCCCCTCTAGTTAGTAAATGATTAAAAAGAAAATCAGCAAGACAGGTGAGAAACGCCCTTATGTTCACGCCGAGTGGTGTCTGAGAGACATGATGAGAACACATGGCTGCAGGCCCTTGTTGTTCATCTTACTGTCCCTTGGACAACTCTCCTCGGTGTGCCTGAGTGTGGCAGGAGCAGCTCCCGGCGTTTGGGACACATCAGTGAACATCTGGGCTGTTCTCTGCCTGCATGGGGCTTCTACTTCTGTGAGACAGAACATCTATGTTATATGGACTGTCCTGGGGCCATAAGGAACAAGATTAGTGCATAGAGCAGGCAGCCGGAAAGGGGACGGGGCGGGGGGTGCTGGCTGGTGAGGGTCCCAGTTGTGCCCTGGGGAGCTGGGTTAGGCAGCGTGGAGGATGGTTGAGTCTAGACTGGAGAGGGTGGGGTTCAGACATGCGGACAGCTGGGTGAGGGGGTGCAGTGAGGTCCGAGGGGTCAATGGAGTGATGAGGGCAGAGGAGCAGGGGAGAAGCCAGAAAGAACAGAGGGCTGGGTGGTTGGGAGAGCCTCACCCTACCTTTTGCTTTTTTGCTTCAGGCAGGGCCTGGGAGAAGGGCTCCCCCATTCTGGTTTGCAAATGTGATCTGCCAGAGAGCACGGAGCACAGAGCAGGCCAGGCCAGGTGTCCCTGCCTTGGCCCCACGCACTGCAGGGCCTCAGTAAGGAGCCAACTGGCCCCTCAGCACTGCTTCCCCCTGGCCCTGTCTCCTGCTGCAAACCCCAAGGCCAGCACACTCTGCAGGCCACACTGCCCTCTCCTCAGGGAATGGCCCATCCTTCTCTTGGACTGAGGGCCCTCCTTCTCTCTGAGGCTCAGCCTTTGCTGCCCACAGCCCTGGAGCCCCTCGCTGGGCAAACCTTCCCCTGGCTCTTTCGGACCTTCAGTGTGCAGCTCATCATGAGTCCCACCCCCACCTAGAGCTAACGTGCCTGCCTGGAGGTCCCCAACAGGAGGTTCTCCTCCATCCGCTTCATCCAGGTGCTCTCAGTCAAATATGCACTCCAAAACTATGTCTACATGGTGGGCTCCAACTGTCCTTCAGCTTCTTTACCATATGGCTGTCTGGCTGCCCCAACCTCCATCAAGGTCACTGTTGGCCTTGCAGAGGTCCACCAGCAGATGCCCCATTCCCCCACCTCTCCATCTCCTCCTCCTAGTTGGCTCTGCCTCAGGCTAATTTCTGGAACCCCCTTCTGCTGTATCTGTCTACTCTTGAAAGCCGAGGCTCCCAGCTGCCACTTCTGTCCCCTTTTCCTCCCCTTCTGTCCACGAATGCTGGTGGGGTGGGGCCATTTCCTCTCCTTGCTTCAAGAATGACCTATTAAGCTAATGATTCCCAAGTCTCTCTTCAGCTTGAACCTCACACCTTCATATCCAAATGCCTCACATCACCTGGTAATCTCTCAGACCCCTCAAACTCAACCTAGGCACAATTTAACTTTGTCATCCATATGTGTTCTTACTCACCTCTAGAACCTTCTTCTCCCGCTATTTCCCTATCCTTAGTGACTAAGACTAGCCTTCAATTACCTGAATGAAACGCAGGTATTTCCTGATTGCTCCTACAATCATTCCCCTCTTCCCCTACATTTTGCTGTAACCTGTTCCTGTAATCTTCCTCCTGAGTGCCACCTGCCCCCACCTCCAGTCCACCCCTGCTGCTGTCCTAGTTCACAACACATCTCCTCCACCACACTGGGGCAGAAGCAGAGATGCTGCTCTTGGCAGGGGCTTAGGGGAGGAAAGCTTTTTACACAAAGAGCCTGTAGTCAATTTTTGCTCATTGATTATGCTCCAACTTTTGAAAAATGGTTGTAACATCACAGATTTGGGAAGAAGGAGACACAGAGCAGAATCCCGATCGGAAAAGTAGGAAGCCTACCAGAGTTCACCTGCTTCTTGCAAGACTATGTGAATGGATGAGTGAATGAATAAACAAATGCCCCAGACTTCTCTAGAGCTCTGAGTCAGATGGAGACACAACACTCCTTTGTTCATTTGAGGGACGTGAATTGAAGACTAACCTAGTGCTGGACAGGAGCTAAGGATTCCAAATGGACATGACATAATTCCTGCCATGCAGCAGAGCTTGGTGAAGTCAGTGAGGACAGCTGCTGAATGAGCAAAGTGCTCTGCAAATCGTGGGTGACTGTTTGCATCCAGTGGAGAGCATCATTCAGTGGAGAGAGGGTGGGTTTGGGAAGCAATGTGAGCATGTCCTCACCTCCCCTCTTCCCCCAGCCTATTCCAATCAGCCTTTCCTTCCCGTCACTCCACTGAAATGGCCCTCATCAAAGTCTCCCATGACCTACAAGAGTCGAATCTCTGCCCTCATGTCTCTTGACTCTGTGACATTTGACCTTTGCTTCCTTTTGGAAATGCTTTCTTTTCTTGGCTTTTGGGATAATCGCATTTTCTTGGTTTTCTTCCAAATCTGTATCTATAGCCCTGACCTCTCTACTGAACTCCCAACTCATATAGTCAGCTGCCAACTCAAGATACATCCCAAATCTGATCATTTCTAACTGTGACCATCCATGTCTGCAACCCTAATTTAAGTTACTAGCTCAACCCCTGGATTTCCACAACAGAGCCCAATCTTATCTCTACTTCCTGTGTCACATCTCCATAGTCAATTTTCCATATAACTGCCAGAAATGTCCCTTTTTAAACAAGTGAATCAATATAATCACCTTCTATTATTAGCTTGAAACATTCCAGTAACTGCCCACTGCAAAGAGAATAAAGTCACTTTTCTGATGGCCTGCAAGATCTCACAACTGGTCATCTTCATCCCTCTGACTTCCTCTCTTCCCAGTCCCTCCACTGGCCACTGGGTCTCCTAGCACTGACCTCCCTGTGACCCCCAAACAGCCAGGACCACTCCTGCCCCAGGGCCTTTGCACTTGCTCTGTACCTCAATCCCCATCGCTGGCTCCCCATTGCTCAGGCCTCAGTCCAGAAGTCCCCTCCTCTGAAAAGCCTTCCCTGACTGCCCCTAAAGTATTTTCCCCATTCCATCACCTCCTCTACAATGGCCCCACTTCAGTGTTCTTCAGGGCACTTCTAAGATCGGAAATGCTTTATTTACTTACATCGTCTGTGTCCTTTCATGACAACATGAACTCTCCGAGTCAGAGGCTTTATCTGTTTGGATTACAACTGTTCCCTCTAAAGCCTAGAGAGAGTCCAGCACATAGGAGCCTCTGAATAAATCTGTGTTGGGGAGATGTTGCATGGATTAATGCTTGAATGACTCCTGACTTCACTGCTTATTATGGTGTTAAGGGACAAGGGCTTACTTCTCCATCAAGGACAGCTGGCTCAGGGCCAAGGGCTCACTGCACTTTTAGGGACTCACAGAAGTATTTTCTTTCTAATTTCTTTTAAAATCAGAAGAAAAAACATAATAATAATGAAAGTATAATAATGAATCCAGCCTGTTTTACATTCTTCTTTATACCAATGCAGTCATGAAATACAATATTTTATTATTTTGGGGGGTACAAGTCAAAACTTCTGATCCTCAGCTTTCTCTGAACCGTAATCCCAGCTCACAGGGTCCCTGGGGAGAATCAGACAAGGTGGCATGTAAGCGTTAGCTGTGAGGGGTAATGTGGGGTTACGGCTCCAGGGTGGAGGGTTTACAGTGTGCGAGGGCAGCCTAGAGCCATGAGACCTACAGGGCTCTCTGGGTGTTGGGAGATACCTCTTTCACTTCTTATAACACTGCAAGAGACAGACAGGCTGGGTCTCACTGTGTCCATTCTAAGGCTAAAAAACTGCAGCTCAGACCAGTTCAGCAACTCTCCTACATCATGTGGCTAAAGCTAAGAATTGTGACCCATTTTTCTGAATCCAGGTCCCCGCGATGCCCTGGGTTCAGACCCTAACACCCTCCCATCCCTGAGTGCTGGGGATTTAAGGCAGCAGTGCCTCCTTTCAGGAAATCACACACACACTGGAAACTCCTGCATGCTCCTCTTACTATAATCTGTCACCAAAGGCTGGATATTCCTGTGCTGGGGCTTGTGCCAGCGCCTTGGGCTGCCAGGTGCTGCTTTCCAACTCCCACATGGGCTGCCCTCCCCCCACTGCTCCTCACAGGGCCCCCACTCCACCTGCTCCCAGACGAGGCCGACTCCTGGCCAAGCTCAGGGGCACAGCGGAGGCGCTCTGTTTCTGATTTTTCTCGCCTTCCTTGGAGATGCCTGTGCTTGGAAGGGAAGGCAGAACATTGCATCTTGGAACAAATCTGCTTTTGATCATGCAAATGAATGCCTGGTTAATGTAGGCAGACTGTCAATTTCACCAGTTAGAAAGAAAGAGAAAAGGGGGGGAAATTCCTCATGACAGCGTCTGATGAAGAATTTCAATAGAAAGCTGCTACTTCAGAAAATAAGATCATTTGCCGCGAATGGAGAACATCTCAGGCAGCCCTGATGCTCCACCGGTAGGTTGCTAACTTTGCTGGGTGTCATTAGGACTCCCTGGGTGGGCCATAGGTGGCTTTGGGTGGTATGTGGGGGAGGGTCTTCAGAGGGACTTGACGGATCCCGTACCCACCCTCTGTCTTTGGTCTGAAGGAAATGGGTGGGTCTCTGCTGAGGTGGTGGGTGGCTCCAGGGGGCAGGACTTGGGGTAAGAGGCTCCACTCCCGTCCCACTGTGACTTCCCTGGGAAGCTGCACTGCATGTGTTTGTGAACTGGGATCCAGCTGATACTTATGCAGCTTTGGCATGAGCAGAGAGCATGCATTTGTGTTTACTACAATTTGGAAAATCGGTTTCAGGTCAGCTGAGGTGGTTCAGAGATTGGACGTTCTCTGTATTCCTGTTTTCTGTGTATAATTATCTGAAGAAGGGATAACAGCTTGGGACACAATCTTAATATTAAAATTTAAAAATTAAGTGAAAAAAATGAACATTTATTGAAGCCAAACTATTTTCCAGATATTGGTGTATATTTGAATTCTTGGACATCTTTATGAGGATATTTACTAACCATCTCCCAACTTTACAGTTAGGGAAACTAAGGCTCGGACTCTGGGTAACTTGGATGCTCATGATTGCAATCCAAGGACACCCAGGACACTCTCCCTGCTTTGTTGACAGATGACCGAGGGAGCAGGGTCCTCGTCAGTTCCTGACCGTTGTGTCACTCCAGCTGACAGTGCTGCTATGGGGCCCAACGGCACCTGATCCCCACCTCCTGAGGTCTTGGAATAGACGTCCATCTCTCCATATAGTATGTATCAATGGTGTTTCAGTTATTTGCCTTGTCTGTTATCTGACTGCAAGCCCTTCTGAGGGGAGGAATTCAATTTGTATTTTGTGCTGAAACACCTGGCCCAGCATGACTAAACAAACAGGTGCTGGTATTACAAAAACATGCTGAACACCCTGTTTATGTGGATGTAGCAATTTGCTGCAATTGATATGTCCTGTTTCTCAGCCCCAGATGGGGCAGGAGGGACTGGGTGGGTACCAAAGGACAGAGGATGGAGTAAAAGGCATGGCTGAGATTGAGGTCCTCCAGAACCTGCCATCTTCAGGTCTCCTTGGCTGATGGTGGTTGAACCCAAGTGCCATGGAGCCTTCTTGGGGGAAACAGAGAAATGCACAAGTCCAACTCTAAATTCAGGTCGGGAGTGGGCTGAGATAAGGGAGGGCAATGCAAGGGCACATTGGGTTGAAGTCCAGAAGGAGTTTCCTCATTGTTGGAAGGGTGGGACCGTAGCTCATAGCTCAGTTTCCACTTGGTTGTCCACTGTGCCCTCTTGCAGTACTGTGTGGGGCAGAATCCTGAGGATCTCTCTGGGTGATGCTTGCATATGGTAGGGATAAGGTGGTGCTAGTGCATCCCTGATCTAGTGTTTAGCACAGATAGGGTCATGGGTAGATCCCTCCACCAGCCACCCCTGTCCCTCCCCCACCCTGCAATTGGGGTCAGAGACCTGCAGTGGAGACTTGGCTTTCCAAAGGACTAGTTAACTGACCTAGAGACATCTGGTAAACCCATTAAGCCTTTCTTTCCCAGGAAAAAAAAATGGTGTAAAATACTGGTTCATGGTTCCCTACCTCACAGCCATACAGTTGAAATAAAGTAAAGTAAGAGCATGAGTTACTTCACTTAGGCTAACCCCCAAGGCTATTGAAATTTTAAAATTATAAATAAATCAATAAATGACTATAGAAAAAAAAAAGAATGTGGGTAGAATTGGAAAGACCTTTGCACATAGTAGCCCTTATTCTAGCTGGGTTTGTGTACATTTCAGTACCCAGCATACCATTGATGGTAGACAGAAGGCTCTTGGAGGAAAGCCTGGCTTTTCCCAGAGTGCTGTCATGCGAAGAGGATACTTTGGAGGCAGATAGACCTGGGTTTTAATTCTGGTTTCTCTCTGAAAAATAGCAATAATAATCCCCACCTCATAGGGTAATAGTTTTGAGGGTGAATTATTTCATTGAATACTTCTGGGTTAGGGCCCACCACATAGTCAGTTCTTCATAATTTCATTCATTCATCCTAGTGAATGTTTACTATGTGCCTGTTGTGTGCGACCTGTCTAGCAGAACTAGACACATTTCTAGGCACCAGAGATATAGCAGTTTCAAACATTCTAGTTGGGGAAGAAAGACAATAGACAAATACATAATATGGCAGGAGGTCTGAGTGCTGGGGTAGGGTGCAGGATGTAGGGATAGAGAAGGCTGGGGATATGGCTTCCCTCTGAATCCAAGTGGTCAAGCAAGGTCTTTCTGATAAGCAGACCCTGAAGGAAGTAAGGCAGTGAGTTATCTGGGAAGAACATTCAAGAAGAAAAAACAGCAAATACCAGGACCCTGATGTGGGATGTGCTCAGCCTATTTGAGAAACTCTAAAGCGACAAATCAGTAAGCCAGGAGGGAACAGCAGGAGTTAAGGTCAGAGAGCTAACAGGGGTCACATCAAATAGGCTCTGGCAGTTAACAGAAGACTGGATTTTTCCTCTGCATGAGAGGAGGCCACTGGAGAGAAGGCTTGGAGCAGAGGGTCTGACTTATAAAGGGATTGCTCTGGCTACTGTGCTTCTCATAGATTACAAGAGGCAAGGCAGGTGCAGAGAGACAGTTGGGGGCTACCACAAAAATCTCAAATAAAATGGCTGGATCAGGGTGATAGTAGAAGAGGTAGGGGAGAGGGGCTTGGATTTGGGATACAGTTTGAAAATACAGCCAAATGGATTTGCTGATAGAATGCTGGTAGGATATGAGAGAGCAGTGTCAGGAATGACTTTTGGTTTTGAGCCTGAGTACAGAAGGATGAGTTGTTTAGTTGCCAAGTTGTTTACTGAGATGGTGAAGACTACAGAAGAACATGCTGGTTGGGGATGGGAGCAGAGGTGGAATCGGCAGTCCACTTTGGGTGTGTTATGGATGAGACACTATGAGATGTGCAAGTGAAGATGTCAAGTGGGCCATTGGCTAAACCAGTTCAGAGTTCAAAGGAAAAGTCCAGGAGGAATAAACCTGGGTGCAGACACATGTTTAGGAGATGATCACATGCAGTGTCACTGAGCTGTGAGCTGGCTTCCAGTCCCACTGTTACGACTCTCCTCCTGCAGGCAGTCCTCCTCACCAATCAGCACCTAGATGAGTTCTCGGTAGGATGCAGGCTCACAAAAGTTGCTCAGTGGCTTCACTAACGCATGTCCCAAGGGAATGAATGAAGAAGTGAAGCCAGAAAGGAACGGTCTAACCAATGAACAAATGTGCTGGGGGAACACTGCCCTGTGGTTGGTATCTGGGATGACCGCCATGGAGCAGGGCTAGAAGCTGCTCTGCTGTGCCCTCAGAGAGGTTTCTCTATTTGGGGGTGCCCTACTTCAGTGCTGGCTTCTCCAGTCAGGCCCCTGTTTGGCAGTGAGCCTCCTGCTGGTGGCCCCATCTTTCTTTGTGAGTGAACAAAGTAAGCTTTCCTTAAAAACCTTAGAGGGAAACTCAATGAGAAGAATGCAAATGCATCTTTGAGTAGAGATCCCAGTCCTCTGGATTCAGGTCCCTGGCTGGACTGGTTAAGGAATTCAGGACAAAATTAGGAAACTTCCAGACACTCCTGGGACTGTGCTTGAACCAGAGAAGCCCAAGGCAGCCATGAGCCCCCAGTCATCTCTCTCACAATGAAAGGGTATAATCAGAAAACATGAGCCTGAGCTACCCTCTGAACACCATGGTCCAAGATCTGCCAATAAGGACCACCCCCTCACCCTCCCTGATGGATGGCATTTCCACTGCATTGGGAGAGGTCTGGGAACTAACCACAGGGCCTCCCTCCTCCCTAAGTCCATCAGCCCTTTCTATGCTGATCCCAAGGTTCCTGGAAATATAAAAGTAGTTCTTCCTCTCTTTCAAAAGTCGAAGATGGCCATGAAAAGTTTTCAGCACATGGACCAAAGAACCAGAGCTGTGAGGACACAGTGTCTTCTGCACAGAGATTGCGCATTCCTCGTAGGAAGGTATCAAATAAGGAGGTGAGTGGGAAAGAGTCCCTGGTCAATGGCCAGCTCCATCCCCGTCTGCTCATGCCTCAGAGTACTGTCTCCAGGGCGGGGAGTGTTTAGGGGCAGCAACGGAATACTAAGATTAGAACCTCCATTTCTTTCTCTTGCTTTAACATTCTTTTGATTCAATAAAGCATTTATAATAATTCAGTGTATTAGTACAGGAGTACACATGTATATAATTTATACTTAAATAACTAAACTTACTATTTCTTAACTGATGAGGGTCTTGATCAGAAGCAACTTGAAGATCCCTGTTTTAGAGACTACAAACTCCGAGGCAGTGGAGTTTTCAGTGATTCCTGAATGGTTGTCTTGTCCAATAATAAAGTCTCAGCTCAGGGTAAAGGCTATACTGCATATGAGTGCTTGGCAGAAAAAATGGTGAAATGGTTCAGGTATAAAAGGTATTTCTCCCTGGCTGTGAGTTAGTTAGATGAAAGCTGAGGGTGACCAAGTTTTACTTGACACCACCCCCTTGCAACACACACACACACACACTCACACATACACCCTCAGAGAGAACTCTATCACTACTCACATGCCACACCCGCCTTCCAGATAGGAACCTTCAGAAATCAACTTCATATGTGAACCTCACCAACCCTGCTTCTTTCTCTCTCTCTCTACATACACATGCACACATAAATATATATAATATGTAACATATTATGCATGTGTGTATATATACAGCAATAGTAATAATTCATAATACTCTTTCTCCAGAGGTAGCCAATGTTAACTGCATGTTGTGAATCTTTTCACTCCGTTATCCTTCTATGCAGAAAAACATACAAATATACACATTTCCAAATATAAAGATACATACAGCTTGGTTTTTAAAAATATGAATGCTATCTTAATTTCACATTCCTCTACATATATTTTTGTCATTTTATGATGTGTCACAGGCTTCCCTTAAGTCAGTAGAGATAAATCTAGCTCATTCTTTTTAACATCTGCATAATATTTAATAGCTTGTTTGTATCTTAATTTAGTCAACCATTTCCCTATTAATGGACACTTGAGTTGCTTCCAATATTTTGCCACAAAAATCAATGCCACAATCAATCAATAAACAATGCAATGCGATAAATACTCTCATATATATATCATGTAAAACTAGAGCTTTTATTGCTGTAGGATAGAGTCCCCAAGGTGAAATATATTACCCAAAGGAAATAGGATTATCCAAAGGAACTCAGGATCCTGTTAGGTTGTGATCATGATTTAATAAAACCCCGATTAGACTACCTTATATTCAACAGAGCCAACAGAGACCCACATTGTACATGTGCAGGGAAAGGTGCACTCCACCTACGCCCAGAGTTGTCCTCTCTCTGTGCTTTATGCACACTGGGCTTCCCCTCCTCAGGCTTGACCACCTACAAGGCTTTGGCCAAGAGTAGCTTGTCCAAGGCAGGGTGGGGTGGGCAGAGGAGCATGTGCTCGGTCTCTTCCAGGGTTAGCCACATCCTCGTGAGTGACTGTGACTGCCGGTGAGAGCAGGAACTGTGCATTCAAGCAGAATGCAGACCTCACAGCTCACTCCCACTTCGCTGTGCCTCCAGCAAGCTGCACAAAGCTGCGTGTTTGCCAGGTGCATGGTGCATGCTCTCTTTACTAAGAAATTTAACTTGGAAGGCTGGTGCTTCAGTGTCTTTTCAGGACTGGGAAAGGGTGATGATTTAACAAGAGTCCCTTCATCCCCCCGCCTCATTGTCTCAGTTCTCAGTACGACAAGCATCCTCCATGAAATACGGGTGGCATGGCCCAGAACGTGGGTATTCTAACTTGCAGCCCTGAGCTGCAGAGCTTCTGGGTCAGCTCCAGTTTTCCCCGGTGATTTATTCACAGCTGTAATTTGTGGATGTGCCTGTGTTGCTCACTATCCCGCAAGTGTCTAATTTCTGAATCCCCCCATTACTACTTCCTAAACTCACGTAAGCATTGCACACAGTAGTTATTCAGCAATTGGTCAATATCTCTTGATCAAGTCAGACATTGAGGTCCAGAGCCCTTAGGAAATGCCTGGCTGGAGACATCCGAGGCCCCCTCCCTGCCTACCTTCACAGCCTTTGCTCTGTTGATGAGCCCGTCGTCCTGAGAACTCCCGATGAGCAGATCGACCTCTGCCCGTAAAGACCTCTTCAGTGCTCTGGCTGGAGGCTCACGGAGGAACTGGCCATCGATCACAGGACCCCAGTAGTGGAAAGGGCCACTCACGGCCAGGAGCTACATTGGATACAACAATAATCAGTTGTCCTGGAATAATCAGTTGCATTGCTTTGCATAAAGAGGTCTTAACCATACTGAATGCCAATGCTGGTTATACATCTGGGACTCTACTGGGAGAAAATGACCAGGACAACTGGCAGGCAGGACACCATGTGACAAAGTCAGGGGCTGGAAGGTGAATGAATCTCACTCTCAGCAATGATGGTCTCCAGGGGAGCATCCCAGAGGTGACAGCAGGTCCCCAGCTAGGGATGGGAAAGCCTGAGCCTGTAGGTGGGTGAGGAAGTCAGGAGGAGACAGTCGTTGAAGAGGAGGCAGTGACTCTGACAGGTGAAATGCACCAGCTCCAGTTATGATCAAATTAGCCTACACTGAGGGGAGCTGAGGATAAGACCTGCTCCAATTCTGTGAGTCCAGACTCATTGCTAAGACGATCAGACCATCAATTGCAATGACAACAATTATTCCTGCTAGTGTCCCCTTCATTAATGTGAGGGCCAGCCAGAGATTTGGTCTGCAAGCAAGAACTTTGCATGCTAGAAAGGGAACACACAGCTATCCCATATAAGGGTATGAAGTGACTCAAATACACTGCCATCTGTGAAGCCATGTCTGCAATGCTCAATACATGTAGCTGTGACCTGTCAAGGGTTTGGTCTCCTGCCCACCATGGTCCTGGCATGAGGCCAAACCCTTCACATGTGTTACTTCATTCTCTCCTCCTACTCTATAAGGTCTGTATAACTATTCCCAGGTTATAAATAAGAAAGACAAATTGCAGAGGCATCTGTCTACCCTCAGTAACCATGTTTAGACTGTTGCAGGCTGTGGCACATGCACGGCTCTGGGGGTTAGGGAATGTGAGTTCCAGCTCCAGCTGGTCATCAGCCTCATGTGTGGTATGGCTGGGGTGGGTCACACTTCTTTTCTAGGTCTTCATTTTCTATTTGTAAAGGACCAGAGAATGTGCCTTCCCAATTTGCACTTGTGTGCTCACCTTGGTCTGGGCGTCATTGAGGATATTGGCAGGCTTTTGGCGGAGGCAGGACACCACTTCTTGGCTGGATGACACAGGGCAGCTGACCTCCTTTGCCAAAGCAACTGCCTGCTGCTGAGCCCTCTCGTGGCTGATGATGGCGGCTGGGGAGAGTGCAGAGCCTCCCTGGAAGAGAAAGCAGGCTCAGGTCTGATGGTCCAGATCATCTCCTGTCCCTGCTCACCTGGAGCCCTCAGTGCCACATCAGGGTTCTGCATCCTTCCTCCAAGCTTGGGGGTCCCAGGACCCATTCTGGGGATGCACACAGTGGGGAGGTCAGGATTGGTCAACGGCATATCAGCATGCAGTGTGATATTGAACAGGTGTCTCTCTAGGCCTCAGTTTCCTAGCCTGTGAAGTGAGGGTGCTGCTCAAGGGAACCTTCGGTCTTGGCTGTGCAGATGAATTTGTATAAAGAGGCAAAGGGCTGATGGTTCTTTAAGAGGACTGGAGATCAGCAAAGTCCTCTGGGAAGAGAACTCTGCAAAGATAGAACCATCTCCCACCAGCCCCTCCTGGGGGCTCGTTAACTAGCAAGCTTTCCTGACTCCATTAAGATGGAGCTGGACTTTAAAATGGAAGCCCACCTAGGAGGCGATGAAAACAGTCTTTGTAAGGGTAAACTGCTTCATCAAAGTCAGGGTACTCTCTGCTAAAATGACAGGTTTCTCACTTTGGGAGGACAAGGTGGGCGGATCATGAGGTCAGGAGATCGAGATCATCCTGGCTAACACGGTGAAACCCCATCTCTACTTAAAATACAAAAAATCAGTTGGGCGTGGTGGCAGGCGCCTGTAGTCCCAGCTACTTGGGAGGCTGAAGTAGGACAATGGTGTGAACTCAGGAGGCGGAGCTTGCAGTGAACCGAGATGGCGCCACTGCACTCCAGTCTGGGTGACAGAGCAAGACTCTGTCAAAAAAAGAAAAAAAAAAAAAAGACAGGTTTCTTCTTTCTAATAATGTAAGTGGTAGGAGCTGGGTTCCAGGAAGTTCATCTCTGCCTGGACTATTGGTAGAATTGGGTCATCTGCCCTGGGAGGAACAAACGAGCTGAGTGGGGTCCTGACCAGTGTGCAGTTCCAGGGCACATCTTCCAGTGGGTACCCCATAGCTCAGACACTGGCTGCCCACTGAAGAGACATGGATAACTAGGGGAGGCAGTGGTGGCCATACTAGTGCCACTGCTCTTACCACTGCTACTGCCACTGATGGAAATAATAGCAACAACTGTGGATTGAGGGCTTCGACAAACTCACTCTCACTCAAGAGGTTCCCTATTTCAACTCGTCGGATCCTCACAGCAATTGTGTAAGTCGGTTGCTCTTACTGTCCCATTTAACAATTATGTAGGAGGCAGGGCTGGGATCTGACCCCAGTGGCCCTTTCATACACCTGGTAGGTTCCTGACGAAAGGTGTTGGCACTGTTGTTACGATGATCTCTGTTTATTGTCAAGCTCAAGAAGGGGCATGCGGCTAGGGTCAGAGGCAAGGCTGGACAGTCAGAATCTCAGCCAGCGGCAAGGAAAAACACAAGTGCGTGGAACTGGGGGATCCTGGACATGGCCACTGTGAGACCTGGTGTCAGAGGAACTTTTGTAATGGCTCTGGGCTTCTCAGAACAGGCCTGGCAACTAGGTCCATCGACTCCAGAAAGGGCTGGGAGATATACATGGTTTTCTGTCCTTAACCGCTTAGACAAACTCAGAGTCTCCTGGTCCTGCTTTAAAACAAAGCAAGGCTCATGTGCTACGTGATCTCCAGCCAGTGGCTCACTCTGCTCTCCAGCGTTTTTACAAGAGAGAGAATCCTAACTCCCAGGATCCTCTGATAAGCAGCAGCAATAAAAGTAAACTACTCAGCCAGGCCGAGGCCTGGAATTCAATGACTCAAGGAACAAGGGTCAATATGATTTAGCCTATTGTTGAGTTCTTGTGCCCTCAGGTTTATTTTTCCAACAATGAGCAGGGCAGCTTTTCTGAGAACCACTGGGTGTACTTTAAATTAAAAAGAAAGAAAGAAAGAAAGAAAACACACACACACACTCAAAATATTCAAGCTCAAAACTCTGTGTTCTGAAGAGCAAACTGCAGAAGGGCCCACAGGCAGGCAGAGAGGAGATGTGAATGTCAGGATGGGGCCCCCTTTGACGTTCTCAGTATTTTCTTTGGCTATAAAAAGCCAGGGATCCTGATATGGTGAGGAAGTGGTTAAAGGCATGGGTCACACTGATATTGCAAGATGGCTTAGAGAACTTTTCTTTCTCTGAAAGTATGTTGTTTAAATTGATCTTTCGGAAGGAAACCTTTTTCACCATGGAAAATTGGTGTGTAAGCAAGCCAACGGTTGACTCGGCCTTCATTTGAAAGCACTTGATTAAGACAAAGCACTCAGGGGCAGGAGGGGAGTTGCTATGCAGAGGTGTGCAGAGAACATGAGATCGGGGCAGAAGGGCCCGGTTTGAACCCCAGCTGTGTCACTCCCTGGTGAAGTGGGCTCGGGCAAGTGACCATCTGTGATGAGAACAATCAACCGTACTTCACAGGGTTGCTGCAAAGATGCATGAGGCCAGGTAGGTGAAGAAGCGTGTCCTCTGCACAGCGGGAGCTGTGGCTGCACTGTGGTTAGTGCAGTGACATTCATGGGACCCCACAGGATGTAAAGGGATCAGTCTTCTCAGTCCGCCCAGGCATGCCTGTAGGTCCGTAGCCCTGGGCTCTGGCTTTATCTAAATCTGACCTAGCTATTCAATGGCGAGGAGTTTCCGCTGGTTGTTGTTTTTTTAACTTTAAAAATAGTTCAGGTCAAAACCACAATTGCTGACCGCTGCTTTTTGTTCCTGGGGCCTCCGACCATGGTGAGGTGCCTTGACCTCAGTTAGTCACTGTAGTCGCTTTGGAGCCAGGACCTGCCCCTGCCCAAGCACACATATCCACACACAGCCACAGGTGGAGACACACTCACGCAATCAAGGAGTTTATGCTACTGCTTCTCAGAGGATCCTGGGAGTTAGAATTCTCTCTCTCTTTTAAAAATCCTGGAGATCAGAGTGAGCCACTGGCTGGAGATCACATAACACAGGAGCCTTGCTTTGTTTTAAAGCAGCACCAGGGGACCTGGCGTTTGTCTAAGTGGGTTAAGGACACACACAGATGCCGACGGAGACATACGCTTACACGCACAGACACACGGCCACAGACAGAAACACACACACGCACAGACATGGCCACAGATGGAGACACACAGTCATAGATAGGGACACACACAGAGCTATGCAGTTACACACACAGATACTCGTGGTCACATAAAAAACACAGGCATACACTCACAGACACAGGGAGACCCACACTTAGAAACACACAGTCACAGAAACATCCAGCTACAGAAAGAGATACCCACACACATAGACACACACTCACGTAAGCGCAGAAAGACACAAACACACACAGTCACGGACACATAGACACATACTCAAAGGTACACAGACACACCCAGACACCTACAGATAGACTCACACACTCAGACACATACACACAAACACACACACAAAGCTGCCCTTGTTGAAATGTTGAAAGTTGCCCTTGTTGAAATGGACCCTGTGGCATTTTCTGGGAGGACTCCCTCAGGCAGCCTCCCCAGAGCAGCTCCAATAAGCAAAGCAACAAGGAGCGGGGTGGGCAGCTACCCGGACAAGCAGGAGCTCTGGCGGCTCTGCCCTGGGGCATCCGTGCATCAGAGGGTCCTCTGGATGGACTCTGCCTCCCTCCTGGCACCTCTCGCACTTCTCAGCCCCTCCCTGGAATGTGAATCCTTATCTACAGCGGTGTCTACCTCACGGGGAGACGGGAAGGATGGGAAGCCCAGTAAGCAGGTGCTCAGTGAACTCCTTATCCATCAGGCATGGCGTGGAATCGAGGAGTTAATTCCTACAAAGCTCTTTCAGCAGTGCCCAGCACAGACACAGCAATGAAGACCAGGATAAACATTCAAGTAGCACTTCCTGTGTGCCTGGCATTGAATGCGGGTTGTACGTGTAGAAGCTCACCTACCTCTCAGAGCAATCCCAGGAGTTGGGTAACAACAGTATTATTTCAACTTTAGAGGAGGCTCCAGGGTAGAGTTGAAGCCACTTCCCCAGAGTCTCAGAGCTGGGGGTGACAGAGCCAGGATTTGAGCCCAGGCTGCAGGTGCCAGAGCTCCATGTTCTAACCAGTGTGCCATCTCATGCTTGTGGTGGACAGTTCCTTTCTGTCCCCATGAGAGGGTGAGGCCAAAGCAAAGTAAAAAGCTCATGGCTCTTGTTCCAGACAGACTGGTGTTTTAATTCCAGCTCCTCCCATGGCCATTTTGCCAATTTCCTTTGTCTTTCTGAGCTTCCAGTTCCTAATCTGTAAATTGCAGATGTTATGATCAGCATTCACAGAGCTGATGCACAGATTAAAGGAGACAATGGAGGTAAAATACCTGATGTGTAATTTGCACTCAAAGTTGGTTGTACTCATCATTAGGAATGTTATTATCCATGATTTAATGCCTGCAATGTAACTTGATGAAACTCGTCATTACAACCTAGGCTGATGGGGAGCAAGTCCCTTGCACTGTCTGACTTGGGGGAAGGTGCCTCTACACACGAAGCAGCTGTGGAGCTGGCAAACTTGCTTCCCTGTGGTACCACACACGGGCCAAGGTGCTTTCTTGCCCACTCTCATGATTTATTTCCTGCCACAACACTATGAAGTGAAATCACGTAGGAAGGACTATGTCTTTTCAGGGAGAAATTCTCTGCTGCACAGAACCTGAACCCAGGTATTCCAACTCCAAACCCAGGGTTTCTGTCTGCTTCTCCTGGGAGAAAACAGACATGTGACTTCTAAGCCCTGGCCAGACCACTGGGCCTCTAGAAACTTAACTATCTCTAGCTGACTTATTGAATGCTGGCTTATTGAAATCAATTGCCAAGTATTACCTGAGAGTTATCAACCTTGTATTTCTTTTGACTCTATTTTATTCGAGGCAAAGTGAGTCACAAAGAAGCATACGTCTCAAGCCCCAGTTAGTTGGATGCTTTTTAAAAATGTGTACTATATCCAGCAGGACATACATACTGGTGGCCTCCAGATGAGCTCTGTGCAGTAATCAGCAGGAGTGAGCCAAGAATTCTTGTGCTTTGGGGATTCAGGGGAGGGAGGGATTTCTGGGCACTAGGGTGGCCCAGAGGAAGCTGCAGAGAATCACTAGGACTTGAGTGGATCTCTATGAGAGGAAAGGAATGGGAGAAGCAGGGTGGGTGACCATTCTGAGGGGGAGTGGGCAGGGACGGCTGTGGGGTCAGAGGCTGATTACCCAAAGGAGTTATAGATAGGAGCTGGGTCCTAAGTAACCCAGCAGCCCCAGGACAGGGCCTGGAACTCAAAATAAGTATTGCATGAGTGAATGAATGACTGTATGAGTGAGGGAGTGAAGAAATGAATGAATGGCAGGCAGATGGACCAGTGACTTCTAAATGAAGAGAAGAATTTCCATAGAAGTGTGGTGAGAAGTAAACTTCAGAAGTCATTAAATCCCAGACTAAGTAAGAGATGTGATTTAGAAGGCACCAACCCTGGGACACAGAGCAGGTATCCTTCAGGCAATGGGCAACGAGGAATCCATAAAACCTTTTAAATGAGGTATGACAGAAAAGGCTTGGGAATTTCCTGTCACTGCATTCTTTGTCTTTGCATTCTCAGTGCTGAAAATGGTTGGTCGTGCTCAGCAGGCCCTCAGTAAAGGATGGAGCATCAGCACCTCCTGAATGTAAGCTTCTGACGGCGGGTGTTGGGAGGTAGTTATTCCTCTATCCCCAGAGCCCAGCACAAAGTGTGGAACACCATATGTGGAACAGAAGAGAACTGGAATGAATGGCAGGATGGTGGCTCAGCCAGTTGACTGTGGGAGGGACTGGAGCAGTGAGCATCTGAGGCAGGGAGTCCATCGGTGACTTGTAAGGTCTAAGGATAAAGGGGTAGTGTGTGACCCAGAGAGCCATGTCTCCGCCCTCGCACTGACCTCTCCTGGGAACTCACCCACACCTGGAAGGTGCCACCAAGGTGTCGTAGGCCAGCTTAATTGCGGCATGCTATTGAGCAGCCAGGACAGCTTAGGGAGAGAGCTCTGGAAGCTAAAGCACAGATGGACTTTTTTGTAACATCTGAGTTTATATTTGTATTCTCTTGCGTGTTTTCTACACTAAAATCATCTTCTTTTCTTGATCCCTAAAAGCCTGAGTTTTACTCTAATTTGTAATACTTCAGTTTTGGCAAAACTTACATGAGAAGGATGATAATTAATACAACTTTCATCTTGAAATCCCAGTCTTAGGGCAAAAGATTGCACTTCTCTTTTCTTCTTAGAATCAGAAGTTCTTGGTTTCACTTGGTGAAAGCCCGTGGAATTTGGGTGAGAAAGGGAGATGGTAGCTTAACCCTTGGTCAATGTCCTTTGAACATCACGCTAAGGTTTCACTCTTGATTTCCCAAAAGGCATCAAAACTACCTGTTGGTAAAGTCATGATCTAGGGGACAATCTGAAATGTAAGATTTGAAGGAGGCCTAGTGAATGCTATTCCTTCTTTCTTGCATAAAAAGTGCATGTGTGTGTGTTTACTTAAGGGAAAGCAGAAAAGACTTAAACATTTATAAGGCACCTTCTAAGGGCCATGTCATTTATTCACGTTTTCTCTCATGATCTCCAAAACAACCCTCTAAGTGTAATATTATAATCCCTATTTTACAGATAGAGAGACTGAGGCCTGGAGTGGGTAGGTAATTTTTCCAAGGTCATATAATTGATCAGTAGCAGGGCTAGAATTATAAAGATTTCGTTTCCCCCAAACTGTGCTACCTATCCGAGAAAACAGCAATCACTAAGCACATTGCAGACCCTTATTTTCCATTCCATTCATGAGTGGCTGGTGGATGGCGACTCATAGGCAAGGTTTTTGCAAGGGTGGCTGGGACAGCAAGAGGAGGAGGAGGAGGAGCAGGAGGGGAGTTTAGCTTCTCCATCACAGGATTGCCATAAGGCTCAAAAACACACCATGTCACATCTGCAAACTGAAAAGTCCTCGTGAGACAAGAGAAAGTCTATCCCAAGTTGCTTTGATTCCCATGTACAACTGTGCTGCATTCTGCTTAAGACAGAGCTCTCGCCTCTATTGGCTCCTTTAAACTCCCACTACCATCCTAGGAAGTAGGAAGAACCAATATTACTGAAAACAGTACTTTCTTAATCATTCTTTTGTGTATGGCCCACTTCATTTCAAGAAGAATTTGGGGTACACTCAAGAAACAGTGTCTAAGAAGTTTAAAAACCTGCTAGTAGCAGGTGAAAGAGGTTAAGACCCAGGCTTTCTGGCCCCAGGTTTTTGTTTCCCATGATGCCATGTTGTTTCAACAGCTGGAGGAGGCATCCAGTCCCAGGGCACCTCCTGCTGCCTGGCCCCACCGGGTTTATTTGAACAGTCTGACTTCATCAATCCACAGAGCCTTCTAACAATTCAAGGTGAGTGAATGATGGAGGAGTTCTATTGGCTTTTTATGCTTTTCAGAATATTCTAACTTGTCTCCAATGAATTAATGTTAAAATTTTAATTAGAAAAAATTTAAATTACATTTAAAAGATGAATTCCACACTAAAATATAACTGATCCTTGTCAAGACGGAAGCACTCATTACAGCTTATCGTGTAAGCACGTCAGTGGACAAGTGACGTGGCCAAGTCCATTTAGAAAACCTTTGCAGGGACAATAAGAGGTGGGAAGAAATGAGAATCCTCAAACCCTGAGGGAGGAAGGGGGTGGTTCTGGCTGAGAGAAGAGGTCCAGCAATAAGCCTTGCTCTCTTCACAGATCGGCACAAATGCAATAGTTTTCGTACTCTAGAAAAAGACGGTCATATACTGCTCTACATCCATCAGTGCGACCTTAGCTTATTTAAAGAGGAAACAGAACGCCCTTTGCAATTTTTAAAGCAAAAATAGCAGTCCCCAAATAGAAAATACAGGTGAACAAAACAGAGAAAATTAAAATTACACATAATCCTCGCAATCAAAGAAAACCACTGTTACATGCTATTAGCTTCCAGCATGTCTCTTCCGTGTGTGTGTGTGTGTGTGTGTGTGTATACACATGTATTCAGGAAATACAGAGAGCATATTGTTTTTGAGCCTGTCTTTCCCCCCTAACAATCCATTGCCTACATCATTATGTATCATTACTTATTTATTTACAAGATTGTTTTCAATGCCAGCATGCTAATTAAATTTAGGATTTTAGGTTATTAGGGAGAATGTTATAGACAGGTTAGGGGCACCTGCAGGCCATGGAATATGATAGACTTGGATACAAATCCCAGTTCTGATTTGCAGATGTTTGATTTGAGACTTTCTTCATCTGTAAGGAATATAACAATATTGAGAGCTTCCCCATTGGATTGTGGTACTAAAGAAATGAGAAAGTTTTCTGTAACGGTATGGTGCATTACAAACTGTAAATATTTAATAAATGATAGTTGTTGTTTCAGGCTTTATGATGTTACAGACAATACTGCAATGTACATCTTTATAGCTAAATCTATTCATATATCCATGATGATTTCCTTATGCAAAGGCATTACTGGGTCAAAAGGTATAGTTTTTTTTTCCATCAATAAGATAATAAAAATGTATTAAATGAGTTGTTTCCATGGCATTTTAATAGTTTCTCATTAAATAGTTGCCACATGAACATCTGTATTAAAGAAGAATGTTTTTTGTTGTATGATAAACATTTACCTAGTATTTTAAGCTACGATTCTTGGTATCTATAGCTAACTTTAGGAAATTGTGTTATTGTGATATAATTCACATACTACAGAATTCACCCACTTAATTCAATGGTTTTTAGTTATAGTCACAGAGTTGTGCAATCATCACCACATCTAATTTTAGAACATTTTCATTATCCCACAAAGAAATCCTGTACCCATTAGCAGTCATTCCTCATTCTCCACCCTCACTCCCAGCCCCAGGCCATCACTAATCTACTTTCTGTCTCTATAGATTTGCCTATTCTGGACATTTCATATAAATGGAATCATATAATACGTAGCCTTCTGTGTCTGGCTTCTTTTATTTCACCTGTATTATAGCAGGTATTAGTACTGTATTTATTTTCATTGCTGAATTATACTTAATTGTATAGAGAAACCATTATTCATTGGCTGGTAAACATTTGGGTTGTTTCTACTTTTTGCCAGTTATGAATAATGCTGTTGTGAACAGTCATATACAAGTTCTTATATGGATGCATGTTTTCACGTCTCTTGAATGCACATGTAGGGGTGGAATTGCTAGGTCACATGAAAACTCTGTGTTTAACCTTCTGAGAAGTTGCCAAACTGTTTGTCAAAGTGGCTGCATTATTTTATATTCCCACTAGCAATAAAAGAATGCTTTTACTTCTTCATATCCTCAGTAACACCATCTGATTTTTAAAAATTGTTATTATTATAGGCATCCTACTGTGTGTGAGTTAATGTCTCATTATGGGTTTAATTTGCATTTTGCTGATGACTGACTGATAGTGTTAAGAATCTTTTGCTGTGCTTATGGGCCCATTTGTACATCTTCTTTGGAGAAACGTCTATTCAGATCCTTTGCTTATTTTCAGATTGAGTTATTTGTCTTTTCGTTATTGAGTTGTAAGTATTCTTTATGTTTTCTTGGTACAAGTCCCTTATTAGATACATAATTTGCAAATATTTTCTCCCATTATGTGGATTTTCTTTTCACTTTCTTTGTGGCATCTTTTGCAGCACAGAATTTTTAAAATTGTGATGAAATCCGATGTATCTATTTTTTCTTTTGCTGCCTGAGGTTTGGTGTCTTATCTAAGAAACCCTTGCCTAGTGCAAGGTTCACGAGTTCTGCCTTGCATTCTATAGATAGATATTTTACAATACAAAAACCTTTTTTTTTTTTTTACAATGGACTGCTAACCTGTCCTACAGAGAGATTGTACCTTGGTATATTTTTATACTTGCAAGTTTAAATCACCCACCAGCTGTGTCTACACATGGAGGAAAGAGAAGAAAAGTACCAAAAAGTAACGGGGAGCTGGTGTGCTCCAAGCACTTTACATGCTGTTCTCAGTTTGTGCTCACCAAACCTCTGAAGCAGGAAGACACGACTATGCCTCTTTTATTAAAGAGTGAGGCTCAGAGAGGGTAAATGACTTTGTCCCAAATCACCCACTGCTGGGGAATTGGATTCAGGCTATTTGTCTCCAAAGCCACAACACTACCCACCCTCTATGTGCCAAACAGAATCTGCACTCAACCTGCCTTCTACAGACATCTTTGACAGACACTGCCGTCCATGTGGTCTAGCTGTAGAACTGTCCCCCTTGCCTGTGGAGGCACAGTGTGGAGGCCTTCCCAGGCCCCTGTGGGGGAGCCCTCTAAGGGGTCTCTCCCAGGCACTTCTGCTGGGAAATGGAGAGGACCTGAGCCTTGGCTTTGTCTCTTTAGTTCAGAGCCAGCACCTGTCATATTTTCCTACAGGTCTTGCAGACTTGACAAAATGCCTTTTTCCATCTGTTACAAACATGAAGTCTAATTGCCTCTGTCACCTTCTGGCTGTCAGAAGCCATTTAAATGCTTGGCACTTGAAAATTTCTGATTTCCCAGGCAAAGGTGCCACACTTTAAAAGTGACACCATGAGTGATAGCCGAGGCAATGGCTGCCCTCTTATTTCAAAGAGAATTTAAAATGCAGGCTCCTGAGCCTCCCTTCCATTGTCAATGAGCACTTCATACATACACATGGGCATATGTTTCCTTTTAAAAATAATTTCATCATTATAGCTTGTAAAAGACCCTGACTGCTTCTTTCTAGTCATTTATTATTGCAGCTTTGTTTCAGGGCCCAGGAGAAGAGCTAGAGCAGTGGGGACTGCCTAGACAGAGGCAAAATCTCTTTCTATTTTCCTTCCAGTAGCCCCTAGACTGCCTCTCTCTCTCCATTTCTTCCCTCCTTTCTTTGCTTTCTCCCTCCTTCCTCCAGTAAATGCCATGGGCCAGCTCTTGACCAGCAGAAAGGACTCACCATGCCTGCCCTAGAAAACACAGTGCGTGCAGAAAGTTCTGAGATGCTGATGGGTGGGAATGGCCTCATGAACACAGCAGAGGGAATGGCATAGAAGGTGCCTGGGAGGGATCAGGGTCGCCTCTCAGAGGACAGCACCACAGAAGGTACGGCCTGGGCTGAGTGACTGAGGTGGCTCCGTGCAGAGATAGAGGAGCCGGGGGAAAACTGCGAACCACTGGGTGCAGACGGACCATCTGAGGAGGTGGTGGCTTCACTAGAACCTGGACAGGGCAGCAGGGCACTGGATGAGAAGGGCACACATGGGTCCCTGAGCCTGCTTAGTTTCTGGAACCCACATCACACAATTCCAACATTATCCTCTATGAACCCTTTTCAAATAAACGAATTATTATTATTTTAAAGAGATGCAGAAAAAAATAGAGACCATGGGCTTTCAGGTTGAAGAAATCTTACTGAATCTTGCACTGACAACTTAGTAATTGGCTTAACTCTCTGGGTCTCCATTTCCTCATCTGTAAAGTGGGTATGTGATATGTGGCATCAAGAGCGTAGGCCATGGGGTCCATCAGCCCAGGTTCAAGTCCAACACCCCCTCTAACCAGCTATGTGTTCTTAGGAAAACTATTTAAAGTCCCAGTGCCTTAGTTTCCCCTAATATAAAATAAGGATGAGAATATTTACCTCATTCATTTGTTAAGATGAATTGATAACATGTAAATTGCTTACATGTTTCAAGTTTACAATAAGTAGTAGTAGCAGTTGTTAAAACTGCTTTGATATTTGATATTTCAAACTATTTGATATTTCAACTCTTTGATATTTCAAAGAGTTCTTGTGAAAATTAAGTAACAAGTTCAAAAAATACTTGATAACTGACAACTGTATAGTGCTTTACAGGTCATAAAGTATTAGCAATAATAAATAATGATAACTGACATCTGTACCATGCTTTACAGGTTATAATTATTTATTATTGCTACTTAAACAAAAATAAAATTTTCTAGTCTAAAAATGGCTTTTGGGATTGAAATGTTGTTTTGGCCAGAACTATTTCTATAGCAACTAGGCCTGCCTACTCATTGCTTTCCCTCCATGGCTGCCCCACACGACTAAGTGTAATTAGTTGTGGCTCAGTGAGCACCGAAGCCAGTGCTGACATATGATTTCACACCCATCCAGTCGGTTATAACTGGATGACACTGTTTTAAATTACATCAAGGCTAGTTTCGAGTTTTTCTTTTGATAACAATGAGAGAAACTTATCATTAGAAAACAGTGTATGTCATGAAAGTATTAAGGCATCATAGAATGAGAACAGTAGAGGAAACCTTAATAATAAACCTTCATAAAAGTCACAATAATGCTGTTACAGATCCTACCCTCATTTTGTGCTGTTCAAGCACACTTAGAAGTGGTTGGGCAAGGTTTCTTAGCATTGTTGTTTAGGAGATGAAAATGCCAGGGCAGAGTGTTTAAGAGGCCTGACTCCAGTGATGTGGGGAAGCTAGCCACAAAGGCCTTATCGTTCAATGTCCACCTGCTGTTTCTACTTTCCCAGGGCCCACAGCCTGCTCTGCTGCAGCAAGCTAGTCGATCATCAAGATAATTCCATGGGCATCTGTGAGCTCCTCCTATCTGCCCAATGCTGCAGGGAATCAGAAATGATTAAGGCCTTAAGAAAGTTTGCAATCTATGGGAGAGAAAGATTTTCTTCTTAACTTGCTCCCTGTCTCTCCTGCCCTCTCTCCCTTCTTTCCCTCCTTCTTTCCAGTGGACCTTTGCTGGTTGCCTCAGGCATGCAAAGTGCCAAAGCTAGCTGTCAATAACTGGCCAAACAGATATACTCCCTGCCTTCTTGGAACTTATAGTTTTTGAAAGTCAGACCAATAGAAAAAATAGGGAAGGTTGGTGTTATGAGACACCCTTGAAACAATTCCCTTCATGGGGCCTAACAACACCCAACACCACCAACACCATACACCGTACACCATATACCATACATCATATACATGGGAAGACTTTGTCTTTTGTCTGTGTCCTTAAACAGAGTTCACAAGGATCTCTGTGCCCTTTATAGAAGATAGACTCTAAATTGGCACCAAGGGAAGATAAAATACATTTCAACATTCCTGGCTAGATTCCTCTTTGCTTAGAAATGAGATGCCTGTTTCCTCCTCTACGTTTCCGTTGGAGCAGTGTTCTCTTGAGTGGGGCCTGTGTGACAATCCACCAGAAGCAGGAAGGCTTACACAGGAGCGCAGCCACAGGAAGTGAGCAAAGAAAGCAACGTTGCAAACAACTGAAATTGGGTCCTGCTCAGAGAACTTCCCAACCTCTGGGAACATTGCTGACCTCTTCATCAACCCTTGCAAGGCTAAGAACAGTAAGGTCTCCCTCGATGTGGAGGCTAGGTTGAGCAGAGAACTTCCCAACCTCTGGGAACATTGCTGACCTCTTCATCAACCATTGCATGGCTAAGAACAGTAAGGTCTCCCCCGATGTGGGTCTAGGTTGAGCAATAACAGAAGAGAACAGCTTGAACGAATCAACATATCCATGCAGCTCTTTGCAGCAGACAGCTGTGGTGGACAAAAAGCGGCTACTTTTTTTTTTTTTTTTCCTTCTTCTTCCTGAGAATATTGTTAGTGCCAAAAGACCTCCCGAAGATTCTGATGACATATACATTTAGGCTCCACTCCAGCTGGAGAAATCAGCTCATCCAGATGGACCACTGATCCAACTTTGGAGATGTTCCAGAAACATAAACTTTTATCTCCAGAGAAACAATAGGGTCTGCTCTCCCCACAGATGTTTTTCATAGTTAGCTTATTGTCTTCCCCAGAGGTGAAAAGTCACCATTTACAGTGTATGTACTTTAATTCAAAAGGCACAACCTTCATTTATTCTTTTATTGAGGGATAGCTATGGATCACATCTTTGGGGATAACCTCTGTGCTAGGCTACGTGGTCATGGTTAGACATACTCCTGCCTTCCCAAGCTCAGGCTCCAATTTGAAAGGAAAGAAAAGCACCTCTATCTGGTGGTCCCCTCCTATGTGCCTTGTACTGGACCAGGTGGGCTGTACACATTATTATGTATGGATTCTCATGATAAAGTAGTATCAGAAACATCACTAGGCTGAGAGAAAGAATCAGAAAGCCCCACAAGATCACACAACTCCTAAGTACCTCAAATCCTCTCTTGCTCATTACTCCAATATGCAATGTGTCGCATTCCTACGATACAGATAAAACACCAAGGGGCCTTCTGAGAGGGAGCAATCATTGTTGGCTGAGAGGCATCTGGGAAGATGCATGGACAAGGTTAGCTCTGGGTTGGGCCTGAAGGGACCTGCCCCATGCCCTTGCAGGGGGAAAGGCATCCACACAGGAGAGGAAGGGCAGTGGTGAAGCACATGAGGAAGAGGTGAGGGGCTTGTCTACAGTGCACAGTGGTAGGGGAGTTCCTATGGTGAGTGGGGCATGGAGGCCTTAAGTGCTGACATTGCCATGGGGCTGATAAGGAGGGTGGAGAACAGATTGATCAGCTTTGAATGCCAGGAAAGGGGTGAAGTGGATCCTGTGGGAAAAGGATGAAGATGGTCCTGAGTTTGGGGCAGCTGCTTGAGGAGGATGACTGCAGGGCCTGAGTCTTATTTGGAGACACAGGGCTGAAAGAGGATGGGAAGGGAGCATTGGCAGGGAGAGGTGGGATGTGGGAAGACCCAATGGGAGGCTAGTGAAATAGTGACAGCAAATTTCCTACTTCTAGAGCTCATGAGCCTAGGCCCAGTGGTGTCACTCATCAGCTGGGTGACTGGAGGCAACTAAGTTAAGCCCTATCAGCACCAGTTTCTTCAGGTGATGTCTAGATACATAGAGTGAGTTGAAAGACTAAATACATAATATAAGCAAGAGCCAAGTTGCATTTCCCCAAAATTCATTCCCTTTCCTTTCTGTCTGCTCCTTGAACACAAGAATTTCCAGCCCCAAACCTTTGTATCTGTTATGTCCTTTGCCTGGTGTTTTTTCCTCTTGATTTTCATATCAGAGTCACTCTGGACTCATTTCAAATGTCACCATTCTAAGGGGAGAGTTCCTCTTACTGTTCCCATGCCCTCAATTCCCTTCTATGACTTTACTCATTTATTTCTCTAACTTCGTACCCAGAGCAATGCCTAACACATAGAAGGGGTTCAAAAAACTGTTATTAAATAAATTATTGTATGAGTGGGTCAGCACTCATCCAGCCATAGAGGGGGCAAAATTTTACTCTCGAGAACTTCTATCTTGCACGCGATCTTGAAGGTCATATGGTTTGATATGGGAATCCCATCAACAGTTTTATAGCACCAAGTGTCATGCCTTGCATTCAATCAGTGGTATTGAACTTCTCTAGCTTACACTTGGTTTTCTCCATAGATAGAAAGCTTTCTAGTTCCCAAGACTGCCTTTTCCTTCTTCCAAACTTTTGAATATTTATGTTGAAAGAGGAAAACAAATCAAGCTATGAAGTAGGAATGGAAATCTGCTCATACTGCATCAAGCTGTGACTCTGACCCAGCATGGGGCTTCAACATCACGTCTACCGCATGATGCTGAATTGCCTTAGGAGCTCTTCACCTCCTAGAACCTGGAACTCCTCTGAGACCTGAAGCTGGAGAAGTGGCTTTTTATTGCTTCCCTTGGGAAACCCATCAACCCCCAGTTGGAGAAATATAACAACTGGCTCCTGACAACGCTAAGCGTGTAAAGCTAGTTTTTACATAGGGGAACATTTCACTTTAATAAAGGTGATGACCACAGCCTAGTGGTCATCACACTGAGTGGTCATCACACTGAGTGATTCTCAATCCATGCATGGCTGGCATTGTTGTTATTTGCCTATGGCCATTAGTCTCGGCCTGATAGCTAATTCTAATTAATTTGCAAAGTCCTCTGGAAATCAGCTGCTTCCTACACAGATGGTACTGGGTGTCTCTGTGAGTCCTAAAGCCTGACCTCCTGATAGTGTCATTCGGCCAGTGCGGCAGAGCCTGGCCTGACCCCATGCTTACACTTGACGTCCTTGGTGGGGGCATCACCTGCTACGTGTTTTTGTCTTTGCTTCTTGTGCTCAGTACATGGACCTAGAAGACCAAGCTGCTGGGATGGAATCTAATGTGGTCCGGCCATGCCTCAGTGCCATGAAGTTCCTGTGTGAAACCAGGAGCCCTAGAAGTTTCCTGGTCTCCTCTCCTGGGCCCCTCCCTACCGACGTCTTTCTTTATACCCTGGGGTTTTGATCTGTGTGTCTGTCTCCTCTGCTAGATCAGAAACTCCCCGAGGGCAGGGAGGGATGGAGACACGTTCATCATACACAAACTGAGAATTCTCTCCTTATCTGTCCTCTGAATATAGGTTATACATACACAAAATTTACAATAGATGTTGGCAAAATTAAGTAATTCAGCAAATACGTAATGAACACTGTTTTGTGCTGGGCTTGGAAAACAGGGATAAAGAGTTTTTGGCTTTGAGCTCCTTGAGGGTAGGGCCTAGTCTTGCCTGGCACATGTTCCAGTTACATGCATAGCGTCTGGCACACAGTGAATGCTAACAAACGTTTGTTGAATGAATAACTGAATGAATGTATGGAGTATGAAAAGCATGCTTGAATAAATGACAATATTCTTGGAATCAAGACTTCTTCATAGATTAGAAGAAAAAGGTGTGTGAAACACTGAGGAACAGTGTGGAAAATGGCTGGGAGAGGAATGGTCAGGGTGGTGGAGGAGCAGGGAAGACATGGAAGCGAACTCACAATACAATCCTCCTTGACTGGGCCTCTGCGGTGAGAAGTCCACCTCCTGCTCTTCCTCTATTTTCCTTAGGCAGTTCGTGGCTCACATGCTCCCACCCCAGTTCTTGACAGCAAACTGCTCCTCCTTTAAGATGCAGCTCACAGGCTGCCCAGACTGTAGCTTCCAAGCCCTAATTCCCTGGGACTCCTGAACAGACCGCAAACCATTTCCTCTTCTTGGGTTAAGTGCATGATGGCGGAGAGGAAGGATGGGTGACACAGCCACCCAAAGGAGCCTTGCTATACAGCAGGCTTCTGAGATGTGTACCAGGGAGCACAGGCAGACGTGCTGCAAAGCTGAGTCCACACAAAAGCAGGAAAACCAACTGGCCTCAGGGCAGCACTTCACAACCCAGGAAAGAACAACCTTCACACGTGTCTTATTTTGGGATGGGTATGATCCAGTGGTTCTCAACTGGGAGTAATTTTTGCTCCCTAGGGCACATTTGACAATTTCTGGGACATTTTTGGTTGTCGCGACTTGGAGGGGTGCGGGGTGCTCCTGGTGTCTAGTGGGTCAAGTCCAGAGATGCTGTGGCATATCCTCCAATGCACAGGCCAGTCCTGCAACTCCACCACACACACATGCACACACACCCCAGATAATGCTCTGATTCAAAATGTCCAAAGTGCTGAGGCTGAGAACCCCCTCGGGGTTACTGAGAACAGAGGCCTAAGGTCAGATTAACCTGTCTAGCATGGCATCGGGTTTCAGCCCTGCCCTCTCTGGTTGGGCCCAGGGCCGACACCTGCATTCTATTCCCCTGCTCTGGCACAGCCCAGGCTTTGGGATAGCACAGCGTCCAGTAGGAGGAACACTTTCTCAAACCTACCGAGTTTCCTCAGTTACCCCAGGAGGCCAAAGGGAGGTCATAAATACCCCGGGGCTGGGGGTTGGGGGAGGTTAGCAACAGCCCCCCGGTCACCCAATGACCCACTGGAAAAAGAGAAGAGCCTGCAGCCCTGACCTCCAGGGTTCTGCATCCTGCCTTTCTCCTTCTTTTGCAGCTTCTCCTGTGAACAGGACCCGTTGAACAGGAACCCACTCTATGGGCCTCTCTCTTGTCTGCCTCTGCTTCTGACTTGAACATCTTTAGGGCTGATTGTCTTTCCCCAAAACTTTTAAAGCTTGTGTGAAACCAGCAGTCCCTTGCGTGCATACCTGTCATGCCTTGGCTTGTCCCAGAGCTGGCTTGCTTTCCTCCTACAGTTCTCAGCCTAATGATATCTCCAGAGAGAGCCCATCCCCCCACAACTGGCCACCTGTGCAAAGTAGCACATCTGGGCCCCTTGGTCCCATCAACCCACTGAGTTTCCTCAGTGGGTCACCATAATTGATAGTCACATATTCCGTCTTTCCCATAGGACTCCTCCTATGTGAAGTAGTAGAATCTGCTGTGTAGTATATATTCAAATAACTGCCACCCCATAACGTTCTTTCTAGTTCTCTTCCCGTGACCCACACATTGCACCAAGTTGCCATGTCTCTGTAGTCTCCTTTAAGTTAAGTACAGGGAAGGGCAGGGCTTTTGCAGTTTATTTTTTTATTATTATTATCTTTTTTTACAGCTAAATCCCAGTTCCTGGAATATGCCTTGCTCAATAAAGTTTTACAAAAGAAATGACAGGGAATAAATTCAGAGCCTCATCTGTACTAGATTCTTGCTTGGTAAGTGTCTATTAAAAAGTCATCACAAAACTCATACCTCTGACTATCAGTCCAAAGCTCTGTTGCTCCTCTGTGTGAATTTGGGGGGAAATCTCCACTTCTGCATATTTCTGCCTGTCCCCTCTTACCTGTTAAGCAAACTGCCCACTCAGTCTTTTGCAATATTTCCTTTGTACCTTCCCAGCATGCTCTTCGCGAGCGGGTGTTTTCACAAGTTGTCTAAGGAACCATCTCTCTAGTGCAGAGTGCCTGACTGCTAAATTTAGAAGCAGCTCTGAGGGTTTTGATTCATCTTTGCAAACTACACAGAGTGAGGTTTCCAAATGACTGTCCCAGGGTGGCTGTGTCGGCCTCACTGGACTGGGGCCTGGGTCACCAGCCGTAGATTCTGGCCCTGGCTCTTCTTTGGGACTAGCTGTGTGATTGTGGGCAGATCAGTCAAGTCTCTGAAGCTCTGTCCACTCTGTGAGGTGTCAGGGGCTGTGAGGGGGTCTGAGGGCCACCCCAGTGTGGTTACCTGGCATTCCAAGCTCAAGTAAGCAATTCCCAGTCTATCTTGGGGTCAGCATTGCAGAAACTTTTACCTCTTTCATCAATAAGCTCTGAAGCCCCATGTACCTGAGTTTCTCTTGATACCCACACACTTTAAGTAGGGAGATTTTATATGCAATATTTACATAACATATAACATATACAATATACGTTTGGTAATATATAACATAAAGACTCATGTATTTTAGCATCAAACTCACCCAAAAGTTGCAAGAGTAGAACAATGCACACCTATATCCCCTTCACCTAGACTTACCAAGTATTAACATTTTTTCCCGTTTGCTGTCTGTCTCTCTCATTCTCTTTCTGTGTCTTGATATATAGATGTAGATGTATTAGGTTGGTGCAACAATGATTGTGGTTTTTGCTGTTACTTCTATGGCAGAAACCACAATAACTTTTGTGCCAACATAATAGCTGTGGATATAGGGATGCAGCTTTTCTTTTAAGAAACTCTTTGAAAGCTATAGCTGTCATGATACGAGACATCCTCTTGGTCATCATGTGTCCCCTAAGAACTAGACATTCTCCCACATAACCACACTATTATTACCATGTCCAAGAAACTTAAGACTGGGACAATATTATCAATTGTGCACTATATATTCAAACAACTACCATCCCATAATGTTCTTTCTAATTCTTTTCCCTTGACCCACACATTGCACCAAGTCATTGTGTCTCTTTAGTCTCCTTTAATCTCAAAGCATTGCTCTGGGGTCCATTCGGCAGTGACAGAAGGAAGCCGCAAAAATTGGGAAACTGAAATCAGAGAAGCTGCAGCTCTCAGCCACAGCCTTTGTGGGCCCAGCGAGCTCCAGGGATGCACAAGAGCAAATTCACAGCCCCACCAATTTGCCTTTTAATTAGAGAAAGAAGACCAAGCTTCTGAAATCCCAGAATCTTGAGTTAAGCTGGCCATATTCTCAAGTGCTTTGTAAAAAAAATTAATAATGCGTCTATCTTCCCAGTCCTTGCAGAGAGAAGCCTACTCAGAGTGGTTACTGAAAACAGGAACCTGCCCTTCTGCAAGCCCTGTGCCTTCCTCGTTCCTAGCAGAGGAAGTATGCGGCCAGTTTAGCAACTGCAGTTCTTCTGGGTAGCATGGGCTGCTTCTCCACACTCGCGAGAGGCCCGGCTGCCTGTTTATTCCGGAGCAGCAGCAGTTGACAGACGGAGAGGCAGTGACTCTGCGCCCAGCAATCCCTCTGCAGACAGCTCCCACAGGAGTCATGCACAGTGTGTGAAGGTATTTTGGGGGGATGTGGCAGAGACGGGGTGGGGAGAGACTTCGGGACCTCTTCAACACACAGTTGGCAGGGGTCGACTTTCTGGAGCCAGAGAGGAGCTCCCTGAGCACAGGTGGGGCAATGTCTTGAGAGGAGCCCAGCTCCCAACCTGGTGCCCAGCACACTGCAGTGGCTCAGTGGGTGTTGGATGCATAATTCTGTGGAGAGAAGGGCTGGAGGAGCACGGACAGGATGTTGCCAGAGGAAACATTCTGCCAAAAAGGCTTGCACTTAGCAGGCTTCTTACAAAGGACAATTGGGATTTGCCATCAGAATTCCTAGCTGTGCAACCTTGAGGGAGTCATTTAAACCTCTCCAGGCCTACATTTTCTCATCTGTAAAGTGACACTGATGGTACATAATGCACCCAGGTATAGGGCAAAGTGAAGAAATTGACATATGCTAAGTGCCCAGGCCACTTTCAGCATACAGCAGGTGCTCAGTAAATGCTATCAGGCTGGAGTCATGATGTCTAAAGGTGCATGGAGCCAGGTGGGTTGAGGGATTGCAATAGTGCTACTTGGAGTGTGATTGTATGCATCTTCTTTAAGAAGATGCCGAAGATAATTAATAACAATCTGAGCAGCTGGGATGTGTATGGGGGAAAGGAGGAATCAAAGGAAAGGCAAACATGTGGAGTATATAAATTCTGGAAACAGCATGTTAGAGTTGGAAGAGATTTAGGACAACTGGAATTTTCTAAGGAAAAAGGCACACTCCACATTCTTTTAGGTGCGTACATATGGAGAGAGCCTGGTGTCAAAGAAGTGACCTGAGCTTTGGCCTCAGAATGTCCTCACTTGCGGCTATGCATAGGGGTGTCAGGAGGTGATATCTACCATCCTGAGTGACTGGGGAGGAGCAATGCATAAAAAGTTATTTTTCTGCAATCCTCAGAACAATCCTATAGGATGGTGGTTGTTATTTGCTTTTGAAAACTGAGAAAATGAGGCTCAGAGAAGTTAGGTGGCTTGTCCAAGTCCCATAGCTGGTGGGAGGTAGAAGCAAGTGAGGGGCTCTAAAGGGTTGGGGGAGCCTCAGCGAGAACAAGCGGATGCAGGGCTGAGGCTTGTGTTTAAAGTAGTACCCTCTTCACTTTAGGAAGAGGGTCTTTAAATTGTCTTTAAATTGTCATTCTGTGGTTTGCTATGAGATGCTGAGCTGTGAAACTGGGCTGTGGCGCTTTGAAAACTGGAGAGGTAAGCTCAGGTCAAAATTCTGGCAAGTATGTTGCAACTAATAGTCTCCATTCAGAAGAGTGCTATTTAATACAAAAATTAGCTGGCTGTGGTGGCGGGTGCCTGTAATCCCAGCTACTCGGGGGACTCGAGAGGTGGAGGTTGCAGGTTGCAGTGAGCTGAGATTGCGCCACTGCACTCCAGCCTGGGCAACAAGAGTGAAATTTTATCAAAAAAAAAAAAAAAAAAAAAAAAAAAAAAGAAGAAGAAGAATTCTATTTAAGAGTGCTTAATATGCTCTGAAAGTATAATAATAACGTTAAAAACCTATGGAATAGACAAATTGAAATCTAATTAGTTTCCTTCACCTTAAACAGAACTAGAATCTAGATCAGAGCAGCAAGATGGCAACATAGAAAGACTGTGCTGTAATCAGCCGCACCTGAGTCAACATTCTGGGGCCAGCAAAGAACTCTGTGACTCTGTGCAAGTCACTTTGCCCCTTTGAGTGTTAGTATTTTCCTTGTAAAAAGAAGACCAGTTTCTTTATATGTTTGAAAGAAGTTTACATGTACTACCTAGGAGATAATAGGTACTACATAGGAGCTATTGCTATCATTTCTAAATCAGACAATTAAAATATATCATATCCATTTTATATTTCCTAGGCAGAAAGCTATTAACAAGCAGTACTACATATGATGGATTAAACTCCTAAAGCAATGAGTGGGGCACTCCTCCATTTTTCTGAATATGTATTTCTTCTTGTTCCTCCATCTAATATAAACGAAACAGACAAGGGTAGGTTTGCATTGCAGCAAACTAAAGTCACTTTCTGAATAAAACTTTCCTAAGTCACTTTCGGAAGAAAACTTCCCCATTCTGAATGGTGAAATCTGGCAATGTATTTCCAAGGGAAATGAGCCTTCTTAAAGACAGAAATTATTCATTCTAGTGCGCCTAAATCAGTGCCCTGAATTAATAGATGCTGCTGGGTTTTCAGTTTTTATTTGACATTCATCAAGAATGTATTTCTCCCAGCTCTGAGAGAGGCTGAAACTTAAAATTCCCATCAAACTTTCCAGCATATTTCAGACCAAACCATTTGGTTCTTGTTAGCAGCCAAGGGTCCTGTTCGTACATTTATCTGCCCATCTATCTGTCTATCCATCCTCCCATCTATCCCTCTCTTCCTGCAATAAAATATCCCTTGAGGTCACACCACGTGATCAACTTCCGCCCTCTCTCAATCTCCCTACAAGTTCCGAAGGAAATAAGTACACCCTTTTCAAACCACTTCCTCCTATCTGAGAACCGCTAAGGGAGGAGCCAATTTGATTATGGTAACTCTAGCTAAGACAGCAATTTTAGGGGTCAGGGGGCTCAGTGGTTCTCTTTTGCTGTCAAACAGCTTTGCAAAGTCATGCTTCCCTCCTTAGCACCAGGCAGACTGGAACCAGGGTTGGAGGACTTGGTGTGTATATGTGTGTAGAGAGGGTTGGTGAAAGTGAGAATTATTGCTGGCTTGTGCTTAGGGGCAAAATAACTACCTCAGACGGTCCGGGTTTCCCTGGAAGCGGACCACCTCTTGTCTGTACTGTGCCAGGTAGTTTATATACAATACCTTCAGTCATTCATTCTAACTAACTGAGCTTGCATTATGTGACAGGCACCTGCTAGATCATGGCTTTTCATTGAGGAATATAATAGAACCCTATCCTAAGAAAGTTGCCCTGGGAGCAATAAGCATTTAGAGAAACAAATGCATAAGGACAAATTGTGGTATGTGCAGCGAAGGAAATAGAGCCAGGGAGCGACAAGAGAGGGGACCAAGTGTAGTCAGTGCAGCCAGTTTCATTTAATTCTCACACTAACCCTGGGAGCTGAACGTGTTCCCTGTCCCCGTTTGCAGATGTGCCACCTCCCCCACTCCTCCCCTCTCTCCCCTACATGCCTTCCAAGCCACATGGACAATCGGTTCAAAATATGCATCCTCTGAATGCAAGTTCTAAGCACTAGAGTGTCTGGACCCACCTCTCATCACACTGCTCTATCCACAAACCTATCAATCCACCTGCTGAATAACTATGACATGCATAACCCTCTAGCACACAAGAAAGTACCATAACCTTGCCAGAAAAAAGGATAGCTCTGTTTTAGGCTGCCCTCCATCCCTTTCCTCAGGTCTAAGGGCATGGTAGCTGGGAGCCAGGTTCTAGAGCCAGACCCCTGGATTCCACTCCCGCCTCCAGCACTTTCCAGCTGGGCAAACTCCAACAAGATACGTGAATGCTCTGGCCTTGGTTTCCCCAGTTAGACAAAAGGCCTCAGTGTAATGACGCATACTCCAGAGAGTTGTGGAGGTCAAGTGGAGAGTACATGTAACACACCTAGGACACGTAATTCCTCAATACGCACTGGCACCCCCTCTCCTGTTGCTGTACACAAAGCCTCATCAGGCTGGCACGAATCTGGGGTGGACACAGGGAGGCCTCCAGCTGACCCCTTCACTACTTATAGAAAGGCGAAATGACACCAAAAGAGGAAAGTGACTTGGCCACAGTCTTGGGGGAGTTGACTGGCCCACTGTGGATTCTAAAGACAGACTGTGCAGAAAATGAAAATTAGATAAAATTAGGGGAAACAATTGAGATAAATTCCCCCTCACAGTACTGGAGCCACCCATCCCAGTGATTTTATGACAAAGTTGACAACCACTGTCCAGTGAGAAGGGACAGCTTTGCCATGGTCAGGAACGAGGGTGCCTGCAGACACGGGGCAGTGGGCACTCCAGCTCCCAGGCCTGTGTGCATTCTCCTCTGGTCTCGCCAGCAGTCCCAGCTCTTAGAGCACCTGCTTTTAGAATTAAAGTTTCATTAAGCTGGGATGAAGGTATTACTGAAGGAATTAGGAGTGGGAGTAAAAAGATAAAGGATTTACAGGCTGGACCCAGCCCTGAACAAGCCTCGCAACCCTGAGCACCCTCTCCGAGACTCAGATTCCCATGCTGGCCCCAGCCCTGAACTAACTGTATGACCCTGAGCAAGTTACTTAGCCTCTCTGAGACTCAGTTTTCTCGTCTATAAAATGGTATGTTCTTGGGGGCATCAAATGAGTCTGTGTATTTTAAACATCTGCTTTAGGCCCTCCGCATAGTGGATGCCCACTTAGATGAGTCTCTTTTGCTTTGAAAACAGAGAGTCCTGTAGGCAACTGTTCCAAAAACAGATGCTTGTCGGGAGAAAGATTCCATAAAGAGTTGATTTGCTCCAGTCGTGTCTGGATGCGGCCTCTGCTGACTTATGAGGCACATTACACACATCGTTTTCCTACTCTGTCCTCAGAGATGTCACACCCGAAATTAGAAGTCAGCATGGAGGGAGAATTTACACCACAGAAATTGGCACACACTATTAGGAATTTTTCGCCCTGGAACATTGATTGTTTGACATTCACTAGCACACCACGAATCCATGACCTCCTAGGCTCACCTTGTTTCTTCAGTTCCTTTCTTTTCTTTTCTTTTCTTTTGAGATGGAGCCTTGCTCTGTCACCCAGGTTGAAGTTCAGTGGCACAATCTCGGCTCACTGCAACCTCCATCTCCTGGATTCAAGCATTTCTCCTGCCTCAGCCTCCCGAGTAGCTGAGATTTCAGCATCCCCCACCACGCCCAGCTAATTTTTATATTTTTAGTAGAGATGGGATTTTGCCATGTTGGCCAGGCTGGTCTTGAACTCCTGACCTCAAATGATCCACCTGCCTTGGCCTCCTAAAGTGCTGGGATTATAGGCATGAGCCACCACGCCCAGCCTGTTTCTTCTGTTTCTAACTGTTCCCTTCTATTTCCCTATGGAGCATCTACTGAGTCCCAGCCGAGAGTAAAAACAAACCTGCTGGCTGCTCTCAAGGCACTTATAGTTCAGCAGGGGAGACGGGCACTCACCACGCAGTCACACAAATAACCGTTGAATTGGGACCCACCGCAAGGCAATCGGCTTTCCTGAGGAGCTAAGGAGGGAACAGTGAGCTCAAAAGAGGAGCACATTAATAGCAAATTAAAAACATCATGGAGATCTCCTTAGAGAGACCAAGCCCCATTAGACCAAATGCCTGGGAGCTGCAGAGTGTGGGGTTCTGGGGTCCATGTCCCTCGACAAGTGACTGACAGTGAGGGGAGATCGCAGATCAGGAGTTGGTCTTGGCAAATGCTGTGTCAGCTGAGATGCTGATTCCCATCTTACTTGATAAGTTTATGAGTAATGCTGTGATTCACATGTATGAATAAAAAGGAAAAGTAACTCTTGCTGGGAAATACGATGCAGTAAAAAAATCACGGACTTTATAGTCCCTGTGCCTAGATGCCTGGGTGACGTTTAGGATGTTCATGAAAGTTTCCATCTACCTCCACCTTCTGTGATGAAACCTGCCTTTCTCAGGTATCCACATTTGAAATGAAAAGAAAAGGCCTATTTCCTAGTCATTGTTTCCCCATTCTGTGTAATGGCTAGGATTAAAATAATTGTCTTTACCACTCTTTCTTCATTGCCAACGTTTGCTAGGCCAGTCTGCTTATAGGATCTAGAGGTATCCAGGACCTGGCCTGGGCCCAAACCCCATTTATAGCCTGGTTTTGTCAGCAAATATATTCTAGTCTAACAGAGCCACAGGCTCACTGGGTTGGTGCCCCACCTCACCATCCCTGTGTGTTGGGGGACTCTGTGTACAGAAAGTCTATCTAGAAAGAAACAAATGGGTGGGGGAGGCTCTTTTTATTTCCATGAAGTATCAAAGCCACGTCAGGAATGGCCTCTGCTGCCCGCCACCGTGTGCCAGACAGCTCTTCATAAGACACCCACTCACTGTACTGACACGTCTGGGTCACTGAGGCCCTGAGGCCACCCTTGCGTCAATCCTTCCATGAGAATATCCAAGAAGTCACATATGACTATGTCCATGAAAGACAAAAACAAAAACAAATTGGCCACGCGGTGGCTCAAGCCTGTAATCCCAGCACTTTGGGAGGCCGGCGGGTGTGTCAGGAATCAGACCCTGGCTAACATGGTGAAACCCCTCTTACTAAAAATACAAAAAAAAAAAAAAAAAAAAAAAATCCTGGTCCGCCTGTAGAGCTACTTGGGAGGCTCCAATGGCGTGAAGTCAGCATATGAGCCTATGTCCAGCCTGGGAGACACAGCGAACTCCGTCTCAAAAAAAAAAAAAAAAAAAAACAACAAAAACAAAAACAAATGAAAGAATGGTCTAGTGACTTAATAAAGAATGGAATTAAAACAGGCCTCAATTCTGGCTTCTTTCCATATCTTAAAACGACCTTAAAATGTACACTAGAATATCTCCATCCTCTTTTGGTCTTAGCATAAAGTCCATCCTCTCTGTTAGCCTGAGACTGTATGAGATTCCCTTCTGGGCACTCAAGGGTAGAGGGGGCCAGCACACAGGCTCCTGGACACATGGGTCAGGCCCACAGCCTGGTTAACAGATAGATGGGCATGGCTTCTCCTGCAGCGGATGGAGTGCTGGGCAGGGAGTCATGCATTCATCCAAACTTAATGTGTGACCTTGAGCAGGTTGCTTGCCCTCTCTGAGTCTTTCCCTTGTCCTGTCAGAGTGCTGAGTTGCTACTTTTCAAGTGATGCTTTATGACGCCCCAGGATTGAGGTATCCTATTAAGAGTAGTAGAGGGATGAGATGCTGAGCTGAGCCCCCAGCCCCATGCAGCTACTTGCTTTCATCTGTTCTATGTATTGAGCTTCTGGGGAATTTTTTTTTTCTTTTCTTTTCTTTTCTTTTCTTTTCTTTTCTTTTCTTTCCTTCCTTTCTTTCTTGATGGAGCCTTGCTCTGTCACTCAGGCTGGAGTGTGCTGTGATATGATCTCAGCTCACTGCAGCCTCTACCTCACAGGTTCAAGTGATTCTCCTGCCTCAGCCTCCCGAGTAAGTAGGATTATAGGCACCTGCCACCACGCCCAGCTAACTTTTTGCATTTTTAGTAGAGACAGGGTTTCACAACATTGGCCAGGCTGGTCTTGAACTCCTGACCTCAGGTGATCCACTTGCCTCGGCCTCCCAACGTGCTGGGATTCCAGGCGTTTGAAATATCTTAGGTAAGAGGATCCCACGTTCTTCCCCAGGAGCTCCTGAGGGCCTCTGGCTTGGACTCAGGCCTGAGAAGAAGGCTGGGGGTTGCATGCCCTCTCTGAGCTGGCCATCTGCCCCTGTAGGTCTTGCCAGTGCTCCTAGAGCCCCTGGTATGCCGCAGCCCTCCTCTGCAGTGCAGAGAAAGGAGAAGCAGATGGGGGTGGGGTGGGAGCAGGTAGAATAGTCCTGTGGCTGCACCTGCCCTAGAGGAGAGCAGGGGACTATGTGGGTCACAGGGCAGGCAGCCCTGGCAGCCCCCAGCCTCACACTGGGAGAGGTGCACCTGTGGAGTGAGGTCAGGATGTGGTGGGTGACCCCGGAAATCCTGCCAGGGAGACCACCGGATGCTAAGCCCCTGTGCCAGCTCTTATTTTTCCTGAAACCAAGGGTCAGACCACAGGCAGCACTGAGCAAGTCCCTAGTCAATTGTGCCAGTACTGGGTACAGTCACGGCAGGAAAATGGTTGAGGCAAAAGAGCCATGACAAACTGTTCAGCCCAACCCTTTCCCCATCAGATTTGAGGACTCTTTGGCCCAGACAGAGGAAGGTACTTGCTCAAGCTTGCACAGTGAGTTAGCCAACCCTAGCCCCTGCTTTGGTAAATTTTTAGCTGCCATTTACCAAACATATCTCTGCTTTAGATATGACCCATAATTTCAACCTCAAAACAACCCCGTAGGGCATATACTTGTATCCCAAAGTAGTGGATTTGAAAATCGAGGCTCAGAGAAGTGAAGCAACTTGCCCAAGGACACACAGCCAGCAGGTTGGGAGCTGGAATCTGCACTCAGGCCTGCCTGCTTTGAAAATCTCTTCTTTAAGGCGCCCTCATTCTTTCCAACCTTTTGATTATAAAAGCAATTCATGCACCTGGGAGAAAATCTGGGTATTTTAGAAATAAGTAAGCAAAGAAGAAATTTAAATTCACGTATAAAATCATTACCCAGAGAGAGTCCTTGGAAACATTTTGGAAATTTCTCTTTAATATTTTTCCATATGTATGCATTTGAGTGGCATAGTTTTATGAAACGGAGATACTAAAAGCACAGCTAGTATTCCTTTTTGTTTCTTTGTTTTGTTCCACAGCAGTAACAGTTTTTTTTTGTTTGTTTGTTTTGTTTTTTTTGAGACAGAGTCTCACTCTGTCGCAGGTTGGAGTGCAGTGGCGTGATCTTGGCTCACTACAAGCGCCTCCTTCCAGGTTCATGCCATTCTCTTGCCTCAGCCTCCCAAGTAACTGGGACTACAGGTGCCCACCACAATGCCCGGCTCATTTGTTTTGTATTTTTAGAAGAGACGGGGTTTCACCGTGTTAGCCAGGATGGTCTTGATCTCCTGACCTTGTGATCTGCTCACCTCAGCCTCCTAAGTAACAGCCTTTTAAAAATAACGCTGTGAAAGGCTAGAAAACATTCCTTGCAATTCACTCCTGCCCTTTTGACCACAGCATGCCTCAACTAGCCTCTCTCTCTTGTTTCTTCTGCTCCTAGCAGCACTTCTGCACCCTTCACCCCCACTGGAAACCCAGACCTGGGCTTCCAAACACTGCCAAGTGACACCCAAGAGATCTCTCAGGGCCTCCACTGTATTTAAGTTTCCCCCAAAGTTTATGCTTCCTAAGGTTTGCTTTGATGACTTTTATTTTACTGTATCGTATCGTATCGTATCGTATCGTATCGTATCGTATCGTATCGTACTGTATTGCATTGCATTGCATTTTTGAGATGGAGTTTCGCTCTTGTTCCCCAGGCTGGAGTACAATGGTCTGATCTCAGCTCACTGCCACCTCTGCCCACTGCATTCAAGTGATTCTCCTGCCTCGGTCTCCCGAGTAGCTGGGACTACAGGCATGTGCCAACATGTCTGGCTAATTTTTGTATTTTTAGTAGAGATGGGGTTTCTCCATGTTGGCCAGGCTGGTCTTGAACTCCTGACCTGACGTGATCTACCCGCCTCAGCCTCCCAAAGTGCTAGGATCGCAGGTGTGAGCCACCGCGCCCAGCCTGATGACTTTTAAAAATCACTTTTCTGTTGCCTTCTTGGGTTAGCCAGAGGACAGAAAAACAGGGCAGCACGGGTGGCCATTAGAACACAGGTTTTAGAGGCAGGCAGACCCGGCTGGAATCCCAGTTTCACCTCTTCCTAGCAGTATAACCTTGGACAAGTCACTTAATTGATCTCAGCTATAAACTGAGGTTGTTCTGAGCAACCCAGGACATACTGGCTGGACAGCGCTGAGCTTTGTGCCTGACAGAGGATGACCAATTGTGGGATGGGGGTGTTCTGGTTATCACTGTTGTTGTTGGCATTCACATATATGGTAGACAGTGAGGCTTCTCCACTTGCTGTACCGTGTTCCCATGCCTTAGAAGAAGGTCATATGAATGGGCTTATAGCTGTCACACTTTGCAGCAGAAATTTCTAAGGCCAAAGGGAAGGTAGCATCCCTAAGTACATTTTCAAATTAATTCTGTCACCAAGGGTTGAGTTCCTGGCTTTATGACCTGCCTTCCCTTGGTTGGACTTCCTCAATTTCTCTCCCCTTTGGGAGAGAAATAAAGGGGTTCGGGCTACCCTCCTTCCCAGCAGCAAGGCCAGGCATCAGAAGCACAAGATGGACCAGGTACACAGAACTGTCCTGGGACGCTGTCCCAGGAATGGAAGGTTCTGAGAAGCCTCCCCACCTGGATCTATAAGACAATGCAGAGCACACAATGAAAGGACCCAGATCTGCAAAACAAAAACCTATTACGAGGATATGCTGCTGGCCGGCATATCCCACATTGTCGATGGCAATGCCATGCCAGTATGTGACCTCTCCACGCCATGCTTCTGCTCAAATGGCAGCCAGCCACACACTGACCAGAGTTCCTTACACTGAAGAGACAGTGGCATGGTCCTGAGCAAAAGGTGTAGGTCCTGAAGTCAGGAGATGTAAGGTTTCCAGCTCCAGGGCAGTGGGCAGGTGACTAAACCCCGTTCTCACACTAACAAAGTAAAAGATTATCTGCCCTCGGGAATGCTTGTAAGATTAAACACAACGATATCTGCAAATTGCCTCCCAGAAGGTGGTTGTACACATTAACTGTCTTCCGTTGATTCTGAAGCACATAAAGACAAGAGTTGGGATTCTGTCTAACGGGACTTCATTTGAAAAATGCCAATGGTTGTTTTATTAATAATTTTTAAAAACCATTGAGTCTTGATTGCTACAATTAAATGGGGTTATAAGGCTCGCTCTTTGGAGATCATCTTTTTTCACTCATCTCATTTTTCAGAAGAGGAAACCAAGGTCCAAGTTCACACAAAGGAAATAGCATTGGTCCAAAGACCGAAGGGAAAATAAGGTAATAGCAGTTATGATTCTATGACCCAGAAACCTAAGAGTTATACCACCAAGGAAAGGGAGAAAGAAATCAAGAATTTGTAGAGCCAGTGTTAATTAACTCATTTCTCTTTTGCCCTTTTCTATTGTTCTTAGAAGCAATTATGTCTCCGGTACCCTCTCTCCCACCTTCAGCCACTGCATAAAACTGTCACAGATTAAATCAAATTGTTCAGCCATTTCATTAGAGAGACTCCAGCTCTCATTCTCTGGGGGCATTTTCACTCTTCTCAAATAAAAGCCTCTTTCAGATAAGTTAACTCCTTCTTGAAGACTGTAGAAAGCCACTGAGCAGACCACTAAAGGGCTGTTGAAACCTTATGGTTTTTTTGGTAGTCATACAGCCCTGACACAGCCCCTTCTTTCACGGAGACTGAACTCTGACTGGCAAGACAGAACAGGAGGGAGTGCAAGCAACAGGAGAGAAGAGTGTTAAGGTAGAAGAACCCAGGCCTCCAGGACTGACTCAAACTTTCTCATCTTGTGACCCTGGGTACGTTTCTTTTCCTGGATGAACTTCATTTCTCCAATCTCAAAAATGCAAGTTTAATTTTTTTTTTTTCCTGTAGTGGATTGCAGGACTCCCTCCAAAATAGCACACAAATGCTTGAGAAGAATGATAGAGCTGTTGGGAAGAGAGAGGATGTTGGAATTCTCTTTGATGGATAGCAAAGTCTTGTTCTGACTTGTTTTCTGGAATGGTTGACATAAAGGAGGGGAGAGATCAGACATTGTGGTGGGAGCCTGCTGCTTAGAAGCAGCTTGGGGGAGGGGACAGAGGGGAGGGAAGGCTGGCCAGGCTGGGGGCACCCTGTCATCTGGAGGGGTGGAACCTATGGGGGCAGGGTTTCTGGGCACAATCACTAGGTGTTGAATGACACTCGATGAGTCAGGCTGAAAGGACAGAAAGGCATTGTTGGGACAGTTTGCTGTGTCTGGGGACACCGGAGATGGTGGCAAATCGGCGAGGCCAGCATATATGTGGTTTCAGAGTTAGTTCTGCATGTTGAGAACTTTCCCCAGAAGCCCGAAGTCCTCAGTGATGATAAACAAAGAGTCTGAGGAACCAAGGCAGCAGGCAGGTTCCAGGAGGCCCAAGGAGCAGTACAGAGGCAGGCATGTGCAGGACAGCCTGTGCGGGACAGCCAGTGCGTGTCACACGTGTGTTTCCCAAGGCCTGTGCGGAGCAGCCTGTGCATGTCACACCCATGCTTCTGAGGCCTGTGCGGGACAGCCTGTGCATGTCACATGTGCTTCATGAGGTCTGTGTGGGACAGCCTGTGTGTGTCACATGCATGCTTCCTGAGGCCTGTGCAAAGCAGCCTGTGAATGTCACACATGTGCTTCCCGAGGCCTGTGTAGGACAGCCTCTGCATGTCACACACATGCTTCCCGAGGCCTGTGTAGGACAGCCTCTGCATGTCACACGCATGCTTCCCGAGGCCTGTGTAGGACAGCCTCTGCATGTCACACGCATGCTTCCCGAGGCCTGTGCGGGGCAGCCTGTGTGGCTACAATCCCCTCAGGGCCAGGGAGGCTGCCTGGTTTGCCTCTTCCCTCTTGCCTGACTTGGGCCTCAGAGGCAGCACACTCCCACTATGTGGGTGGGATCCTGACTTCCTCAAGTCTCTGGCCCAGGGCCCAGCACCGGGTAGATGCCCAGGAAGTGTCTGCTGAACTGCGGGGAATGTGGGTTGGAGTCACACCACCTGTTGTGTTTCTGTAAGCATTTTGGGGAAGCACATTTCCTGGGTACCTTCGCCAGGCTCAGGGATGGAGACACCGTCAACGTATCCCTGCCCTCCTGGACTCCAGGTGTTGCTGTTAGAACCTGCCCAGCTGCTAGAAGGTTCCTACAAGGTAGAGGCCCTGGGATTTTAAGTGTGGATGTTTTTCTGGTTTGTGAGGATGGTAGGGGCAAGAGTGGAGAAAGAAGGGCCCGATCCTTAAATTTGCAAGGGCATCCTCTTTTCTAGTCACAAAGATCAATAGGATCCAAAAAGGATGGGATTTGCACTTCACTTTAAACATGCTGCCCGTTCTAGCCAACCCTTCTGTGGTGCACTATGAGTTTATAGCTTTTGCAGGCCTTGTCATTGTCTTGGGAATATCACTAAGCATTAGCTTGAGTAGTAAGTGACAAGTTACTCATGTAAATGTCTAAGATACATGGACTTTTAAACAACTTTCATTTTGGTGTTCCTTGTTTCTTAATATAGTAGGAGTCTCAGCTCACACCGCCCCTTCCCTTAAATCAAGGAGCTGTGCAGACCTCCCTCAGCCTGGGCAGGGCCTTCATCTGAGAGTGTACTTCTTTCCAGAACTTGTACACATAGGGCATGGAGACAGGATTCAAGGCCAGGGTGGGAGTTGGATGGGCTGACTTTTGTGCCCTTCTTAAGGTTCGATCCGGAGCTGCAGACACAGGTAGGTGGGAGATTAGTTTCCATTTGGGCTAGAGGCCGACGGGGCGACCCTGCTCCATCTCTTCTCTTTGACCCCACAAAGCAGAGAGAGCTCTGTTTATGGATGTGGGCTTCCTCTCCGTGCTTCTACCATCCAGAGGGAATGTGGCTTCCCTAAAACCCTATTCTCTGATAATCTATGTCTCTTTCCAAAATAGTCGCATGAAGGTCTAGACTTGGAACTTTTATCATTAAGGACAATCAGTAAACAGAGTAATAACTAACATGTACTCTATGCCAGGCCATGTTCAAAGTGGTTCCCATGCTTTATCTCAGTTAATTTTGTAACCACAACCCAACACTGTTCGTTCGATTAGTGTCCTCCCAAATGATTAGAAAAAGGTTAATGACTTGGCCAGGCACAGAGGCTCATGCCTGTAATCCCACCACATTGGGAGGCCAAGGCAGGTAGATCACCCGAGGTCAGGAATTCAAGATCAGCCTGGCAACATGGTGAAACCCTGTCTCTACTAAAAATACAAAAATTAGCTGGGTGTGGTGCGTGTGCTTGTAATCCCAGCTACTTGGGAGGCTGAGGCAGGAGATTCGCTTGAACCCGGGAGGCAGAGTTGCAGTCAGCCAAGATCATGCCATTGCACTCCAGCCTAGGCGACAGAGTGAGACTGCGTTTCAAAAAAACAAAAACAGAAAAGGTTAATGACTTGCCCGTAGTCATCTAGCTTATAAGTACACAGCGAGAATTTAAGCCTGGGTGGTTACCTTGGAAACTGTTATGGAGCAACCCAGAGATTTAGCATCAGTGGTTCAAATCTCAGCTCAACAATTACTTGCCATGTGACCTCACACGAGTCACTTACCCCCTCTGAGACTCAGTTTCCCTCACTGCACAATAGGCTTAAGCATGATGCAAGGACTTTACAATGATCAAACGTAACAGTCGATGTGAAAGGGCTTCAGCAGCATGCAGCCGGTACGCAGAATTGTTAGGACGTTTTCCCCTTTCATCCTTTGTTAAAGCATGCTGACAAACTCAAACGGATGACAAAAAGTAGCAGCAGAAAGCACCTTGTCCTCATGCCTTTGGTTGTACAGACACACAGCTCTGTACTCTGAATTCCTGGTGCACAGAGTTGATGGTGAGGGCCCCTGAGTGGAGATACTTTCTGGGCCACCTGAAATGCTGCTTGGTTTCTCACACAAACCCTGCTGTGGCTGCTTACCATCCTCAGCGAGGGTGCGAAGGAATGGAAACTTTTGCCACCAACAGCATTTGCTAGCAACTTCCCTTTCTGTGGTTTTTCTGTCATTCCCTTGATAAAAGAACTTGAACTGCGCAAAAGTAACCAATCTTCACCAATCTCGTCTTCACATATAAACAGCCGCCTTTCAAGAAGCAAGCTGCCAGAAAAATGATGCATGATGCTCTCTAAACTGGGTCATTCTCCACTTGGAGGGCTCAGGGCACGGTTGACTTTCCCCGTCTGTCTCCTATACCGTAGGCTCTGGGCATCACCAGCGGCCCCAGGGAAAAAGAAAGAAATGGGAAACAGCATGAAATCCGCCCCTGCACCTGCCGAGAGGCCCCTGCCCAACCCAGAGGGTAAGTCTGGCTTCTTTGGTGAGATGCTTAAGTCTGTGCTACAAGAGCCTGTGGTAAAGACTGGGCATTGGTGGATGCTGATAACTACTTAAATGGGGCAACGGGTACTGAAGGGCTCATTATATCCGTCTCTCTAGTTTTGTTTGTGGTTCAAATATTTCATAATTAAAAGATGAAAAGGATTGGATGCTTGGCACACCTGAAGGATGTCAAATCTTTGGCATTTTGAGATGGATCTCCAAGATCAGCTGGTTTAATCCCTTTATTTTCCAGGTAGGGAAACTGGGCCTCACAAAGGGAATGGGATCCACATCATTGGGCATTTGCTGATAAATATCCAATTCAGGCTCATCTGATTCTGAAATCTAGACTCCTGTTTACCAAACTCTGGCAGCCCATAATATAATATCATCCATATAGTTAGCCCCGCAAGAGCTGGATCTGTGTTACTTTTCTAAGCTAGGCACCGTCGTGACATCTTCCTGAAAACAAAGGAATCCTATGTCCCATTGGTGGGACTGCAAGGTAACAGGCATTCTCAGGGGAAGAGCCTAATATTGCAGGTCAATCAGTGATGGCAAAAGTCAGCTTTTTGGAGAGACGTCAGGTTTGGCTAGATTCTCAAAGCTACAAAGAGTCCCTCAGCAACTGGTCAGAGGCCTGGGAGGGAACACCAGTGAACGATGGGCAAAGGCTGAACATCAAATCCACCATGCTCTGGGCTCAGCTATGCTGGCCCCTTCTAATGGCCTGACCTTTATTTCCTCTGATTCCTAGTCCATAATTCTCATCTTCTGGGGTCTTGGGAAAGGGACGGTTAGGAAGGCTGGGGGGCACCTTGGACACTTCTACTTCTCACCTTACATGGTAGCATTTGGGGTCTGGTGTCCCATCTCCTAGCAGGGGTGACCACACATGGTTCCCAGCAGCCCCTGCAGCACTGCACTGGGAGGAGTTCACTGGCACAGATGGCTGCCCTGTCTGCCCAGCTTGACAGGGGAGTGGACTGTGCCAGGTTCCTGTGCTGCCTCCAGGTACTACGCATTTCATGACTTCTGTGGCTCACTCACAAAGGAACCTTCTCACCGCTTCCAAAATGGACAGGCCCAGCTCGTGTGGTCTAATGGCCTCAGATGCCCCCAAGCCGGCATGCCAAGACCCAGCCACCCCACACCCCTTTCAAGTCAGATGCAGAACAATACTAGTGGCTCTTATTTATCTGGTGAAGTAACTCCCCTTCCCAAGCCGAAAGGAAGAGGGATAAACAAAAAGAATATTCCCCAGGACCGAGGAGGTGGAACCAGATTACAAGGTGGAACAGAGCATGTGCCCTCAGGGCCCTGCGGACAGCAGCCCTCTACCTCCCGTGCCACACTCAGAACAGTGTGCAACATGCAGGGCGGCTAAGCTGCTGCTGCTGCTGCTGTCGGGACAATGCTGGGCTCTTTCTCACCCTCTCCAAACTGGCTTTGGTCACAGCCTCCTCCTCTGGTCATAACCACCGCTAGAAAACTGACACCACAGGGCCCTGGGACCAGGCAGGCTGGGGACGCACCCACCCACCGAACCCATCTTAGGTCGCCACCTCTCAGCCTGGGGCAGAGGGGCAGCATGCTTGAGCGAACCTCATGAAAACAGCCTCCAAGATTTGCTCATTTGCCTTCAACTTTTCAATGCAAATTGTCATGAAATAAGTTTATTTTTTTCCATTATGTGGGTGGGAGGTCACCTCTAGAACAGAGATAGAGAGAGGGGTCTCCCCACCCCTCCACCCCCTGGTGAAGAGAATTCCCCCGGTCATACCCCATTTGTGATCCAGGCAACCACATCAAGCGCTGGTGGGCTGCTTTTCCAACCCCCAGCCTTGAAACGTTCCCCCGATCATTGGTCCTAACGTTATTTCCTCTTTCTCTTGTACCTAACTTGAGTGAGGGAGGGGAAGGCGGTGCAGTGATGCTGTATTAAGTAGTCCCCATCTGCCTCATGCACAGGGTCAGGGTTTTTATGGAGTGAGCTCCTACTCAGCTAATGCTTCTGTGGTTGCTCATCCGGTTACCCTCAAATGAGTAACCTAGGAGACGGTGCAGGTCTCGCTCGTTGCTTTAGGCCAATGTGCCATTAGAGCCAGCTCTCAGTTAGCTTCAGCGTCAGAGAGTTAAAGGCACCACAGACCCTGGCCCTGCACAGAAGTCACACAGAGGCCAGCCTGGACACTTTCAGACAACCATGTTTTCTGGCCTTTTGGGAGATCATTCTTCTCCCAAGCCAGGACTGTGAACGCCTTGGAATATGGCTTTGCCTATTTGTCTTTTTTTTTTTTTTTTTCCTAAACTAAGCTTTTCAGAACATTTCTGATCAGTTGATTTCTCAGGAACTAATGTCATAAAACCGACAAAAGGAAGCAGGACTAGAGGGAAACAGAACAAGTTTCAGAGGCAGAAGGCCCTCACTGAACTTCCAGTAATGGTCTGTGGAAGCTGTGTGACTTTAGGTGAGTCACTCGGCCCGCCCCAGAGATCTGGAACAAGTCCCTCCTCAAAGCAACAGCATGATGCAGTGCAGGCACCAGCAAAGAAGGGTGTGGAAACTTCTAAAAACTCCATTTAGTGTTACCTGACTGTACCAGGCTATATCTAAATGGCCATTCCCCAAAAGTTTTAAAGTGGTGAAACTGGTAGTTCTGTAACTTTGAAATCATCCCAAAATGTTCATTTTCTCTAAAATTCTATGCATGCTTCTGTACCAGACATGGGCAGTACAGGATTTTTTAATACAACCTAGGGAAGTCCCGTTGTGGTCAGGAAATGGCATATTTCCACCTTAAAATGAGCACTCTGTCTCTCTGCTGTGATCTTTTCCCCTCTTTGTTCTTTCTCTTCTTATCACCCTGACCTGAAGAGGCACCAACAGAGGCAGCAGCACAGACCCCTTTCTGCCCGTGCAAGGGTAGAAATAATGCTGTTTACATAGTTGCCCAGTGGAGAGAAGGGGGCGGGTGGGACTCGGGGAAGGAAGAAGGAGGTAGGGACCTCTCAAACCCAGCTTGCAGCTTCTCAGCAAGTGGTCCTCATACCACCTGCATCAGAATCCCCTGGGAAGTAGTTGCAATGCAGATTCCTGGGTCCCCCCCAGGCCTACTAATCAGAACCTGGGGATGGTGGGAGGTAGCCGCCAGCTGAATTTCCTACGAGTCCCTGGGGACCCTGTAATCCCTTAAGCTTGCAGACCACAGACCAGCTTTTAGTACTGCCCCTGCACTGACACACAACGAGAGATGAGAAAGAGTTTATCTCCTTAGTCTCTCTGTCCTCCTTTGTAAAATGGGAATGATTAGAGTCGCTTGGTGCTCACCGCCTCCAGACACAGTGCCCAGTGCTATCACAGACTCGATTCTCACAGCCCCGCGAGGCTTCTGCCTATTATCATCTCTGTTTTGCAGTTGGAGAATCTGAGGTACAAGAAGCTTAAATGACTTGCCTGAGGCCATACAGCTCAGACGAGACAGCTGGAATTCAAAGCCAGGTGGTCTGACTCCAAGGTCCATCTCCCCACCTCAGTGTGTGCCTGAAAAGGACAGGGTTTCAAGAAGCCCACATGTTCTGGGAGAGGATAGGCTTGCTCTCGAGTGACTGAGAATGTGCCTGGCCACCAGATTTAGTGACACAGATGCTCAAGTACCCTAGCAAGGGGTCCCACAGACAGTGAATCTGTGTCAAATCTTGGACCAGATCCTTTTTTTCTATTTGCGTCTAACCTCGCTGCTGATACATGAGATGGCCTTAGCCGGAACATGATCATTCAACTTTTACATCATTGTACATTGATGAACGTCATAAAATATATAACTAGCCTGAGAAATCCATGATGTCACATTGCTTAGAATAGCACTCAAGCTTTTTTTAAGTAAATTAATTTTTAAAAAGGCATTATCAAGTAACTAGTGCTGTCGACTATGACAAAGGAGAGCTGAGTGGTCCAGACACAGCCACGCCCTGCCCTGCCCAGGGAGACCTGGTTTTGAAACCTGGCACTCAACTTCCTGGCTGTGTGCTCTTGAGCGGTCTTTGGACCTCACGGTGCCTCTATTTCCTCATACTCAAAATAAGGGAGTTTCAATCTATCAACCTCACAGGGAGGCGTGAGGACTTCAGGGGTAACCTGGGTACCACCACGGCCCAGTGCCTGGTTCCCCTCAGAGCTGTGCTCCCTGCTGCTGCTGCTGCTGGTGATGACGAGGAGGGGGAGGAAGGGGATGGTGGTATGAAAACAACGGAAGTCTGAGAAGCCCTGGGTGCCCAAGCAAAGCACATTCTGAGTCTATGCAGTCCAAAATATTCATTTTAACTATTTCTTGCTTCTGTTCTATGCTAGCCCTGCCTATATCCCTCTAGCATCTAAGAGAGTTGAGACTGACCCTGAAAAGCCTCCAGGTCTGTGCAGTTCCAATCTGTCCCCACTAACATATGGAAAAACCAAGGCATGGGCAGAAAAGAGCTTTGAGGGTTACTTGGTCTCAAACACAGCCGTTTACATATGACTAAGAGGGCTCACAAGCCTGGTTCACCGTGACCCGCAGAACTTGGTAGACTTTCTACCCGGCCCAGCTCTGTGTGATTGGGTAGTTGCATGTATAATCCTGTGTGTGTGTGTGTGTGGCCTGAAGAAGACACTAAAAGTCAGGCCTGCTTTGACCCCTCAAGAGACCATGAGTTTAGGCATGACTCCAGGGCATGCAAAACAAGAGGCTACAATTCCTGGGCTGTACAGCTCCCTACCCACCAGCTGCCCTGAGCTGCTCATGCTAACCCTGAAGACTCAGCTGGAGTCTGCCTTTGTCTCCCCTGTTAAGGGTCAAGTGTGGGCTGAGGAAAGCTTGGAGATTAAGTGACAAGGAGAGCTGTGTGGCTCTGTGAAGGACCCCGGGCTTCGAAATCTTCATGCTTTTCCCTAGATATGTGACTAAAACTCTCCCAGCTTTGGCTTCTTCACCCTTAAATGATCACGTATTTTCTGTAGGGCTGGGCAGGGCACTGGAAGTGACAAATGACTAGTTTTACTAGACAGTTACAAGTGGGAGTGACTGAGAATGTTCTTAGTATTTAAAAAGAAATGGTCATGCAGCACCAAGGAACGACAATTTACAAAAGGGTCTCTCCTCTCTTGACTAAGTCCCGTAAGGCCTGCCTGGGTCCCTCCCCTTTGTGAATTCGTTTCCTGTTTTATGCTTTTGTACATTTTGTTCAACCTGACATTCTTAAGTTGAGCTATCAGCAAATATTTGGTCCTTTGAATTTCACCTTCTGTTCTCACCAAGTGGAGTTCATTTTTAGAGAGTAAGCAATTTTCAAGTTTACACTACTAGTTTGCAAATTTTAGAAAGTTATTGGCTAACACTGGTCTCAAGTTGTGGTCTGGTGACCCTGCTCTCCATGAAAATAATATTACCTTCCACTTACTAAGGCAGGCCCTGATATGCAATACATCATGAATCCTTCACTCAATCCTATGAGGCATATTTTGGCATTTTCCCTTTTTATTCATGAAGAAATCAAGCTCAGATTAGTTAAAAATAAATCTCCCCCCAAATTGCACCACTATGTAGTGGGGGAGGCGGGATGTTAGCCAGTTCTGATTGATTTCAAAGCCCCATTTTCTCTCCCCAAAATTCTCTCTGGGTTTCTTCTTTCATGCGCAGTGCTTATGTCTTCATTTAATTTGTTTCCTTATGTTAGGTCTGCAATAATTCCACTGACTTCCTCAGCTGTCCTCTTCTCTGCCTCACTCAGTTATCTCTGCTTGAATTCAAACGCTGAGCTCTCCATAAAGCTAAGGAGTTCTGGGAGTAGATGATAATATGTTTCACCTTTACCAACAAACTTAAATTTCCTACATTGCATTTATTTTTCTGTAGCAACCAAAGCTCAGGGAAGACTTTGAAGGGATCCTGGCACCAGGCCTTGCTTAGAATGGCCACCCTGCCCCACAGAAGTACGAGTCAAACTGTAATACCTTCCCAGTGACTCTGTCCCGTTTGGCTAATGGTCATGATAAAGAGAGGTGAAATCTCTTGCAAAGGATCAGGCACAGGTTATCTGACCCTTAAGCAAGAGCCCAGATGCAAAGTTTCCTCAGTGATGTTTAAGTGCCATAGCTATCAAAACATCACTATTACGGAAATTCCACAGGAAACTTAACTTTGTTATTGTGAAATTGAAACTCTCCAACCCTTTAAGCCTGCCTTTCCCTCATTGGAACGGTGGTTTTTATAATGGGATTTTGCTTTTGTTTTTGTTTCTGTTGGTTTTTGTTTTTAATGTTAGGAAAGACAATTGTTCTGTTCCACAGTCTTAATCTTGAATTTGACATTAAAGCTCAAACCCCTCGGTAGACACACCATCTATCTCAAGGTTCTATTGTTGTCACAGAGGACGCACTCTGTGCCTCTCCATTTCAACATGTTTTTCACAAGGGGCTGGTTCCACAATGGCCACCTACCCAGCTGCCTCCCACAAATCAGGTTTCCTTCTGCCTGGATCTGCTTTAAAACTGCAGCTTGACAGCTGTATTTAAGGGACACTGCAGCACAGGGACCACTCTGCACATTCAGTAAGACTGCTTTGAGCATCCTTTATAAAACAGGTGTGGCACAGGCTACAGACACAGAAGACACGGGTATTCTGCCCTCCTGGAACTCACAGCCAGGGGTGGGGAGAGATGGGCATTCCCCTGACAGTCACACAAATGGGAAAATGCAACCTGGGGTAACCACTTCAGAGGAAAATCTTAGGGGCCAAGAGGAAGAATTAGTACAGCAGGAAGGCTGGGCCTCCTCAGGAGCCTCTGCAGAGGTGAGTTTAGAGTTAACACAGGTGGGAGGGGTGAGGGAGGGAAGAGCAGGGTGTGTTCCAGGCAGAGGGAACAGCCTGTGCGGAGGCTCTGAGAACCAGGGCACCTGGCAAGTTGGAGAAAGGCCTATCACATGTAGCCGAGGCAGCAGAGTACCACAGTAATATACAGCCCTTTCATATGTGGCGGCCATTAGTCCAGGAAGATGGATTTCCATCTTGAAGGTGCTTTTCAACCTCTCATTTTCTAGACTAGGAAACCCAGGCCCAAGAGAAGAAGGAGGCGTTCCACTCAGTGAGTGGCAAAGTCAGACTCAGCTTCTGGGCAGATTTGCCAGGAAGTCAAACAAATCATATGCCTGAGACCCCCTTGTTGGTACAGCACCTTCCTGGGATCTGTCCCTCATTTTGTACTTGCAATTGTGTATTTTTTCTCAAAGAGGACTGCCAAATTTGCATAAACTTTATGCCCCACTGAACGTGAACTTGCCCTTTGTGAGACCTTGGGACTTCTGGCTTCAAACTTAACACAACTGTAACGCTGCCCCTACTTACTGGAGTGAAGTCAAAGCGACACAGGGAAGAATCCCTTTTTTGAATTCAGCAAAGCAGAATGTGAGGGAGCTGCCCCCACAGGCTTGGGGAAGATCTGCAGCAGGACAGGTCAGTGGTCTGGCTGGGCCGGCCCTTTTACATCCCGACACAACTGTTTCTCAAAAGCCCTGATCCCTTTCCAAGACTTAGAAAGCCACTAAATAACACTCTTGGTTTCTGTCTCACATCCAGAAACTCTTGCTTTTACATGGCTTATTGTCAGCGACTCAGCTTCCCCAAATGAACAATACATTCGACTGCACTGTTCCACCATGATCACTGGCTTCTAATTCATTTATCAATTGATAAGCATAACCTTCACTCAAAACCTCACTCATCTTTCTCACTGATTCTACTCTTTAATCTCCCTTTAGACTTAGTCTGCCCGAGAGGCTTATGACTTAGAGGCTGCAAGACATATGAGTTGTAAGAGGCAGGATCTGGGGTTATGTGGATCCTAGGAAGTGGCTTGTTTGGGCCACGGAGCCCACAAGCCTGAGTGCTGGGATTTCTCCAGATCTTCTTGGGGTGAGCGAACCAGGGAACAGTTCCTCCCGTGACTATTTACGTATCCTGTAGAACGTGAGCTCCATGAGAGCAGCAAGAATGGGCTTGCTTTGCTCACCTATGCTGACTCACGACAGGTGCTCAGTAAGTAGCTGCCGAATGAATGAACAGATGATGTTACCCAGAATTTTAAGTTCAAAGTCCCAGCCAGCAGGTGGAGTGATGAAAGTCACAGCAAATAATAACTGCATTTGCTGATATGGAAGACATCTTATTATTTCCCCCCAAAATGTATTCAAATATTACCCTGCATCTAATGCATCTGAATTACGTCAGATCACTAAGGATAGAAGCAGATGTATCACTTAGTGTCAAAAAGCAAAATCACTGTCTCTCCTCTACGGTCAGGAGCCAGACAGCCCTCTTTCCTTCTCAAAACTTCATCAGAATTCCTTTCAATACACTATCAGGAAAAGTACTAAATTTTTCTTCCACCACCCCCACCCTCAACAAATGTCCCTATTAAATAAATGCCCAGCGTGGGGCCTTATGTTCTGCAAGAAATAAGTATTTTCTTTAACCTCAGAGTTACCACCTCATGGTCCTAATGTGTCCTCAGAACTCATTTTTCCTGACACCCTTTCCCTGAAAATGTCACAGATATAACAACTCTGGGTCTCAGAGTGGACACCCGAGGCTTTGGTAATGAGAAGGGGTGTTATTATAGCAACTTAGGGGAATGTATGTGGTGTAACATACTCTCATCTCCTCTCCTAAGGACCCTGGAATGAGGTATTGTTAGTCCCATTTTAAAGACGGAGAGAGTGAGGCTAGTAGACTCAGAACAGGGCCTGAAACCAGCCCCTGTGACTCATCTCACAGCCTCTGGATTCCATTTCTCAGACGGGAACATCAGGGCCAAGGAAGGCTTAAGAATAGGAGTATGTCACTGATCCTCAGGGCTCGTACGCACACCCTGCAGAGCCATGTCTGAAGAGAGGACCTTGCTGTAAATTGGTGGTTCAAAACAAGAAAGGTATCTCCTGCTGGAAAATCTCATCTTCATACCCTCCCTCCCAAGGCTACCTTTAAGCTCCTTGTGAATAAAAAGCAACCTGCCCCCTTCCCCCTTGCCTTTGTTTCCCCAGGACTTGATAGCGACTTCCTTGCCGTGCTGAGTGACTACCCATCTCCTGACATCAGTCCCCCGATATTCCGCCGAGGGGAGAAACTGCGTGTGATTTCTGAGTGAGTCAGCTCTCCAAAACTTGTGCAATCTTCAAAATAGGATAAACTTGGTTTGGGTGAAAAGTATTTGATTTTTAGCTAGACTGGTGTAGGTCCACATGAGTCCTGGTCCCATTACGAGGTGAGAAATTTGACCCATACTGCAACCCTCCTCTTTAATGTGGCCAGTGCTCTAGAACCTTCCACAGCTCTCCACTGCCTGGTAGATCAAATTTAAATTCCTTAACTTGACTTTTGAGATCTTTTATGATCCAACCTCTTCTCATATTCTTCTCATCTCCCACCACATGTGCAGTGTTGATGCTATGTAGGAATGAAGACTGGGAAGGCAGCCCCGGGGCCTGGAAATCCTTTGGATGAGAAATATAAAAGATTTGCCTTCTCTCCTCTTACCTCTGCAGTCTGATTCAATATGGGCTATAGAACACGACAGGAGTTCTGAGCCCCTTTTATTTAGATCTTCATTGATGCAGATAATTGAAACTATATTTGGTTATACTGCAGAGTATAAATCAATATAGTAAAGATTTATTTTTAAAAAGCCTCCAACAGTTGGGAACATTAACTGCTAAACCCTGAAAAGCAGCTATTTCGAGCACACGGGAGGGTTTCCCAGTTGGCTTGCAATGGAGGGCTATCCACTGGACACATATACTTTAAAAAGGAGATTTTCAGATGATGGAATTTGGGTTAACGTGGCCAGTGACAGATCTTAAAAGAGGAATGTTCCAACCTGTCCTGGGTCAAATCTGATTACTCTGTTCATTCATCCTTTGGTTTTGCTATTTACTTATTTCTGTGTTCTCTGTTCTTGTTCTCACAGTGAAGGGGGCTGGTGGAAAGCTATTTCTCTTAGCACTGGTCGAGAGAGTTACATCCCTGGAATATGTGTGGCCAGAGTTTACCATGGGTGAGTACGTTTCTCAAATGGCATCAATTAAGCATGATGCTTATGCTGCTGACTCATAAGGTGGAACAAAGTTTCCAGCATTCATAGTGGAAAGGAAGGCACTGGGTCAAGAAGAGATATTCCTGCTCCCAACCCAGTCAATAAGGAAAGGAGCAACCTTGAGCTAATTTATCTCTTCTGCTCTCTGGGACTCAACTTCTCCCTCAGTAAAATGAAGGAAGTTGGACCTTTCAGCTCTAACATGGTCTTCCTGGCACAGAGTGGTAAACAGCTGGGAAATGTTATCGGAGGGCACAGCACAGTGCAGAGACTAGAAGTCAGTGTGTCTAGGTTCAAATCCTGCCTCTGTCACTTACTGGCTGTGTGCCAGTGAACAAGCTTTTTATGCATCAGTTCCCTTTCCTCACCTGTCAAGTAGAGATCATAACATAGAACGACAGGGATAATAATATATGACAATATGATCAAAATGTAGGGCTGTTAGGAGAATAAGATATAATGATACATGTATAGTCCTTGGAGCAATGCCAAGCATTACAGTAAGCACTCGATAAATATTAGCTATATTCTAATCAAATGCCTATCCAGAAACACACAGAATCCTTACTGCCAAAAATGCTTATGTGCCTTCCTTGAAAAATGGGTAAGACGAACAAGATAAATCTTAGAAAAGTAGGCTCAACCGATGAGAAAATAAGCACCCTGCTTTCTCCTGTAGTCGTGCCTGTGAGGCCTCTGCAGCCTCCTGGGTGGCTTTGGAGTCCTGCACACCTGGGCACAAATCTTTGCTTCCCTCCTTCCATGTGAGGGTCTTGGAAAAGTCACTTCACCTCCTGGAGTTACGTTATCCTCATCTGTCAAGTTACCGAGGCCAGAAGTTGGCAAAGAAATGCACAGCATATTGGAAATGGAAAAGAAAGGAGGCAGCCACTGATAAACACTAAGTTACTTCTTCACGTCCAGAGGAGGACTCTACGTGCCACACGCTCATCTTGCAAAACAGAGATAACCACCTGAATCCTTTGAAGACTGGAATTCTGCAAGTTTTAGTATTCATGATCTTAAAACTGAATATCAGATGCCATTTCCATGCTTAGGATGATGAAGGTGAACAAAAGTGGAGCAGGAGCTGCCATGCGAGTCACGTTCTGAAAGAGATGGGAATCACATGACTCTTCTACATCAGTTGCTCGCCCTGGAGCTGTTCATTCATTAGCAAGCACCCATCAACGCCTTCATGCTGAAGATATGGGGCTGCAGCTGGTGGGAGCTGGGGGTAGTGAAGACCCAGGAGGAGTGACATAATTATGACCCTATGAGGCTACCAATCTAATAGAGGTGATCACATCCCTTAACATATCAAATAGGAAGAGCAGGGCTGGGCACAGTGGCTCACGCCTATAATCCCAGCACTTTGGAAGTCTGAGGCGGGTAGATGGCTTTGAGGTCAAGAGTTCAAGACTAGCCCAGCCAACATGGTGAATTCCCATTTCTAATAAAAATACAAAAAATAGCCGGATGTGGTGGTGCATGCCTGTAATCCCAGCTACTTGGGAGGCTGAGGCAGAAGAATCACTTGAACCTGGAAGGTGGAGGATGCAGTGAGCCAAGATCACACCACTGTTCTCTAGCCTGGGTGACAGAGCAGGACTCCATTAAAAACACACACACACACACACACACACAAATAAAAGGAAGAGCAGCAGTGAAGTATGGTGGTTATGGAATTGGATGTCCCAGAAAAATGCATTCTAATTTTAACTCTATCAACTGCTGACATGGTATTTTGAGCAAATTACTTAATCACTGGAACCCTTAGTATTCTTGTCTGTGAAAGAGAGATAATGCTACCTGTCTTAGTGGGTGGAGATGAGGATTAGCTTTCAAGTGCTTAGTATGGTGGGAGGCCCATTCCCGCCTTTCCTGGGGGAGGGCTTGTTCCGGATCCTAACGGCTGTCTTCCTCCTTTCCAGCTGGCTGTTTGAGGGTCTGGGCAGAGACAAGGCCGAGGAGCTGCTGCAGCTGCCAGACACAAAGGTCGGCTCCTTCATGATCAGGGAGAGTGAGACCAAGAAAGGTGAGTGGCCCCCAACTCATCTTTCCCCGTCTGGGGCAGACAAGCATGTTTTGTTCCCGGCTGACTCATTATACGGCTTCATTTTCCTTCCTCCTACGTCCATGCAAATTGATCCGATGTAGTTAAGCTCCCTGCAGCCCACACGCTGCTGGGGAGGCCAGTGGAGAAGCAAGGAGACTAGAGACAGGCAGTGGGGAGCCGGCTGGGCACGGCCACGGGCCTGGCCAACATCAGGCCTGATGGCTCCTGCTGGAAATTTTTCCAGCAACTGAGAACAAAACTGAATGCAGTGTGTAGGCAGATGCTGGGCAGATAGAACATAGCCTTTGGTACAAGCCTGGTCTGTGCTGTCAAGCTCTGTGACTGATTTGTCTGAACTCAGTGTTCTCATCTGTGAAATGGAGAGAACACCCTTCCCTTGTAAGGTTGGAGTGAAATTCAAATGTAATAATGTTTGTGTTGCTCTTGCTGCACAGAGAGTCCCGATGTCAGTTTCTTCTGTGCTCTGTAACTAAGTCAGACAGCTCAGAGAATCAGATGTGTTCTCACACACAGTCACCATCCTCTCTAGCATTACAATTTCCTTGCATCATATGCATTAAGTACCTCAGTAAAAACATAAATAGAGTGAGCTCTTTGTCACGATTCAAAGCAAGGGTCCCAAGTTCCAATTTTAGCCTTACAAATTACTAAGTTACCACTTCTCTCTCTAAGCCTCGGCCCCCTGATCTAGACCATGAGATTCACAGTAGGAGAGTACCGTGTTTATTCCCAAATACTTCACAGCTAGGATTTTCCCAGACTAAATAATAATAATAGCTTTTTTAAAATTCAGAAGGTATCTTCAAGTTCTTGGCTTGCTTCTTGTACATTCAGTATCAAATAAGAGAAAACACACTATCTGAGAGTACTTTCCACGCACCTAATAAGTGCCAAAGCCACCTGGTGCTAGAGTCCTTCACCAAAATGGACACCAGCCTTGCTTTCAGAAAGCAGGGACCCCATATACATGATTTAAAAAAATCCAAGATCAACTTTTCTCTATAAAAACCAAACATGCTGGGGGACAGAAAGATCAATGCAAAAGCAAAACATCCTGTGCCTGTCCTAGAGGTCCCCGGAGGCAGGATGGCCCGACTCAGAAAGAAACTTCTAAACTGGCCTGGCCAAACGGAGGAAGAACCCAGGGTGGGTGCCGCAGCTCATCTAAAAATAAAGATGTCATCAGGCAGATGTGCCGTCGTGCTGGAGCTGGGTGGGTGTGGCAGGCCCACCGTGGGTATGCAAAGCTCTGACAATGTTTTACTTGCTACCCTCGGTCTGCTTACCACACTCCCAGTTCCGCTGACCTTACGGGAAGGCTCACGCTGGGTTGACTCATGGCAGGCCTGGAGCACTGTGAGGGATGTGCTGAGGATAAGGTTCACACCCCAGAGTGGCATTCCCAAGCCCCATGCCTCTGGCCATATCTCACAGGGGCTCTAGGCCTCTGTTTTCCCGTCTTTAAAATAATTGGGGGCAATACCTCCTATGATCTTTCTGAGAATTAACAGAGATTTCTTGGCCATTGCTTAGCCCTGCCCAGCAGAGATAGCAAAGAATCAATCAGCTCCCTTTCTCCTCTGTCTCTTGGGTGTTTTCTACTCCTGGAACCCCAGAAGATAGAGCAAGAGAGGACCCTGAAACATGGCCTACATCCAATTCTCTCATTTTGCACTTGGGGAAATCGAGGCACATGCCCGCGGCTCTACTCTTACCAACCCATACCAGGTCATTGCTCTAACGAGGCTCAAAGAGCAATAACCCGCCTTTCACGTGGTTCTTACGGATACCCAGAAAGATGACTCAACTGCTCCAAATTTCTGAGAAGACTAAGCATAAGTCAGAGAGAGTACAGACAAAGAAACAGGGGGCATAACTGCAAGGACCTGTTCAAATGTGTGCTGTGGCAGCGCTGGTGGGACAGGGGCTGAAAAACAGTAGGGGTGACATCTTGGAGTGTACTCGGGAAGGAATCAAAAACCACCACAGATCCTGGAGCTCCAAGTTGCAACCACACTACAGTCATTCCATTTGGCCTTAGGATGTGGAAGCACCCCAGTGTGTTTGCCTCAAAAAGCAAAGAGGACGAGGCCGGGCACGGTATCTCAGGCCTGTAATCCCAGCACTTTGGGAGGCCGAGGTGGGTGGATCACTTGAGTCCAGGAGTTCAAGACCAGCCTAGGCAATGTAGCAAAACCCCATCTCTACAAAAAATACAAAAATTAGCCGGGCATAGTGGCGCATGCCTGTAGTCCCAGCTACTCCAGAGGCTGAGGTGGGAGGATCCCTTGAGCCCAGGAGATGGTGGTTGCAGTGAGCTGAGATTGCGCCACTGCACTCCAGTCTGGGTGACAGAGCAAGACCCAGACTCAAAAAAAAAAAAAAAAAAAAAAAACAGACAAGAGGATGAAACCTGTGCTCCTAAAAACCTGTAAGGAACATATGATGAACACATCTGGTTTGACATAATAATACACTCCTGCAGTCTCTAACAGGAAGCAACATCTAAACAGAGAAGGGTCTAGTGGAAGGAAGGGCTGCGTCCTAGCATCACTGTTGTATCCCAAGGGTGGGCAGGTATCCCTGCCTCAGTGGTGGTGGGCTGGTTAGCTGCGTGCCTTGGGGTGAGGACAGGTGGAATCCACTGACTTTTACTCCACCTCCTGCAGGGTTTTACTCACTGTCGGTGAGACACAGGCAGGTAAAGCATTACCGCATTTTCCGCCTGCCCAACAACTGGTACTACATTTCCCCGAGGCTCACCTTCCAGTGCCTGGAGGACCTGGTGAACCACTATTCTGGTAAGAGACATTCAATCTGGAGCGACTGTGATGGTGGAACCCCTCTTAGCTAATTGCTCTGCGGCACTATCTGTCTGGAATGCAGAGGGGTCGCCAATAAATGCAGTGATTTACTCTTGCTTTCTGCCCATGCTGCCTTCGTGATATGCTCTCTTGTTAATTCAGACTGTAAATTTCAGACTGAAACAGATTGCTTGCGCATGCTGCCTTAATAAGCAAAATGCAGCTAATCTCAAATTTGCCCTCTCTTGACCTGTGCATTAAACAAGTTAGGGTGTGCCTAGATTCACAACTGCAACCAGCTTGCACATCCTTAAGTGGGCCATACATATTCCAGCCTCTGGGGCTCTGTTCTAGAGTACCACTCATTCTCCCTTTTCTGCTTGTCAAAATCCTCATTGGCCTTCAAGGCCAACATGAATCGCCTCTGCGATGAAGCTGTAGGAGTTAGCAGTGGCTGCCTGTCTTCGCTGTGCTCAGAGCATGCCAAGGATTTCTTTCCCAGCATTCCGATCATGCTCCCGCGTGGCCTGGTTAATTGTGTGCTAGGCTGTGTTCCTCAACAGGCTCCTAAAGACTAGGAATTACATTTAACTCATTTTTGTGCCCGTCACAGACCCAGGAGAGAGGTCTGAATTCTCCCAGGCTGATAAGATGGGGAGCATCCACTGAGATAAAGGAAGCATCATGTGGTGTTGGTGGCTGGAAGAGTGTAGGATACTGCCACAGAGAGAAAGTTGAGTTACACTGTGAAAGGCCCAAACATCAGCTCAGGAGTCAGCACTTTACCCTACAGAAAAGGGAGAAATTGTGAACAGTTGGCTAAATGCTAAATTTCCAAAAACCAGCTCTGGAAGCTCTGTTTCTATCCCAGATCCACTCAGTGTTAGCTGGGCAGCCTGAGGCTGGCTGTTTGTGTCTCACTTTCTTCATCTGTGCCAGGCAGACACGAATAGGTCCCCCTCCCAAGGACACCATGAGGGTCCACAGAGTCAGTTCATGGAAAGTGGGGAGGGTGCCTGGCTCATAACCACGAGCTCCCATTAAATACCAGCCACTTTTACCCAGCGGAACATCAGCGTCCTTCCCACTTACTCGCATATTGCATGGAGGAAAGGAAGAGGTTGCTTTTGCTTTGACAGCATCTTCCCCCTTCTGGGTTCAGGATGCTTGACCTCACATGCTTAGGGCAACTTTGTTGGCATTCTCTTGTATATGTGGTCTTGAACTGAGCAAGCAAAGTGCATTTCAAGTAGAAACAGGTCCACAGGACTTTGGTTACCACAGCTGGCCCATGAGAAGCAGCAGGGCATGAAGCAGAAATGGCTGCTCAGGAAAGGGAGGTCCAAGCTCAGATCTGCACCTTGTGAGGCCTTGGGCAAAGTCAGCCACCCCTCAGAACCTGGGGTCCCCATTTATGGGAGCTGAGTGAATACAGTCTCCTAGCAGGTGACTGAATAAATATTAAACACGATCGTTCATGTAGCGTGTTCAGCATAGCCTACCAAAGAGCAGATGCAAAATAAATAACACATATTACTTGTGATATCTGAAAACTGAGCAGCCAGGTAAAACCGAAAGAGGAAGGGAGTCCTGGAAACAGCCAACTTATATTGGTTGTAAGAAAAGGTTGGTTGTGGTATTTGGCTTTTAATAACAACCATCGGAGGGGGTGTGGAGACCATAAGTTTTGCATAGACAAAAGCAAACATGAGAAGGATGCTGTCCTAGCAAAGCTTCTAGGGACCATGAGGCCATGAGGCTACCAGGCTACCCAAATCTACTCGCCGCTGCTTAACCATGGGGGATATCTCACCCCAGTGCAGCACTGGTGTCTTCCCACGGTATGTTCCTGGTCATCGAACCACTCAATGGATTACAGTCATCTGTTCACCTCTGTGAATAACTGAAAAGGTGTAAAAACCCGAAGTGCTTCCTATGCCCCGTTGAGAATCCCCAAGTGGAAGCCACATGGCCACTTTTATCTCCACTGGATTCATTCTAAAGACATGGGCTGGGCACGGTGGCTCACGCCTGTAATTCCAGCACTTTGGGAGGCTGAGGTGGGCGGATCGCCCGAGGTCAGGAGTTTGAGGCTAGTCTGACCAACATGGTGAAACCCCGTCTCTACTAAAAGTACAAAAATTAGCCAGGTGTGGTTGCAGGCACCTGTAATCCCAACTATTCGGAAGGCTGAGGCAGGAAAATCGCTTGAACCCGGAAGGCAGAGGTTGCAGTGAGCCGAGATTGCGCCACTGCACTCCAGCATGGGCAGCAGAGCAAGACTCTGTCTCACAGAAAAAGAAAAAAAAAGACACAGAATGAGAGGAATTGTGCACCAGGGATTTGAATAGACATCTAACAACAGGTTGCTTATAATTTTTATCATGATGCCTTTAGGCAAATTACTTGGCATCTTGGAGGCTCAGTTTTTTCATTTACAACATGGGGATTAAAATGCAATAATCTTCACAGGATTGCTGCTAGTCCAATTGAAAAAAAAAAGATGCATGTGAAAAATGTGGCACCTAAAGTACACCATGCATGGTGGTTACTGGGAGAACAGAGTGCGTGGGGCATAAATGAATTCTAAAATATGGCTGGGAAAATCAAGGGCTGGGGATCTTAAGGGTCTAGGAACCCTTGAATATAGAGGTGTTGGACCCTAAAGGTGCAGAGGAATGTGCATTCTGATGAGCCGTAGACATGAGTGAAATAGACCAGCGTGTCTGAACCCAAGGGACAGCTGGAGGATATCTTTCTTCTCTATTTAAGAGGCAATGAGTTGCTTTTAGAATGAGTCAATAAGATTGATTTTGGTCACATTTCTATGGCCCTGAGTAAGTTACTTCACCTTGGGATGCTCAGTTTTTCCCTCCCCAAAATGGGTATAAAAACACTGATGGCCGCGTGTGGTGGCTCACGCCTGTAATCTCAGCACTTTGAGAGGCCGAGGTGGGTGGATCACGAGGTCAGGAGATTGAAACCATCCTGGCCAATGTGGTGAAACCCCGTCTCTACTAAAAATACAAAAAGTTAGCCAGGCATGGTGGCATGTGCCTGTAATCCCAGCTACTTGGGAGGCTGAGGCAGGAGAATTGCTTGAATATGGGAGGCGGAGGTTGCAATGAGCCAAGATTGCGCCATTGCACTCCAGCCTGGCGACAGAGCAAGACTCCGTCTGTAAAAAAATAAATAAATAAAATAAAATAAAATAAAATAAAATAAAAAACAATACTGACCACACAAGTTGATCAAGGCCTCAATGAGATCCAGGGGCTGAGGCTAGCTCAGTGCTGGGCTCATGTTATGTGCTTATGAGTGGTGGTTCTTTTGCTCTTTGTCAAAATGTATTTTTCACGCTGAGTATTAACCTGTCTAAGGAAGGACACTCACGGAGTGTCCCCTGCCTGTGCTGCACACTGCAGCTGATCTCTCCAGCCTCTGCATCTGGCTTCATCTTCCTCGCCTCATAACCTGGGAGGTCGTTTCCATTTCCAACCCATGACAGGTCATTATTTTAGATTTCCATCCAATTAAATCTCCCCCTAAATTCATGGTCTCACCTCCCATTTCTCCAAGGGCACCTGTGTGGGTGGACATTGGAGTTCACAGTTGAAGTCAGACTGAAAACCATGTAACAGGGTCTTCCTGGCCTGCCTGCCCTGTGACAGGCTGCGTGTGCTTCTTCCGCTACAAATTCCTTTTGTTCTTTGGCAAGGACGCCCCAGAGAGCACTCCATAAATCAGATGGGAAGTGGGGCCTGTCAGAGGGGTGATGTGCTTTCTAAAACCTGGTGGTGGATTGGCTCTGAGGCCAGGGGTGGCTTAGTCCTGCTGGAGGCCAGTGGCATCTCACCCCCTTGGCCACATCATCTCCCCCCGGGGCACAGAAGCACTGGGGTTTTCAGCCTGAACAAGACTACACAGAATTTCCTCAATCTCTAAGATGGCTGAGTACAGCAGAATCAAGTCTTTCTCATGATAACATGGGCTAGGGAGAAGCCTTCCAAGAGAAAGAAGCTACCTTGTAATGTACCTGGAAAGACGGGGGACCCTGAGAGTCAGACGTTTTACAGAGAGATTTTCATACAAGGGAAAAAAGAAACAGGTTTATTTAATTTTTATTCTTTTTGTGCATGAGCCTCTAGAGTGAAAGAGAGATTATTTTCATTCTTTGTCTGCATTCTCTCTTTGCCCTCTTTATCTTTGTTTTCTCTTCCCTCCCTTCCTGTGTCTTCTACTTTTTGTGCTATTTTCACCTCCTCCTCTTCCTCCTTCTCCCTCTCACCTTTGCTTTTCCTCCTCGCCCTCTTTCATTCCTCCTCTGCTCCCTCCCTCCTTTCCTTCCTTCTTTCATTGTTTCTTTTATCTTTCCTCCTAGAGGTGTATTTAGTCCACCTGTGCCATTCTAAATGCACAATTGTGGGGATCAGTATTGTACGCAGCCCCATTCTCACACCCTGTGAGGTCAATGGATTGGGCCTTCGTGGGAAACCCTGGAAGTCTGCGGCCTCTGCAGGCACTCACTTGTTCCCTCATTTCTTTCATTCTGCAGTTGAGGAAAGGAAAGTTCAGAGAAGTTCCTGGTAATTTACGATCCGGGTAAAGCTAAAATTCAAATTCAAGCTTGGTTGATACTGGATCTTAAACCTCTCTCTCTGCCCGTGCCCGGCTAAGTGCAGAGGATACCAGGGCACGCTTACATTTCTCAAACAGTTGGGCACACGGCTTTCAGCACTGCCACTACCTACCATGCCCCTTTGAAATCTCAGGTCCAGTTTCCCATGGCAACAGCCAGGGAGCTGCACTGGTGGGTGTCTCAGGCCCGAACCCCACACTGGCTGAGGCATATCCAGGGTCCCTGACCGGCTGTCTGCTTCCTCCTCAGAGGTGGCTGATGGCCTGTGCTGTGTGCTCACCACACCCTGCCTGACACAAAGCACGGCTGCCCCAGCAGTGAGGGCCTCCAACTCACCTGTCACCTTGCGTCAGAAGACCGTGGACTGGAGGAGAATGTCCAGGTGAGTATGGGGTGTGTGTGTGTGTGTGTGTGTGTGTGCATGCAAGTGCTCCGTGAACATGTGAGCACAAAACAGTATGTGTGCCTAGTACATGAAAACCATGGCCAGGGTCATCTAGCCCTGCTGAGACTAGAGGGTGAGCATCCCACACAAGTGTAGACCAAGGGAATCCCTGGGTGCAGGGGCAGCCTCAGGCCTCACGATGTGTGTGGCAGCTCCCCATGTTTCTGCAAACATTTACTGAGTCCTTATTCTATGCTAGCAGTATACATTCTAGCTGAAATATACCACTTTTCTTTTTCTGATTGTTAGGATACTAGAAACTAACACATCCTGTGTAAATTTAATATTATTTAAAATCTACTCACAAAGCTTAAACACATCAGCAGAATCCTATAGTGACTTCTTTGTTTTTTCTAAGAGAAAAAAAATTTCATGGATTTGTTCTGTTTATTCCATTGTCAGCCTGTGAATTTTAAAGTATATCTGTAGTTCGGGATTTGTGGGTTATCTTAATAATTCAGTATCAATCCAGACATCCCACTGGCAAATCAAAGAAAATCAGAGATCAAAAGTATGCGAGACAGGAAGAAAACTACTCTTTCTTGTAAATAACAAAAGTTAATTTTTACTAAAATTTACAGTTGGAAGTATCAGCCATCCAAGAAAAGAGCGGTTCAGATGGGTTAAGTGATTTGTACAAGATCACTTGGCCCACAAATGTAAGAACCAGAATTAAAATAATGGGTTAGAATAATTGCAGTTAGAGTAGTTAGAATAATAGGTAAGGGTAATAATTAGAATAAGTTAGGGCCAGGCATGGTGTCTCATGCCTGTAACCCCAGCACTTTGGGAAGCCAAAGTGGGCAGATCACCTGAAGTCAGGAGTTTGAGTCCAGCCTGGCCAACATGGTGAAACCCTGTCTCTACTCAAAATACAAAAAAGTAGCTGGGTGTGGTGGTGGATGCTTGTAATCCCAGCTACTCAGGAGGCTGAGGCGGGAGAATCACTTGAGACAGGGAGGCGGAGGTTGCAGTGAGCAGAGACTGCACCACTGCATTCCAGCCTGGGCAACAGAGCAAGACTCTATCTTAAAATAAATAAATAAAAATTATAATAAGTTAGAGAAATAGTCACCAGGATTTTTGTTTTTCTTTTCCTGCTGTTCTCATTTTCTTGCCCTTTATCCCCTCCTCTCTCTGTGACTCTCTTTTTTCCCTTTCTCTGCCCCCTTTTCTTCTGACCAACAGACTGCATGAGAACCCTGAGGGAACAGAGAACCCACTTGGGGTAGACGAATCCCTTTTCAGCTATGGCCTTCGAGAGAGCATAGCCTCTTACCTGTCCCTGACCAGTGAGGACAACACCTCCTTTGATCGAAAGAAGAAAAGTGTCTCCCTGATGTACAGTGGCAGCAAGAGAAAAAGCTCATTCTTCTCATCACCACCTTACTTTGAGGACTAGCCAAGAATAGACACAATGGTTCATGCCCAAAAGGAACAGAAGTTCCAACTATTGCCTGGGATCTTGCAAAAAGCAAGGTTCCCTGATCCCCGGGAACCTCACATATTTTAAAAGCCAAGAGAAGCCACACGGAGACTCAAATTCACATCTTCTCTATCCACATCGTGACCAAAGGAACCCCCCCGCCCCCCGGTGTCTGATCAGGGCTGTGGCATCACGAAACATTGGATCATGACATGTCAGGCGATGCTTGGAAAAGCCCAGCATGTATGTATGCACACATTGTGTGTGTGGGAAGGACAAAGCCACTCGCACAAGAAAGTGCACCAGGACTGTTCTCCAAGGAACTGCACCTGTCCAGATAGTACTCTGAGGTCATTGGAGAGAACTTCTGCATGGGCAAGCCTGAGAGGGAGAGGAAACAAAAGCTGTGGCCTGGCAGAAGGTCTGGGTTTGCAGATGGGTGCCCTGAATGGAACTACTTTAACCAATCCATAGGGACCTCTGGTATGATTTCCTCTCTTTTTAAAGGAACTTCGTGACACTAAACATTAGCCCAAAGGACTTCTTAGCCTTCAAATGGGAGATACCTTTGGCCTGCTCCCACACCAAAGCCATGTGGGTGGAAGTCAGATGGCCCCCCTGATTCTGCAGAGGGCCAGAAGAATGAGAGGAAGGCTGCTGGCAGGGAAATCAAGGGGACGAGCCTAGAACAGCACCAGCTTCCCTGATGTCTGCAGTCACGGCTTTGCAGCGCAGACAGAGCTTCTCTGAGATGCTGGGATTCTTGTCTGTATGAATGCATCAACTATTCATTTATTGCCTGAATAGGCATTGCATTAAGTCCTGTGTAAGGTGTCAGGCAAGCCAAAAAAAAAAAAAGATGCATAAGTCCCAACCCCCAACAGAGGTGTTCACAGTGTAGACAGGGAAAAAAAATGTATAAACAAATGTGTAAAAAGAGAAATCAGCTCATGGCTTAGGCTGGAATTGGAGACAGGTGAGAGACACTCAGGAGCTCATTTTCCAGCTGCTCTTCAGAGTGGAAGGGCTGGCTGGATCGGGTAGGTAAGAATAGCTGGATTTTTTTTTTTTTAAGAAATGGACGCAGTCTAAAGAATTAACTCACGCAGTACTTTATTCTAAGAAGGGTCTGGCATCCATATGAGGAAAAATGCTGAACTCCAGGAAAGATGGGGAGTTCAAGTGGATTAATGATGTCACGCATAATTTTAAGAGACAAGGGAGAAAACACAATGTATAGCCAGAGAAGGAGAAGCTGCCATCCAAATCCTGCTAGGAAAAGAGTGGGCTGCAGATGAATCTATGACTCATGTTTCCCGGTTTCAAAGGGATTCTGGGGAAGGAGGGGAACATGCTTGCAGTACCTCTCCCTGTCTGTCTGCTCACATAAGCATTCCGTCCATCTGAGCTCATCGTGCTAGTGGTATGTATATGTGCAGTTACACGACTTTCTGTATCATAGATTCCAGTGTGTTTATACAAGGAGACATCTGTGGTTTCCCCAACAATTCCAAAAGGCTATTTCAAAGGAACCAGCCAACGTATGAGAAATGAATGTAACACTGTGGATATTGACTTCCCGCATAAGGCAGGTGACCCCCTGAACTCCAGATGTCTGCACAGCATCTTATGTTCTTATGTATTGTTTTCTGTTGTGAAGAATGTGATTGGAATGTTTGGGGAGCACCAGAGGGATTTCTAAATGGGAAGCATTACACTTTGCTAAATCATGTATTTATTCCTGATTAAAATAAACCTAACAAATATTTAACCTTTAGCACATAGGGAGAGTTTCTGGGTTGAGGGGGATGGGTGCTTCATTCAGAAGCTCTGAGGGTTTCAAATTCTCAAATAAATGTACAACTAGAGAGAGAGGAGCAAAGATCACCCAGAGAAACCTGGTGCCAGTTAGCAGCTCAGCATCTTCTTTAGGGTGGCCTTAAGAAAAACCAGAGTGTATGACTCTGGGGGGTGTCTCATGAAACTTGAAGATGGGTCTAAGGGATTGAAGGAAAGACCAAATTCTGAACGATTGTTATAAAAACGTCTCGCCTAGATTTTCTGCACATTACTTGTGATAGCTGTGCTATTCATTCTTCCAAGAATTTCTTTCTGCAGATATTTCTGGACACCTACTAAATAGACACTGCTCAGGGACTGGGGCTGTAGCAATGAAAACCAGATGAGGTCTCTGATATCATGGAGTTTGACATCATAAATAAACAAGATGCTTGGTAATGATGGTGAGGGCAGGCTCCAAGCAGTCACCTGGCAGGCAGGGCATCCTTCAGGTCCAGGCTTAGGAAAGGCCTCCAAGCAGAGGCAATGTTTGGGCTGAGGCCTGAAAGGTGAGCAGCAAACAGCCATGTAAAGATCTAGGAAGTGTATGGAGTCCGCAGGAATAATGGGGCAATTCCTGCAGGCAGGAGGAGCAAGACTGCATGCTGAAGGAGCTAAAAGAAGGCAGGGTGGCCAGACTGAGGGAGCTAGGGAAGCATGGAATGTGAGTAGGAGGTATCAGGAAGGTCCTGCAGGGCCCTAGAGGGTAGGGGGTGGCATAGGGTCAGTTCTAGGAGACATGAGGAGCCACTGAAAGGATCCAAGTTGGGATAAGATCATTTCACTGATATGTTTGAAAGATCATGCTGTGTGGAGGACACATTTTTAAAATTCCAGCATTGTCTATTGACACACAAAATTTGAAAATAAATGGGCAAAAAATTTTAATGCAAAATTAAAATTTTAATGCAAAAATTTTTAATGCAAAAATGAATGAAAGGAAAACCTGTGGTCCCATTTTTGAGACAAAATGGGACAAGGTGAAAATAAATTACATAATGGCAAATAGAGATGTGCAAAAGGAACAATATATTAAGAAGAAAAAAATGATTGCAACCTATGTTAATGGGATGATATAGTTTCAGAATATATTAAGCAACTGCAACAGGGACAAATAGATAAATCCATAATTTTACTTGGAGATTTTAACATACAAATCTCAGAAACTAATTCAGTAAGCAAAGATAAGTAAATACATAAATAGGTAGATAGATTTTGATAACACTGTATAACTTTTCTGCCAACAAATGGATAATGTATTAGGTCACAGAGAAAGTACTAATGAATTTCAGAGTCAGCATCTTCCAACTCATGCTCTACGATAATAAAGTAATAAAATTGGAAATCAAATTCCAAAGTGATGAATAAAAATTTAAAAATTCTAGGGATCTAAAGTCTAAAAAAAATCCTTAGGTTAAGAAGAAAATAATGCAACAAATAAAACATTATAAATAAATGACAGATTGCTACTTTTCAAAATTGCATGGCTGTAGCTAATAAAATAGTCAAAAGGTAAATTATTGCTTGAAATAAATTGATCAAGAAACAAAGAATGAAAGCAATGAGTTTAACTTTCAACTTAAGAAGCTAAAGGAACAATAGATAGCCAAAGAAACGAGAAGGTAGAAGATAATATAAGACATCAGTGAAACAGACTTCTGAAAACACAGCCATAGAGAAGATTTTAAAAAAGCAAAACATTGTTTAAGTAGACTAATGTGATAAAAATATGAACAAGCATGATCAAGAAAGGTGATGAAGAACAAAAGCAAATCAAATGCAGTTCTGCTTGTAACCATACCTGAAAAGGGATTGTGCCCCTTGCCAGCAAAGCCCTAAGATGGCAGGTGTGGTCCTCCTTCCTCTCCATCCCTTCCCTACTATCTGGAACGCCTGGCAGCCTAAACTCAACCATGCAGATGAGGAAGGCCTTAAGAAATAGCAGAGAAATATCTAGAAGAAACCAGAGCCCTGAGTGATCCAGAGACACCTGGACTGCCCACCTTGGCAGATGTTATGAGAGAGAGAGAAAGAAAAAAAAAAAGGAACTTATTTATCCACTAAACTGCTTTAGTACTGGGTCTCCTTCTTATATCAACTGAGCATTTTGCTTCAATAGGTATAGAAATAAACCTGCCATTATTTGCAGAATAATGAGGAAACTTCATAGAAAACCCAAAGAAACCGACAGGCAAAGCATTAGACAAGACAAAACAGCTCAGCAAATTGCTGAATCCACTTATTTCCTAACACTAGTATTTTCAACCTGGAAAATACAATAGAAAAGAAGACAGCATCAACAACACCAACCAGATGACGGTATGTGTGGGAACTTACCTCACAATGATTTCACAAAACTTTTATTAAAAAATGTTCAAAACTGCATGAAAGACCTAACAAGGCAAAAATACTACATTCACGGTTACAGTGTTTACCTGATTCGTAAATGCAAGGCTTAACATCATTACAATGTAGATTTTTTTTTTCTGAAATTAATGACCAAGTCTATGTCACTCAAACTCCCAGCAAAAATATTAGAATAAAACCTCAATAAACTTACAGAAGCATCAAAACTCATGAATATCTTGGTGAATTCTGAATAGACAAGCATAGCATGCTCATACTATGAGATATACTGCAAAAACAATAGAGAACAGTGTTCTGAGCCCAAACCACCATCTCTCTCATCACTTTAGTGGAACTCAGCACTGTCTCTGAACCAAGTGCTGTGCTAAGTGTTAAGGAAACACTAAAAGCATGAAACTCATATAAGTTTTCAAGCACCTAGTCATAGTAGAATTGGGATGAGAGATGTTAGAAAAATAACAAGCATGTAAAATAAGGCACAGTTCCTAAGAATTGCTACATATAAGTGTTTTCACTAAGGTGAGATTCTTGCCTTCTATTTCAAGAGACGAGGAAAGGCTTGGAGGCTTCACTTCAGCTGAGTCCTGAAGGACAGCAGGAACTTTCCAGGTGGATACTGGATATGCTGAACAAAGAACAGAGACAAAAAGGCCTGGAGGAAGGCACGGCATTTCCTCAAAGGGGTGATAGTTAGTGAGCCTGGAGTGTAGGATTCATGCAGGATTCATGCAGGAATGGAGTAAAAAACAAGACCAGAAAATTTAGCTCGAGGCTGATTCCTGAGGCCAGGAGTTCACCCTGAGGAATGCACACTTGGGGCGCTGTCATAGGACAGCAAGGGGAATGTTTTCTGGGTCCGTGAATCATACCACAGAGGACATGACTTCCCTGTCTTAAGACTGTGCAGGGACAGAGCCACAGGATGCATGTTTGCAACAAGTCATCCTTCATCCTCCAACCCAGCCCCAGAACGGGTGAAATACCCTAGGACATACTTCTGTCTGGAGTTGCCTTCCCTTGGCAAGGGAAGAGGGAAGAAGGAGCTTGATTTCTTGAGTTCCTATGTTGTGCAGGACACTTTGCAAACCATCAGTCCTGACAATATCTCGAGACCTTGGGAAACAGAATTCATCACACTGATTTAATTTGATACGTGAAGAATATAAGGTGAAGTGTTTTCTCCAAGACTAGGATCTTCATGCAGACCTATCTGATCTTAGGCTTCGGCTCTTTATCTTACACCTTGAGACCCCAGGAGAGTCCCAAATTCCTGGAGAGGCAGCATCATAGAGTGGGGAAACACAGGACTTGGCTTTAGGTTCTAGTCCTTAACACAGCTTCTTCCTTGCTGTGTGTTCTTTGGTAGGTCACTAAATCTCTCTGAACCTCAGATTTCTTATCTCTAGATTGAAAAATAAAATAAAGTCCCCATGCCAATCAGTCAAGGAATTGGTAAGATAAGACACTGAAAGTGCTGCAGTCTCAGATGTGCTGAATGAATACAGGTTATTCATTGTCATCACAGGCTTTCCCTTGACCAATGTTTCAACAGTTCTGGCCCCAAGATTTGCAGAGAGACTTAAGATTTTATCCTAGAATAAACTGCCAACTCATATTCATTTCCCCAAACATCTGTTGATAAAGAACACATTTAAGAACTGCTAATATATTGAAGTATTTTAGTTCTCTCAATTCCAAATAATTTCACATGCATCCCAAGGACTGCTGGAAGCAGTTGTAAAAGCTGCTTCCAAATGACTAAAACAGATGGAAGGGTTTATTTTTAAATACACTGCCATTTGTTAAAGCAGATTAGTATTTGAAATTCCCCAAACACCTAAACCCTCAAAAAGAAAAATCTGCTTTCTGAGCCCATTGGAAGGTATTTTTGGCATCTCCTGGGTCCTAATGAGTGTCTGGTTTCTGAAAGGACCCTGGAGAAATCTCTCCAGGATCAATTCAATGCAGGATGGTTTGTTTTCAACACCAGGAACTGAAAGATGTTTGTGCTCAATTCTCCTGCCACTGAGATGGATCAACTTCAGAGGGACAGATTGCAGAAAATTGGAATCAAAGGACAAGACTCACAAGAAAGGGATGGAAGGGAGGGAGCTGGTGTATCCTATGGGTCCCTGGGCCCCTGAGAGTAACAGCTGAATCCTCCCCCAGTCATCTGCTCATTGCTGCCCCCAAATAATTACAGCACATCCACGGACTCTAAGATGTGCTGTGTGGGGGTGCTCGGGGTCCCATGGAGAGCAAGGCACACCCAGCCCCTGCTCGGCTGGAGCTTGCAGTCTTGTGAGGCAGCAGCTTTGGCACTAAGAGCAATTACTTACTGTTGGAAATCCTGGTAAATGCTGCATAGGAGATGTACAGGCAGCACAAGCCATGTAAAAAGGGCTCAGTTCTAGGCTGAAAAGTCAGGAAGGCTTCTCTAAAGAAAAAGTAGGGAAGGCAAAGAGGGGGATGGGGAAAACTGTTCCATGCAAAGGAAACTGCCTGTATGGGCCAGAACAGAGCATGGACTCCAAGGAACATGAAAGGCTCCTGTGGCTGATGGAGAGAGATGCGTGGCAGGTGACACAGCTTACTGTTGGCAACGGTGACAATGCTGGTCTAGCATCAGTTGTGCCCAAACAATGATTATTCTCCTACCCTCCTAGGATCAAGAGTTTGGATCCCTAAAAGGTCGGGCAAGGCTGAGGTGCAGTTAGTCATTCTCCATCTTTCCTTAACTTCACAGTGTCCTAATTGCTTTCTCCACCTCCAGCATTGCCCCTCTTAAATTCATCCTTCAGCCAGCTTTAAGAGAGGTTGTCCTGAAGGGCAGCTGTAAGCACGTTTCCTTCCTGCTTAAAGGCCTTCTGATGGCACACCCATGTTCACAGCAGCACTGTTCACAATAGGCAAAAGGTAGAACTCAAATGTCCATCAACAGATGAGTAGATAAACAAAATGTGGTCCCTCTGCACAATGGAATATTATGCAGCCATAAAAAGGAGAGAAATTCTGACAATATGGATGGACCTTAAAGACATTATGCTAAGTGAAATAAGCCAGATACATAAGGACAAATCTTACATGATTACACTAATATGAGGCACCTACTACAGGCAAGTGGATAGAGATAGAAAGTAGAGTAGAGGTTACCAGGGGCTGAGAGAATGAGGAGATGTGGGCGTTAATGGATACAGAGGTTCTCTTCTGGCAATAGTAGTAATGGTTGCACAAGATTGAGAATGTACTTAATCCCAATGAACGGAACACTTAAAGTGGTTAAAATCATAAAATAAAATAAAAGAAACAAGCAAACAAATAAATAATCAAAACCACTCCGATGGCTCCCCATGGACTCAGGATAAAACCCAAGTTGTTCAGGGCGGTCTGGCTCCTCTCTGCCTCCACACTGCTACCCCACCAGGGCTCTGTCCGCCAAGCTTTCCCTGTTGCCAGGACTTTGTCTCTAGGTAAATGCCTACCCAGCATTCAGTATTTGGCTCAGACACTCCCCTCAAGGGATGTGCTGATCCGAACTCCCTCCTTCCCTTATGCTTGGTTGGGGCCTTCTCTTTGGGCTGCCCTAAGATCGTCTTGTAAATATCTACTTTAAGCATTCGTCCCTCAACCCCCAGTAATGACAAGCTTCCTAAGAACTGGGCTATGTATAATTTTTCATGGCATTTCCAGATGCACAGCACATCTGGCACAAATTGGATGTGCCATAAAATTAGAAACTAATCAATGACAGATCAATAAATATCAGGGCGTATGCAGTGGCCAACCAGGTTATTTTTTCCATTATAATTATTGTCATCATCAACATCATTGTATCATCACCATCATCATCATCATCATTACCACCATCATCTTCCTCCTCATCACCATCATCCTCATCCTCACGTAGCTGGCACTTCACACCATTCAGTAGAATTGCAAGCAGTGAGTTCTCTTCTTTGCCATCATTCATTGACAAGAGAGATAATAGATGGTTCAGATCACTAAATCCTAATGAACCACTCTCGGGAAATAGAAACACTTTACCATCTAAAATTTTTAGCACTTCAGACATGAGTGGGAAAAAGTTAGCATTGTGGAATCACACATATGTGGAAAACTCCAAGCAGGATCCACACTCAGGACAAAGGACAAGGGAAACCCAAGCAATTGAAACCAGCTAGACTTTTGAAGCACAGGCGAACCACCTCCCCCAGCCATATCTGCAGTAAGACTGAAGGTGGAACACACACCACTTACCATCAGCACAGCTCTCCGGAAAAGCTGGGAGTTGGTGGCCCTGGCCATGAGAAGGTGGATGCTGGCCACATCAGCCCCAGCACGGTCTGCTGCCAGGGACACGCGCCGAGGGTCCCCGCCAAATCCTCGGATGTGGGTCTGCACCCAGGTCAGAGCCGCCACCTGGTCCAGCAGCCCCCAGTTGCCACTCACCTCTCCGGACCCTTCAGAAAAGAGGAAAGCCTTTTATCCTTTGTGACTTTGCAAACTTGGATTTGAAAATCATGGTGCTGTCTAGGGCAGGAACGTACGTGGCCCTTCCAGGGGCTCTGGGCTCTTGTCCTCACAGGTCGGGACTGTGGGTTCCAAATACAGTGAGGAACAGTGGAGGAGCAGGGGCCTTGAGACCAGATACACACAGGCCTGAATGCTAGCCAGCTAGGAGAACTTGATCATGTTTTTGTACCTCTCCTTTGCCAGCTAGGATCGTGTCCTTATAACTCTCTGAGCCACAGCTTCCCTGTCATTAGCTGAGGGGACTTGCTCAGATTAGAGGCAGCACATCTTCAGGTCCACCACTAGCTTGGCCAATCAGTGGAAAGGAGGTGAACTCTCTGCCCCATGTCTTTGACTATTGCAGGTGGCTGTCCCCGACAATGGCCAGGCCAGGCTGGGGCTCTGGATCCCACCCATCCCCTCACCTCATCATCTGAAGCCTTTATTAGCACGCAACTGAATTGATCTCTTTCCTTTTTCATAGAATCCAATTAACATTTGCTGAAATCTCAGCACTATTTTTTTTTAATAAAATGATCTAGATACAAACAAGTATAGCAAAAATATGCTCTTCTCCTTAGGCTTTTCAGGCACTACATACACTTCTGGTTGTCTTCTGAATTCAGTAGATCCTTGTCAAACTACTCCACTAACTTGTCCTCTTTATCAGACCTTGAAACACCAGATCTCATTCTCGTCTCATCTGAGGTTCCCATTCTTCTTTTCTGACTTTGCACTAAGGAACCTCATCAAGTTCCATGGCTTTCATTACCACCTACATGTTGGTGACAGTCCTGTGTGTGTCAGCAGCCCAGCCCACTCCCTGAGCTCCAGACCCCTCACGTTTCTCCATGAGGCACCATAGTTATGATTCACAGGATTCAGCATCCAGCAAGAAACTACTGATAAGACCCATATTCCCAAATAGGAAAAAAGAAAAGAAAAAACAGAAAAATCTTGCATCCTGATTCCCCAGTCTAGTAATCACAAAATTGAAGAGAACACCACGGTCTCACCATGGAGCCACAGCAGCCGGCTGCAGTCCCAGCTCCACCACTGATAGCCTTGAGGGGGCCTGGACAAGTTCATGTTTGTGTGCTTTGATTTTCCCCACATGTAAAATGGGGGTGATAATAGCACTTCCTCATAAGGTTGTTGACTAAATTAGTTAATATTTGTAAGGAGAACAGAACAGTGCTTGTCATAAACCACTATGGAAGATTAATTTTTCATAAGATAGAACAGGTTTAGGTTCTAACATGTCGCTGATGCTCTTAGCAGAGTGTCCTTGTCTCCAGCCTGCCTGAGCACTCCACTTAGCTCAGAGTGCATAATGATACAAATTATTCTTCCAGCTGTGGAAATGTTCAGAAGTTCTTCAAATGCATTTTGTGTTCTGGGACTGGTGAAGCCATTGGTAGAACATGATCCTCATTGTGAACTTTCTGGATTGCTCTTATGATCCATTTGTTAGGATGAATGTGTTTGTTTCCTCTAAGGTCTCAGGTAGCCTGGGAAAGCAGGGCACCAACTGAGTCAGACCAAGTCCTGCAAATCTGGAAAGTGACATCCACAGCCTGTATTTCAGGCATAAGGAGGAGAGGAAATGTTCCTGACTCTCCTTTCCCATGTATTAGCTTTTTTCCCACTATATGATAAGGGTCAATATTGACTGCTGGGGTCTAGACTTCTGAGAGGTCACAGGTGAGCATGTGTTCAAGGGGCCACTCATCCAACAAGTATGAACTAGGCTTCAGCTGGTATCAGGCACTATGCTGGGTACGGCAGAAAGCAAGAGAGATCCTACCTAGCCCTAGGGACCACACAACCTCAGAGACAAACGCAGAAGGCAATTACCAAACAATTACAGTCCAGTATGTCTGGTCCAATCTTTTCCTTTACTGGTGAAAAAACCAAAACTTTAGAGGGAATGAGCTTGTTTAGATGGAAGAAGTGAATCTGAGATCAAGTTGGGACTCAAATCCTAATTCACAATCAGAATTCTGTCCTAACATTCAACCCGATTCAATAAACGTTTGTTGAAAAATCCATGATGTGCATTAAAAAGTTTCAGTGCTTTATTTCTGAAATTTCTCTATCCAAAAAGCCTTTATACCTCCCTCATTCCTACTGCATCAAGTGCAAACTTCTTCCTGGCTTTCCTTAGTCTGGGTCCCCATCACTGCCCAGGGGCCGCCCCCTCTGCTGCAGTCTGTGTGTCTCAGCCCCAGTTCTCATCCTGAGGTCCCACCTCACTCAGTCATGCCACAGGCACACTCTGTGCCCCATCTGATGTGCTTCGAGGCTCAGGCCCAGGGGCAAGACACCAGAGGACCGGTCTCAGCTGCCCACAGGGAGAACTGACCTGAATGGAAGCCCTCCTGGCCTGCGCTAACACTATTCTCCACCCACTGCCACCTGCCCTGATCTGCCCCGTACCTCCTGGCTCCTACTCCTCTGCTCAGAGCACCCAGCAAGCATTCACCTGCTCCCTCATTGTTGAATTAGCTCTTGTTTGCTCATTCGATCTCTTCAACGACCTGACGGAAGCCCCTTAGCACCGTTCTATGCTTGCCCTGGTCTTGCCAGAGAACATCAACAAGAGGCAGTGTAGTGTAGCGGCCATGAAGCCAGACCAGCTGGCTGCAGTCCCAGCTCCACCATGTACAGCCTTGAGGGTCCCTGGACAAGGTAATGTTTGTGTGCTTTGATTTTCTCCATCTGTAAAACGGGGATGATAATAGCACTTCCTAATAAGGTTGAGTAAATTAGTTAATACTTGTAATGGGAACAGAACAGTGCTTGTCATAAAGCACCATAGAAGACTAATTTTTAATAAAATAGAACAAGTTTAGGTTCTAACATGTTGCTGATGCTCTTAGCAGTGTGTCCTTGTCTCCAGCCTGCCTGTGAGGGGGCACCTGCTGAGGGAGCATTCTGAGTCGTTTTGGGTAGAGAGGAGAGCAGACCTGCTCAGTAGGCCTCTGAGTGTCCCAGAAACGATGAGGTCATGGCGTATGTGGTTACCGTTGGCAGCCGGACCTTCTGTCTGGTGTCTTGGCCAAAGCACATTTCCTCTGCTCCCACGTCCTGCAGAGCCCATAGGCCCCTTGTCCAGCCTCTCCTCCTGTGTCCCAGACGCCACCGCCCCAGTTCCCTTCACTGCATTGCTTTGCCAGACAGAGAGGAACAACGACTTGGTGCCAGATGCCCCCTGGGGTCTGTCCTGCTGCAGGGTCCAGGCTTGGGGAAATGGCCTCCCTTCACCCAGCAACTGCTTCCTTTCCAACTGCTCACATCCATAGGAACTAAGACTCCCTTTAAACACTGGGCTGGGTTTGCCTTTTTTCATCAGAGAGCATGCGTTTGTCTAGTGGGCCTCAGGACTGGCACAAGCTTCTGCTTTCATTTTCCTCTGGTCTCTTTCACAAAGTACCTCTGGAGCCTCGGGCTTTCAGGGACCGTTTTCACTCTGGGGTACAGCAATGTACCCCAGATGCCACACACGTTTATCAAACAAGATGATACTAATGAGGGGCTGCTCAGCCTGGCTCTGTGAGTGACAGGGCTGCCTCTGCTGAGATCAGGAGGCAGTTCTGTGCCAGCCACTGGCCAGATACTAGGCCAGGAAATGATAAAAACAACCCTGCCTTGGAAGAGCCCCTGTCTAGGGAAGAAGCGGGGAATGAACATGGGTGAGTCCTGGTGCTTGTCCTCACACACTTCATCTCATGTGAGACGCCCTGCAAGGCTTAGCATCTTCCACTCACAGACAGGCAGCCTGCACTGGGATGGGGAAGGAAGGAGCTGCTCAGAGTTTTGGCACCATGGAGCCACAGAGCAGCTCTCAGACCCCATCCCGCTCAGATGCAAAGCCACATTCCCTGCAGAATCCTAGGCTGAGGCTGACATGCAAAGTAACCAGCTCTTTCCAAACCTATCTTCTGAACTGCAATTTTCAATGACTTAAACTGGAAAAAGAGAGAGATGAAGAGGTGGAGTACAGGAAAGTTGGAGTGCAACAAAATGATCCTGTTGGACCTTGTAACAGTGGATCCAGGACATCAGGCAGTCCACAAATCCTAGAGAGCGTCCAACACACAGGACGAACCCCAAGGTAAACTGTGGACTTGAGTAAATCATAACACACCACCATCGGCTCGTCAAGTATAACACATGTGCCCAATCAAAGCATCTTATGAATAGTAGGGGAAGAAGGAGGGGGAGAAGGGAGTGTATGGGAACTCTCTGTCCTTTCCGCTCAACTTTTCTATAAACTTAAAACAGCTCTAAATAATAAAATCTATTATTTAAAAAATATGGGCCGGGCATGGTGGCTCAAGCCTGTAATCCCAGCACTTTGGGAGGCCGAGACGGGCGGATCACGAGGTCAGGAGATCGAGACCATCCTGGCTAACACGGTGAAACCCCGTCTCTACTAAAAAGTACAAAAAACTAGCCGGGCGAGGTGGCAGGCGCCTGTAGTCCCAGCTACTCGGGAGGCTGAGGCAGGAGAATGGCGTAAACCCGGGAGGCGGAGCTTGCAGTGAGCTGAGATCTGGCGACTGCATTCCAGTCTGGGCGACAGAGCAAGACTCTGCCTCAAAAAAAAAAAAAAAAAATATATATATATATATATATATATGTGTGTATATATATATATATATATATATATATATATGAAGGAGGGAACGGTTGCACCAGTGTCACAGGCTTATTGGGGGATTAACTGGAATGAAGGACTGGCCCCTTTGGGCTTCAGGAGATGAGCACATGCTTCCTGTTGGCCTCTGCAGGGTCAGGCTCAGTCCTGTCTCTGAGCTCGCCTGAGGCAGGCGGGAGACGGCTCCTCCATAGCAGGAAGCCTGAATCTGCATCACGGCTCTGTTGCTGCTGCTCTGCCCTGCCCCTGTCTCTGTGCCTCAGTTTCCTGATTGATTTGATGAGGATGTGAACATCTTTGCTCCCCTCTCAGAGCCGAAGAGCAGGGAGGCGCAATGTGAGAGACTGGGAAGCTTGGGAACATGGGACACACGAGGCAGACTAGGAAGGAAGGCAAAGAAAATGGCCCGTGTCTCTCTAGTAGAATAATTTATAATCCTGTGGGTCTATACCCAGTAATGGGATTGCTGGGTCAAATGGTATTTCTGGTTCTAGATTTTTGAGGAATCACCAAATCATTCTCCGATAAAGACACATGCACATGTATGTTTATTGCAGCACTATTACAATAGCAAAGACTTGGAACCAACCCAAACAACCCTCACTCATAGACTGGATAAAGAAAATGTGGCACATATACACCGTGGAATACTATGCAGCCATAAAAAAGAATGAGATCATATCCTTTGCAGGGACATAGATGAAGATGGAAGCCATCATTCTCAGCAAACTAACACAGGAACAGAAAATCAACCACCACATGTTCTCATTCATAAGTGGGAGTTGAACAATGAGAACATATAGAAACAGGAGCAGAAACAACACACACCCGGGCCTGTTGAGGGGTGGGGGTCAAGGGGAAGGAGAGCATCAGGACAAATACCTAATGCATGTGGGGCTTAAAACCTAGATGACAGGTTAATAGGTGTGGCAAACCACCATGGCACATGTATACCTATGCAACAAACCTGCATGTTCTGCACATATATCCCAGAACTTAAAGTAAAATTTAAAAAAAAAGAAGAAAGAAAGAAAATGGCCTGTGGCTAAACGAATGCGAAAGACAGACCCTGTTCAGCACAGCTGAAGAACGGAATCAAAAGGGCATGTCCAGCCATCTGAGGGAGCCCCCTGCACTACAGTATTTCTTGCTGTTCCACCAACAGAGTTTAAGGCACAGGATGCCACTTGTGACTGTGGCGATAATGTTTCTCAGCCTCACTGAGCTCCGCTGACCCATCTGTGAAATGGCCGCTCCCTGCCAGCCTCAGAGATCTCCTGTGAGAAGTAGATGAGGTAATCCAAGAGAAATATCTGGTGAAGACAGACACACTCCATAAATGTAACTTTCCTTCTCTCTTGCTGATGGTTTTTCCCTTGAGCAAAATCAACAGGCAGGCTTGGTGCACATCAGGAATGAGTGGGGTTGGGTGTTCTGGAAGCTTCCGTTGCCTCCCCAAAGGCTGCCCCTGCCGGCAGCCAAAATGAGTTTGCTTCTGCAGAAGCACATGAATTCTCAACAAGATTACACTCTGTGAAATCATAATCCCCCGCCCACTGAGGGACAGATGACATATGGAAACTCTCTTCTGTCTAGAAATGCTCTAAGCCAACAAGACAGCCATGTCTGAAAAAAGCTCCCCAGGCCCAGGCTCCTTGGGGTGAGTCCTGATGTCACCACATCTAGAGGAAGGGGCTACCAATGGCACAAATTATGGTCAGTCTTGTGTTCACACAGAGGAAAGCAAACCCAGGCAAAGAGATTTCCCTCTTCAAAGAGGAAAATAAACTCACCTGTGAATAATTCTTGAAGCACTTTCCAAAGAGCTTCCATAAAACCCCAGTCACCATATTCACTTCTCACCACTACATATACGTGAAAGAGGATGGGAATAATTTTCCTCTTTTTACCACCAAGAAAACTGGGATTTGGAAAGGCCAAATGAGGGACTCAGAGTCTCTCAGAGCCAGGAAAGGGGAAGCTCTGTCTGTCCTTGGATTCCCAACTGATCCTGCTCCCCATCAAAAAAATCTAAAATCTGTTTTTCATTCTCATCTACATTGACATCTGGTTGCATTTGCCTTAACTCATTGCCCATTTCATATGTCTAGAATCTTCTTAGCAGCACCCAAGGTCTCACGCCATGTGGTCATCCAGGTTTCTGCTCATGCTGGACGCCGACTCCACACATTCACACACATTCTAGTCCATCTGGTCATTCTGACCACTTTATCTTCCATTCGCCCACCCATACTTAGCAAGTAGGACATCTCAGATCTTAAATGAGACCCTTGGGAAACAGAGATGAAGCAGTCACTATCCTCGAAGATGTGCAAAACTCAAGTCTCTGAAAACCTTTTACATGTATTACTTCATTTAAGCCTTGTCATAACTTTAGAAGTCAGGTAAATATTATCCCCATTTTACCGAGGACAAGACTGAGACTGGGTGAAAGAAAAGGTTTTGTCCAAGGGTCCACAGCCAGAGGTGGCCCTGGGCTCTTCAGATTCCAAGGCCAGTGAGTCTGCCCCAACCACTGCAGCTGACACATTCCCTGCTGCAGGTGGTAGCTGGAGGAAAAGACATGGATGAAGGATATTTGGGTTGGTCCAGGGCTCACTTCAGCCCTAGTAGTCAGTGGGAAAGATGGAGGCCATAGACGGGGTGATCAACAGGTTTGTGATAGGGGACAGTCCATTGTTCACAAGTGAGGCCAGTATTAAAAGGAGGTGAGAATCTCCTTATTGATACAGCCGTGATTCCAAATCAGATGGCTTCTCTGTGGGCAGAAGAGCTATATAACTCATCCCCTAGGGTTGCTCAGGGCAAGTCAATTCCTGGCCCTGCTGTTCCCTGACTGTATAATTTTAAGCCAGTTTCTAATCTTCTTGGGCCTCATTTTCCTCTTTAAACTACACACTCACACATACACACACATCACAACTTAAGACCTATAATGGACTTGGAGCAGTGCGGCTCAGACATGTAGTAAGTTATCAATAAATGGCAACTATTATCCTTGTCTATGGGTGTCAGTATCCCTGGAGGGTCTCCTGAATGTGCTAACATTTCCACTGTGTGCCTAGTTTGGCTGGAGGAGGAGCAGGGGCAGTGAGGGGATGGGTCTTGGCGAAAAAGGGGCTGAGCCTTGGCTCAGGGGGTCAGCAGCTCCCACCAGAGGCAGCAACTCACCAGAACTCAGGAAGCCAAAGACACCCACTCGGTAGCTGGCAGTGACCACGATGAGGTTCCCAACAGCAGCCAGGAAGGAGCCGTCGATAGCCGGCCATCCTTCACTCCCCTCCCTGTCCATGGTGTTGTGGAAGAACACCAGCACGGATGCATTTGGGGCCTGTGGGAATTGGAGAAACATGAGGCTAGAGCATGGAGAAGGCACCTTTCCCATGCTTGGAGCCTGATTCTTGGTTGACACAGGACTCCTCTGGCCAACTCTGTGGCATACTTAGCCCCATGCAGTAGACGGAGCTGTGTCCCTCCAAATTTACACATTGAAGTCCTAACCCCCAAGACCTCAGCAGTTGACTGTATTTGGAGATAGTGCCTAATGTGGTAATTAAGGTAAAACGAAGTCATATTTGTGAATCCTAATCCAATAGGACCAGTGTCCTTATAAGAAGGGGGGGATCAGGACACAGGTACAGAGGGAAGGCCACAAAAAGACACAAGGAAGAGAAGAGGAACATCTAAAAGCCAAGGAGAGGAGCTTCTGAAGGAACCAGTCCTGCAACACTCTGATCTTGGACTTCTGTCTCTAGAATTTTGAGAAAAATCTCTCTGCTGTTTAAGTCACGCAGCTTGCAGTGCTTTGCTATAGCAGCCTGAGTAAACTACTAAATCCCATTCATAGAGAAGGAAACTGAAGGTCACAAAAGGTGAGGACACTTCTCCCACATTGCAGAGTGAGCAGGTGTCAGGGATGGCAGCTCCCTGCAGACCTGGAGCCCATCTCATGGTACCACACAGCCTTCCAGCTCCCAGTTCTGGCCCACGGCTTATTCCAGAAAAGCATTCTGGGTCCTTGGCATCCCTTGGGTGCTCTGTGACTGGACCCATCTTGGTAACACAGAGCTAGAGTTTAGTATGCACTTACTAAGAGCCAGGCACTGTGCCGGGTGTTTACAATGAGGCCTCACATAGTTCCATGAAGTTGGCAGATTCTTATTATCCACATTTTACAGATGAAGAGGCAGAGGCTTCGACATGTTAAATGGCTTGCCTGAGATCACACAGCTAGGAGGTAGCAGAGCTGAGGGTTTGGAAGTAGGCTGACCCTATTACATTAGAATCATGTGTCTGAGCTGGGGATCTGAGGCCCCACTTCAGGCCATGGGATATGCAGGCACCCGGTAACTCATGCTCCATCCAAGGTCCTGTGTCCTTGTGACATCACCACTCCACGTATGATGGTCTCAGACAGACACACAGATGTTTCTACAAAGAGGTCCCCTCACAAGAGCAAACACTGCCTGGGGATCTGCCCCCATAAGTGCTGTGCTAAAGGCTCTCGCCTAGAGTGTATCATTTGATCTTCCACCCAAGGAGGTAGAATCTATGGTGAACATAAGCACCCCACTCTACAGCTGTGAAAGCAGAGGTGTAGAGCAGTGGAGTCACTCATTGAAACGCCTTACAGAGAGGAAGGGGCTGACCTGGAGTCTCTTCCTCTGTGACATTCCAGCTCAGATGTCACCACTTGCTGGTTGTGGATTCTTCAAATATGAGGTCTTTTTAAATGCCACAGAGAAAGACCAGCTTGAGTGGTCTTGAGTTCATTTGTCCTCTTCTGTGGGACAGATCAGTGAAGGGGCCCTGTATCCCCTCCTAAAAGTACCCTGACTCATCTTTATTGGGTAGCTCACCAACAAGGGAAAAGGCCATTTGGCTTGTGGCTGCGAGGCAAGGGCAAGGCACAGAAGGAAGGGGCAGTCCTCAGCTCCTGCCTCAATGACAGCCACAGGAAGTGTCCAGGAGGCTGGCCCCTCCTGCGCAGGGCCTGTCACCTGGAGACCAGGTACCGCCCATCTGGACTGAGGCATCACTGCTCCTCCCCCAAGGTCAGGATGGAATCCGAACAGCCCAAGGCAGAAAAAGCCAAACTCTCTGTTACTGGGAAATGCCCTAAGGAGAAAGAGCACTGGCTCTGGAACACAGCGACAGGGATGAGCCTCCACTCTGCCCAGCTGAATATGCTTACGTGACTCACTTAGCCTCTCTTAGCCCCAGGTCTGCACCTTTAAGATAAGGGTAAATATATCACGCTACATTTTTCTGTCGATCAGTTGACTGATTGATCGATCTATTAATCTATCTGTCCTCCTAGAGTGGATGTCAAGACCAATAAAATCGCAGATATAAAAGTGCTCTTTAAACTGCAAACAACTTCCACAATCTTCTTCTTGACACTGTGAAAAAAACACACACTCATGGTCACCACTCACTTGTTCTAGCCATGAGCTCTGAGGACCAACTGACCAAGTCCACACATCACTCACTAGCTGAGTAACCTTAGGCAAATCACCTAACCTCAGCTCAGCAGGCCACAGAGGAGGAGACCGGACTCTGCTGGCCACAGTGGGGACATTGGATTTCTAATGGGACAGTCTTCAGGGCAACCATAGCAAGTGCTTCTGAACTCACCACATTCTGAGGGATGAACACGTTGAGATACAAACAGTCTTCACTGACTCCAGGAGACGTGGATGTTCGGGTGCCTGGCTGCCAGCAGCTGGCCCTGCAGATACAGACTGGGTGACTTCCAAGACATGCTCCATCACTACCCCTCCCCACCCGCCACCATGATCAGAGCCCACTACCCCATTCCAAAGCCTGGCATCCCACCAGCTCTGCAGAAATTAGGCAGCCTCAGGAAATGGGAGTGGCAGTGAATGGAAGGAATGACAGAGTGCCCACCACTCTCTGGCCACTGGCCTGTGGAAGAACATTCCCCAGAGACAATGCATCAATTTAGAGAAGGCTGCTGATGCAACAGCTTGAGATAGAGAAGACGACGATGAAAACCACTCAGGACCTTGGCCCTTCTTTGCTCCAAGAGTGCAGACTCTCTTCTGGAGGGGGTGACCTACCTGCTTTCTACACCAGTACAGAGTCCTACAGTGCCAGTTTGAGCATCTCCCAGTATAAGAGCTGAGACTACAGCTGTGATCATGTCTAATGGCAGCACAATGGTCATCTACCCAATGAGTGACTTGGCTCATCACCCAATCCTCACTAGCCCTGGACTACAATGACCCAAGCTCTCAACTACTCTCCACTCAAAACCTATGTGACTCTATCACTTCATCTGTCAAATGGGTACATCCTAACATGGTAAGGCACTTTAATTCATGCATATTTGTTATTTTTGCTTCCCAGCAGTGGAGCAGATGGAAATCCATGCCTTTCCACTCCCACAGCCACCATCCTAGCTGAAGTCCTTATCATCCTTTTCCTGGAGTACTTCAAGAGCCTCCTAGCTCATCACTCTATCTGGTAATGGGCCCATGGACCTGCTCAGCAGCCAGCCATGGTGGTAGTGGGTATGGGGGGTATAGCTGCCTGAGGATAGAGCCATGGGGTACCTGTTGGGAAGGAGATTCAGGTGGGAAGGAGAAGAGCAGCAGTAATAAGTGCTGTTTTCACAGGTACTCTGAGTATGCTTTAATTAGAAAAAAATCATAATATGGTTCTTCAATATGCTTGCTATTTAAAGTGATATACACATGGAAAAGAGGAAAATGAAATTTTCAATGAGGAAAGGATACGGGTGCTTTAAAAAAACTTGCAATTTTGTTCCTAGTGGGAAAATTTTCATTAGCTCATTTACTTTTCCTTCAATGCTATGTCTCCCAGCTTCATTAAGATCAGATGTGGCCAGGAAGCAGAGCTTGGCCACTGCAATACCAGTGCAAGTGATGTGTGAACCCTACTTCCAAGCTTATTCCATGGGAACTTCTCCTGTCAATTCTTTCACAGCCTCTCTTCCTGGATCAATATCTGGGGGACCTTGGAAGATTCATGCTGAAGAAGTCAGAGCCTCCATCAGCCTGGGTCCCTGAATCACTGCATGGAGCAGCGCATACAGGCCCCTCCATCACCAGATGCGCTTTACATGAGCAAAACAGTGTTAAGTCACTGATACGAGGAGTTTATCTGTCACAGCACTTAATGATACCTTAGCTAATATATTCCATCCTCCATACATTGCTTTATCCACAATGCACTGCTCTGCTACTGAGTCCCAGTTAGATAGATTAGAATGGAGAAGATTTCTCTGAGTATTTACCAAGATGTGCTCCACTCAACCCATACCTTGGCTTGCTGGCATCCCAGGAGCCTGTCCAGTTCAAGGGCTCTGGTGCCCGGAAGCGCCTCTCTGCCAGGGGCGGGGCAGCATATGGAACTCCAAGGAACTGGTCCACTTGCTTCCATGAGGTGCCCACCTGAATGGCCTGGGACCTGCCCAGCAGGCGGCCATGGGTGACAATGAGCACAGAAGGTACAGATGCCTCATAGCTGAGCAGAGAGATTCCTATTGGGAAAGAGAAAGGGGTGAGGAAGGGGAGAGGCCTCAGTGAGTGCTCTCTCCACTGGCATTCTGAATGTGCTTTCAGCAAAAGAAAAATCACTGCTTTTTGTACCTTGAAAATGTCAGCCATTTATTCAGACCCCTACAGCTTAAATCCAGTCAGGTTTTCAATGTAAATAAACAAACAAAAAATTGGCAAAGATAGCTGATCTTTATTAGGTACCAAAATGCACAGTATGCAGTGCTAATCCCTTCTATACATGGGTCCAGGTCCAGCACCCCTTACCAGCACCCTGGGGCCTTTTGAAAGAACAGAGAAGCAAACAGCACCCAATCCCCTAGGGAGGCCTGGAGTGCGGCCCCACCTTTAAACACAGCCATCATTTTTTGTGGTGAGATGTGTGGGTTACTCATCCTGAGAGAGATGAGTAAAGAATAGAATTTCTTCAGCCACCCCGTGTCAGATTTTGCCGCCAAATGAGTTAGCTGCAAACTTATCAAAAAAAAAAGAAAAAAAAAACACTTTTAGGACTTTTGGATTTCAGAATTGCAGCGTAGGGCTCTCAGGCCCACATTTACATTTCATTAGTGAGGGAATAGATGTAGAGGTGGAGGCCTAGGGCCTGCTAGGATCACAGATGATATAGGGTGATGTAGGATTCAAAGCCACACCTTTCTCAACCCCAGCTCTGACCACACCCCATGCGCAAAAGGTTGGGAGCAGTTCAGAGCTTTGCCTCTCTCTGCGTCACGGGTGACCTGGGTGCCCCAGCCTGCGAGGCCATCCCGCCCATTTTTTCATGTCCAAATCCCTCCTTGTCCACAAGGCCAACACTGGTGCCACCTGCCATGCTTCCCACCCCGCTCCGTGCAACACTAATCGCCAGCGACATTCATCGGTTTTTCTGTAGCCCTATCTGGTTTCCTTGATGACATTTTCTTTCATTCATTGGTTGATCCGGTAAACTTTTGTTGGGCCCAGGCTCAGTGCCAAGTACTGTTTTCAGGAACTTAAGACAGGCCTGTCTGATGCCACACAGGACTCAAAGCCTTGCACAAACGAAGCAGTGAACACTCATGGAGAGATACTTCAAGTGTGTGTGAGAAGTCTCTTATTTCTGACACGTAGATTTGGTCTGCTCAATTCCACTCTCGGCTGATTGAAAGACAAAACCTTTTTGCTTTCTCTGCAGCTCCTTCTATAAAAATATGTATCTATTGCAGTGGTGACTAAACAAGACAGTGCAGAGAGGAGGCAGACAGACCTGCAGACAGACCAAGAGGTGGACAGGCAGACAGAAGTCCATCTACTCTGCAGGAGCTTTGTATCATATAGAGATTCTTAACTGGAAGTAATTTTGCCCACAGGGGACATTTGACGACATCTGGAGACATTTTTGGCTGTCACAGGGGTCAGGGAGAGATGCCACTGACATCTGGTGGGAGAGGCCAGGGCTGTTGTTACACATCCTACAGTAGGCAGGACAACTACTGCTCCCACACATATACAACAAAGAATGCTTCAGCCCCAAATGTCAGCAGGTTCTGAGGTTGAGAAGCCTGGGTATCATGTCTGTCCTTGACTTCCAGGTCACTGAGTGTCACCATGGTGAATTGGTTAAGGAGTCAAGCAGATCTGGGTTTTATGCTTATGGAACAGCTAGTTATTGGAAAAATTTTACAGTCTTTCTGCCTATGAAATGGGAACAACAGTGTCTCCTACAACACAACAATGTCAGGAATAAATAATAATACCTGTAATGTTCCAAGCCCAGTGCCTGAAAAATGGCAGAAATCCAACACATAAGTAAATGAATGAATGAATGAGTGGAAGGAAAAAAGGAAGGAATTGGTGGGGGTGGGGGGACATAGGGAGAGAAAAAAAAGAGAAAGAAGAAAAAAAGAGCAAATGAAGCCTTCTCTGTTGCAGAAACATTGGAATATGAGTTAGAACTCAAAATGGAAACTTGGGCTGGAAAGGAACAGTTGCTGTTTTTTAATCTGACTTTAATCACAAATCAAGGCTGATGTTACTCCCACAGTTCCTCCTCGCAAAACTTCCTGTCACAATCATAAATCAAGGGGTCTTGGGCAAGCACTCAGGACTGTGGCTGCTGAAGTGCTGGAACCTCATTCTACTATGCAGCAAACAACCACATTTTATGTACGTGGCATCATCCACAGGCGGGAGCAAAGCCAGAACAAATATAAAGGCTGAAGAATTTCTGGGGAATGCAGGCCTGCTTTCCCATGGCAGTGGTATTCAGTCTTCCCTTCAGAGGCTGCCCAGTGAAGCTCCAACTCAATGAGATCAAACATGGGGAAAATGTTAGATGTGAGGTTATCTCTTTCAAATTCTTTAGCAGAAACGATAGATTCTTTCTAGAATACCCACAGAGGCCGCGTGACTACCTGGGTTAAGAAAATTATCTGTGGCCATGTGTATCAGCTGGAAACAAATAATGCCTGCGTGAAAGTTGAGACACCTGTAGATGCGTATGTGCACACATCTTCTTTTGGAAGTGAGCATTTCCTATTGAGTTTTAGTCATGCTGAAGTAATAGAGAAGCAGTCTAATTTGTGTTTTACAGAACTCAAACCTCAATTTAAGTCATTTTTCAGCAGAACTACCACACAGATTGGCTACACTGTTGTGAAATATAGTGTTAAAATCTATAATCCCAGCACTTTGGGAGGCCGAGACGGTTGGATCCCTTGAAGCCAGGAGTTCAAGACCAGCCTGGCCAGCATGGCAAAACCCTATCTCTATTAAAAATACAAAAATTAGCTGGGCATCATGGCATGCATCTGTATTCCCAGCAAGGCATGAGAATTGCTTGAACCCGGGAGGCAGAGGTTGCAGTGACCTGAGATTGTGCAACTGCACTCCAGCCTGAGTGACAGAATGAGACTCTGTCTCAGAAAAAAATCTACATAGCTTGACTAAATAATATAAATGTCCAGATAAAGAGAGGAAAGACTTGCGATTGAAGGCCTGACAGCTCATCACATGGCAATCAAGGCATTCTCAGGTCTGGAAGACACTCTTGTGGTCTGAAGGCTAAGGTTGAGGAGGGGGCGGAAGAGGAAGATATCTCTGGCATCAAGACAGAACCAAAGGACTGTCAATGCTCTAGGACAGCATGGGGCCAAATCTGCTGCTACTTAGTTTTGTAAATAAAGTTTTATTGGAACAGTCACATCTACTGGCTTACATGTTGTTTATTGCTGCTTTTATGCTACAATAGCAGCTGATTAGTGTTAACAGAAAAGTATGGTTGTAGAACCTTGCTCTAGAAGACAAGATGGCAGATGTAGCTAACAACTTAGCAGTCATTAATTTCATTCAATAAACATGTCTAGTTGGGGAGGGGCTCCCCCCAGATGCCCAGTCCCTGTTTCCTGTTCTACAACTCTTAGCGGTCTTACTTAGTGATGGATCTATGGCTGCTCCCTCTTGCCTTGCCTGGAGCCCCAGAACCAACACAGTATCTGACATGTGTTTTAAAACTAAACTCAGCTGGAACAGCTTCTCTCTCCAAAGTGTTTATGATGCGATAGTTAGGCTGCATGGCTTTGTGGGAGAGGATTGCATGTTAAGATAGGTGATCTGGCACGAAGTTCCAGCTCCATCATCACTAGCTGTGTGAAATCACAGAGTTAACTTAAATTCTCTGGGCTACAGCCTTCTGATTTCTAAGACAGAGATAAAGCCCTTATCCTGCCACCACACAGGATTAGTGTGAGGACCAAATGAGATAAGGCCGGTGAAAGATCTCTCTAAACTATAAAACCATAATAAAAAGTGGGCTCTTTAGTTATTTTACTAAGAAACTCCTCAAAACCAAGATGGCTCTATAACTCAAAGGAATAAATGAACAAAAGTGATACAGAAGTAGGAATTTTTTCTACCTTCCTTCAGTCTACCTCAGGTGAGTGCCACCTAGCCCAGAACTTCGGCCAACAAAAGCCACTGTCCTCCAATTCACCATGTGTTTAAATAGTCCCTTCCAGCCAGGCCCAGTTTCCCAGGATGGCTGCAAAGGCATAGGCTTGGGCTTACCTGGCTTCCGGTAGATGTGGGTGGCCTCTTCACGAAGCAGAAGTCGGCAGTTCTGGCCCTGCAGACTATATGTGCAGCTGTGAGTATCAGCATAGAACATACATCTCACAGCCCCAGGTTGGGTCTGCAGAGTGGTGATGAGACAGTCCTCATGTTGGGAACATTCTGCAGAGAAGAGGGAGAAGAGTGATGCTTGAGCCTCAGAGATGTTACTTCACTCATGCATCCATCCAGTCATCCATCCAACCATCCACTCATCCACCCTTCCATCCATCCATCCTACTATCCAATCATGCACCCATGAATCTATCCATCTATCTATCCATTCATCCATCCACCCACCCACTCATCTACTCTTCCATCCATCTATCCTTTCATCCAATCATGCATCCATGAATCCATGAATCCGTGAATCCATTCATCAGCCATGCAATCACTCATTTATTTGAGCACTACAATAAATCCTAAGCATTGTACCAGGGGATGGAAATAAAATGGTAGCAATGGGAAATCCAACCCTCTGATCAATCTACTTTCCATGCAGCATTAAGGTCTTTTTTGTTTATTTAATTTATAAATGTGCTCTTGTTATTTCCCTGCTTAATATATCTCCATGGCTCCTCATGGGCTTAAGAATTATCTCAAACAAGGGTCTCCATACTCCAGGCTTTATCTTCAGCCCTGTCTTCCTCTTCTGTCCTTCAATGCCTCCTCAGCTGGCACCATACCGACTGTTCCACCAGGGACCATGCCCTTTCCCACGCATGTCAAGTTCTGCACTAGACAATTTAAACTATATGACACTCAGTCCTAAGAACAGTTCTGAAAAAGTGCTGTTTCATTTGATTGGTCAGGTTGTTGACAGCCTAATGGCCCTATTTATACCTCAATTTCTGTGAATGGTACCACCCAGACATGTGCAGTGCATAACCTGCATATCTGTACATGGTGGTCCAATCTGCAAGATATCCATAGCTTTGTGATTATTATTATCCAACCTTGCAGAGAAGGAGATTCATGGAATTCATAGAACCTCAGAGGGGGTTAGAATCTTGGCAAGGGTATAAATGTTATCTGATGTCTGCCTCTTTCAGAAGCTAAAATTCTTTGTAGAACATTCCCATCAAGTGGTTACCTAGCTTTTGTTTAAATACCACCAATGACCAAAAACTCTCTAAAGGAATTATGCATCTGTGGGCAACTTTGCCTATTAAAAAGTTATTCAACTGCATTGAAAAATGTCTCCTAAAATTTGAGTTTTACCAAAACAGTAGCTCTTAGCTGTGTCCCACTGGCCAGACAAGTGTACTTCCTCCTCACCACAACAGCCCACCTGCTATCTGGGGTCAGCTGCCAGAGCTGCCATGCATGTGCATCTTTTCTTCCTCAGACTAACCCACTAGATCCTTCTTCTGATCTTCCTCTGACCTGGGTTTATGTCCCTGCTCTTCTGGCTGGCATATTCCCTTGGAGACCTTGGCTGCCCTGTGGAGTAATGAGGAAACTTCACCCAGGTCTTCTTCCCCAGGTTAATCCCTTACTTCCAAGCATCCCAGGTTATTGTGGTGTCTCGTGTGTTTTTCTAAGGTGAGGATCTTGAGCAGCACTTGCGTGAGGTTTTGTCCCACCCTACCTGGGGGTTGGAAACTCCCCTTACCCGACAAACAGAGGTCTCGGACAGCAGAGAAATTGCTGGTGGCAGCAGTGCTGACATGGGCAACATCAAAGTGCCTAATGGATGGATCAACAACCACTGAAGAGAGGGCCAGGGACTGCCACGAGTCCAGAGAGACTAGGAGAGAAGGCAAGGGACAGTTACATGCAGTTGTCACCTGGTGAGTAATAAAGACGGCCGTGTATTACCCAATATCCCCAAAGGCAGCCTCAGGGGCATTCTCCTCGTAGTCTCCATTCCTGTGCAATCCTATAGCTTGATCCATCTTTCTATTCTACAAATAAGTGTTCATTACATTATTTATGAGCCAAACTCTGTGCTCAAGCCTAGGAATACAAAGGTTGAAAACAGAATGAAACAAACAGAAAGCATGGCTATTTCTATTAAGCAGCTCATAGCAGAATAGGAGAGAAGTTGAGAAGAAAAGAAAAATGTTATGATATAATTGTTACAAAGCAACAGAATAATACAAGGTAATAACGATACTAACAGACATACCAGGTTAATCATGTGGTACTATGTTCAGGTCTTTACAGACACTACATCAGTTGCTATCAGTTGCTTTCTGTAGGGGACACTGTGGGGTGCCATTCAGACCCCCTGCAGGACTGAGACCCCACCGCAGGACCAAGGCTCTCATTGCCCCAACTGTTGTTAAGCTGATGGCTGGCAGCTCCCAACTGAGTCTCTCTCCAGGAATTGCCTTTGATCTAAGAGAACTGCCTCCCCTTCCCCAGAGATAGCCTGCATCCCAACACTGTCCATGTGGGTAGACAAAGGTTTGGACCCCCAGCCTCAAGATGGAACAAATCTGAAGGGCCAGCCTAACTTTAGAGCTCACTGGAAGATCAGTGGGGCGATCATTTGATTTGCATCAAAGTTCTTCTTCCTCTGGCCAATCCTGCCCCTCACTTCCTTCTATATCCCAAGCACACCCTGCACCAAGCTTCTGCATGCAAATCTCCATCTGAGAGTCTGTTTCTCAGAAAACCCCAGTGAAGACATCTTCCTTTAAATATGAAGAAAATAAGACACAAGAGGTTAAAATGACCAGCTTGTGAGGGCACTGTTCCTGCTCAGTGGGACAGGATTGGAGCTGGCCTTTCTATCTAGTGAAGTTTGCACCCTTCAACTGCTCTCCGGTGCTGCCTCCCCAGTCCTGTATATAGGACATGGCTGTCTCAGCACAGGGGAGGGAAGCACAGGTGTAGCAGCCACAGAGATGGCTTGGGCAGAGGTGACGAGGTGAGCTCGTCCCATCTGGTGCAAGGGCCATGCCTAGAGCCAGACTGAGTGAGGGGGATTCTGAAGAGTGGGCTTAAGTTTCCACTTAAGTTTCCACTGAGACAAAGGACTGTGAGTCTAGTCAATGGACGTATCATACTTTCCACAAATAACACTGAAGAGTCTGAAAGGCTGCCTCCCAAGATAGGCTTCCATGATTATTCGGAAGCGCTGATTCCAGAACACCCCTGGAGAGATGTTCAGTGGGGCATCAGTGATCATTAATAAAGAAAATCTCTCTCTCTCTCTAACATACACACACTTTCTTGCTTGCTTTTGTGTTTTCTTCTTTCCTGTTTTCTTGCTTCTTTTCCCAGAAGACCACAGTAGTGTGTCCTTTAATAAATATTTGGTAGCATTTGCCTTGTGTTAGCAGAACACTATGGCGATCTCGAGCATAGCATTTTGAAGGTTACAAACCATATTCACTTCATCATCATGTTTGATCCTGACAGCACCCAAATGAGGGGTTGGGTAGGGGCTCTAGTGCCTCTTTCACAGATGAGGAGTCAGAAACTCAGAGAAGTTATATGACATTTTTCAGAACACGGAGCTGGAAAATAACTAGGCCAGAACAGAATCAGACATCTTGGCTCTAAGTCAATGCTCCTTTTATCCCATCTGAGTTTCCTATGTAGCTGAGCACCTTTTCCAGAACGTGATCCCCAGGTATGAAAGGGTCTTTGCCTTTGATAACACCATTCTCTTAGCTATACAGGGAAGCTTCTAATTTTTATCTTAAACCTGTCTTTGACAACCAGCACACTGGTGGAGAGTTCACTAAAATTAGACTGGTAAATAAAGCAGCAAAACAATCTAGTGCCACATTTTGGTTGCTCAGGCTGCTATAACAGAATACCATAGACTGGGTGGCTTAAACAACAAACATTTATTTCTCACAGTTTTGGAGGCTGAAAGTTTGAAAGCGGGGACCAATATGATTGGGTTCTTCGTGGGGGCCCTCTTTCTGGTTGATGGATAGCTGTCTTCTTGCTGTATCATCACATGGCAGAGAGCAGAAAGAGCAAGCGAGCCCTCTGTTGCCTCTTCTTAGAAGGGCACCGACCCCGTCATGAAGGCTTTCCACCCTGATCAGACCCAAAGGCCCCACCTTTTAACAACATCCCACTGGAGGTTAGGGTTTCAACATATAAATTTGAAGAGGATGCAAGCATTCAGTCTATGACCTGTCTATACTTTTTTACATAAAAACAAGAAAGAAAAAATAAGAGAGAGAAAAGATTTATCCAGAGAAGTTGCCAAATAATGTAACCAGTTTCACACGGGCCTGGCAAGAGGAAGGTAAACCTCCATACTCTGTCCTGGAGCAGTGGGTACCATCCTAACACTCAGGAGCTGAGTCTTCCTGAACTTGGGACCTGGCTTGACTGCAAGAGATGCTGGGTTTTCATTTTCTTAAGCATCCTCCACATGTTGCTATTTTCATGGTCAATATAAGGGGCATTTTTGCAATGGCACCAAACTGAGCTGCATATTTTTAGAGAGTGAGAACACTGCAATTTTAGAGAAGCTCTATGAAAGGGTTTTAGGGATAGACTCACCAATTATGGTCTTAAAATGGAAGCTTTGGCCACACTCCGTGTTTAGGTTGATGTCTGGCAGAAAGCACTATAATTAAAGAGTGAATTTCAACTCCGAGTGAAAGCCAGTTCATCTGTCACCATTCCAGGGCCCGGAGCCAAGTCCTGCCATGCCCTCCACCTGCCACTGTCCCCAGGCCTGCATGAACCCCTGGAGGAGCCACTGCTTTTGTGCAGAATCCAACATCTGGGAGGTCCACAAGCATCTCATGAAAATTCTGAGAACAAACTCTTTGTGGAGGCAGAATGATGATGAAGCAGGAAAGTTGGGGCTCTTGGTAGCATTTTGTGAGAGTTTACTATTTGCTAGGAACTTGCAACACTGCTGCATTTAGTATTCATGATAACCAATGAGGTGGGTACTGTCACTGTCCAAGTTTACAGACAAGGAAACAGACGGTCCAGTAATACACCCTTTTGCTTAGCCAATCGGCTTAGCCAGTGTTAGCATGGCTAATTAAGTGGGTGCCAGCTAGGGCTGGAGCCAGCTCTTGCAGGTACAGAACCCAGAGTTAGTACATCACAGACTTCCCCTCCAGAGGAATGAGGTGGTAGCAGCTTCCAAGCTCACCCAAAGTGTCTTTTCCTAAAAAGCAGAGTCTATGGTTTATTGATTCATTTTTATTTTTTTCATTTTTCTATTTTTAGTTCATAGATTGCAATGCTAGTGTCATTTATTTTAAAATATAATCTCTCCTTTAATTCAAAATGTATGCTTATTGCATCATAAGTACTTATCTATAAGGGAATTTATTTTGGTGGGTGTTTCTCCTTTTCCATAAATCTCTTTGCAGATCCTGGCTCTACCCCCATCCCGCTTAAACCATAGTCACTCTGTATTTTATCATCAAATGATGAAAGTCTCTCCACATTATTTTGTTTTGTAAAATATCTCCTTGGATATTCATTCTTTTGGATAAAATCTACCATTTCAATGTTCGAGAAAACTCCATTAGGTTGTTACTTGGAATGATCTCAAAGTTAAACACTAATTTTGAGAGAAAAAATTTTAATTTGAATGTTCTTTAATAGCATTCTTAATATTTGATGCCATTAAAAATAGAATGTGGTATTATTCCATTACATTTTCAAAATGGTTATTGTTGACAGAGAAAAGCTATTTAGTTATGTGTTTATATTTTCTAACAGGACACCTTACTAAACTCACCATCAATAAAACTCACAGATGTGGGTGAGACAAAACTGGTTCAAGATATTCTATCCTCTTAGTGGGGTATGGGCCCCCTTTATTGACCCGGAGTGGCCACCTAGACTGCTTTGTCTAAAGATTCGACTAGAAGATTCCTAGTTCTCTGTCACAATACTTCAGGCTCCCTTGACACTACTTTCCTTAAAAAAAAAAAAAAAAAAAGAAGAAGAAGAACTTCTAAATTAGACATCTTTCCAATAAATATCTCATTAATATATGCCTACGCCTTTAATTGTCTTTAATTCCATCATAAAAATTATAAACTCAAGTCCTGTTTTTATAGTCTAAAATTATAAAGTTCTATCCTTGTCTAAAATTATAAGTTTGAGTTCCATCCTAAAACAAATCCTGATCAGGGTAGAGTCCCAAATATAATTTAGACTTGAGTTCTCCAAAAATGAAGCTAACACTAAAACTCTGCATCCACTAAAATACTCAATCTGGTCTAATTCTAGTTTTTGTTTGTCTATCTGGCTATATTTTTGGTCTATGTAACAATATTTGGCCCAAGAAAAATTAAAGACTTTAATGGGCACAACAAAAGCCTTGTAAAAATTCTCCAAACTAATTGATCTACATATTCAATGGAAACAAAAGGACTCCATAAACTTAAAAAAAAATTAAAAACACATAAAAAAACGTACAAAGTCAACTCTTGTGTTTTCTTCCATCCCCGTCTCTCCTCCCCCTTCTCCCAGTCTTACTCCTCCTTCCAGCTCCACTCCAGTCCCATGACATTTCAGATTTAGCATAAAAATAAAGTACATAATTTTAAAGGCCTAAATTTAAAAGGCTCTGTCTTTTAAACTCTGCCTGCTTTACTAAACTCTTGCAATAAAAAATAAACCATCCCAAACTAAAACAACAAATCACCAGACAGCCAACTTCCAGTCAACACTCCAACAAACATCTCCCTGGGTGACAGGAGTTTACTTAAAAAAAATTAACATGAAAATGGCCAAAATAAAATTCTCAAACTTTAAAATGAGCCAGGTTTTCTGAGATTCCAACCAACTACAGGTTATGGCCCATTCTAATACACATTTTAAAACCACAGGCCAAATCACATTAAAAAATTCAAGACTGAAATCATGATTCAAAACACCTACAACTAAAAAATTAACATTTCGTCTTTTAAATTATTTGTCTATCTAGTTTTTCCTGTTTAAGTCTACCGACTTTTCTACTAATATCAAAATAAAACTGACTATGCATAATATTAATAGTCTCTTTGTTGCATGGTTACTTTGAAAACAGTACCAAAACTACGTTCCGGTCTAGCAAGTATATGCCTCCACAGGGCTGTAATTTGGGAACCTGTGATATTAACTAAGTCAGCTGTGTATATTTGTTCTTTCAATTGTGTATTCATTCAACAACTGTTTACAGGCCTCCTTTGACACTTCAGGACTGTACCTGACAGCCAAAGGTGGCAGCCTGGAAAAACAGTCTAAGAAGCCAAAACAAGACGATTCTTAACCGTCCATCGTAGTTCTCGAACTTGGGTGAGCATCAGATTCTCTTGAGAAATGTAACAAAAATTCCAAAGTCCAGGCCCAGTTTTCACGTCAAAGAGCCTGGGCCTCTGTAGTCTATTAACTTTCCTGGTGATTCTGACACACATCCAAGTTTGAAAATGACTGTGGTCTCTAAGATATCCTTTCTGGTTTTGGTTTTGTTTTGGCCATGGTTGCTGGAGACACAGCTTAGGCTAGTGAAGAGACAGTTCTGAGTTCTAAACCTCACTCAGCTTGACATGTTGTCCTCAGGCAAGTCCCCTAACTACTCTGAGCAACTCTAATCTTAAAGATCTTTGGGTTACGTATTGCCCTTGTTCATGATCTCTAATAAGCATAACGTCTCTCAGTAGATGACACATGGACCATTGCCTTTGTGGGGTAAATTAATCCATCAGCACCTTTGCTCTGAGGCCCTTGGATCCAGGCCTCAGGAAAGGAGTCCTTTTCCTCCAGCCCCACAGCATGGTGGTTAAAGGTCTTGGTGACTCTTTCAGTGAGCATGAGTAGCTCACCAGCAGGCCCTAAGACCTTGGAGGAGAATATGCCCTTGGAAGTAAGAGGCCCTGCCCCTTCCATGGGCAGAAGAGCAACAGTGGCCCTGAAGGAAGAAAGACTCATCAAGGTCACACAGCCTTTTTCCTCTGTTACCAGATAGACTAGCAATGAATGCTACTGTCTGTTTAGCAGGCTGGAAGTGCTTGAAAAGTCATGTAAAGATTATCTGGTTCCACCTAATGGTACTCCATTGAGATGAACAGTCCTAACCCTATTTTATAGGAGGGAAAAGTGAGGTTCACAGAGGGCCACTGACTTTGCCCAAGACCAAACAGCTGAAAGGCAGCAAGTCAGTATTTGCACCCAGGACAGCCCTATGTGGTGATATCCCCCTGCAAAACAGAGCTGCTGGGGGGACAGGGGCAGAGGAGAAGGAAGGGTCTGGGAGGGATGATGGGGCAGCAAAGAGGCAGGAGGCAGCTTGGGTCACCCCACAACCTGGAGGCAGCACGGCTGCAGCCTCCGCACGGGCGGGCCTCTGGGTGACATGGAGGCACTTCTATTCCTTTCTAGAAAGCACCATATCCCCTTTTTTAAAGCTTAATTTTTATTTTTAACTGACAAATTATAATTATACATATTTATGGGGTAGGTTATGATATGTGTATATGATGCAGAAGAATACTTTTTTGAGATCTATTGCACAGCACAGTGACTATAGTTAACATATTGCACATTTCAAAACTACTAAGAGAATCAATTTCAAATGTTCTCACCACAAAACAAAAAAGTATCTGAGGGATGGATACGTTCATTTGATTGATTTAATCATTCCACAATGATTCCCTTTTTTAATGGATACTAAGTAGAAAAAAAGTTATGCTAGAATATATTTGAAATTTTCCACTGATAGAGAATCATTTTTAATTCTCCTTTCTTCCCTCCTTCACTCTCTCCCTCCTTCCTTCCCTCCTTCCTTCCTCCCTCCTTCCTTTTTTATTTCCTTTATTCTCTTTGTTTTTTAATTTTTTCCTTTCCAGACATCAAAGGAGAAAATGTTTATTTCAAGGTTTGTTTTCAGCCATTAAAAATTGCCAAAAAGCCTTTCAGCTGGAATCACCATCTTCCAGTAATTAGCCAAAATGACAAACACAAAGGGAAAGAGGAGAGGCACCCGGTATGTTCTCCAGGCCTTTTGGAAAACATGGAGTTGTTCGTTTGGCCAGGTATAGGTGAGTCTGTAAGAAAGGTGATATTGTCAACATCAAGGGAATGGGCACTGTTTAAAAAGGAATGCCCCACAGGGGTTCCCATGGCAAAACTGGAAGAGTTTACAGTGTTCCCCAGTGTACTGCTGGCATTGTTGCAAATGAACAAGGGCATGAGTCTTGACAAGAGAATTAATGTGAGTATTGAGCACATTAAGCACTCTGGGAGTCAAGACAGCTTCCTGAAACACATGAAGGAAAATGATCAGAAAAAGAAGCCGAAGAGAAAGGTACCTGGGCTCAACTGAAACGCCAGCTTGCTCTACCCAGAGAAGCACACTGTGTGAGAACCAGTGGGAAGGGCCAGAGCTGCTGGAACCTATTCCCTGTGAGTTCATGGCATAGTAGGTGTTAAAATAAAAGACCTCGGACTGTAAAAATGTTTCTCTTCATTGAGTAGAAGTGTGATGTCCTCTCCCCCAAAGAAATATTTAAAGCGAATTTTAATTGTGTCTGAATTTATTGTGTAATGTCTTCGCTATTCAAATGTAATGTATTTCTTGCTGAAAGATGTGAAGTGGCTTATTGAGCAACAAATTAATTGCTTAGAAAGTGGCCAGATATTATTTATGAAATGTTTGTACTGGTTTAAAGATAGCCCCATTAAATCATCATGGAAGAAATAAAATAATTTACATTAAAAATTGCCAAAAAAATTACACATCACTGTGGGGCTACATGCACCCCGCAGGCAGAGGTCTGCCGCTCGCTGGCAGGTAACCACAGGTGAGCTTCTGCTCTGGCCATTGTCTTTCTCATTTGAAAAACAGGTGGAAAGTGCCTCCAAGCATTTTTGTATCAGATCCAAGGGCAGAAATGTCAAACAGTAGCAAATGTCTGACACTGTCTCCAAAGTTAAAATAATCACAGCCCCATCCCATTGAGTATATAAAAAGATCACATGACTTTCTTAGGACTCATCAAGGATAAAGATAACAGTGAGTCTAAGCTCCAAGGCATCCAAAAGCCTTCAGGATCCTCACCCTTCTTCTCGCAATCAAAACCAAGAGGAATTTCTCTCAGCTCCTCAGTACTCATCAAGTGATTGCTTCTGAATATGGAACAGCTGGGAAATAGAAGAGGCGGTTTCCACACCTGCACAGGCTGGCTGGGGTAAACCGTGACATTCTGAAACTTTCAGGCAGGAAAAGCCTTTCAGGCCCCAGAAAACCTTCATGATCCCTGTGATATGCAGAATAGAAGTGACTGGAAGCTGCCTTGGAGGCCTGTATGGACACAGGGCACTTGCTGGAAGGAAGAGCCCAGTGCACATCTCAGCCTGTCGTCATCGGACGGAGACCACATTGAGATATCCTGCTTTCTCACCAGAGACCATTATTCAAGTGAGAACCACATCATAGTGGCCTATATTTGTCCTTAACAGCATTTATCAAAGCCCAGATGTTCCTTTGATAACAGAAGGAAAAGAAGACAAAATAAAGATACTCTTGTAATTTTGTGATTATTTGCAGAATGAAAATGGGAGGAGAGCTGCTGGTTGGTTCAGCATTTCTCCAGGAGAAATTCTTTACACTTGCAGCAGACACCCCTAGGCCTCTTTTAACATTCAAAACCCTAGAAAAATACCCAGACATCGTGACCTCTCCATTCAGCCCCAAATACCTACTTTTGAGCTCTTCAGTGAGCACACTTTCATCTTTCACTCTGCAACTCAGTGCTTAGCAGAGGGGTGACAGTAGGTGTCATGGGTTGAACTGTGTGCCCCCAAAATTCATACACTGCAGTCCTAACCCCTAGGTCCTCAGGATGTGACCTTATTTGGGATATACTCTTAACAGACATAATCAAGTTAAAATGAGTTCATTAGAGTAGGCCTTAATCCAATGGTGGTCTGGCGTCCTTATTAAAAAGGGAAATTTTGACAGAGACACTTGCACAGAGGGAAGATGGAGTGAAGAGGTGCAAGGAGAGGGTGCCACCTACAAGCCAAGGGGAGAGGCTAGGGACAGATCCTTCCCACAGGGATCTTGGAAGGAATCAACCTTGTCTACACTTTGATCCCAGACTTGCAGCCTCCAGAGCTGTGGGAAAATGATGTCTGTTGTTGAAGCCACTCAGTTCGTGGTACTTCATTATGGCAGCTGCAGCCAAGTAACAGAATGAGTGTGCACTCGGTGAGAGCATCCACTCACTGATTCACAGAGGGCCTGCTCTGCCCCAGTGCTGCTCTCCAGCATAAAATGCTCATCATACTGATACTTCCCACCCTATCGCATGCACATATTCAAATGGCTCATAGGGTTGAAGTATCTCCTGTACGAAGCGGCGCAGACAGAATGCGATGTGCTCCATGTGCTGTCTCCTTGCATCCACATGCAGCTGTCCGATGTGGCTCTTCTGGTCACTCCTGTTCTAAGAGGTGGCATTGCACGTTTTAAGGAAGGACCACTCTGGGACACTGCCTGGCCAGATCCCAGCTCTACCTCCTGCCAGCTCTGTGACTTGGAGTAAATTATACTCTAAGTCTCAATTATTGGTCTTTTGTTTTAAATTGTGAACAGGAACAGTTTTACCACCTGAACTGTAAAGCAGAGCTTCTCATACAGCAAGAGTCACAGTTTGCTACTGATCCTTCCAGCCTGTGCGAGGGCAAGGGGTGGAGGGAGCTAGGGTTGGTCCCATCTTCCCATCTGCTTACCCCAATGAGTCATGCGGTTGTCAACATCTCCTGTGTGTGCCACGGCATGATAAATCAGGAAGCTCTGGGCACAGGCTCAAGGCTGAATGGAGCCATGCAATGCCTGCAAACTGCTTGGCACTGCCACACTCACTAACATTTGTTAAGGATTTGACCTCCCATACATCAACCTGCAGAGCCTGAGCTCTCGCCACTGTCTGCATTGTTGAATGCAAGATGGCATCCTTGCCGTCACTTGTAAAACAGGGCTTTTTCAACCAAAATTTAATATTAAGAGTGAATATTAATAATAGTGATGTTACAGTTGCTACCCCCTCATCTTCCTGGAAAGAAATGCTGTCACATCAAGATGGTCCCACAGGGAGAGGTAGGTCTGGTTGTGTGACCCAGGAGGACCAGAAAAGACCCACATAAATGATTGAGGGACACAGAAGGAAGGACAGAGAAGATGCAAGCCTTCAGGACAAGGGTCAGTGAGCTTCTTCTGTAAAGAGCCAGATAGTAAATATTGTAGGCCGCACCAGCCACATTTGTTCCCTGTTGCATATTCTTCTATTTTTTTGCACCCCTTTAGAAATGTGATAGGACCATTCTTCACTCCTAGGCTATACAAAAACAGGCTGCAGGCTGCAGGCTGCAGTTTTCTGACCTCCGACCCAGAAGGCAGATATGAGACACAGCATGAACCCAGTCGTTATGCACCTCACTGGGTGGGGAGTTCACACCTGGGAACCAAAAATCCTACAGGCAGCTTGACAGGGAGTTTGTGTGCTTTTTCCAGGAATAAGGAGCAATATAAGGGATGCCATCTGGAAGGCAAAATATTGTAATTTTATGACCTGCTGATAGTGGTCCTTCCTAACTGGGGAAATGAATGTCCTTTTGCAAAATAACGAGGAGAATAGATTCTAGTTTTTTAAAAAAATTATTCTTATTTGATAGGATGAAAGGGCAGTAACCACATACCTTCCCCGAGTCAAAAAGCAGAATGCCAGTCCACCTGTCCTCTCTGCACCATCTTGGTCTTTCTCACTCTGGTCCAGACTACTGCTCACCCTTCTCTCTGAAACCAACTCACGTTGTTGCACTGCTACCCCCTGAACCTGTCTCATCCTTCCCCAGCCTCCTGTGTCCCAGAAACCAGGGTCCTTACCATGACTGTAATGTCCCCCCTCCTTCACTCTGGGCCATAGTCCTGGTTCCTGGGATCCCAACCCTCTGACAATGAAAACTTCTAGTCCTTCTCATGATCCTTAACTGAGAATGCCTGGTGATTCTCCCATACTCCTCAAGTCCATTGCCACTCCAAATCCTGCTAAAATCCTGAGTGGTTTCATCATCTTAGGGAGAGTAGAAGCCCATTTGAAACTCTGGTCTCAGTTTCTTGTCTGCTTCAATACCAGAGACCTTCATTTCCACCCCATTACAACCAATTGCCTCCATGATCACACCCCAAACCCTGCCATGGCAATGAATTCCATCACCATTTAAATTGTAGTTTTCCTAAGCAGCACTTGCTGATATGGACCACAGTTTTCTTTCTTTCCAGCACATTCACACTTTAGCCCACTCACACCAGCTCTTTAATTTCACTGTGATTTCTATTCTTCCACTCACTCCATGGTATCCATCCTCACTGGTTCATCATCCAACCAAGACCTCCCATTGGTCCATTATCTCAGCTTTCCTTTGAGCAATGTCCTTAATTCTCTTCCTCCCAATGGGACTAACCCAATGGGCTGTCTTTCCCTGCAGCTTGTCTCAGTCTGCTGAGCATGGCTGAGGAAATTTCCCATGGCCACAGCTGAACACACAGGTGCCTTTATAACTTGTGGACCTTCAGCTTCAACTGATCCCTGGCACAGTTTGATCAATTGGTCCCCTCTCTTCCATTCCTTGCAGCCACTGTTTTCAGTGCTTGCCATTCTCAGGCCTAGACCTCATCCATCCCTTTCTGCTCTCAGCCAGTGCCTGACTTCTGGCCTCCCAGAGCAAAGAGGGGCCATCTGTCAATATCTCCTTCAGCTTCCTTCCCCTTCACCCCCTCTATAAGCCACTGCATCTTTCCCTCTTGATTTCTCCTAATACAGAAGAAGGGTGTCCGTTGGAGGTCAATGCTTCCATCTGTGCTCTAGAGCTCATTATTCCTCATGCCTTCAGAGGCCTCCATCTACCAATTACCCCCAATCCAGCCCCACTCCCATTCTTCCTATAACTTTAGTGTGTCCCTCGACACCGACACTTTACTTTTTGCGTAAAAACATGTTGAAATATCCCCCTCGTAAGAACAACACTTTAACCCAAAGCTCCTCATCTCATGGTCTGGGTTTCAGGTGACCCACTTCCCTAAAAAATATAGGGAAAATTTGATATATACGGTGGAGCATACTATTTTTAATTCATTGTCACAAGTAGTCTGTAACCGAAACATGATTACCAGCTAATGTTCCACAATTTTTTTTTTTTTTTTTTTTTTTTTTTTTTAGCTGTCAATCTTCTTCTCTGACTTTTCATAGCCAAGATGCTTTGGAAAAGTTTGTAGTTTCTACTTCCTCAAATCACTACTGTTGAGTTTCTTTCCTCTTTACTCCACTGAATTTTCTTTCTTTCTTTTTTTTTTTTTTTTTTTTGAGACGGAGTCTTGCTCTGTCGCCTAGGCTGGAGTGAGTGCAGTGGCACAATCTCGGCTCACTGCCAGCTCCACCTCCCAGGTTCACGACAGTCTTCTGCCTCAACCTCCTGAGTAGCTAGGACCACAGGTGCCTGCCACCATGTCCGGCTAATTTTTTAAAACATTTTTAGTAGAGACAGGATTTCACTGTGTTAGCCAGGATGGTCTCGATCTCCTGACCTTGTGATCCGCCCGCCTCGGCCTCCTAAAGTGCTAGGATTACAGGCGTGAGCCACCACGCCCAGCTAATCCACTGAATTTTCAAAGGACTCTTCATGACTAACCCAATGGACATTTCCAGTCTCCATTTTCCTTGAAGTGATGAATCACATCTCCCTGGCCTGGGTTCCATGATAGCAAATGCCACCAGTATGCCTCCCCTGTCTCCAGCTGCTCTTCCTAGAGTCTCCTCCTCTCCTCAGGGGACTGCCCTTGACCCTTACTCTTTGCATCTGACATTCTCCATGGGTGTCCTCATATCCCTACAACTTCAAATACCACTGACATGCTAATGATCGCCAAACATAACCAGGCTAGACCCTCTGCCCAGGCTCCACGCTTATATATTCAGTGCTTACTGGACACCTCCAAGCAGATGTCCTCTAAGCTCAGCATGTTGAAAACTGAACACATAATCTCATTGCCACCCACAACCACATTCTTCCACTGGTTCCCCTCTTACATTCTTTATCTTGGAACTGGCACCACCAGCCATGGGGCTGCCCAACTCAAAACCCTAAGTCTTGTCCTTGATTGGTGCTCAAGTGGACTAAATGTTCATCTAGAAAGGACACTATATAAGGAAAGTCTGAATAAATATCATTTTAAGTATAAATTTCAGATTATAAGTGAATATTCTCCCTGTGGCAAACACACTCCATCTAGGTTTGTAGCAAACAAACAAACAAAAAACACAGTGCCTGAGTTTCCTTGAAATCTATCTCCTGCCCTCTTGCCTACCTCTCCAATTTTATCTCTCATTAGTCTGCTTCCTACCACCCCACTCTCACACCTGGTAGTCTGTCAACACACTCTGTGTTACATGACTTTGTACACTATTAGTGTGAGCAGCACTATTGACTTACAAAGTTAAGTCAGTTTACTTATAGGATAAATTCATATCATCCTTCAAAACCCAGCTCAGATAATCCACTCTGAAATCCCCTTCTACAGCTGCCTCCTCCACCACCATCGCCTCTAAATGCCTACTTCTTCTCCTCTAAATGCCTAGAGATGTTTACTGTTCCACTAATGAACTGCATTGCAATTTGCTCATTTTTAAACCTCCCTGTTATATAATGAGCTCCTTGAGACCAAAGACTGTGCTTCAGTTTCACTGATTCTCCAAGACCTATAATAGCAAGCAAAAAAATATTAACAATAGAAAGAGTAATGTAGTTGTAGTTTGCATTTACTAAGTGTTCACTGTGTGCTAAACAGGAACAATAGTACTATTTTTTTCATAAACCGCCCTAATCCATAAATATGTATTGAATGAATTAAGTTAATTAATAAAGGAGTAATAGAGTACTAATTTATATCTCTATAAAGATTAAGACTATTATTATTCACATACTACAAAACCTCTGTAAATAATTATTGAGTCAATTAGTTAATAGATTAGTCACATAGGAAGCAAATAATGGGAAGCCGATTTAATAAAATCTCACCTCTATGTGGTGTGTTCTAGTTTATAAAACACTTTTATTTACACTGCAAGAACTAATAACTACATCATCCCATGCCTTAATTACTATCATGCAGAGGGCTGAACTGAGGCTCAGAGGTGCTACATAATATGGCCAAGATCACAACTCGTGACCGGTGAGCCAAACTGCCAGGGATTTCATCCAAACTACTCCCTCTCAATCCCCACTGCCCCACAGCTGCCACCTCCTCCGTATGACTCCGCTGCAGCCTCATAAAGTGGTTCCCTGTGGCTTCTCATTGCAGGCAGAAGTTTCCAAAGACGTCTGTAATGGCCCAGCATCTGCTCAGTTTATGAGCTTGTGTGTTGGTGAGTAACCATCTTTCATGTTGCTAACTTCAAAGACGCTTCTAGGGAAATTTCTAACTAAGAAAAAGTCATACACACGAAACCAGACTTGGATCTATATTCCTTCTATGTCCTCATGACAAAGTACTAAGTTCATCCCCAGCAAAATTCCTAGCGAAATTTCAAAGGCTCAGAGTGAATCTGATTTCTCTCTAAGAAGTTTGACTCCCAAAAAGTGGACATCCCCACCAACTTCCCCAAACACAAAGCTACATGGAGAGAGTACAAGAATTGGGTCTCCTAAGAGCATCTGAACTCCTCTTTCATGGGGTCTCATTCATGATGCTGGGTGCCTGGGCAAAACTTTAGAAATTCTGAGGCACAAATGCATGTGAACAAACAATCTGAGCTAAGCAAAGTGGTTCCAGCACCATGGAGGCCTCCCTTGGGGTGCGGAACAAGGGCATGGGTGAACTGTGGGAATTTGCTGAAGCTCACACAGCTTCCTTGAACACAGACTCCCAAGGCAACACACTTGCCCCGCGTTAGAGACCTGTGTCTGATCTCTGCAGGAGCAGGAGCAGCTGCTGCTCGTTCCATTTATCAAGCACTTGCTATATGTGGTGGGCAGTAGGCTAAGCATGTTACACACAGGACTTTACCCAAATTTCAACTTGTAGGTAATAGGCAACATGGTGAATTCTACCTTAAGGAAACCGGGGCTCAGAGCAGTGCAGTGACTTTCCCTATGTTATTCATAGAGTAGGAATAGAATTAGAACGGAGATTGAGATCTGCCCACCACCAGGCTCTGTGCTTCCCAGCTTCTGCTTTTGCCCGGGTCCTTCTGCTTGCCTGTGGGTGAGCGATCACAAAAGCAGAAGGGAAAAAAAACCACATGCTACAGCATAACTGAGCCAATGCTAAGAATTACAAACTTTAAAGGGAAATTTAAAAGACATTTAAGCCAACCCCTCGCACAACAAGAGAACCTTCAACATATTGGAATACTCCAGTGACAGGGAGCTCATTACCTCAATCTTACTCCATCACAGCAAGATAAACAATGCTTTCCACTATCTGACCCAGCCCCTTCTCTCCTCTTTCCCCATCTCACCTTCCCATGACACCAGGCACTCCATTCATACTGAAGCCCTCACTCCATCCTCTTAAGCTGGGTTCCTCTCACCTCCTGGACTTCATACACTGGGGAGAAGATGTGGATGCTTCTGTAATAAGTCAAACCGAGTTCCTTCAGGAGGTCAGGGAATTCAGCACACTCAACAGTAAGGGAGAATAAATGAATGCATGACTGAAGGATCATTTTTAAAAACTTTGTGTAGCACTAGCCATTTGTAATATACTATCACTATTTTTAATCAGTGATTAAAATTATTATAAGTCATTAAACTAAGGAAATTTTCTAGTGGGTTGAACTCAGGGATGGTCTAATTCACCGTTAGCTATGTAGAAGGGTCTGAGGGGTCTCAGGACAGGCAACCTGCCTAAAATATTTCCCCCATGTGTTTGGCAAAAGTTCTGAATCTCTGCTCTCAGAATAGAACTGGTTTACCCACTTGTTAAACTGTGAACAACCCTGAGAAAAAGATATTAAAATATTGATATTTTCACCTTAGCGTCAATAACTTTGTTAATTCCATTTGGTTCAAGAGGCTCCAGGATGGCACCAGAAAATAAAATAATAAGTAAACAAGGTCCTTCTATTCTTAACAGTTGCCTGTTCAAGACAACTGTTCAGGGGTGAGAAGGAAAGAAAAACCACTTTTTCATCACAGTGTCTTGCCTTGGGATTGTCATTCTAGATGAGAAGCATGGCTTAAGAGCATGTAGTCAGGAGTTCCCCAGAGTGGGCACAGAGGAGTTATAGAGCGAGAGGAAGACAGGGCGGTACCAAACGCCAGCTCCCTCTACCTCACAGTTTTGATTGAGGCCATTTTTGTTTACATGGTTTCTGACTGATTCTAGGCTGAAGGATATCTTCCAGAGCTAAGAAGGATATCTTCCATAGCTAAGAAGGATATTTTGAAGAAAATATTTAAAGCTAAAGGCTAAATAACCAAACCCAAATGGTAGATTTTCTGTTGGCATATTTTGTTCCTGGCTCTATATCCTTTAAATATAATTAAGCAAATTTTTGATGGACCAGGTACAGAACTGGCACTGTATAGGAGAAAGTTACTGTAAGAAATCCGTACATTTTCTCCATCTTCGAAGACTCTAAGATCTAGCAAGGGTTTAAGACATAATCATTCAGCAAACATTTGTCAAGTGCCTCCCAGACTCACTATGTACAGCTGCACAGATTGTGCATAGCACAACTGCAGGGGTAACATTTACAAAGATTACCTGTGAAAGGACCCCATGAGAACTGGTAGTACATGGCCTAACCCAGCCATGCCACCACTGCCAACCTTTACTGAGCATTGAGTACAGCAATTTTATGTATAATATCTCTTTCAAGCTTAAAAACAACCTCTTTGAATTAGGTACAATCGTCTCCATTTTACAGGTGAGACAACTGAAATGCAGAAAGATTCTTTAAACTAGCCAAGGTCACATACTTAAGGAGTGCCAAAGGTAGGGTTCAAAACCTGGCTGCCCAAACTCATTTCCCATGTGGCTTTCAGTACTCCACGACCACCCTCACCATTCATTCATTTGTTCATTCTGCTATTCATTCATTTCTTCAACACACATTAATTGATCACGTCTACCTTTAAATACTGACCTAGGTCAAAGTGGAGACTTATATCTATTATTTAAAACCAAACAACTATAAATAAAATAATATTGAGCATCTACTCTATACTGGACATTTTGCTAAGTGTGAAGAACTCAACCATGAATTACAAAATATCTGCCCTCTGGGAGCCCAAAATCTAACAAGCAAGCAAGAAAAATCCTTTCATTCATTCGGTAAATATTTACTGAACACTGACTCCCACAGGTGCTGAGAACGTCACAGTAAATGAGACAGATAAAGTCCCTGTCCTCCTGCAGCTCCCATTCCAGAGAGGGCAAGCAATACTCAACAAGCACACAAATGACAACAGTTCACAGCGATAGTTCCCAGAGGCAGTACAGCAGGGTGAAGGGGTGGACAGCGCAGAAGGGAGCTACTCTGGATGGGGTGGTCAGCAATCCCTTGGAGGAAGTGACCTGGGGCTCAGAGCAGAGGAGGAACAAACCCTATAGAGGTGTGATCTTTTCCCAGAACAGGGCTGACAGTGGTCTCTCTGCCAGCAGCACCCACAGCCACTGGGGTAGAGCCGTGCCGTCCTAAAGGGAGTGTGAGAGACCCCACAGCACCCTCCACAGTCTATACACTTTAGTCCAATGTGGGACATGTCTGAGGGTGGAATGCGTGCTATGAAACACTGTGCAGGCTCTCCCGCACCAACCCAGGAGCACTGTCTTCTTCCTAGTAGGTGAGTACAAAAGTAATTGCAATTTTCCCATTACTTTCAATGGCAAAGACCGCAATAACTTTTGCACCAACCTAATACGATCGTTTTCTATCAAACTGATGGAGCACATTAAGGCCACACAGAATTGATTCTTCATCATCCTTTTTGGTCCTCAGGCCAGAAGGCCCAGGTGAGCAGGCACTGACTCCAAATTGTTTAATGCTTGTATAAAACCTAATTTTCCTATCCAAATATGCACAGAGTTTACGCATACACACACAAACACTCTCAAAGAGGGAGCCTATGATGCATCTTCTGACACATTCATGTTGCTCATTTATAGCCGTAGCCCCAGTGCTTAGTGCCTGGTACAAAGTAGGTACCCACCAACTGCTTGCTGAATGAATAAGTAACTGAACAAAGGGGAAAGGCAGCCAAGGCAGGGGAAACTATAACTGAGTCTTAAACCCAGCACTTCTCTGTTGGCTACTGGCTCCCTCCTGCACCCATGGAGAGAAGTGAAGCCTTCCAGAAAGGAAGGGAGCTGAGAACCAGTTTCCTCACCTTTCTCAGTTTCTTAAGACCTACCAACATTGCAGTGCCAGCTTGCCAGCTGTTTCTTTCTCCTTCTCAATCTCTCGGTCTCAGAGAGACAGAGAAGAGGTCCAGGGGGCTGCCAGATGTGAGGCTGTGCCCACACCACACTTACCCTTGCACATCATAGCAATTACAGTCACCCAGGCAGCACAGTCCCTGGCAGATGTGCATCCCAGCTTGGGAGAGGAGTTACCCGCATGCTGAGTGTTGCAGCTGCTGACTACATGATTCGTTTGGCACTCTCAACCGAAGTGAGGAAACAGGGTGAGCTAACCGGTCATGTCTTGCTGGCCCCTGGGATATAAAACCTATCCCTGGACAACTTTTCTGATGAAATAGTGACAGGGTATGCACTGTGAGCTGCCTCAAAATGGCTTGTGTGTGCATGTGCGTGTGTGCACGCATGCATAAGCTCTGTGCATATTTCGACAGGACATTTAAGCTTTATACAACATTAAACAAGTTTGGAACCAGTGACCACTCACCCGGGCCTTCTGGCCCAAGGACCAAAGGGATGAAGAATCAGTCTTGTGTGTCTTTAATACGCCATCAGCTCAGCGCCTACAGTAGTAAGAAAACAGTGTGCCTGGGTTGGTGCAGTGTTTAAGGCACCCATTCCACCCTCAGACATGTCCCAGGCTGGATTATTAGAGTGCAAAGCCACCGTGGAGGGTGCTGCGGGGTCCCTGACTCCCTCTAGGACTGCAGGGCTCTACATTAGCAGTGGTGGGTGCTGCTGAGGCAGACCACCATCAGCCCCCTTCCAGGACTCTCTCGGCTGGAGGTCATGCCCCACTCAGAGCAGCTCGTGGTAATGAGTGACCAGTGTGAGGCCATAACAATTTTAAACGTCATCCCAGCTTCAGCATCCCTAAAGGGCCAGCTGAGGCCTCTACTGAGACAACACTAAGATTCATCTTCTCCCTCAGCCCAGTCCTGGGCCTTCCCTTGCCTCCTAACACCCCTGTTGGTAGAATTAATTTTTTGCTTAAAAAAAAAAATTGGCCTTCCTACTAAACTTCATCTCAGAGTCTGATTCGTCGGGAACTGGAGCAGCGACAGCCACTGTCTTCAGTGGGGAGACTCTGGGTTTAGATCTGGGTTGAGTATAAATTTCAGCTCTACAAAGTACTGGTTATGTGAGTTTGGGCCTGTTTGAGCCTTAGCCTCCAAATCTAGAAAATGGACACAGTTGTGCACACCTTGTAGGGCAGTTGTGAAGACTAAAATATAGAAAGCATTTAGCATGGTGACTGGCTCATGGTGATTTAGTCATTCCATGAATAGGAATTTTTAAAATATATGATTGTGTGTGGTCATTAGAGGTTGGGAAGTTCAGAGGAGTGGGAGGAGACAGGGAGGTTAGTTAAGGGTATGCAGTTTCAGGGGGATGGGAAGAATGATTCCTACAGTTGTGTAGCACTGTAGTGGAAGGATGGCTAACAATTAGTGTATATTTTGAAAACTCTAGAAGAGAGGGTTTGGAATGTTCCCAACACAAAGAAATGATAAATATTTGAGGCGACGGATATGCTGATTGCCCTGGTCTGATCATTATGCATTGTATACGTGTATTAAGATATCCCTCTGTATCTCATAAATATGTAAAATTATTATATGTCAACTAAAAATAAGAGCAAAAGATGATAGAGCTATTAGCAAACTCTTTCCCTTAATAACAGTTATCCATAAAAAGTGTGTGTGCGACTGTATATATGTCTGTGTGGATATATACATATATATAATTGTATAGCTCAGCTTTAACTGGTTGTCATGTGGGGAAGTTACACTCTCTCTGCCTCAGTTTCCTCCTCTGTAAAGCGGTTTGGACTTGAGAATTATTGCTGATGTTTCTTGAACACCTGCTCTACAGCAAATTCCATGCTGAGCATTATACTTTATTTGCTCTTCAACAAATCCTGCTGGACTGATATTGCTTATATTTCACCATTATTTTCATCTTACAGGGGCAAGCAGGGGCATCAAGAGGCTGTGAAATCTGGCCAGATGGACCTCAAAGCCGAAGTGATGTCGTACTGCTTCCTCACTTAGATGGTGTACATGCTTCCCACCGGTGCTGACATTTTTTAGGATCACAGGACTCTGCTTCCAGCTTAATGAAAAACATTTGCAGAAAAGATCAAGTGAATTCCATCAACCCACGGGTACAGGCAAAGGCACAGGACAGAGGCCAAGCAGACAAAGTTGATTCCCTTTCATTGCGTGGTTCAAAAGCTGTTGGGGCAGCCACTGCTGTTTCCATCTGTCCTGAACTCAGGCTTTGTCTCTCTCACTGAGCTCCAGGATGAGGTCAGGAGAGAGGTGCTGGAAAGCTGAGCAGGACAAACTGTAACGAGACATCTCTCCTCGCTCCACCTCGCACCTCTCAGCTGCAACCTTCTTCACAGTCCGCTCTGCCAGCAGCAACCTGCTCTGCACCCATTGCTCAAAAGGGCTCAAAGTCAAGGGCAAGAGCATTTTCCAAATGGTATGTTGAAGTATTCATGTAAAACACACATAGAATGGAGAGGACAAAATCCTAAATAAATATTCTGTGTTTTCCCTGGCTTTCAATCCAAATAGTAAATTTAATTCAGTAGCACCTTGATATGGTTAGGCTCTGTGTCCTACCCAAATCTCACCTTGTAGCTCCCGTAATTCCCACACGTTGTGGGAGGGACCCGGTGGGAGATGACTGAATCATGGGGGCAGGTCTTGCCTGTGCTGTTGTCATGATAGTGAAAAGTCTCAGGACATCTGATGACTTTTAAAAACAGGAGTTAACCTGAACAAGCTCTCTCTGCCTGCTGCCATCCACGTAAGATGTGACTTGCTCCTCCTTGTCATCTGCCAAGATTGTGAGGCCTCCCCAGCCACATGGAGCTGTGAATCCAATTAAACCTCTTTCTTCTGTAAACTGCCCAGTCTCGGGTATGTCTTGATCAGCAGCACGAAAATGAACTAATACATACCCCTAAGAGAAAAGTTGCTGAAATAGGGAATGCAAGCTGAATGCCAGTTGTCCTGGGAATATACCCTTAGGAGATCCCACATTTGGGAAGCAGGGGAGGGGTGCGATGATCACACAGGTAGGCTCCGACACTCGAGAAGATAACTCAAGCTAACCTGCAGCAGCCTTGCTGGCTTGGTTGGTGTGAGCCTTTTGAGATGCAATGTACATTTGTTTTATGAACAAAATGGTATCTTTACTATTTCACTTGTTTTGTAAAACAATTTTTCTCCAAAGAGTACAACTGCACACAATACACAGATGATACAATTGTCCACACTTTCTCAAAATCTAGCTTGTCATCCACCAAAGCACTCTCATGATAGTGCAAAGTGAAAGCCTTTACATAGTTTTAAAGATCATTGTTCCACTGCTTCAAGCCCTATAAGGATCTGCAGTATCCAATGTACTTTACACTTTGGACCCTGTCCTCTTCTGCACCTGCTGGTCCTGCAACACTGAGCTACTTGCATGGCCCTGCCTGAGCCTTACTGATGCATGTCCCCATGCTTCCACACATGCAGTGCCCTCTGCCTCAGACACTGTGTCTTCTCCTCTTGGCCATATAACAGATGCATACTCATCCTCCATGTCACAGTTTGGTCATAATATATTTGTGGCGCTTTTCCTGCCTGTCTATGGTGAATCTGGGGGAACCTTTTCAGTATCCCGCTGCAGCCCAGGAACAATTCCACTGTGCAGGTGGACTCTTGAGTCTAGACTTGTCTGGAGATCTAATTGCTTAGCTTCATTTAGTGTGTGTGTCTGTGTGTGTGTGTGTGTGTGTGTGTATGTATAAGCTACCCATTCAAAGTCTACTTCAAAGAAAGAATTCTGCTCCCCTGATTGGTCAGTGGGGATGGTGTGCAGATGGAGGAGACTTCTGAAATCTCATGGACCTGTCTTGAGTACATACTATGTGATAAGGGCTGCTCTATACACTGCATTTCTGTTGCTCTAGGGAAGGTTTCTAACACACTAGCTGGTTTGAAGGCACCAGGAGTTTAGCAGGCAGGTGAGTTTTAGAAAGCCTTTCCAGAGAGAAGGGTTTGCATGTGCAAAGAATTCTTTCTTTGAAGTAGACTTTGAATGGTCAGCTTATACACAGAAACACACATGCGTGCGCGCTCATAAAAGAAATGAAGTCAAGAGATTAGGTCTCCAGACAAGTCTAGACTCAAAAGCTCATCTTTGCTAATCTATTTCAGAAATTCAACCAAGTAATCTTATCTGACTCTGAAAGGGTCCATACAGATGTGGGTTCAAATCCCAGCTCAGTCATTTAATTTCAGTTTCCTTACTTGAAAAACAGATCACGCTACAAACCTAAATTTCTCGTGAATATTACATGACTTATAAATATTTGATATTTAAGAAATATTTCCTTTTCTCCCTGAATAGAAAGTACATAAAGATGAGTATTTTACATACACACAGTGCATACGTGCCTGTACACGTACACATACACATATAGACACACCCTCACAATTCATGTCAGAACGACACAATGACATTTCTATACCCTGAAGGCAGAATTATCCCCTCCCTCTGATTCACATCAAAGGAACATGCCAAAATTCTTAGTTCCAATTTGGGAACTTTAACACACAGATAGGATGTTGGCTCTGACATTTCCATGCTTTTAAGTCGTACTTGTTAACGCTTACAAGCACTGTGACATCTCATTCCACCTTGGAAACATCTACTCAGACCCATAGGCTGTGTGTATTGTGAAAGGACATGCTCAGAGCTCCATCCTTTTTTCTTCTTTTGTAGGTAATTCACATGTCAGTAACATAAATGTTTAGCAAAAACAGAGTGGAAGCATTGTAAAATCACCCAGAGAAGTTATGCTTTGGTTTATGCATCTTTAACAATAGTATTTGACATCAAAGCACTATTTATCTATAAATTTAATAAATAATTTTTTAGTGATGAAACTTAAGGATCACAAGTATATCAAAAGAAAAAAAAACACTTTAAATTAAGGCTGGTAAGTATGCAACTAGCAACAACTGTTTGAGACTAATTTGGCAATAAAAATCTAGGGTCTTAAAATGTAAATTTCTCAAGCCCAATAATTCCACTTTGGTGAATCTTACCCCAGGAAATAACCTGGACTTCTGGAGGAAATTTTAGGTACCAAGTAGCTCATTTTGCTATTTTTATAATGATGAAGAATAATAAACAATTAAATGACCAAAAATGAAATAGACTAGTGAACTGGTGGAATAACAGGACAGCTATCTCTGTGAACAATATCCTTGCTTGTTTGTTGTTCATCACTAGAAGGTGAGCATCATGAGAGTAGGAACATAGAAGACTCAGTGAATGAGTGAGTATATATACACATGCCTGCATGAATGCATGATTTAGAGAGATATGTAACAATTTGGAGATACATATATAATGAAATATTAGGTAAAAACAACCAAAAATGCAACATTATAAATAGAGATTACAATGATATCAGACCACAGAGCCTAAAAAGATTGAAAAAAAACACATGAATTAACTGACACAGGTAACTTCTAAATAACTGTGATTTTCATTCTATATTTCTGCATTGTTTGAACTTTCTACAGCTAACAAATATTATAATAGGACTTATCTCTTGAGGTTCATATGAAGTTTAAATGCTTAGCACAGTGCTGAAGACAAAATGAATTTTCATTAAACGTTCAACAGTTTTGAAAAAATACTATAGTATTGTTTTGAATTAAATACTGCCCTTTATCCTCTCTCCCTCCACAATTCCCTACAAAATGAAGTAAAGGAAAATAAGCATCTAAACCCACAAAGATAACAAAAAAAGAACAAGGAAAAAAGGAAACGCAAGGAGCAGACAGCAGATGAGGGACTTCAAACACCGTTAAGTGAAGAATGGGAGACGGAGACTTGTTAACTGACTCGGCAGAGAGGCACCAGCAGTGCCCCAGTGCCTACAGAAGGAAGCACGTACAAGACCCGCAGCTCTCCAGGGCTTTGGTGAGCAGGAAGCAGGTGCTGCAGAGGACAGGGGTACAACAGGGATTGTGTGTGACAGGAGGATACCTGAAAATCTTGACAATTGTAACATGGCTCTGTGGTGGACCATATTTACATGGCCATAATAATGATTTACTCTTGTTTCAACCCCAAATCTCGATATTAATATATTTTGTGGATTGTAAAAGAGGTGATAAAAGAGACAGAGAGCTAAGTCTCTATCAAGGCAAGAAGTGAATAGTCACTTCTGAAGTTGACAAATCAAGGAACAGTGGGATTCCATGGGTAACTGGTTCCAGGACCCCTCCCACCCATGGCTACCAAAATTCACAGGTGCTCAAGTCTCTTAAACAGAAAGGTGTAGCATTTGCGTATAACTCACACACATCCTCTGTATACTTTAATCATCTCTAGATTACTTAAACTATCTAATACAATGCCTACACACAGCTTTGTCTGCAGGGATTCAATGTAGTACTTGACGCACAGCAAATTCAAGTTTTGCATTATAGAATTTTTTGGAATTTTATTTTCTGATTATTTTTTATCTATGTGTCATTGAATACATGGCTATGGAACTCACATACAGAGGGCCAACTGTAACTTAGAAACACAGAGGCCAGGATGAGGAAAAAAAGTAAAAAAAGTAGTTAAAGGAGTTGAAAGTTGGGGCTACTAGGAGTGGGAGTGGCAGATGAGTAGAGATGACAGAGGGAATTCATTTGTTTTTTTGTTTTTTTGTTTTGAGACGGAGGCTCTGTTGCCGGGCTGGAGTACAGTGTGATCGTGGCTCACTGCAACCTCTGCCTCCTGGGTTCAAGCGATTCTCCTGCCTCAGCCTCCCAAGTAGCTGGGACTACAGGCGCATGCTACCATGCCTGGCTCATTTTTGTATTTTTAGTAGAGACGGGATTTCACCATATTAGTCAGGCTGGTCTCAAACTCCTGACCTCGTGATCCACCCACCTCAGCCTCCCAAAGTGCTGAGATTACAGGTGTGAGCCACTGCGCCCGGCCTGTTCTGCTTTTTAAACCATAAATCTTTGGGGACTTTTTGATTATTTCAACTGTGTTTGTACATTAACTTGATAAAATTCAAAATCAATTTTGACCAAAATCTGGCTAGGACATGTATTATCTGTTTGGTCTTGGGCAACTTAATCAGTCTCTAAGCCCCAGTCCACCTTCTGTGACATGGCAATAACACCACCAGCCTCGCAGCATTTCAGGAAGCTAACATCTGTCATGAATGCAAAGTGCTTAGCATACGCAGTTTCTACAGAAGGCTCAAAACTTTATATATAATGTGTTCTCCAAAGTTAGCTGTTTTAACTGACTGAGGGAAACTAATAACATATATGAGTAAAAGATATTTTTATACTTTTAGCAACAGCCCTGGTTTTAAATAATTTCCTCCTACATGAGCTATATTCTGTCTCTCCAGCCAGGGCCATCATGGCCATAATGACAGATGTCTAGGGTCCCTCAGACATCATGTCACAGGACAGGAATTAACGTCGCTTGGACTCTTGGCTGAGCAGTGTCTGGAGCCCAGGCTGAGCCTCTCATTTCCTGACAAAGGGAAGCAGAAAAGGGGATGGTGCAGTAAGGCCCGTGCTGTAGTTACCCTTCCACCTCACCCCCATCTAGAACATCCAGATGTCCCCACTGCACTCCACCTCTCTGCACTTCCTGCTGCTTCATGCTAAATACAGCGTGTTGTGAGGAGGGTCAGTGGGATGGGCAGGAGCAAGGGCAGCCTGGGTCCAGGCTATGCTACCGGGCTCCCGGGCACCTGGGCTCCTGGACTCAGGGCCAGCGTTTCATTTTTAGATGTCACCGTGCTGCCCAGTGTGGCCGATAACTGTAAGCTCCAACTCTTTTGCTAATAAGGAGCTGACTTCTTTCCCTCTTTGGCCATAAATAACACCATTCTTGACATTGCCTCCGGATTGTGTGTGTCTAGTCATTACTCGATAGGGCAAAATAATCCTTAAAATGAAAACTGGGAGAACCCGACTTAAGTCTTACTCTGCTTCAATCAGCCACATTATTTTCACAAATCATTTCATTTCCATGAGTCAGTTTTCTTATCTGCAAAGCTGGCATGTTGCTGGCACTCACCCTCCTTATACATGTGTCTAATTCATAGGAGCTGGAAATAATAAGAGTGATGTGCAAGCTATCAACTACTGTACAAAAGCAAGAGGGAAGAGGAGAAAGAAGATGAATGAGGCAGTGCTCTCAACCGAGAGATCAAAAAAACAATGAACTTACCTTTCTCTGTGAGGGAAGGCAGAACAACCGAAGGGCAAAAACTGGGAGCACTATTTTGAGCAACTGAAAAGGAAAAAACAGACGTTTAGTTCTTTTCTACCCTCTTGGTATCATTGAGTTCAGAAGGCATTAATAGAAGTACAAGATGGTGATCATGAAATTGGACTTGGAAGACAGCCAGCCAGTCCCAACCTGTATCAGTCAGGGTGGGCTGGATGATGCTGAGCTAACAAATAATCCCAACGCATAAGTGGCTTAGAAAGTTCAGGATCCCTCTCCTTGCACTACCTGCCTACTGCAGAGAGGCTGGGGGCTTCACTCTACATTATCCTCTCTCAAGGACCAGGCTGAAAAGGGCACCTTCTTGCCCCAAGTTTCAATAATTGCCAAGCAGGGCAAAGCGAATGCAGCAGATTTATTTCAGTCTTGCTCTTAGAGCTTTTGCCTAGACGTGACACACATCACTTCTTTCCTCATGACATTGACCAAAGCTAGGAATGAGATCAAGAGTGAGGAAGTACAGTCCTACCCCATCCCAGAGAGCAGAGAGCAGAGACGTGTGGGAAACAACACAATGCCAGCCACTATCACTTACTGACTCTGTGAACTGGGTGAGGCTCTTATCCTTTCTGGGCCTGTTTTCACATCTGTACAATGAGGATAGTACTACCTACCTGGAGAATTATGACAAAATTACAGGAGATAACACAATTTATTACTTTTGGCACTGTGCCAGGCATAAGATACCAGCTCAGCAAATGCCAGCTGCTATTAGCAAGCAGCACATCGTGGTGGCAGCCTGGACTTTGAAGGCAGAGAGACTGGATATAGACCTCAACAGATCACTTGGAAGCAGCGTAGAGTGACAAGTCTTTTAACTTCCTCTATTTTCAGTTTCAGCATTGATAAAATGAAGATGATGTAAAAATTGAATGAAGAACCATTCATACCCAGTCTGTGACACATAAATGCAAATTATCTTCTTTCCCCTTTTCTTCCTTTACTGAACAAATCTAAATCTTCATCACTCTTTTATCTCCAATGGCCCAAACTAGAACCATACATGGGATCTCCTTGCTCACGGGGAGCTGCGGCAATGTAGCACGGCCAGGAGTCAAAAGTAAGGGCTCCCGGCTCAGCGGTCCCAGACAACATTGGTTTGCTGCTTTTCTGCTGTGTAACCTTGAGCAAATTACTCAAACTCTCTGTCCTCAGTTTCCTTGTCTATAAAATGGGCATAATAACAGTGCCTCTCTTAGGGTTGCGAGGCTTAGATGAGCTGATACTGGTGCAGCTTTGATCATTCAGCAAACGTTCAATATATCCTATGATTCACTCTTAATACTGCCCTTTAACAATAATACACTCTTGCCTTGCCTTTTGTTCCTGTGTGCCTCCATGAAAAGCCATGGGTCAGAGTCATGCTCTACTCTGGTCCCAAAGTCCTTGCATGGGTCCCCTCACATCCACCTCCTTCTCTGCCTTCTTCACTTTGGTCAGGTATGCCAAGTCCCAGCCTCTCTTGGTTCTAGAGCCTTCAGCCCTATTGTATCTTTTTCTGCTTGGCATCATCTGTCTGGAAGCACCTGCTACTATCATTCTAAGGCACCAGATCTCAAACTTTGGCAGACTTGGAGGGCATGATAACATACACCTTGCTGGGTCCCACCCCAGAGTGTCTGATTTGGCAGGTCTGGGATGGGATCTGAGGTTTACATTTCTAGCAAGTTCCCCAGCGCTGTGGTTGCTGCTGATCCACACTGACCTAAGGCTTCTGTCATCTCACATTCTGGGAGCTCCTTATATAACTCACAATTGCTCATAAGTACCCCCATGTTCCACTACACCCAACTGGCCAGCTTGATACTTGTCACCCTGTTTTCACTTCTTTAAAATGTTTGTTCTTCCTAGAAGAGACTCAGAACCATGTTCCTGAGAATGCAATCTTCAGAGAATAATTTGACTATCTATGTTGAGGGCATTCAAATGTCCACACCCTTGGATCCAGCAATTCTGCTCCTAGAAATTTACTTTGAAATTCAAAGCAAACTCTGTTTGCAAAGGAAACATTTCTCAATACTGATTGAACACTGGCAATTACATAAATGTTGAACACTGAGAATGGTGGTGTGAGCTACAGCACATTCACTGGGGGGATTACCACGCATCTCACGTCAGCAGAGCATTTACCACACAGTTCTGCTGCTGTTGCTTTCCTTTCCTTTCACACCCACCATCAGTGAGAAAAAGTAACAGGCATTATCAGCCTTTGTGTGGGATCTTCTTTATTGTACAGGACTGAGATGAGTCCTGAGAATCCTCAGCTTCCCTGCCCCTAGGGCACTGAAAACCTCAACACCCTCAGTCCCTGGGAGTGCTAAAAATTCCCCAGGGGACGCTCCTACTATGAACCTTACTGTGTAACCTTGGGAAAGTTTCTCAGCTAATTTATACCCATTTAAACAGATGAATGCTAGCCTTCCTGGGATTCATGCAGTGGTGTGCAGAAGCCAACTCACAAAGGCTCCCAGCAGCCATTGTGCATGCTCCTTCCCCCCTCTGCTTTCAGAAGCAGCAAGTTGGCAGCCTGAAATCAGCCATCATGGGAGGGTTCACACCATGGGAAATGGCAACCACTTGTGTTACTGTCATATAATAAGAAATACACATTTGGTCTTCATCCCAGTTCCTGGCACAGAGCTCCTAATACCCTCATAATTTCCTGAATGATGGGAGTGATATAAGCATCTTTTATTAGAATATTTTATCTGTACTTCTGACTAACCAGCTATAAATTGGGGGTCTCCATGACCTCCTCCTTGGGGTCAATAATTTGCTAGAATGGCTCCCAGGACACAGGGAAACACTTACTAATTAAGTTTTATTATAAAGGATACAAGTCAGAAACAGCCAAAAGGAAGGAGTGCATAGGACAAGGGGGCTGGGGAAGGAGCCTTGAAGTCAAGAGCTTTTGAGTCCCTTGGGATCTCTAGAGTGACAAAAGTATCTTTTTGTCTGCTGATAGGATGACTTGTGGTTGGAGGCCCCTAGATAGCTTAAGAAGGAGGACTAGTTGCCACAAAGACCAAGGCAAGAGTAGAGGATTGGAACTCTCAGTCCCACTCCCCTAGCTCCAGGAAGAAGAGAATGGCTGGAGATTGAGTTCATTGACCAATGGCCAATGACTTACTCAATTCTCACACATGATGGAACCTTCTTAAGTCCCCTCAGCAACCAGGCTTGGAGAGCTTCCGAGTTGATGAACACACAGAGGTGCTGGGAGGGTGGGGCACCTAAAAAAGGGTGTGGAGGCTCCTCCCCCGGCCCCCTTGTCTTATGCAGCCCCTCCTTTTGGCTGCTTCTGAGTTGTATCCTTTATAATAAAACTTTAATAGTTAGTGGTTTCCCTGAGTCCTGGGAGCCATTCTAGCAAATTATTGACCCCAAGGAGGAGGTCATGTCAACCCCCAATTTATATGGTCAGAAGTACAGAAGGCTCAGGGCTTGTGATGGGTATCTGAAGTTGGGGGCAGTCTTCTGGGACTGAGACAACCTATAGGGTCTGACTTTAAATCCAGGTACTTAGTGTCTGAATTGAATTGAATCACTGGTCCAGAGGGTTGAAGAATTAGTTGGTGTTGGGGCAAAATACCCTACAGATGTGGAATCGGAAATGTTGTGAGTAAAAAATAGCTCTTACTCCCACTTCATCGGTTGTAACATATTTGCCAGCACAGCACTGCATGGAGTAACAGTAGCCTTTACCTCATCAGATTGTTAGGGAATTAAAGGAGATACTGCATGCCAAATGCTAGCCTAGTTCCAGGAGCAGACTTTATGCTTAGTAAAAGGTTAAGAAGCTGTTCATAGGATGTGAATGATGATAAAGAATAGATTCTACAGTAAATTGCTACCTACATATGGAAGTTTCTATGTGGGTTGCAGAGACACATAATTAGAAGAGCTTGTCATTTCCTTTCCAGATTCTTACATCTAGAATTGCAACAGGGTCCAAAAACATTTGCTTAGCAGAAGACAGGAACTATGAGGCTTCAACTCTCTTTTCTAGAAGTCACATTTGACTTTGTAAACAGATCTTGCCCCACTTGCAGACAATGCACAGCTGCAGATAAGATGGGCAGCCCTAGTTCTCTTCAAAGAACAGAAGTCCCAATGCCCCAGAGGCCCACCCCTTCCAGGAAGCCCTGGGCTCTGGGGTACTGCTTAACCGCAGAGCAGCCCCTTATTCCACGCACCACCCCCACCTCACCTCAGCACTTATACCCTTGTCCTCTGGAGGCTTAGAACAGTTCCTCTCTGGCTCTACTGCCAGGAAGGGGCTGCAAACAGTCTCATTTGCATTCACAATTGCTTAGCCTGAGACTCTGCAATTCTGTGCTAAGATGCGTGGAACTTTCTGCTCACTTCTGAACTCTGCTCGTAGCAGAATCAGAAGGCCCATGGCTGCAGGCTCTTTGGACGCTCCTCTTGGCGCTCTGCTGCACTAGGTCTGTGCTTTTCTCTTTCTGAATGCTGGGAGACTCTGCTCTGTCCTTTGATCTGTGACCACAGCCCTGTAAGAAGGTTATGTTGCAGTTGTCCATGTGTGCAGGTCTCTGCCTCTGAGGCTGTGAGGTCTGTAAGGGCAGGGACATGCTACCTCCTCTCTACCGACTGCCTATGGCTAGTCAGTGGCCACTGCTCCTTTGCCCCACTTCCCTTTCTCTATATCCAGCTTTCAACCGGAGTCACTTTTGTATAATCCCTTGTAGAACAGAATTTCCTGTTCCTCTCTCATGCTCTAAAGAAGCACCCCCAACCCCCTACCTCTCCCCTGGTATCCCACTACAGTAATACAAGCCACATCATGGTGTAATTCTCTGATTGGAGAGAATGATTATCTCCTGAGGATGGAGAGGAGAATAGCACCCTCCTCAGGGGGGTGTGAGTTGATACAAGGAATGCCTTTAGAGTAGTGTCTGTGACACGGTTTGGAGGTGTGTCACCTCTAAATCTCATGTTGAAATGTGACCTCCAGTGTTGGAGGTGATCCTGGTGGGAGGTGTTTGGGTCATGGGGATGGATCCGTCATGAATGGCTTGGTGCTGTCCTCGCAGTAATGAGTGAATTCTCGCTCTATGAGTTCACACAAGAAGTAGTGTTTAAAAGAGCCTGGCACCCCCTCTCTCTTGTTCCCTCTCTCTTTCTCTCACTCTCATCATGTGACAGGTCTGCTTCCCCTGCACCTTCTGCCATAAGTAAAAGCTTCCTAAGGCCTCTCCAGAAGCTGGGCAGATGCTGATGCCAAGCTTGCACAGCCTGCAGAACCATGAGCCAAGTAAACCTCTTTTCTTCATAAATTACCCAGTCTTGGATACTCCTTTATAGCAATGCTGATATAGCAATGGATGAACACGGTCTGACATACAGTAAGTGATTAAGAAAGATCTGTTTTCCTTAACATCTGTGTCCTTAGCCAGACTGTCAACCCTTTGTGGGCAGGGACTTCTAACCTCTGTGCTTCCAAAGTGTTTGGCGTATAGTAGGAACTCAATAAATCTCAGTTCCTAATTGATCCTAGTGGCAGTTCCTCAGAAACAGGGGACCAAGTGTGATACGGTTTGGCTCTGTGTCCCCACCCAAATCTCATCTTGTAGATCCCATAATTCCCACATGTTGTGGGAGGGACCGGTGAGAGATGATTCAATCATGGGAGTGGGTCTTTCCCGTGTTGTTCTCGTGACAGTGACTGGGTCTCACAAGATCTGATGGTTTTAAAAACGGGAATTTCCCTGCACAATTTCTCTCTTTGCCTGCTGCCATTCATGTAAGATGTGACTTGCTTCTGCTTGCCTTCCACCACGATTGTGAGGCTTCCTCAGCCATGTGGAACCGTAAGTCCAGTTAAACCTCTTTCTTTTGTAAATTACCCAGTCTCAGGTATGCCTTTATCAGCAGCATGAAAATAGACTAATACACAGTGTTAATGGGCTCATAGTCATCACTCAGTATAGATGTCACCACACTAAAGGACCAAACCATGGACTTGAAGCAAGACCAAAATCTATTATTGAAAATATTCATCAAATCCTTGGTAAAAATGTTTGTCTCATGTGCCAGTGCTGACAGAGAGGTGAAGGAGAAGATCCTATTCACCCTGCAAGGCTCAGGCCCAGGGATTCCTGTCTCTAGGCAGACTTTCCGAGTCCCATAGAGGCTACTTCCTACTATTATGTATGTAATTACCTAATACAAAGCTAAGAGTGGGGAAAAAAGTAATGACAACGTCAGCTTCAGTGCTGGGATTTTACATCAGTATACTGGTGTGGTTTTGTTAACTAGAGAACATGGAATTCAAGGCCATACTAATGTTCAGAACTCAGCAAATAAGTATGTTTTGGCTCAAACTATATCATACATCAAAAGACGGTTTCTTACTGGTCAACATGGCCCAGCTGTGAGAATATTCTAATTTATTAAACCAGTCTCCTTAAGTAAGGTTCCCCTTCTCCACCTAGGTCTTAAGAGGAAATAATCCATAAAGTCTTAAGACTTATCCCACCACCCACTTCTATTTGATGAAGACAACGTAAGGGAAAAAGAACCTTGTCCTGCTCTGCTGGAGAGTCAAATCACACCATGTCAACACAACCTTGTGACAGCCAGTCCTCCTCCTTCTGTTCTGAAATGAGAACCATGGAGCCACTTACACCAGAACACCCATAAGCCATGTGCATCCCATGGTGTTTCCTGCTCAGGGGCCATGGATGGAAGAATGAGAGTCTAATGACATTGTAGCACTTGTCACTTCTCTCCCCAGGCACCCAGACACTGAAAACAGGCAGTGCACACTGTGAAAGACCACCTGCGTGGGCCGAGGAGATTGCAGGAGCTGGACCTTAGGCCAAAAGGAGGGCCCCTAGGAACCTTCCAGCAACAGGCTTCCACACTTCCTCTATGGTTTCATTGTTTGTCCCCTCCAAAACTCATGTTGAAATTAAATTGCCATTGCAACAGTAATAAGAGGTGAAACCTTTATGAGGCTGACCCCTCATGGGTGGGACTAACGACATTATAAAATGGCAAGTTTGGTCCCCTTTCTTTTCTTTGCTCTTCTGCCCTTCCCCATGGAATGACATAGCAACAAGGCCTTTGATAGATGCTGGCTCCTTGATATTTGACTCTCCAGTCTCCAGAACTGAGAGCCAATAAATTTCTGTTTATTATAAACTACCTAGTCTGTGGTATTCTGTTACAGCAGCACAAAATGGACTAAGACGCCTCCTAAGCACAACTTCTTTCTCCTATGTTCCCGTGACAGTTTACGGATAAGCGTTCTAGTATTTCATCTCTTCTGCTATATTTAATCATGTTTCCTCATATCTTCCTCACTAGACTGTGTCTAAGGAAAACGAATATATCTTATTAATCTCACTTTCCACAGTGCCCAGCACAGTATATAGCTGAAAACAGACACTCAGTAAAGTCGAAAAATTTATGGTAAGAGAGACCCAGCACAAGAATGTTTTATTTATTTATAATTTGTAACTCCTTCTTAGACTACGAGTGACTGCAAAACAGAAATCATGGCTTTTTCACGTTCAATCACACAACATAGTGATTTAGAGTCAGAAAGACTTGTGTCCAAATTCTAACTCTGATTTACTTTCTGGTGACCGTGAGTGAGTGACAACCTCTCTGAGCCTCTATTTCCTTATGATACACGGGTGTGAGAATTAAGTGAGACAGTGCATGCAAAGTGTTTGGAATCCAGCCAGGCACACAGTACGAGCCCAATACATAGAGGTTATACTGGTAATGCCAGAGGACCCCCAGGTATGATTGATGCTCAGTCAATGTTGGTTGAATAAGAACCCTTCTGTAAATTTTTAATTCCCTGCTCTAAGTTTCTGGTCAAAACTCCTGAGTCGAGTCCCCAGACTGACCCCACAGAATATATGCTGGAAAAAGTTAATGATCTGTGCAGTCAGATGAAAAGAAAAAGAACAGATGGAATAAGTTGGGACAATGAGTACCTTGGTTCCTTCCCCTGCCAACTCCTGTCAAGATGTTGTAACACTCTGGTCTGATTCTCATTACTTCTGAACAAATGAATTACTTCTTAAGCTTCTTTTTACCCAATTCTTCCATGAGTAATATGAAGATGGAAAATGACATTTTTAAGACTTTGGTAAGGTAAGGAGGTGAGAGGACAGATGGGGTAAGTGGGAAGTGAGAGGTGAGAGCTCAGTTCTGAAGTCCCCCAAATACCCAGCGCTGGCATTGGGTCTCCTTTGGGGCCAAAGACCTGGGCAGGTATTTTCTCCTTTCCTCTATGAGTTAAAGCAGGGAAACTGTTATATATGGAACATTATTCCTTTAATAGAAACCCACTGAGGATATTTCATTATACAATCCTGATGTTTCTCCTAAAATAATTTCAGATGTTAAAATAAAATAAAAAGCCAATAGAGTAAATTCAGATCAAATCACAGGATGCTGAAGGTGGACACCAGCACAAAGATTCCATTCAAACTGGTAATAATTAACTCCAGAAACATCCTCCATGAAGTTGAGGCACACACAAAGAATGGGTAGGCTCATGAGAAAGGGCCGAGGGCCAGATCCTGCATGGGAGCTGCATCTGGACCTTTCAGGTTGGATATGGCTATGGAATAAGGCACCAAACCACCACCTGGTTTGATTTATTACTTTATTAGTATTTATTATTTTCAATGTATTAGTCAATTTCCTGTTAATCAATTGAGTTGGGGGAAAGCCAGTCAGGAAAGGTATCTAGACATTTTCCTGTCTAGTCATTTATGGGATGTGAAAGACTTGGCAGGAGGCAACATCGTAAAGGAAAGGAGAACAAGTTTGGGGCCATCAGGTCTGGGCCTGAAGCCTGCCTCTGTTTCCTACCACCTGTGTGGTTTGGGTCAAGCAATTCAACTTTCTATGCTGTACTCTTCTCACCTTAAAATGGAAGAAACAATACCTACTCTGCAGGAGTATTATGAGTATTAAATGGTACAACCTATGTAAATCCAGCATGGTCTGAAACAGCAGGCACATGAAGAATGTAATTTCTTCTCTCTTTGCCTACTTTGGGCAAAGGGTTATATTGGATGATATAAAGAATGTGGCTGGGTGCGGTGGCTCACGCCTGTAATCCCAGCACTTTGGGAGGCTGAGGGAGGTGGATCACCTGAGGTCAAGAGTTCGAGACCACCCTGGCCAACATGGTGAAACCTCGTCTCTACTGAAAATACAAAAATTAGCTGGGCATGGTGGTGGGTGCCTGTAATCCCAGCTACGCGGGAGGCTGAGGCAGGAGAATCGCTTGAACCCAGGAGGCGGAGGTTGCAGTGAGCCGAGATCGCGCCATTGCACCCTGGGTGACAAGAGCAAAACACACCCCCCCCGCCCCCCCAAAAAATGTGAAAATCAAAGGTAGGGATCTCAAAGACCCCTTCCAGATCAGACAGTCCATGACTCTATTTTCCAGGGCAAGCTAAGTAAGAGCCAGAATTCACCGTATATTTACTCTGAAACTAACAAGGAAGCCACTAGTGGGAGAAGTTGGAAATACTAAACCTCAGCTCAGCCTCTCTCTAATTTGACTCCTCCTAACTGAACACAGGGTGTTCCATCTTTTTGGGTCTGGGGCATCTTTGTGAATTTGCTTCTGGGACACAGGGTGAAGATGTCTAGTTTCCATGTGGCTGTCCAATATTCCCCAAATCTATCCATACCATAAACACCTGTGATGTAAGCGGTGACAGAATCACAGTGAGTCTCATTCGCTATTTTCACCAACGGAAAACCTGAAGAAGTGGTGTGACTTTCCTAAAGATAAACCCATAGTAAGTAGATGACAGAGTTTGAATAACGCTAACATCTCCTTATCTGAGTCCAGGAACTTTTATGTCACACTGTAAATGCCATTCATTCATTCCTTCATCAATTTCAAATTGAGCTCCTAAAACGTGCCCAGATATAATCAGAATCATACCTTAAGGACCCACGTTGGGTCAATGCTGCCTTGGCCTTGAAGTCCTAACTCTATATGCGTTGTCAAATACACGTTGGTTGCCCCCGTTTTCCTCCATGGGATTACCATGTGCTACATTGTCTTGATTGTCAAGGTAAGAAAACCAAGGGAATGTGCTAGAGTCTACATCTATTGATTTTCCCTGTCCAGCAACAATGCCTTCACTATTGTTTGACGAACATCCCCTATCCTAGTGCATATAGTCTTGTTGGCACTGTCAAGCTGCCCACTCTCCCTCTGGCAGTGTATTGACTAAGCCCAGATGGGACCAAACTCTCCTCCTCGAATTTAAAGATTGAATATAACTACTAAACCCTATGAAGCAGATTAATGATGATCATGGCACACTGAAGAAGTTGTCCATTTGTTTCTGCTACATATGTCCATGGAAATGGTCCATTTCCATCTTTACTGAGACCTACTTGCTCATCCTTCCTTTGAGTCAATGAGCAGACTTCCAATAAGTTTCTTGTATGCTTTAGTTAAACAGAATCCATTTCTGTTGCTTGAACCCAATGAATCTTGACTAATCTACTTACCAACCCAAGAACACTGTCTTAATGCATGACTGGGAAATAGTTAACTAAAGATGCCCATATAGCTGTCAAGGGAAAGCTACTTACTGGGCTTCTGGTACCATCCAAAGGGATAGGTGTGGACTTCAATGTCAGGAGAGCCACAGTCCAAAATGCGCCAGGCTCCTCCATTCTCCTCACTGCACATCTGAAGTCCCAGGCTGTTCAGAGTGAGACACGTTACCTCTCCTCCTGGGGTGAAAAAAAGAAAAAAAAAACACAATCAGGAAACTGAATACAATGGAAGAGTCTAATAAATGAGAAAAATTCTGCAAGTTCATTGTTCAGCAGATATTTGGGATATACCACTATATTTCAGATACTATCTCAGCCACTGCTGAAAAACCTGGTACCTGAACTCAAGGAGCCTCTGATCTAAGAGCAAAGGGATAGAGGTGGCTAATACTTATCAAGTACCTATCATGTGCCCAGGGCTATGCTAGGTCTCTGTTCGTATTGCTTCACTTGGTCTTCACATAACCTTATGAGGAAGGCAGTTTTGGTAGCCCTATATACAGATGAGGAGGAAATAGAGGCTCAGGGAGATTAAGTGACTTTTCCAGAATCACACACTAGTAAGGGAACGAACCAAGCATTAAATACATATCACACAAATGGATCCAAAGTTCACCAAGCTGCTTGACCCAAGTGTTGAAAGATGAACAAAAGATAGCTAAGCCAAGAGTGGAAGGAAGGAAGTTTGGCCAGAGAGAACTGCACATGTAAAGTGATGATTGCTGGACTAGGAGCCATGTCTCAGCTACCACATTTATTAGCCAGTTGCCCTCTCCAAGCCCCGACTTCCTTATCTGTGAATGAGGATTGTTTCTCCCTTCTCACAGAGAGGAGACCCTGAGGGTTTGATAAGAGCATAGATGTGAATGTGTTTTCTAAACTGCAGAGTGCTGTGAGCAGGGGAGAGGGAGTTGTTACTATTATTACCTTTTAACTGGGAAACATTTAGAAATCCAAAGCCAGTGCAGCATGGGTCCGCATCACACCGTCGTTCACATTCAAAGAACCTGGCATAAGAAGAGAAAGAGCAGGCCTGAAGGTTTTCATTGGTGGCCCAGGACCTACTGGGTGGGCTGATTGTAGTCATTCTTGCTTTTGGGGACCAGCTTTTTTACACCCCCTACTTAAACTGGGGGTGCTTTGGTCAATGTGCATCAGTGGACTCTTAGCTTTGAGGTTCTTTCTGGAAACAAGATTCTACTCCTCTCTGGAGTAATACTGTCCTGCTATTAATCGTTTATTCACCCATTCATTCATCATGCATATATTCTGTGTCTATTATGTGCCAGGCTCCAACCAAGCTAACCCAGGATCCAGAATGTACTTCTTCAGTCCTTTCAGGTAAGCAGAAAATCTTAGCTTTGGACGCTGGGAAAATAAAGAAATAACAGGGAAGGCATTTCTAGAAAGAGGAGAGTTCATGGACTTAGAGTCAGGGTGACCCAGCCAGGGGCCTGTTTAAGCAGCAGGAGCTGAGCCTGTGTTCCCCTTCACTTCCCCTCTTACTGTACAACGTGGATAATTACACTCTACCAATGCATTTCTGTTTACTGGGTCAGCCCATCCAGCCAGGCTCTCTCAAGACTGACCTTCTTATCCACTCAATGTAGCTACTAAGCCCTACCCTCAGCTTCTAGGGCTATTCATGGCAGGAGGGACTTAATGGCTCCAAACCAATGTTCCTGGGCTAAATTCCAAGTTTCCCCTGCCCTGACCACTCTGCTCCAGTCTGACCACTCATTCTTGACTCCTGAGAGCTTTCTCAAACCCCTAGTCCCTTCTTGGTGGGGGGATCCTGCCTAGTTATGGCCATTCTCCTTCCCTGAACCCAAGTCTCATCCCAGTGGTGATGCTTTTATCTGCTGGGCAGCATCTCCAACATTGGCAGCATCTGTGCCCTGATGCCTGCAAGTCACCTCTCTGCTTTTCCGTCTCCTAGTTCTCTGCCAATATGCCCACTTACCACTTCCTTTTCCTATCTTGGAAGTTCATTTCTAAGATCCAGTCTGGACCATGCATTATCCCAGCCAACTACATTTCCCTGAGTCTAGACGCACAATCTACTCCCCTAGTTCCCACCCCAGTTCCACGGTCAGGCTGATCCCTGGTTCCAACCCTCCTTTTCATCCACCCCTCCCATCAGCACAGTGGTGTCCAGCTGAATCTCGAGACAGATCAGCCTGCCTCATCTTTTTACCCCCATTTTCAAAAGCAGATCTTAAGCACCAGCAACATGGTTCAGTGTCATAACTCATAACTCAAGAGCACTTCACAGATCAATGGTTCATGAATGAATGACCCTTGAATTTTTAAGTATAAAAGAATCACCAGGGGAAGCTTCCTTAAAGGTCAGTTTCTTGAACTCCATCCCAGGAAATGCTAATTCAGCAGGTTTGAAATAGGACCCAAGGATGCAGTTTATAAATAGGACCCAAGAATGCAGATCTGTGGATATCACCCGTTAGAATTCACATTCATCTCTCCGGGTGATTCTAATGGGTAAGATCCACAGATGATACTAGGAGAGACATCGTCAATTAAAACAACTAAATAATGACTAAGCAAAAAATTCAACCATAAAATAAAATTTAAAAATAAATAAAAAATAAAAATTATTTATATGCTTATGAGTCTATTAAAATTTCTACTTGCTCTCCAGATTCTGAGTACTGCAATGGGAGGTTTTGAGAATCAAGTTTATTACCATACTTGATAATTTACATTAAATAATGAGATGTAGCTCAGTGGCTCTTTCATCATCCAGCTAGTAGTTCAAGGCTAAATGTTGTGTTTACCATCAGTAACTTACCTTAGCTAACGTTTTCAGATATGGTTACCTCTTTATTACCTTTTACCCCCTTAGCTTTGGGTTTTATAGTTTTTGTTTGTTTGTTTGTTTGTTTGTTTGTTTGTTGACAAGAGTCTTACTCTCTTGCTAGGCTGGAGTGCAGTGGTGTGATCTCAGCTCACTGCAACCTCCACCTGCTGAGTTCAAGCGATTCTCCTGCCTCAGCCTCCCGAGTAGCTGGGACTAGTAGCATGTGCCACCACCATACCCAGCTAATTTTTGTATGTTTAGTAGAGACGGGGCTTCACCATGTTGGCCAGGAGGTCTCGATCTCTTGACCTCATGATCCGCCTGGCTCGGCCTCCCAAAGTGCTGGGTATGCTTCTGTTTTTAGCTGTGATTGTGTCACCTTCTTCAAGGAAGTATTATTAATAATAAATATTAGGGGTGAGACACAAGTAGCTTACCCATTAGAAATAGATTTTTCAGACATGGGCACTTTATTTCTAATGGATATCCCCATCAGTTTTTGGAACGGCAGGCGGGTATAAAAGTTCTTCACTTTATCCTCCAGTATAACTACATAGAGGAAGAAAGAAAATTCATTACTTAGAGATTTGCTATAGTAATGAAAATATGAGGACAAATGAGTAAAACACAGACTGAAAGTTTCTAATTAAAGATGACATATTTAATTCATATTAACTCTCAGTTCCTATCCCAAATCTCACTAAAATGATGGTAAGTCCACAAGGACAAAGATTTTTTTTTTTTAAGTGGGGACACAGCAACAAAATGTTGGAAGCTAGAAAGCATATGGAGGAATAAAAATAGGCCTAATAGACCAAGAAAACTACTCAACTTTTCTGTGGGAAGAACCAAGAAGCAATGCCATCTGCCCTCTGGAATCCCACAAGGTTTAAGTATGGTAGCCCTGGGGGTGAAGGTGGCCCAAACAGAAGCACTGGCTGGAATCTCTTTAAGAAGCTATTTGGTCTCTAGATGCTCTCCTCTGCTCTCCACCGCTGACAAAAGCCCCCTCCCCACCATGGAAGAAGATAGAAGGTTCATTTTCTCGAGAGGATCTCTTGGGTGCATCAGGTACAGTCCATGGCATGAGCACTTCACTGAAAGTAGGAGATTCTTTCAAGTCAGTCTGCATAATGAATATTGAGGTGTCCCCCCCGACATTTTCCAAATTTATTTGGTGCCCAAACCACCAGCAGCCAGGCTCATGCCCCAAGGCCAGGTGTTGAGAAACTCCTCTGAAGGAAGAACCTGAAAATACTGGCGTGAGGAATTCCCCAAAGGGCAACCCAACAGGATTATCCCTCAGAGAAACCCAGAGTTGACAAGTTCCCACCACACATTTGGGGCTGCCCAGTCAGCTTGTGGACCGCTTTGACACTGGAGTGGAAAAATAAGGATCACTGGACATCTGAGAAAGGCCTCCACTGATGAAGATAGAACAGTAAATGAAAGGTGACAACATCTGGAGAAAACAGACTGTATGGGGTTAAAAAATCTCCAAAAATATGGCATCATTAATAGACTGGGAGAGAAAATCACCTTCTATCTTGTTAAAGTCACTGCTGCTGACATTCTCTGTAGTATACAGCCAAATGGAATTCTGATGCAGGTATTAAAGGTGGCTCTCTTAGGAGAGGATTATTTCCTATTGTCAATTTGATGCAGTTCTAAATGGTTTCACCTCTCTACAAGGAACATGAATAACTTTACTTTTAAAAGAAGAAGAAATTAGTTTTAAGTGTGAATAAACATTTTGGATTTTATTTTTTTAAAGCCTACTTCTGCATTGAAATATTGCCCCAAATAATCCTGTTTCATATTTTTTGTATAAACTGAGACAATTATGCAGTAGTTTATTGATTCTAACCCTGAAAGTTTGGATCCATGTTCCATCTTCTTGAAACCAATAAAAGTATAAAGAAAATGTTTTTTAAATAAGAAACTAATCTGGATATTTCTAAAACCATAGAGCCAGCAGAACACTGGAAATACAGTTTATGCAGATCCCTCCAAGTGCTCACCTTTCTTCTGGAACAGGGCCTTTGGCCTCTGGGGCAGGATCAGTCTGCATCCCTGGGCATTGGACTCCAAGATGTCATCACACACCTGTGCCTCTGGGTAGAGGGTGCAGGTGAAGTACAAGGATGCACTCTCTGTTATTTCTGCAAACTGACAGAAGGAGTGCTCCTGCACACAACCTACAGGCAAGACAGTAGTGTGATTTTAGTTCTTGCATGGTCTACAGGGGAGAATAATCTCTACAGGATTATCTGGGGTGGAGGGAATGGCTGGTGGAGATGCCTCCTAGTTAGGGAAGAGGCCTGAGACTGTCATGATCATCCAGTCTGGAAGGCCCATGCAAAAGCCCTGGGGTTCTGATAGCTGAGGAGGGAGATATGTGCTCCTGAATAAAGGGAGAGTCAAAGGCATGAGGGGAAAACCTCAAACTCAGCAATACAAGAGGCAAAAGAGTAATATTCCATTGGATCCACCCATGGCCATCTCAGAGGGAGTCAAGATCTGCAGACCAGAGGCCATGCGACTGTAAAAACTGTGAACTTTGTGAATGGTCTCCTTGTACCTGTACCCAAGTCAGCCTATGCCCCTGGTATATATGAGCTCCCCAAAGGCTAGGAACATGGCTGATTTGATTCATTTTGGGTGTTCTCTTTCATCTCCAAAATCAAACACAAAGCTTTGAACATAACACATACTTAATAACTGCCAAATGGATGGATGGATAGATGGACGGATGGATGGATAGATGGATGGATGGATGAATGGATGAGATGGATAGATGGACGGATGGATGGATGGATGGACGGACGGACGGACGGACGGACGGACGGACGGATGGATGGATGGATGGATGGATGGATGGATGGATAGATGGGATGGATGGACAGATGGACGGATGGACGGACGGACGGATGGATGGATGGATGGATGGATGGGATGGATGGAGAAACAGGTGGATGAAGATAGGCTCTGGGAACAGAGTAGAGATTACATTGTAACCTTCTAGAAAATACGGGTTATGTGCTATCTTTCTTTTATATCATCCATGGCACTAAGAGTGCAGTGATCCCTGAGTTATGACACAATATTTGACCTTATATGTTTCTCAGGAGTTGCCAAACTAGGTCTGTGATGCCTGACTACAGGGTCTGGAAGAAGAAGGATGAGGTCTAAGTATACTTACGAGAAAGGCACCACAGGTTTGCCTGCTGGGCTGAAAACAAGTGCTTGAAAAGCAAGTGCTTCTGGCTAGGCAGTGATCGATTTCCATTGACAATGACCTGGTCAAGGTCCACAGGGGAGAAAAGATCTGTTGTCAAACCTGAAAAAGAAGCAGAGGGTCCATTTCCTGCACCTTTATCTCTAGTGAATATGAGAAAAACACAAGAAAGAAACACACACACACAGAGAGAGAGAGAGAGAGAGAAAGTCAGAGATAGAGACATTTTTATGCTGTGTGAAACTAGAGCAGGATTGAAGTCAGTAGAGCTGAGAGTCTGGTCAGACAGGAATAGTTCAGAAGGCCCCAGGAAGTACTAAAAATTATGGGATGGCAAAATCTTAGAATCTAGGTTTGGATAAAGTCTTGGAAGTTATCTAGTCCACCTTTTCACCGAATGCAGAAGTTTTTCCCTGGAGACCTCTGGCAAATGCCTCTATAGCTCCACATGACATCACTGTGCTGACCACAGCAGCCCACTCCATCATTAGGAAGTTGTATAGTCAAGTCCTCTTTTTGTAACTTTGAGCCACTAATCCTCTTTCTGTCTTCTGAAGTCACATGGAAGTCCAGCCTCTCTCCCAAATGGTAGTCTTCGTCTATAAAGTCAGCTTTCAGCTCCACTTAACCCAAACTTGAAAGTTTTAGCTCAACCATTCCCTGAATCTTTCTTCAGGTATTCATATGCCGTGATCCCAGCTCTTCCTGGGGTCCCCACTGCCTATGGAACAGAAATCCAGGTTCTTTTCTTAATCTGGGCTCTACCTGCATTTTGAGCCTCACCTCAGATTGTCTTGATTTGCACTCCAGCAGCACAACAGCCCTGCTAACTCTCTAGCTCATCACCACGCTGTGTGCAGTTCCCATGCAATTGCTCATGCTCTTCCCTCTGTTGACTCAATCTCCATTACACCCTCCTCTCCCACCCAGGTAGTGCAGCTTGTGCTTCGAGGATCAGCTTTGATCCCTCCTACTCTGATGTCCTGTGGTTCTCTATAAAGAGGTTCTACAGGGCCAAGGGTCCCAACACCCAGGCTCAGTAGGGACAGCTCCGTATCCTTGGAGGGCTCTGTCTTCAGGGGGACGTACAATGGTGGCATGAGGCAGATCAAGGAGATGAGCTAGGGAATGTTTGAAATGTCCATTCATTCAGGGCTCTGTATACGGGGCACTACATCCCCTATACACTTCCACTTTGCTGTGGACTTGGGCACTGCACTTTCCTTGTCAGTGCTTGTCAGCAGCCACTTTCCACACTCCATAAAGCAGGCTCAAGGAGACTGAGCTTCTTCACTAGAAAGAACCACTGGACAGGATAAAGGCTTTACGAGCACTTGGCAAGATCAGAAGTCTGGTGCTGGCACAGACCCCAGAGACCATGTTTCCACCTCAGCCTGCATCTTATGTGATTGTATGATGATCAGTTCCCATGCCTGTTTCCTCACTGAGCCATGCCTGGCACAAGCAGAGACCTCAGAGATCATATTGCCTCCCCAGCCCTTATCTCACATAATTGCATAATGGCCAGTCCCCATGCGAGTCTCCCCATTGAACCATGCCTGGCACAAAGTAGGAGCTCAGGGAGATCACAGATTGCCCTCAAGACAGCAACGTAAGGGAAGAGAAACAAGGCAGCAGGACTGAAGGCACACCTGCTCTTGGAGCCTTAGCACAGGTGTTCCCCTTACCTGGAACACCTTTCCTCAGGTGTACCTGTGAGCATCTGGCAGATCCTTCTGGCCTTCTCTGAGAAACCTTTCCTGACCCCTGCAGGCTGCTAGCATTCCTTCTCCTGCATTTTCACTGCACCTAACACCTGTCCACATTGCACCCCTTCATTGTCATGCAGTGACTGGCACATGGAATTCTCACTAGTCTGTGAATGTCCAAGGCCAAAGCCACGTGTGCACAAAAATGTCTGCTGGATGAAAGAATGAATACTGTAGCCACTTCATCTTATACCTGGTTTACATGCCATATTAGATAAAGTCATTTCCTACTTCTCTTAAAACTACGTGCTCTCCTTAAAAGCAAGGAGACCAATCACTTTTGTTGGCTTCCTGGGTTTGTCTCAAATATTCAGACGATGGGAGTAACTTGGTACACAAAGGGGAAGATTCCTCACTGTCCTCTGAATCAGAGAGGCCATTCTCATGGACCCTGAGAAGCACCCTCCAAGTAAACAAGCATGTGGAGACACCACTGGGCCTGGACTCAATACGATTTATTCTCCAGGCACTTTATCTCCTTGAGCCCAGGAATGCAATCAACCAAGAAAGGGAAAACTGAGCTGAGCCTTGTCTATTCACCCTGACTCCCTGCAACGTCTCCAGTGGGGGCCAAGCTCCCCTTCTAGGGGAGAGGGAAGAAAGCGGGGGTGGGGGGAGCATCCTGTGTGAATCACGCGAGAGTTTTGCAGATGCTGCCCTAAAGTAGTGTGTGATGATGGATTTGACAGAACCTTCCCAAGTGCCACTAACTCATGTACATTTACATTATCATGAGCTGTGTGGCTGCCCCTCAAAGGCACTGCCAAGGTTGAGGATCACAAACACAATGCCTGATCAAGCAAGGGAGGGCAGGGTGCTGGGCATTTTTTAGGCATGTGTTAAGTACCAGGCACTGTGCCAAGTGTTTGCTATCTAATGGGATAAAAGGTAGACACAATTATTTTACACATGAATCCAAGGCTGTTAGCAGGGAAGCAAATTACCCATGGCCGTGCACTAAGGCATGAAGTCAGTAGCAGAATTGTGGTTCAAGCTCTAGTATCTGCTCTGTAATGTGATGCTTTTTCCCTTGTACCATGCTGCCTTCCTGTGCCTGCAGTCTGATCTGGCTCTCCCTCTTCTTCTTCCCTTCCCCTTCCTTCTTTCCTTCTGCTCCTACTCCTATTCCTACAGTGTGTCCATGCATGCAAATACACACACACACACACACACAGACACACACACACACACACCGCAGACCACAGGTGGATGTCTTGTCTCCTGGTCCTTGCTAGCCCATATTGAGCAGCTGATCTCCCTCTCTCTCTGAGTTTTAGCTCCACCTCAGTAATAATAATCACAGACTCTGGAGGTAGAGAAGTCCCAGATAGTACATATGTACTGTTGCTATTCAGTTTGGAATCATAGCTTTCACTGTGTGCATGACATGCAAAAGATTCTAATAGACATGCCATTCATTAAACAATTTCAGAATATTTACACTTTGTTTATACTCTTCAAGGTTGACATAAGCGAAGCCCATTGGCCACAGTCAGTTGAACTTTGCTCTTTGTTTCTTTTTTCAGGTTTTGTTATTATGGTTGTCTTCATTTCCAGTAACACTGATGGATTTGCAGTGGTTTTGCCTTGCTTTCTATGCCAATTGCCCATCTGAGGAGCTTCCCATATTTATAAGCTGGATAACTGGGTTAGAAGATTAAAGGAGAGTCCATAGATACAGAATACAGTGATGTCAATATGTCCGTTCATTGATTAAACTCTTGGTGCCCCCATTTAGTCTCTGCATTCAGACACCCAAGTATGTAAGAAGGTTTTGGGTTGGTACCTGTCTCTGTTGGAGATGCTGGTCTTGGCACTGTGTCTTTTCTACATCCCATAGACTCGGGCCGAGACCCCATGTCAGAATCTAGGGGAAAAAAAAGAGTTGTTGCAATGTTGGGGAGAAGGGGTAATATTCCACTGGTCACCAAAATGGTAGTAGCAATGTGAGAAAAATCAGGGCCTAAAGCCAGGTGCCTTAGATAAGATCTGCAACAGATGCCCTGACATAGGTCTGCACTCTTTTTATATGGAACATCATCCAACCTCTCAATGATAGAACAGTCATTATCTGTGATATTGAAATCATTAACATATGCAAAGCCCTTTCAAATTAACAAAATATGCTCATAAATATTGCTATTTATAACACCCTATGTAGGTAGGGAACAAGATTTCCATTTTACTCTTGAGAAAACTGAGACTTAGAATGGCAAAATAATTTATCCCAGACCACTCAAGTGTCCAGTAAATGAATTAGAAATTTTAAAAATGTAACTAAATGTTCAAGTCAGGTACAGGTCTTCCATGAAAGCGAGTGAGGCTGTGGTGGCACAGGTATTAGGCAGGGCTTAAGGCACTTCCCTGTAGTGTAGCAAATGTCCTGGAGAAATGTAAGTCCCTGATTTTTCATCAGCTAACACTTTATCAGAAATTTCTGATAACTAGGAAGTGCTGGACTTGGGACCTCCTATCAGTGTCTGGTCTTGACCCCAGGATCTCCCAGGCCTCCCATGGGCATTTCACATACCCTCTCCAAGTCTCATTTTCCTTGTCTGGAAAATGAATAAAATATCAGCCCCTCTTTAGACTTACCTTATAGGTATAATTAAATAAGAAAAGTAGTACATGATCTCATTTTATCTCTTTAAAATGAAAATGATGGTAAACACCTTCCTTTTCATTTTCTCCTCTCCCTCCTCTTCTCCTCTTCCTCCTGCTCCTCTTCTGCCTTCCGTGTTCTCTTCATCACCACCACCCCCACCAACATTACTCAGCAGGTATTATATGCACGACACTGTTTTGTGCATTGATGCACTATTGCTCAGGCAATTCTGAGGCCAGTGACATCTGTATCACATGCTACCCATGGGGAATCTGGGCATGAGGGACTGGTCCATGGGCTCCCAGGCACATGAGTGGGGATTGATAGGACCAGGATTCACATCCTGTCATTCCAAGTCTGTGCCTTCCTGCTCCTTCAGTTTATCAGCATATAGAAGCAAATCACCAATCCTCTCTTGGGACACTGAAGATCAGCGAGGACAGATTAGAGGAACAGGAAGGAGGTAATATGGGGTCAGGGGCCTTTTTTCATGCCTCTCACCCAGTACATATGGCCATGACCTGTGATGGGCCACTGCTCTATCTGATCCCTCCTGAGGCCAGAACCCTTCAAGAGTCAGGACTGTGCCTCTCATCTCTCTCCTAAACGCCTTTCATTTTCCCTGGGTCTGAGTAGGCACTTGGTCAACATTCAGAAAACTCGAAGGAGGACAAAGAAGCAGAAGGGAAGTGCCAAGCGGGCGTGTTGTCGGACTCTCCATTTTTCCCCCACTCTGTCCCACAGTACCATTATCTCTGAGCAGGAGTTCAGGGCACTACCTGTCTGGGGTCCTGTCCCCAGTCCCTGGGCCTCAGGGTGAAAGGCACATGGGGCTGAGTCCCCTTGGATAAATGCCTCCTGTGCTTTGCAATGGCCCTGAACTCCCCTCCTAGGAACAAGAGTGTCTTGTGGTCAGCGAACTTTATCTCACGGGAACCTAGTGCTTCCTCCCTCCATTCCTTCTTGGGTTTCCACAGTATTCATTTTTCTTTTAGACTTTGGTATCTTATCTGATGAATTGGAGCCCTTCTATTACACAGAAAGTATGCATTTGGAAACTGACTCTCTACCTATTCCTCTATGGAAATAGAGTGCCCTGTGAATGGGAGGTGGTGCCTGACAATCTCATGTAATCAGCGTCCTGCTAACCCCCCTCTTCCACCATGGAGCTCACCTTTCCAGAGATAAACCTGCTGAAAATTGGTAAAGGTGTCTTGAGTTCCTTCTAGGGGTGTCAGACCTGCAAAGGAAGATGTTTATTTTTATGAGGTTGAGTGTGCTGTCACTGGGTACCCACCATTACCATAATAGCCCCATCTCCCTTGACACAGGCTCTTCCTAGGCCTGAAAAATGTGCTTCTGATGCAAGGTGTAACCCAGAAGCTTCTTGCAACTCTATTCCAGCTCCCTGGTACAAAACCAGAGCTGGTAAGACATTGGGTGTCATACTCAGGGCACCAAAGGGACTACTTCCGTGAGGGGTTGTGAACCTATGACTCAGGAGTCACTTAAGGAACTGGAGATTGGCTTGAAGAAAGCAAAGCTCCTGGGACACTCGAGGGCTGTGTGAGTTTCCCACATCACTTAACTCCTCAGAGACCCTTGCCTCATTGGTAAATGTGGACAGCGATTTATCCTCTGCAGTCCTCAACATTTGATAGGCAGCCACTTGTTGGCAGCTGCCGCGACTCAATTGATTACTAATATTATCTGATTTTCCTTTCTAGCAAACTGTTCTCCCCCGGATGCCATTCTGGATGAGACCAGACTTGCCACACCATTTCCTGATGGTCAGTGCTGCCTCTTTTGCCCCTGCTCAGTCTTCAGTTCCTTTCAAATTCCCTGTGACATGGAAGGTGAAGGAAATAGCCCAGATAGCAGAATCTGGAGGCAAATAAGCCCCATGCTACAGGAGAGGGCTGGCTGACGCCTGAGACATCAAGATATGACTAAATTTTGTTTTTAATTATTATTAGGAGCTAGTTTTTATATAACTTTTTTAAAATTTTTATTTTATTTTACTTTAAGTTCCAGGATACAGGTGCAAACCTTTGTGCAGGTTTGTTACGTATGTATACATGTGCCATGGTGATACACTGCACCTATCAACCTGTCATTTAGGTTTTAAGCCCTGCATGCATTAGGTATTTGTCCTAATGAAGAGCTAGTTATTTATAAACAGTTATTACCATTTACCCAACACTAGCAGGGGTGTCCAAGGGAGAGAATACAGTCATGGGTTCTTAGTTTCTGTCTCCGGTTGGGCCAGTAAAGCCCCTTCCTCATCACTCTTTTCCACTTATCACTAAAGACAGAAACTAAAAACCATGGTGTCAGACTACTAAAAGCCTAAAACAAAACAAAACAACAACAACAACAGGTAGATTGGACAAGCTTGCATGAAAACCTTCCATATATTACCTAATTTAAAACTCACAGGCATGCTATAAAGTAAGGTCCCCAATTTCCAGATAAAGGAAGGAAAGTCAAGAAAGGTTAATGCAAGAATTTAAACCCCACGTATTTGGCTTCAAATCCCATACTCCTTCCTAACCACCACACTAAGGAGAGGATAATATACAGCCATGCATCTCTTACCAACCAGGATATGTTCTGAGAAATGCAATTTTGTTGTTGTGTGATCATAAAGTGTACTTACATAAGACTAGATGCTCTATCTACTTTTATTTACATATATTTTTTCATACAAAAACACAAATGTCCCAGCATCATTACTGAATATCAATCATTTCCCCTACTTGATCTGAAATGCCAGTATCAAGTGCTATGTATCAGGTTTCTATTATTATCCATTATAATCTTATGTATTCATCTTATAATCTTATTCTCCATTATAATCTTATGGGACCACCATTACATGTGTGGTCCTTCATCGGTCAAAGTGTCTTTTTGAGGTGCATGGCTGTACTTCAGAATTCTGTCCATCTGACATGGCAAAAATGTTAAAGGTGTTGTGTTTAAAGAGATGTGAACTGAACTCTCTGGAAAACTCGGCTATCAAAGTGACAAGTCCCCCCCCCCCCACCCCAGGGCTGACCATGTTCTAGGACATAGAGGTCAGCCAAAAATACTGAGTTGTACTTTCATTTGATTTTACTTCTGAAATGGGAATGAACAATGGTGCTAGAACTTCTCAGACTGTGCAATGTTGGGATGTTTCTCTAAAGGATCCACTCAAAATTCTGTCATAGCCTTCTTTAGAAGGTGAAAGTTTTTTATAACAATTTGGGCAAGCGAACACCTATGGCATCTGAAAGATGTAGACTTGGATCTCTGCAATTACTGGACTTGTCCTCCACACTGCAGAGAAGACCTCACCATATACTCCTACTGCAACAACACAGAACCAGTGGTTGCACACCTGCTCAGTTTGTGTTCCGTTTTCACTCTCTCCTCATGATATCATCATTTGCTTATTTCAAAGCTCAGACTATGGGGTTTTAGACTTTGTCACAAGGGAAATCAGATACTTTTTTTTTTTTTTTGAGACGGAGTCTTGCTCTGTTGCCCAGACTGGAGTAAAATAGCATGATCTCGGCTTGCTGCAACTTCTGCCTTCCAGGTTCAAGAAATTCTCCTGCCTCAGTCTCCCAGGTAGCTGGGATTACAGGTTCCCACCACCATGCCTGCTAATTTTTGTATTTTTAGTAGAGACAGGGTTTCACCACATTGGCTAGGCTGATCTTGAACTCCTGACCTCGTGATCCACCTGCCTTGGCCTCCCAAAGTGCTGGGATTACAGGTATGAGCCACCACGCCCAACCTTAAATCTTTTCATACCCAAATCTATTGATATACTGATTCTTTAAAGATAGATAGATACACCATATGTAGATACATATATAGAGAGATAGCTATAGATATACCCTATATATTCATATAGGTAATACAGATGTAAAGTGAATAACGTATTAAAAATACTTTTGGTCATGCATTATAATTCTTATTTAGCCTGTAAAAGTTAAAGAAACATTTATCTCTAGAGTATTGTATTGCTCTCAAGTCTAAGGCTGAAGCCAATGACCACATTAAGAAGCAGTTTACCATGAAATACATTTTCAGCGATCTGGATGAGACTGGAGACTATGATTCTAAGTGAAGTAACTCCGGGATGAAAAACCAATCATGGAATGTTCTCACTGATATGTGGGAGTTAAGCTATGAAGACGCAAAGGCATCAGAATAATCCAGTGGACTTTGGGGACTTGGAGGGAAGGGTGAGAGGGGGGCAAGGGATAAATAACTACAAATAGGGTGCAGTGGATGCTGTTCAGATGATGGGTGCACCGAAATCTCACAAATCACCACTAAGGAACTTACTCATGTAACCAAACACCACCTTACCCCAATAACCTAAGGAAAAATAATATACACGTGTGTGTGTGTGGTGTGTGTGTGTGTGTGTGTGTAGTTTACCATGAAATAATTGGGGAATTTGGATTATGGTCCCTCAATACAAATACAAATTCAGTCACATCCCCTTCCTAAGGGGTATGCCTGCCCCTTCCTAAGAGCAGTATCCTTAGGAAATGCCAAGAGGAAGGTCTTTACCTCTCAGTAGTCTCAGTGTCTGACTTGGGGAGAGTCGGTGGTGAGTCTTTCACTCTGTCTGAGACTCTTATTTTTGTCGGTATGTGTGTCCTGTTTTACATAATGTCAAAAATTACAGGTGCCTTTCATTACTCAGAGACAAACGGGTGCTTCCCGCAGGTGCACGTCAGTTTAGGACTGTATTTTTGGCCCAGAATGTACTGAACTGTGATAGGAAGCAGACCCTCTTATACACTCTGTCCATCTCAAGGCAACGGAGCCTTGGGTCTGCCAGCCTGGGAAATATGCTGTCTTAAGTTTATCCTTGGTTTTTGCCTGTTTCAACACAATTTAATCCAATGGAATTCAACTAAATTTAGCACATGTATGTAGAGTGCCTTGGTAGGTCCAGAAAGTCACCTGACCAGCATCTACAGAGATTATTGTGTCCTGGGAAGCACCTTTGTCAATCACCACAAGGAAAGCTGTAACCCCTTGGTAGTCCTAATTATTAAAATAATAATTAACATCTATATTTATTTATATAATATATATTAATATAATTATTAATATAATAATAATATCATATAATTATATATAATTAATATAATGCCAAGTCTCCATAGGAATACATAGAGAATACTGGGTAAAAGAAAGAATGTTGTTCTTCTTTCTCTTACCTTCCTCATCTCTCATTCCCATCTCTACATCCAAACTCACTTCCTCCTGCTTTCTAAATCAGTTAATAGGACCATCTGCTTCTTGGGTCATCCTTGACTCCTTCTCCATCAGTCTCTGCATCCATTCAGACTAGTCCCTAAACTGTTCTTTAATCTTTCCTCTCCTCTGAACCCTTCCTCTCAGCTCAAGCCTCAGCACATCTCCTAACTCCATTAGGCTTTAGCTGATCCCCACCTAGGCCTTGACCTTGGCCCCCTCCCATCCCTCAGCCACACAGCCCCCAGGTACTCATCCTGAAAGACAAACCTACCTTTGGTCCTGCAGGAGCTACAGGGATGTCAGAATTCAGTTCCTTGCAATCTGGCTCATGACAGCCTCATGCCCTAATCTGTCTCCAAAGTGCTCACCTCCCAAGTCACATTGAATGCTTGCTGTCAGACCTCTGTGTCGTTGCATGTATTTTTCTCTCTGCCTAGAACCCTGTTCTGTTTCACTTGATTGACCTCTACTCATTCTTTCAGAATCAGGTTCTGCATCACCGCCTCCTGAAAGGCTTCCCTCAGCTCTCCAGCTGGTCACAGGTCCCCCTCCTCTGGGTTTGCAGTATTCAGAGCTTTTCTTTCTCTCCCCTTATGCCTGGTAGATACTGTCCAGCTTCCTGAACATACTGTAAGTCCCTTCTTTATATCGCCCATTCCCCCAGCACAATTCTTGGCACAGAACTGGGGTTCAGTATATAAATAAATGCAAGGCTAAATGAAGGAGGGAGAACAAAACAATGAATGATACTCAAAGCCCACCAAATAAACACAGAGCACTGCCCTCCCACGCATCAGAAGGTTAGCCCCAAATTAGTTTTCCTAAACAGATTTCTGACCCCTTACTCCATTCCCCAAAATTTCCCTAATAGAATACTGATGACTGTAAGAAGGTATAGAGAACCCAAGCAGCATCGTTCCTCCTCTTCTCTGATAAATGGTCATAGTTTGACTGCCTAGAAAATACTTTCATTTCTTCCACAATAACTGAGTTATCCCTGCTATACACACAGGCCTCCAGCCCCTGATTCAGGGTCGCTGCCCCTGTGATCAAGGCTGCAGGAGCACAAACACACTGAGAACTTGAGGGTTTGGGCACAGAACCTGATTCTCCCGCATTGCTGGGTGTGCCGTGGTCTTTACTCAGAAAACTTCTGAGGAGATCATGCGCTGCGTCTGTGGCAGTCAAATTTAATCCACACCCTCAGATTAAACTGGGCAGGATCCTACACGGAAAAGCACACTCTAGGAGTGGCACAGAAAAGTTGCTGTCCAGGAGCCCCACCCTCCAGGAAGGAGTTACAGATGCATCACCTCTTTATCCCAGTTACCACCACCACCACCGGGCTTTGTTAATTAGCATAATGAATGCTGGAAATAGGTACATACCTATTGGTCAGATACATAACATTCAAAACATGGCTTGGCTAAATGTATCACAGTGTCACTCCTATGCTGGCAGGTAGAGATTGTGACAGATTCCTGAGCCCAATAGCCCTAGAGCCGTGGCTTGATTCAAAACGGGTCTGTGATCAGTCACGGATATGAAGGATTCTTGTTCATCTGATTTTGACAAGAAGGTGAGTTGAGTTCAGCTGTGAGAATAGTATTAGTTCTGTCTTAAATAAACCTTTCCAACAAGGTGCCAAGGATAGCAAGCTGGGGCTTCATTGGGGCCACTGAACAGGTGACAGGTCGTGACAGTTTCTGGGCCTGTTTGCTAGTAACTGCTTGGATGTGTGGTAGAATTCGGAGACTTGCTTTCATTACAATCCACTAGTGAGTTGGGAGGGGAAAGACCTCCAGCCATCAAAGATGACCATTGTGAAGAATCAGCTGACACTCCTGGGCCTCCAGTGTGGGTTAGGTAGGTTCAGAATGGCTGCTGTAGGTCCTGGAGGCATTGATACAAGGATGGAGTCTCCCAGGGTCCTTCCCAGCAGATGGTGCCCAGCCTCAGGAGAACCGAGGCCTGGTCAGCTGCACCAATACAATGGCCCCTGCCCCTCTCCTAGACAGTGAGCTTCCTTAACAGGAGGCAGATATCAGGATCTCTACATCCCACTTCCCAGCGCAAAGCAGATCTGAGTAATGACTGTGGCGTAAAGGAAACCCGAACTGTGCTACTGGTGAGCTGAAAAACCTTGAGGAAGTTCCCTTGAGTCCCTATGCCTTATTCTCCCCCTCAGTAAATGGAGAAAATGCCATTTCTCTCCCGTTCTTAGACGATGAGTGGAAATGACGTATGCAATGTGAACTGCTGGTCTATGCCCAGGGCTCTGAGGGAGTTGTAGAAAGCCACAGCTGCCCTCGGCACAGTGGCAGGATGGACGGGCCAGGAGCTGCTGCCCTCCCTGCAATTGTCAGCCAAGTCCTCTGCAGCACTGCTGGGTGCACACCCTGTTCCTTGGCCCAGCTGGCAGGGTCATTCTGAAGTGTGTTTTACACTGATCCAGGGAATTAAGTACAGCTGGCCTCAGAGTCCACCCTTTATTGGCTGTCGTCTCTTCTCTGTGTTACTTCCCCTGAGACTCTGTTCATATTCCTTGTCCTTCCTATTTACATGACACTCCTGAATCTTTGTCTCATGGTTGATTCTGGGAGAAGCCAAACTATAAACTAAGACACAAACATAGCACTAAGCACATGGCAACACCCAACCTGTGACAGCAGTAACTAATAACTGATAGGGCCCTTTTTAAATGGCCCATCCTATTTCTAGGCATTCATCAGCCATCTAATCTAGATGCATCTGGTTGCAATGAGTACCACAGGTGTATTGTAACTTTCTCCACTGAGGTCCTGGCACCCCAAGGTAATGACAAACACTGACATAAAACAGACCCCTATAAACTGAACATCAGGCAAAGCCTCACAATCACTCAACATCAAGCCTTTTGGATTCAGGATGAACCCAGAAGTATTTCTGCCAAGGCTTTTTTTTTTTTCTATCAAATTTTACGTCTGAGTGGCATTAGGGGACATTTAATCTGCCTGTTTTCCATTCATTTGCACTTCAAGATCTGTCAAAACTAGCCATATGCAGCCCCAGAGCTTTCTAAGATGTTTTTCTGAGAAATAAGAGGGTTGACCCAGCCAGGAGCAAATAGTTGAATACACTCAGAAATGCTCACTGGAAATTTGGGAGATCCAGATCCTGAGTGGATTTCTCTCTGGAGAACACATGTCAACCCAGGCACCAAGGTGAAGCAAAATCTCATATTCTCAGCCATCACTCATTACTGACGGCAGAAACCTCACAGCAAAAGGTGCTGTGTCTCCAAATGAGATTAAAATAGCCTCCAGGTGTTTTGTGGGATTTGTTGTTTGGGGTACAATTGTTTGTTTGTTGGAGCTGGTATTAGAAGTCAGTCCTAACTTCTGTGTGGCAGGTGACCTGAATGAAGCTTTTACCAAACAGGAAAGGTTATGCTAAGGGGACATTCTGCATTCCTACAATCCTTGTCAGTCCACTAAGATGGGCAAACAGGAGGTCTGCTGTATTTAATAATCTCTGTATCTCTCACCCCATCTAGCCTGTGAGCTCCTTGAGAACAGAAGCCACTCTCGCCATCTTTGCCTCCAGACCTGGCCTGGTCACCTCACCCTCACACCTACCCAGCAGCTGCTCAGGATATGAGGGAGGGAGGAGGAAACACAAGGGCTGCCCCAGCCTGGGGGAGGGCTCCCCACCAACTCACCACCTCCAAAGCTGTTTGCACATCTCCCAGCTCCCCATTGCAACTCACAGTTGACCCTACAGCTTTCCTGAATCTTCTGTTCCCTTCTCCCAATAGCCCTGTAAAATCCTTGAAGTAGAAGATCCCATTAGCTGGCATTAATACCCAATATCTGGAGCATAGCTGGCCCCAGAGCGATGTCTGAGGGGTGACACTCTCAGTTACCAGAGACTCCTTAATTTTTCTGGCACAATAACAAGGATAACCCCAAAGCACTTTGCACTTCCAGTAAATTGCACACAGGATGGTGGAAGCAGAAGGTGGCAGAGAGAGGTGGGTAGAGAGCTTCCACAAGGCAGCACTGGTCTCCTAAGCTGAAGGCTTGAGCCCCAGCCATGGCGCTAACGCAGATTGTTTCTTAAGGTGTGTCATGTCAGAGCTCCAAACTTCACTCTCATGAGTGAAACTGTGATATAACCAACTGCCTCACCAGAGTGCCCAAAGGATCGATTGAGTTGTATGTGAAAGTACTTTGTATAATGCAGTGCAGATATTTACTACTTGAACTTGTGTTTTCTGGGGTTGTGATTTCCTACACCTGTCAATCAACTCATTTGTGCTTTAAGAACAAATGCTAATTCTCCATTACCCAGGTCATGTGTTGAACCACAGCCTGATAGTACCAGTGAATTGATCAACAAAAGCAGAAGTCTGTACCCAGAAGTCCCATGGGTGCCTCTGCTGGATGTGCTGTTAGGGAACCAGGGACCAGAGAACAAGGCATTCTTTGACAGCCTAGGGAGCATGCCAGCACTTCACTCGGTAATCTGTGAACAAATGCACCCACTGCACAGATGGAAGCCCTGAGGCTGAAGGTGGTCAAATGTCTTGAATGGTCACAGAGCTAGGGGAAAAGCCAGGCTCCATTCCAGACATTTTCACTCTCAGCCCTTGTGCCCCATCTCCCGTGTCCACTGTGAGCCTGCCTTGCTCAGCACCACTCTGCTGTTCCACACACATTCTTCTTTAATCCTCCCAACCACCTGGAGAGTCAGAGACCACCATTATCCTCACTGAATAATTGGGAATGCCAAAACCTAGAAGGGCCACGCAGCGAGGACACATTCACACTGGAATTCAGATTCCAGGGCCGGATTCCAGAGTCTGTCTTCACAACCATCTATCCCATTGTTAAACTGGGAGGAAGAGGCCAGTCCTCAATCAAGTTTAGTGGGGATGGAGTTTGTCTTAATTGTCCCTAGCGCCTCCCCATGTTCTTTCAAATCATTTCACACCCTCCCCTGCAACTGTTCCTATACCCAGAACCCTCCTCTTTTCCTCCATCAATATCTGTTGTTAGAAAAGGGTATCTATCAGTTCTTCACGCTGTAGTTAGAATTTAAATTATTACACTCTCTCCCTCTCACCTCCAGGGGTTAATCATACTAAAAGGCTGACCTCTTATTTTGAAGAGGAAATATCTGTGCCCTGTTGTCTTCAATCGGGGGTAGCCTCCTACTCAGCCTTTGTATAGGGCAACCTCCAATTTGGAGTATCAAGGCTGCCTGAAATCCCTATCATAGTGCATACTTCTTAAAGCCTTGCCCTCACTGCACAATACACACACACACATAAGGCACTGAAAAAAACAAACATTTCAAAGGTCTTCTGGTAATCACTTCTCTGGGAGGCCAGACAAGGGCACAGTCCTCATTTCTTGGGCACATACCAAGCACACGCTCTGGGTTGAGCAATTCACTTTGGATTTACTGCCATGAAAATATCATATGTCTTTCTTGAAATGCCTGTGTTCACCCGGTGCTCCTGGAGTAATGAATACCATATGTTTTCTACCCATCACATAAATGAGTGATTAGATTTTATTGACCCCAAAAGAAACTATTTATGCTTTATGGAATTCCACCAAATTCTGTGATATTTTCTTTCAGAATTTGGTGACCATGCACTCCATATATACATATATATATTTTTTTCTATGCCATCTTTGTAAAACATAGCTCAATGGTGGGAATCCAGAAACTAATTAAACACAATTCCGTTTTTAAGATATGGCAGAAAACAATGACGAATTAAGAAAATAATGATAACATCATCTAATATCAATACCACAGATCAGGAACTCTGCTAAGTTCTTGATCTGCAAGGGCTGATACAGAGGAGTGGTTAAGAATGGCCGTGTAAGAGCTGGGATGCCAGGTTTCAGATCCCAGCCCTCTTATTGACAAGCTCTAAAACCTAGGGAAGTCCCCTAAGTGCTATGTGCCTGAGTGTCTTCAGCTGGCAAACGGGGACGATGATGATAAGAGTGCCTCCCTTGAAGCACTTTGTTGAGGACTTGTGAGCATAGGTCAAGGCCTCAGAGCAGGGCTGCCTCAGAGGGTGTGCTACATAAGTCATTTCTATTATCCTTATTTTGTATTGTTATACCCTCTCCTTTCATCCTCCCAACCCCATGAGATGGGTACTGGTATTATTCTCATTATATAGACAGGCAATTAGGCCTGAAAACATTCATTGACCTACTCCAGGTCACACAAGTGGTGCCCAATGCTAGGATTTAACATCACAGACAAACTTTCCACAGACAGGTGAATGCGCAATGGTGGCAGGCCACTGACTGCACTGCCTAACAAAGGAACAGGCAGAGCATCCATGAAGCTCTGCAGTCGAGGAAGCACTAAGCCCTGTGGGTAGTCAGGGAGCCCTCTTGGAGGAGGTGACATGGGGTGACATGGAATGCTCTGCCACTGGAACCTTGAGAAATGCAAGATATAAAGGTGTGGGTCTCAGAAGCTTCCCTGGGAGGCAGAAGAGACCCTCTGCCAGCCTTTGGGAGACCACTTCCTGCAGCAACACAAGCACCCAAGGGTTCCCACAAAAAGAACCCCATTAACCCTCTCACATCAGGCGCTCAGACTATCTGGTCAGCACCTGCACATGCCTTCATTGCTCTCAACTCAGAAGGTGGAGAAGAAGCATGGCGGTGCTTTCCCAGTTCAGGTTCTGGCAGAAAAACAGACAACGAGGAGCAGGGCTTCCCCTCAACCTCACTCTGGAACTAGAAGAGGGAAGGCAGCAGCTGGCCCCATCTTCATCATAACTCAGACTCTCAGGGATGGAAGGAAACTTTCAAGCCAACAGTGCTACATAAGTATTGTCCGGACCATTTGTTAGAACACAGATTCCTGGGACCCACCCTGAGGGCTGGGGTGTGGCCTGAGACTCTGCATTTCTAACCAGCTCCCAGTGATGGTGGTGCTGGTGGTGCTGGTCCTGTCTTTCCTGATCACATCAGTAGTACATGGCTGGCCAGTCCCTAGCCCAGCACAGAGTGGGCATCCGCTTTTTCCTGATGGGGGTCTGCTGGGAGAGGCAGTGCAGGGCTGAGAGGGTAGAAAGGAGATGCCACTGGCTGGGGGGCCTCAGGCACTAACTGCCCATCTCTGGAAACTGAGAGGCTGGGGCAGATGATCGCAGAGATGCAGCCTCACTGTAATGTTTATATGTTTGTAGAAAAGAGCTTCCAAAAGAAAGAAGAGGAAGGAGAAAGCCCAATAGTTATTTCTGTTAGTTGAGTCCATGCAATGGAGCCCACAGTCCCTTGCACCCATCATTGGAGTAGGCAGTACAATTGGTAAACCTGGAATTTCTTAACTCATAGAGGGAGAAAATACGCCTGGATGGGCATTAGTTTGGGGGACAGATTGCATTTCAGGCTCTAGTTTTCCATCCTTGTTTGTAGTCCTAATATTTGCACATGACTTTGCAGTTCCCCCCACTATAGGAGCAGAGTCTATTTCTCACCCTTTGTCTCTTGTTTGGCCATGGGATTTGCTTTATCCAATAGGATGAGGCAGAAACAGTAATGTGACAGATCTGAGCTCCACCAACAGAGACCTTGCTTATTTCTCCTTGCTCCCGCTTCTGCCATCTACAGAAGAGTACGTTCCTCCAGAGGAGGATGAGAAACTCATAGAGCAGGGCCCAGATGTGCCAGCCAAGACTAGATGAGATCCATCAATTGCCACCTAACCCCAAGATTCTTGACAGCAGCAGACTTGCCCTGCTGGGCCATGCTCCCTGCAGTCCACCTGCAATCTGAGGAGCTAAATGGATGCTTCCCATAGGGTTCTGCTGAGATGCCAGGGTTGTTTCCATCCAGTATAATTGGTAAAGTTTTCTTTTCAGAAGTGTAAGTTCCTCAGGCCACAAGGAGAGCTCATAAGAAAGTAGCAGAGGGCCTTGCTGGTGGGAAGAATAATTTTGAAGGAATATGGACAAATGGCAAAGACTTACTCTTGATGAACTCCTGGCCTCCAAGACGCAATGTCACCTGGCGGCTCTCCTGGTCATATGTCACACCAGGACACGTAGCATTAGCCCGGGCTTCAGAGGGATCCATCCAGTCTTTGACATTGCAAAGCAGGACATTGGGTGAGCTCAGCAACCCACAGATGATGGCAACTGAGGAGCACAAGAGGGAGGAGAGGTCACTGTGATGGAGGCAGACCTTTAGAGACTCTTCTCTGTCCCCTGAGAGCATTTGCAGATAAAGATAGGTGACAGCATCTCAGGAGAAGACACAGACGCTAGAACTCAAGAGTCTGGTTTTAAATTGAGACAATCCTGCCTAAGAGTACTGCAGTTATCTTATTGGCAAATTTCCAAGGGGAGGGCCACCTCCTTCAAACCTGCTGATCCCTTCCCTCCCCATGAGAGCTCTTCTTCATGGCGCCCACAGCACTGACAGTACCTCCAACATCCTGAGGGCATCACTGCCAGAATCCTCAGTCACCATGGTCTACACCTGCTGAACAGGGTGATTTTCCTGAGCTGCTGCTGCTTCAGTTTCCTCCTCCTTTTCTCCTGCCCTTCTGCCTCACTTCCCATCATATTCTCTCTCTGTCTGTCTCTCTTGCTCTCTCACATACACACACACACACACACGAGATCAACCTTAAAGGGTCTCATAAAGGAGTATTTAGATTCAAAGTAAGATTTTTTTTTTTTGAGATGGAGTAAGAAACTATTAAAAACTAACACCTATGCACCAATGACACATACTTCCCTGTTAGGAAGTGAGCTCCTCGTCTTTGGACATATCCAAGCAGAGACTATGTGTCCATATGCCTAGGATGTGTGGAGAGAAAACTAGGGGAGATGACATTGGACTCTTTTATCTTGAATATGTCTCCTGACTCTCAATTTTAAAAAGCTACCCCAAAATTATGACTTTGTTTAGCATCAGGAAGACCTATTCCCAAGCTAATGGAATTTGATGGTGATTTTATTTGGATACATTCAAGTAACTCACACGTTTTTTATATCTGCTATGTGCCAGCCACTGTGTAAGTCTTTAAGTATATTAATTCCCTTAATTCTTATAGACATTACTATCTCCATTTTACCAATGAGAAAACTGAGTCTCATGTAAGTTAATTAAGCTACTTGAGGATATTTAGATTTATAAATTTGTATCTATTCCATTTGGATAAATAAACCTTCTAGGTAGTAGAGTTGTTCAGACTCCCCTGGAAAAAGAAAGGGCAATATATTATCCCACAACTCCTACTCCATTCCTCATTCTAATTTCCTAATTTATGTCCAATCTGGATCTAGTTCTAAACAATTCTATCTCCAGAATTTCCCCAGAGTAGGTGACTCATCGATGTCTGGCTTAAAAATTTCACACTGTGTCCTTTTTGCTTCTGCTGGCCACTGTTAAACTGCAGTAAATTTCTGAATTTTTAAAGTGACCTTCCAGGTCATCTAATATGGTGGTTTCCGAACATGGATGCTTAGACTGATGACATCAGAAATGCAGGAAGGGTTTTGAAAATGCTCATTTCTAGGTATCAACCACAGAGTTTCTGACTTGCTAGGTCATGTGTATGGGGCGGGGTGCATTTGGGCATAAGCATTTGTAAAGAGCACCATGGAGAATCACTGACCTAGTTAGACCACCTCGTTTTACAGATGGGGAAACTGAGGCACAGAAAGGAAGAATGGTTTTTCTAGGAGCTGAGAAATTGTGGAACGGCCAGCAGGCAGCAAGAGCCTCAGCAAGGGGCAGGCTTCAGGGCCAGCCGTGGAACGTGAGGGCAGCACCAGCAAGGGGCACACTCAGAGCCCGGGAGAGTTCGAGGAAGGCTGATCACTGTGGTCTGGCTTGCTTGAAAGCCAGGGAACAGAATGATGGAATTAACAAGAGGCAGGGTGCATTTTTCCTTTTGCTCTCAGACCTCAGTAGAGAAACCCATACAGCTTTCCTCTTTAACTAGTACCAAATGTCCTCGAGAAGGCTGTGCCTGGGAGGTGGGGGCCAGGGAGAGGCTGGAAGTCACTTTGCTGGTCATATATTGCCAGCTTAGCTTCAGTTGCACTCCTGTGACCCTGAAGCCACTCAAGGCCCTCAGAGCCCCACTTCCAAGCAGTCTCCACTAAAATGTAGTTCAGACGCCCCATGAATTTTCACTAATAACTCTCAGTGGAAACAAAGCCATGGAGGGGTAGAGATCGCAGGAAGCTGGAGACTTGTTGGGAGGGGAGAAAGGAAAGCAGGGGAAGTGGGGGGAATCCACCGGAGCTAAATGACTTTCCAGGCTGTGGTAAAGGATGTAGCAGAATTCTGTTCCTGGTCGTCAGCAGATCCAGCCAAAGCTTCATAAGTTAAAACTCCAGCTTTGCCCACTGGACAAGACTGGGGAAAACATCTGCCCGATACTTTATGTGTATTTCAAAGACGGCTTGACTTTCAGCATTGCGAGGTTCAGTTCAACATAATTCACAGATCACAGGTTAAACTTGGAGGGAAAAGCAAGCAAGCTGCCAGCCAGAAATATCATGGAAAAAAAGGATTTTGTGGGCTTACCGCTGCAGGGAACAGAAACATTCTTCCATATATGATCCTAAGGAAAATGAAATCAATCTTTCCAGCTTGAAAAAAATCATAGGGTCTGGTGAGTCATCGTGCATCTGGGGAAATTGTGGTATCCTCAGAAAATACATTTAGTTCAAAGAGGAATCCTTGATTTGAGTTATGGTGTTTCTAAATATAGATATACATCAAGACAAATACAAGTGTGTGTGTGTGCGTGTGTGTGTGTGTATGCATGTTTGTGTGTGTGTGTGTGTAACATATTTTTCTATCTAAACACTAACAGGAATCCACATCACATAATCATAGAGCATTAAATGTAGAAGGAATTTTATGAATCAGCTCATTCTAATCTGTGTTCCTGCCCCACCACTCCAACAAAACGTTCTCATTTTAGCCACCCTGACCACTGTGAGCTAAACTCAGCATTTTTCAGGAATCACCTTATTTGAACTCTCAGCAGCACTCAAGACTGTTGACAACTTCCTCACCATGCCACCCTCTCCTACCCTAGCTTTCGCGAGGATCCACTATTCCCGTCTCCTCCTCCCTGTCTGGCTGCTCCTTCTCTATCTCTTTGCAGATTCTCTACCTGTTATGTAGTTTGCTCATCAAGATCAGCTCCATCCCCTCTATATTTCCTCATTCTGCACCCTCCTCCTAGAAAAACGCATTCATACCCAGACCTTTGATACCGACTCGAAGCTGTAATTTACACATTTATATCTTCCATCCACACTTCCCTTCTGAGCTCTGGATCTTTGCATCTAAAAACTCAGCTGACATTTTGTGAATGTCTCAAAAGTCACTTCAAACTTAGTATACCCCACATGAACCCATGGCCTTCCTAAATCTCCCTCTTCCATCGCCAAATTGGACATCCAATCTCTTTCATTTGCCACACAACAGGTGAACAAGTTAGATACCCAAGAACAATCATTGACATCTCTTCCTCAATCCTCAAATTCAAAGTCCTATTGAATTTGCCTCCTGGGGATGCTTTGAATCTGTCTTCCATTCCCCGTCTCCACTTCAACAGCCCTAGCCCAGGATATCATACCTTCTTCCCTGGACTACTGCGGCAGTTTCTAACTCATCTCTGCATCTACTCTGACCCCCAGCCACAACCTTCTCCACACTCAAGCCATGACATGGCAAGCACTCATGTCCAAGTTCAAATCTGATCATGACACTTCCTTGCTTAAAACATTCAGTGGCTTCCAGTTGTTATTACAATAAAAACAACTATTCATGCCACCTAAAATGTTCTCCTCACTGTGGCCTGGCCTCTCCCTCCTGCCTCCTAAACCTCTGGCCTTGTACTCTCTGCTCCAGGGACCACGACTTCCTCTAGCCTTCTCTTCTTTATCCTGCATCCTCTTCCCACAGGGCCTTTGCATAAGCTATTCTTTCCATTTAACATCACCTTCCCTCTTATCTTTACCTCATTTAAACCTACACATGATTCAAGATTTGGGGAAGTCTTAATTTATCTCTCCGAATAGGGCAAAACATTTATTATATGTTTTCAATGCAATATTCACTTGTCTTCAGAGTCTAGCAATTAACAATTATCCTTTTCTCCCTCTGGATCTGAGAGGAGGAGGTGGAGACGGCGGGAGTGGGAGGGGGAGTAGAGCACAAGCGTCTATGCCATAAGTCAGGAAAGCCAAGTTCCACTTTGCTGACCACTAGAATGTGGGCATCAGGCAGATCACTTCCCCACTTTGGGGTCTGCCCTATTCAGTAGCATTCCTCTGCAACTACAGTGAGCATGGCTGTCCTAAAGGCTGAGGATAAATAACTCTTTCATAGCCTGGGGAGTTTGAATCCACCAGGGAGATTGGATATGTGAACCTGGATACAAAGAGAAGGGACAAAATAGTACTCCAGGAGGAGGAAATCACAAGGAGAGCTTAAAGTTGAATAGGATGACTTGGAGGAAGGGGCATCTAGTCAAGTATGTGGGGGTTGGTGGTGAGAGGCCAATTAAGAGACTGGTACAGGTGCCAAGAAAATAATAATACAGGCCTAAATGCAGACTGTGGTGACAGGGATGGAATACACTTCGGTCTCAAACATGATAGTAAGAGAGCAACAGGAAATTGGAGTGACAGCTTCACAGAAGGGAAGGGGGCTGTCGGGCATTCAGTATGATCCCAGGTCTGTGGCTCAGGTGCCCTTCACTGAGATTGGCTGGTTTAGGGTAAAATCTACCCATTCATTTGACTTTGAGATTCCTAACGGATGTCCAAGAGGGTATATCCGGACAGCAGATGAGTGTATGGATGTGCATACACTCATCTCTGCAGAGAGGTCACACCCAGAACAAAGACCCACAAGAGGTAGAGGTGGGACCTATCAAAGGTCCCAAAGGTCATCTAAGGATTCAACCCAGAAAGCTGAAAGAGATGAGAAGGGGTAGTTTAAGTAGCAAGAGAAGGGCATCTTGGAGGTCAGGAGAGGATGGTCAGAAGAGGAGATGTTGAAAAAAGACCTCTTTCGAAAGAGGAAGGTCGAAAGAACTGGACAGCAGGAAATAGTGACAGCTGCCAGAGACAACAGGCCTATGGAGGAGCAGAAGATGCCCCTGGTGACTGGATATCTGGTAGAAGCCGTTTGGGGGTGAGACAGGATCTCAGCTTATAGGGTTTGGCTGTGGTAGAGAAGGAGAGCAACCGGAGAGGCACTCAAGGGAAGGTCGGAGGTCAAGTGGGGCCATGCATGTTTTGGATTTTAAGAAGGGAGAGGGGCTAAGAACACTGTACCTGCCTGCTGATGGGGAGCCCTGGAAAACACTGGGTTAGTGACAGGGGGAGAGCAGGGAGGAGGGCAGGGGCATTGTACTAGGCTGTTCTTGCATTGCTATAGATAAATACCTGAGGCCGGGTAATTTATAAAGTAAAGAGATTTAATTGGCTCATGATTCTGCAGATAGTACAAGAAACATGGTGCTGGCATCTACTGCTGGTGAGGCCTCAGGAAACTTACATTCATGACAGAAGGTGAAGGGGGGGCAGGCATGTTATAGGAGATTAGGAGTTAGACAAAGGGGGAGGTGGCATACACTTTTAAGGATCTTGCAAGAACTCACTCACTGTCAAGAGGACAGCACCAAGCCATCCATGAGAAATCCAACCCTGTTACCTAACACCTCCCACTAGGCCTCACCTCCAACACTGGGGGTCACATTTCAACATGAGATGAAGGACAAACATCCATATTGTATTAGGCATGGCCCTGCAAAGGTGAGACAAGGGGCTCGTGTACCCAGGAGGCAAGGTTAGTCCTTCTCAGAAGGAGACACCCTCTACCCTGAGCCTGGTGGGGATATTGTGTAGATGCTGGAGGCAGCAGCAGTCCTGGAGGTGAAACCAAAAAACACCTGCCTCCTGATCAACTCCATGTCTCAGTTAATAGTCTTCAGAAAACCTGGGGTCTCTCTGTCTGTAGCTCAGCTCACAAGGATACCCACTCTGAACCAAATCCTCCCACTCTGTCATCTAAATACTGCTCATCCCACAAAACCTGGCCCAAGTTCCTCTTCTTCCTGGAAGCCTCCCCTGACCTTCCTCTTGTTATCCCCTTCCTTCACACTTCAAGGCTTCTATGTCTCTACCTCATCAGGTATTTGCGTCGCACACTGCCTAGTTCTGAAGCCTGATGCTGAGCAGTGCTCCACACATGTTTGCTGAATGCAAGCAGGGATGAATAAATGAGTAAAGGCCATTTATTCCCCTTTCACGGTATACACTGCCTCTCCCCCCAGACCCTAAGTCCTTTTTATCTGTTCCTAATGCCTAGCACATTCAATTGCACATATATGGTGATCAGTTAGAGTCTCCTGTTGACTTAAGTGAGAACCATAACAAGATATATCAGACTATTCCAATTTTTTCTAATCTTTAGAATTTTTCATAAATTTAATGTGACTAGTCACATAGTGGCTTACAGTTTGATGCTGCTAAGAGAAACAGGATTGGTTTTCATATAAAACAGTCACAGTTTGATGCTGCTAAGGAGAAATAGGATTGGTTTTCATATAAAACAGTTAAGACCCTTTTAGTCAATCAGTGGCACACCAGGAGCCAAATCTATATGCAACATTTTGCACTCATTATCTTAATAACAAGTAGTCCAATATAAAGTATTATTATCTGTATTTTATAAACAAAGGAAGTACAACTTCGTTTAAGTAACTTGTCCAAGATCACACAGCCAGAAAGTGACAGCAGTGACTAGAACCCAGGTCCATAACACCAAAGTCCCTTCTCAACCACTAGGCCACACTGCTGAGTACATGAATTTATTTCCATAAACAGAAGCGCATCTCCATTGCTGAAATACTATTGAAAATGATAGGCATATTGATCACAGGACCTGGTGAGTGGGCAATCAATAGATCATTGCTGAATGACTGATGGTGGGAAGTAAGAATGAGCTAACATTTTTTGACCGAATATGTCCAGTCCCAGCTTCACAAGTGACAGTAAGGTGCTGTAGAAGACACAACTTGGGTCAAATCCTGGCTCTATCACTTTTCAAGGTGTCTGACCATGAGCAAATGATTTAAACGATCTGAGCCTTAGTTTCTCAGTGTGTCAAATGGAGCTTGCAATATGTCTCTTAAAGATAACAGAAAAGAATAAACCAGTATTACAAGGTGAAGGGGACAGCACAGTGTATAACACGTGGAACGTGAATGTGAGTACCATGTGTGTATTGTGTACTTGACTATTGCCTTCTATTTGGGTGTAGGCACTCACACTGTACACCCCATGCAGCGCCACGTTGTGTGTCCTGGCTTCTGCATTCCTGTGTGTTCCCCATCCCTTGTTAGGTCCTGGCCCTCACCACCAACATTACCTCCTTGGACCTGTGTGAGGACGAAGCCATCGCAACACAGATCACGGTCACATGCAAGAAGACAGAAGAGGTGAGCATCGGTCAGATTGGCTCCTGAGGCTGAGAACACAATGGGGTTGTACAATCCGGAAAGCATGTTTTGGAAACCAGTGGGTTCAAAGCTTTTCTGAAGTGTTGTGGTGGATCCTTGGCCTGGGGGAAAGGCAGAACAAAATTTTAAAAGACCTCAAAACATGGCAGGGTTGGACAGAGCTTACTGATCTCGTAGGACAGTTTGTTGACTTAGCTGCAACTGTGCTTGAGGTGGCGTGTGGGCCAAGACGAATTGCTCTCCATGCCACAAAGCTTCTGGATATGCCTGTGCATGAAGAGGGTAGAGCCAGCCAAGGCCATGGCCCCAGACCCAGGAGACGGGACAAATGCCCATCACATCTTCAAGGGTCCAAAGGGTATGTGTAGAAAAATGGCCATATATTTTTATGTTTATTATTACCAGCAAATATGTATTGAGCCATAAGTATATACACAGACCCTGTGCCACATGCTCTACCTACATGGTTTCATTTGATTTTCACTGCCCTGCTATCACATGTGCTTTTGTCACACAAATTAGTTTAAACACGTGGTAGGGAAGCTTGGCCACTGTAATGCTGAAGTCACATTGCTTGCACTATCTACAGTTTTCTCAGCATGTCATTGCCTTGTGCCATCAAACATCATCAAACAAATGCTGTGTAAACAAATGCAGCTGAAAGCAGCAAACTGCAAGAACTCAGGACTGTACACAATACCCATGATCCCACATTCTTCCTCTTGCCTGAGACTGACCCCATCCAGGGGCTGTCTTCAAAGTTATGACTGCAGAGTTTTCCCTTCCCTTTGTGCAAGCAGCCCTTGTCTCCATAACTTAGCAGCCTCAACCCTTCCTTACACCCTCCCCCATCAAGCTACCTTGCCCTTTTACATTTTCAGAAGCATTTCTTTATTATGAATTCAACACATCTTTTTCAAAACTGTTCTAGCATTTTCAAGTAGAATTGTTAATTTTTTTTTCCATTGGTCTACCTAAAAGTGGCATGGTTTGAGTTTCCTGTCCCTAACTCTAGTTTTCAAATCAGCCCTGTTAATTTTAGAGCATCATTTTTGCAAACATGAGATTTTCCAGGGATAGATATATAGAGCACTATAGCCTAAATGTCTGCCCCATTCTTATGCCCATTTTCCATTTGGGGAAAAGTCTTGACATGCGAACTGTCTGGCTCAGGTTTATACGCCGGTGGGTGGTGGACAGGGCACCAGGGCCTGTGCCCTTCACCACTCTGACCTCCTGTCAGCCTGGCAGATCACCACATCTTATCTGACTCATACACCTGGAGGCCGTAGAGAGGTTTTCAGTGTGAGACCCAAGAGCGCGAGCTTCAGATCAAACAGATCTGAGGGCACCCTGCCAAGGAAGGTCCTAATTCCTTGGATCCTCAGCCTCCCAAGCCTCCCGTCTGTACAATGAGGATGATAATAAGTAATCCTCACGAACATTGAACAGATGAGAAAACATAGACTGGGGCCGGGCACAGTGGCTCATGCCTGTAATCCCACCACTTTGGGAGGCTGAGGCGGGCAGATCACTTGAGGTCAGGAGTTCAAGACTAGCTGGGCCAAATGGTGAAATCCCGTCTCTACTAACAATACAAATATTAGCCAGGTGTGATGATGCATGCCTGTAGTCCCAGTTACTCGAGAGGCTGAGGCAGGAGAATCCCTTGAACCTGGGAGGCAGAGGTTGCAGTGAGCCGAGATCCCGCCACTGCACTCCAGTGTGGGCAACAGAGTGAAACTCCGTCTCGAAAAAAAAAAAAAAAAAGTAGACTGTATATAAAAGGGCTGAACAACAACGAGCCTGCCACTTAACTTATGCTCAGCAGGTGTTTTACATATCTCCAAAACGTCAGCATGTTCTCCCTCCAAGCATTGGCTCACTCAGTCCCTTCTGCCTCAAACGCAAATCCACTCTTCACCAAAACCCAGCTTTATTTGAAGGGTCCATCTCTGCATTTGTACAGTTAGAATTCATCTCTCTCTCCCTTGATCTCTCATACATTCCATTTGTGACTGTACTAAAGCCTCTACTCTCTCTCTCCCTGTATTTAAGCTACTTGAGAGAGTCGGCCTCCCCTACAGCATGTGATTCTCCAATGTTTGATGCCATAATCATAGCCTTATGAGACTATTTAAATATCAATGTCAGTTAAGCAAAGTTAATATTGCAATAGCCACCTTCCAAATGCTCAATAGCCATGAGTAACTAATGGACGGCGCAGATCTGTAGACCATTTCCATCACTGCCAAAGGTTTCATTGGACGGTGTTGCTGTGGAGTCCAGGGCCACATCTCAGTTCCCCTTGATATCTTCCACATAGGGCAGGTGGCAGAGAGGACCACCTACCCCGAGACCTTTGCATGGTGGGCTGCTTTTCTTTTCTATCTTTTCTTTTTTTTTTTTTTTTTTGAGACAGAGTCTCGCTCTGTTGCCCAGGCTGGAGTGCAGTGGCACAATATTGGCTCACTGCAAGCTCCACTTCCCTGGTTCACGCCATTCTCCTGCCTCAGCCTCCCCAGTAGCTAGGACTACAGGTGCCCACCACCATGCCCGGCTAATTTTTTGTATGTGTAGTAGAGACGGGGTTTCACCATGTTAGCCAGGATGGTCTCGATCTCCTGACCTCATGATCTGCCTGCCTCGGCCTCCCAAAGTGCTGGGATTACAGGTGTGAGCCACCATGCCTGGCTGGTGGGCTGCTTTTCATCCTTCAGATCTCAGTTCCAATGTCCCCTCCTCTGTGATTCCTTCCCTGACCACCCTGAAGCAGCTCATACCCATCTTTACCTCCTCGTCCTGTTTCATTTTCATCCAAGCACTTACTGCCCTCTGAGACGATCTTATTGCTGGATCAATTCCTCTGTCAATCAGTGATTCTGTTTTGCTCACAGATGCATCCATAGTGCCTACAAAAGTGCTTATTGCACCGCCGTGGTAGAGGCCTGGACAATGAAGCAGGCCAGGAAGGCCTTTCAGACTCAGGGGAGGTTCCACTTTGATGTCACATGGAGTAAGATGGTTCCTTTTCCTAGACCTCATCTGTGAGATGAGGGGTTGGGCTAGACAACCTCTAAAGAACCTTTGGGCACTGACATCCTTTGATTCTGAAAGACCCACGGCTCATCCCCCAAGTTGAAAGCCACAGTCATTAAGTGGGAGTAGGCAGCAGAGGGTATTGGGTGTCAGATCAAGCTCTGCGACTCAGGCCCTTTCTTTAGTCCCACCTTCCGGGTTACTGAAGGTCAGGGATGGGAACGGACATGATTAACTACCCACTGGGAGCTGATGACATGTGTGGGCGACTTTCAGAAACTGTGGCCTGTCCTCCTCGGTTGTGACATAGTCCCATTTTACAGAGGAGAAACTGAGTTTCGAGTGAAGTAAAGAAGTTGTTCCTGATCAGAGACAGAGACAGGAAGAGGAAGGCAGGAGTTGGAAACCAGACCTAACTTACTCCTCCTCCCCCTCCTCCTCCATTCCACCAGAGCTAGAATGGCCGCCTGGTGCAACTTCTGCTTTAAATCAAAAAGCAACACAAACCAAAAAAAGCAAAACACAGTTCTGCCCTTGATTTAGTTTGGCAACAAGGAATTTTCCTAATTTCCTTTGTAGTTTTCCCCCAAAGTATAAACTTTCAGGAGACAAAAAGGAAAAATAAAAATAACAAACACCAGGACTTTCTGTGTGATATTAAAAAACAAAAAAACAAAACAAAACAAAAAAAACAAAAAAAAACCAAACACTTAAACAGAAATACAATACAATTGTATTTTTTCAGATGTCATAAAAGGGCAAGCAAGCTATTACTTTAAAGGACATTTTGGGTAGGGGTTACTATTCTACTTTGATTTGGATTTTTAGAAAATAATCCTTATGTTTTGTTATTTAAAAAGAAAAACAGGATATTAAAAATAATTGGAACGAAGACTGTGGCAGAAATCCGAGTGACCCTGGTCACTACATTAGAGAAATCCTAGTGACCCTGGTCATAGATTAGAGAGAGCCGAGCTCTGCCAGACTCCAATCTCCCAGGCAAACTCTTTGTGAAGTGGGGACGAAGGCATTAGGTGAAAGAGGACCAGAGGGAAAAATACACAAACACTTGTCCCTGCTGTGGGCTCGCAATTGCTACCAAGGTCAGAGCAGCTTTGGGCCTGAGCTGTGGCATTGTCTCCACTTGCTGCTTTTTCTGGCACAAGTCTGAAGCCGCTGGAATCCCCAAGCCACTTGCCCTGAGTTACGAACCTCAGAGAGTGACACCTGTACTCCCCTTCACCTAACCCCCAAGTCCCAGGTCGAGCCCCGTTTGGCTGTCATCTGGTGCACAGCCACGGCCTCGGGCCCTCAGGAAACTTTTAGCAGGAACAAAGATGATTACAGAAATGTTCTACACTCGCTGAGCTTTCCTCATGAGCCCGGCCCTGTCCTAACAGCTTCACACTTGTCACCTCATTCCAATCCGCCGCTGACCTTGGTCCACCATGACTCCTGTTTTACTAAGGAGGAAACCGAAGCCGAGAATGTCAAGGAACAGGCCCAAGACCACGCAGCTCATAGGTGTCAGACCAGGGGTTCCGCACAGGCAGGAGGGCCCCACCGTCCTCCCTCGCTCTGCAGCCCTTAACAGCTATGACGGAGCCACAGGGCACAGGGCAGAGCCTGGTTGTGGCCCAGAGGACAAGGCCCAGAGCATGCCTTGCTGGCATGTTTCCTCTCCACTCACTGGAGAGGAGGCAGGAGGTGGGCAGGGTGGGGCAGAACAGCGAGCGCAGACCCCGGGATTCCAGGGAAAGAGCTCCTGCCTCTCCCATGTGCTAGCAGCGGCCTAGAGCACTTCCTCGTGTGTACATGGGGAATGGGATCCCCTTTGTGCCTTTCTCCAAGAGTTTCCATGAGTGTGAAATGAAAAGATGAATGAGAAAGGAAGCTGTAAACTATACGGTACTACACAGCTTGCTACTCAAAGCGTGGTCCCCGGACCAGCAGCACCGGCACTCTCTAAGAGGTGATTAGCAAAGCTAGATTTCGGCCTGATGCCAATGATTTACTGACTCAGGGTCTGCACCTGACAGAGCCTGGGTTCGCTGGGAGGAAAACATCCTGGGAGGGTAGAGATTAAAGTGAGGAGAAGGAGAAGCTCTATGAATCAGGAAGCCTGGGAGGAGTGGCTGCTGGGAGCCCAGCACCCAGGCCCCAGCGAGCGGCTTACCCAGCCTCATGGGTCACGTGGGCCTTCCGGATGGCACAGGCTGAACTCAGCGGGTTCTGCCATGATCCTTCACTTCATAGCTATGTGTCCACTCTGCAACTTAGCTCTGCCTGCAGAATGAGGCTCTCAATCCCTGCTAGATTGCAATGGGATCAAATCTGATGGCACAAAGGAGAATAATGTGGAAATCCCTTTGCAGTCACAGGGGAGATCAGTGCCTGCATGAGGAGCGTGCTGTGCTGAATCTGCCAAAGAACGGAGCTCAGAGAAGCCAGGCTCCGAGTTGGAGTGGGGAGGGGGACAGTCTGGCTCTTCCCAACATGCACCTGCCGGAAACCAGCTCCAAACAAGATCGTGTGAAGCTACTGTGGCCCTGAGCCAACGAGCCCAACCAACCTACCCTTTTTCAAATACACAGCTGGAGAATCTTGACCACGGCTCCTCACTTTGACCTGGCAGCGAAGACTTCCAAAGCTGGTGGCCTTTGAGTTCCCCAGTGCATCTTGTTTCTGGAGATGGAAAGATGCTGCATTATTATCCTGAGATTTTTAATAATTCAATCCAACAAACATTCATCCAACCCTAACCATAGCTCGGCACCGGGGCTACAAAGGTAAGTTAGTTTCTCCTGGTCTATTGGAGGAGACGGACATATAAGCAGTAACTTGCAGCCCAGAGTGTTAGCTGCAAAGATACACATAATTAGAGAAGAGGTAATTAGAGAGGAAGGAGCAATTGATTCTATGGAGAAAGAGAAGCTAGAAAAGTTTCCCATAAAAAGTAAATCTGACTAAGGTTCTGAGATATGAATAAGAGTTTGCCAGGCCAGGCATGCTGGCTCACGCCTGTAATACCAACACTTTGGGAGGCCAAGGTGGGTGGATCATTTGAGGTCAGGAGTTCGAGACCAGCCTGACCCACATGTTGAAACCCCATCTCTACTAAATTAAAAAAAAAAAAAATTACCCAGGAGTGGTGGCATCTGCCTGTAATCCTAGCTACTCAGGAGGCTGAGGCGGGAGAATTGCCTGAACCCAGGAGGCAGAGGTTGCAGTGAGCCGAGATTGTACCATTGCATTCTAGTCTGGGCAACAGAGTGAAACTCTGTCTCAAAAAAAAAAAAAAAAAAAGTTTGCCAAATGGAAACAAGACAGGGTTGATTTTAAGCAGACGAAACAGCAGACACAGAGACCCAGAATTTCATGAGTGTTTTCAGAACTAGGTTCAATAATTCAGTAATTTTTGGACTGTCAGTTACGAGGGGGGAGTGATAGGAGAGGAGAGAGAGGCAGGAGCTGGCTATGAAAGACCTTATAGACACTTAGTTTCTATCCAGGGAGTATGTAGAGGAAGGTTCTTAAGCTTGGAGATGCTGAAGTCAGACTTTCAGAGATCTTGTCATTCTCAGCCCTCTCTGATCTCTCTTTCTGACTTATTTCCAGCAGTCTTGCTATGTGGATGAGGTAGGATAAATTGGTGTGTTTTGTTCCCAGTATTTTGCCTTCCCCCTCAAGGTTGCCAAATTTTGAGTTTTCTGTGGGAATTTTTGGAGGACAGGGGCTATAGCAAGGCTATTTGAAGGCAACAACTCTTCTTGCTTTGCAGAAAGCCTGAACTCACTGAAGAGGCAATGGCCTGGGGAGAGGAGGAAGAGCCTTGGAGAGCAAAAAGAAAGAAGAGATTCCCGCAGACCTGCAAAGAGCTCGAGACGAGGTCCTGTGTACCAAGAGACCTTGCCCTTCTGTGACCATGCCAGGTGGGGCAGGGGACAAAAAGATGCCAGATGGACCTGAGGGGGCTAAACCCAACGTGCTGTGGCTCCAGCACTGGTAGAGCCCTCTCCACACCCCAAGCCTGGCCCAGAAGCAGAGGAGCTGGGAGGACTTTGGGCCCTGGCATTGGGAAGTGTGGCCAATCACTGAGGACAAAGCACCAAGGCCCTCCCATTGCCACCCCACCACAACACCTTAGGACCAAGAGCCCACAGCCCTGGAGAGAAGCCTTAATAATGCTTGAGATGGAATTTTCTGCAGACTTGATGGGGGATGATAATATTAACAGCAACAATGATCATACAACAATGGTCAATGAGCCTTCACTTTGTGACCAAACTCTTCTGTGAGCCTTTTCATGTAGGACCTTATTCAATCCTCAAAACAATCCAGTGATGTGGGTGCCATTATTATCCCTATAACATATGGGGAATCTGAGGCTCCAAAGCACTAAATAGCAACAAGCAAGTAGCAGGACTGGAGGATTTGAACCCAAGACCTTTCCCTTCCTCTTCCCTGTATCTTGTAGCTACAGAACCTAGCTCAGGAGCCCTAAAATTCAGGGGTCCACCCTCTATACCCTTCTGCAATGTCACTTATGAAGACAGTCTCACATGTAAGCACATGGATACAGGGACATGAAATGCACCAGCACTGGTGATGTTGCAAAACTGCTATACATCTTCACGTCCTCCACTGAAGGAATGCGAAGTAAATTATATACATCCATGAAATGGATTCATATACTCCAATGAGAAGGATAAGGTTAATTTTCAAGATTCTATATAAAGACGAATATCATGAGAAAATCAAGGTAGAAAAGAATATATATTATAAAATAATAGCATGCAAACAAATAAAAATACCATTATAAATACATAGAAATTTTCTGGAAGAATTCATGAGAAACCAGAGAGTTGAAAGGAGATCTGCACATGTTTATGAATTAGGAAATTAGGAGACAGGAGATTCCTGCTTTTCACTGGAGGAGGACAGGGGCTAATTATCCTAATTTGATGGTACCACATGAAACTGACAGTACTCTACAAGCTTTGACTCACACAATAGCAATGTTATGTGGTTCTAATATTTATTCTTTTTCCTTTTTAAACCATAATTATGGGTTTCTTTGTTTGTTTTGTGATGGAGTCTTTGCTCTGCGGCCCAAGCTGGAGTGCAGTGGCGTGATCTCAGCTCACTGTAACCGCCACCTCCTGGATTCAAGCAATTTTCCTGCCTCAGCCTCCCCAGTAGCTGGGATTACAGGTGTCCACCACCACACACAGCTAACTATTTTCTGTTTTTAGTAGAGACAGGGTTTATCCATGTTGGCCAGGCTGGTCTCAAGCTCCTGACCTTAAGTGATCCACCCACCTCGGCCTCCCAAAGTGCTGGGATTACAGATGTGAGCCACCGTGCCTGGGCAACCACAATTATGTTTTATTTCTACAATGGGAAGGCATGCTGGGGTCTGGACCTCAAGGGGCAGTGGTGTTTAGGGCCCCCTCACATCTGGGCCACGCTGCCTGATGGGGCAGGCGGTTCTCTCCTGACTGACTTGTCAGGAATCCACATGACTCAGGCAGACACCTCTTATTCCACCTTCATCTTGGTTCTGTCCTGGCCTATCGCAGCTTCAACTTGCCAAAGTCCCACTGCTTTGAAGAAATGGAGGTAACAGAGGATCAGCTCTCGACAACCCCATTCCATCACCTGACCTGCCTGCTACCATTCCTCAGAGCACGTCTGACCTAGAGTGAAGGAGGAGCAGAACCACCTCACCTGGTCAGAAGTCATGCAGGCAACATTGTCACTTGTCCAAGCATAAAAATCACAGGAAATCTCTGGCTCTGTCATGGAAACAGTGAGGAAGCTGCAGGCCTCGTCCTCTGCGCAATCTGAAAGCACCATGGGACAGTCACTCACCTGGCTCTCCTGGGGGATGCTGAGGACAGACCAGACACATCCCCCTGCCCCTGCCCCACATGCCCAAACACATACACACACACACACACACACACACACACACACACACACACGCGCGCGGATACACAAATACACACACTCCCTCCAAATATACAGAAATATACACACACATGCACACACACCTCCCAACACACAAACACACACAAATATACACCCAAATATACACACAAAAGCCCCCCCACACAAGCACACACAAAAATACATAAATACACATTCAAATACACACAAGCACACACACACCTACACAGCTCCAAACACACATACAAATATACACCCAAATAAACACAAACTTCCAAATAAACACCCAAACACACACAAATACACACACAAGCATATACACACTCAAATACATACACATACACCCAAATACACACACAAATACACTCAAACACATGCACGCAAATACATACAAATATGCATTCGAATGCACACACCTCCAAATACACACACACAGACAGAAATATACACCCAAATACACCCCCCAAATATACCCCCACAAGCACATATATAAACACACAATTTATTAAGTACATACCAAGAACCTCATGCAGTGTTAAGTGTTTTCAGTGTATTGAATCATCGATCCCCCATCTTACCATTAAGGAACTGAAGCACAGCTCCATTCAGGTACTTACTCACCAAGGTCACAAAACTACCAAGTGGCAGAGCTAGGATTGCAATCTAAGTAGCCAGACTTCAGAGCTTGTACAGTTACTAAGCTGTATCTGCCGAAATTAAACCTTTTTTACATTTTAATTGCTTCTACTCTATGAGGAGCCAAGCCTAGGTATCCATTGAGATCACAACTTTGTTCAAGGCTATGTCCCATTTCCATGAGGAGCAGACAGCAGCCCTGCAGGGGATTGAATGCCAGAATAGAATCCCCACTTCCTACAGTGAGTGCCCTCTCAGGATGACAGGAGGCCACGCACTTAATGAGGGCAGGGACCACGGCTGCTTTTTGTGTACACTGTACGATAGGCATGAAGCATTCAACTGTGTAATATTCATGAATAATGATGGCAATTAATGATTTATCAGGGATAGGAGGGTTTGGTAGAAAATGTAAATCAAGGAGAAAAAGTGTATGCTTACATATTTATCATTACAAATCACTTTCACATATATTATTAATACTGATTTTTGCATTCGGTAAGAGGTCAATTTAGGGATGGGAACACCAAGACTAAGAATCAGCACAGTCTGTGGCTGATGGGGGTAATGCAGTAACTTGAATACCTTTGCAATCCAATTCCTGAGCTCTCCCCAGTGTGTCTGCCCAGCTGAAGGGCAAGGGAAAACCACTGGTATCTGGGATGGAGACGTCTTCCCTTTCTCTAACAGGACATCTCACAAACTGCAGCTCTATTGAGATGACATTTTGGGTGCAAAGGTGGTCTTTTGGGGGGTTTCATCATCTCTTGATTTTCATCTCGCATTGTATGGCTGTAATGTCTTCATGAACTAGGCACTGAGAGGTGGATGATGTCATTTTACCCACAAACTGCCTGGCTTATTCAGAAATCCCCCCAAAATAATTCTTTTTTAAACTTTTTTTTGAGACAGGGTCTGGCTCTGTTGCCCAGGCTGGAGTGCATTAACGCGATCTTGGCTCACCGCAACCTCTGCCTCCTGGACTCAAGCCATCTTCCCACCTCAGCCTCTTAAGTAGCTGGGATTACAGGCATGTACCACCACGCCTGGCTAATTTTTGTATTATTAGTACCATTATTATTATTATTATTATCATTATTTTGTAGAGACGCAGTTTCACCATGTTGCCCAGGATGGTCTCCATCCACCTGCCTTGGCTTCCCAAAGTGCTGGCATTACAAGCATGAGCTACTGTGCCCAGCTCCAAAGAAAATAATTCTTACTGGTCCACTGGCTCATAGCTCTAAAGTTCTCCTGTCCCCTTAACCGAACTAACCTAATCTTCACGGCAAGCAGATCCCTACTTCGGGCTCAGGGACAAATTCATTCAAGAAAACAATTAAAGTTCTGGGTCAGTGTTAGAAGGATGAGCACCCTAGAGTCTGTCTGGTTGGTTAAGTGCTGAACTAGAACCAGGGTTCCTACCATGGCCCCAATCATAGCTTCCCCTCAAGTCCCCAAAAATCCACATTTCCGCCCTATTCCCCATCATGCTGTTTAGTTCTCTAGATGACTTAGTTTTCTTACCAGTTTTCTTACCTTTCCCCACCAAAAATGATATCCACCCCTTCACTGACTCAGTGGCTTTATTTTCCTACCCTTTAAATGGCCCTTTGACCTACCGTAAAACCACCTTGATTTTTCGTTACAGGCTGAATTATGTTTCACACTCAAAATCTGTATCATGTAGTCCTACCCCCAGCACCACAGAATGTGACTGCATTTGGAGTTAGGGTCTTGCAAGAAGTAATTAAGTGCATAATGAGAACATTAGGGTGGGTCCTAAGCCAATAAGACTGGTGTCCTTATGAGAAATAAAGATTAGGATACAGACACATACATAGGGAAGACCAAGCGAAGTCACAGGGAGAAGTGAGTCACCTATAAGCCCAGGAGAGGGGCCTCAGAAGAAACCAACTCTGCCAACACCTTGATCCTGGACTTCCAGCCTCCAGAATTATGAGAAAATTCATTATGTTGTTTAAGTCCCCCAGTCTAGGGTATTTTGTCCCAGTAGCCCGAGAAAACTAACACAGTGCTGGATGCCTGGACCTCTACCCAACCTGCAAATACTGCTTGTCTCGGATTGCTCTGCTCTCGTTTGTCTGACAGGATGGCATCTTGCTGGACTTCCTTGATGCGGCTCTCTTTTTCAAACTGTTGTCTGTTTCCTCTCAGCATATTTTAGACACTGAACTCAGTGGCCCAGTTGGCTAAACCATCTCTGGATATGAACAGATGGACGTGTTTTCCCTGCTTGCCTCACTCCCTAAGATTCTGCATCCTCTTTTGCTTCCCATTCCTATCCCTTCTTTTTTTTTTTTTTTTTTTTTTTTTTTTCTTTTTAGGGAGTTTCACTCTTGTTGCCCAGGCTGGAGGGCAGTGGTGCGATCTCGGCTCACTGCAACCTCTGCCTCCCAGGTTCAAGCAATTCTCCTGCCTTAGCCTCCTGAGTGGCTGGGATTACAGGCACCCACCACCACACCTGGCTAATTTTTTGTATTTTTAGTAGAGACGGGGTTTCACCATGTTGGCCAGGCTGGTCACAAACTCCTGACCTCAGCTGATCCACCCGCCTCAGCCTCCAAAGTGCTGGGATTACAGGTGTGAGCTGTCACACCCTGTCTGCCCTTCTAACTTAAGCTGTGTCACAGTGTGTGCACAGATGAGCAGGTATATGACAGTCCTTGTTGAGACAAATAACTGCCAAAGCTGTCCCTCAAGTCTACTGTCCTCGTGCTGGTTCCTCACATCTATTCATTTGACCACTTGGTTCTGTCCCTCCATTCCTGTCAATATCTCTCATTCTACAAACATTTTCTTCAGCTTCTACTTCATGCCTTGCACTGTGTTTGTGAAACAAACTATAGTGTGCTCACCATAACCAAAGCTGATATCCAGAACAGATTCACACTCAGAGTGTTAATTACTTAATAACTACATCACATGGGGGTACTGAGGGAGGCATAATGCAGTGGTTCAAGGGCCACAATAGACACTGGGGACTACTGGGGGGAATACAGGGAGGAGGACAGGGTTGTAAAACTAACCACTGCGACTATGCTCACTACCTGGGTGATGGACTCAATCGTACTCAAAACCTCAGCAGCATACCACATACCCATATAACAAACCTGCACGTGTACCCCCTAAATCTATAATCAAAGATGAGATTATTTTTTAATATTTTTTATTTCAATAGCTTTTAGGATACAAGTAGCTTTGAGTTACATGGATGAACTGTATAGTGGAGAAGTCTGAGATTTTAGTGCACCCCAAAGATAAAATCATTTAAAACAGAAAAGACTGTAGGCTTTGACGTTGTTACTTTGGGTTTGAATTTAAGCCCTGACCCTTGCTGGCTTTGTGTCATTGAGCAAGTCACTTACACTCTCAAAGCTTTATTTTTCTCTTTTGTAACTCAGGATAGCAATGGCTACTTTATGGGTGGCTTTGGGATTGTGAGCTAATCCTCGTAAACACACATGCTCAATAAATGGCAGCCTTTATTGCCACCTCTCTGGCCCCACTGTTAAAATAGGGAGATATATATCCTGACCTGGACGTGTAGATCCATGCCAAACTAATTTTGTTCATTTCCACCCTTAACACGTGCCATGTGGATAGCATACAGTAGGTACACTGTCAACTCTGCAATTAAGTTATGCATTGAATATACATTCTGGAAATCAATTCATTTATAGTGTTTTTGATAAAGTATGTTTTTAAATTATCATTTTAATAGTTTGATCTGGTTTGTCTCGACAACTCTCAACAGAGCTTATTTCCACACCTTCTTCTGAGTGCACATCTCCCCACCACTCCTCACCTGTCAAGCACTGCATCACAGGGAACTCAGAATCAGGAACTTTGGATCTGACAGCCACAGGAGCATTGGCATCGAAGATCACCTTTGATTCTGCAGCCTTCTCAAACTTCTGCATCACTGAAAATAAAGCAGATTTAGTAAATCTGACTCGGAAAGGTGTAGGGCATCTGCAGAGAAGCCATAAAGACTATTAGGTCAGGAAGTCACTACCCATTCGTGGCTTTTGGTAACACAAATGTGCCAGGAAAAGCAATTCCTTTGTAAGGTAGCTCCAACATACTGCCGCATGGCTAATACTTAGAGCTACAACTTACCAGCTCTCCCTGCTTCTACTTCATTGTCATGAAGTGAGGTGGAAACTTAATGTTAGTACTTACAACTCTTTTCTTCTCATTAACATTGATAATATAAACTTAAATTTCTCTGTCCCTATCCTTCAGTGCTAATTACATCATATAATTATTTTACTGGCACTTTCTTTCTGTAAAACAACTTGAATTCTTTCTGAAATGAGGTAAGTTATTTTTTAAAAGACATGTGCATATGTATTTAGGTAAATCTGAAGACATGTCATGTGGCTCAGGCATTTTTAAGATTGTTTAAGTGATTTATTAGCATCTGTTTTCCTAGCTACCATCAATACACTTGAGTTCCATTTGATAGGAATAACATAGTCACAGCTCATAAAACTAGACAAGTGAGCAGGAAGAAATACAATTTCTCGGGGTGATGAGACTTGGAACTCATTCTTCACCAAGCAAAAAAGAAAGCAAAAAAGAAAGGTAACTCTCAAGGAATGAGATTCATCTTCCAAGCCACAAATTTCCAAGAGCGTCAATATCTTGTAGTCTTACAGGTAACTGTCAAAAAGGAAGACTTACGTACAACTCAAAGGCACATGAGTATCAGGATTTTTGCAAACACAATTATCAACTTATATACAAACACTAATTAGGTACATCCATTGCTTTATTTAAAAAGACTCATATCTATATAGTCATCAAGAAGACTTATATCTAGATTGGTTTTCATCAAGTCAATAAATTCAAAGCCATCCAAAGTGTTCTTTTCTCAGCTTTCATAATAAGTGCAGAAAAAAATGTTTTTTCCTTTTGGGATTGGGTTGAGAGAAGTGAGCATTAATATAAAAGAAATGACATACTCGGCCAGGCACAGTGGCTCAGGCCTGTGATCCCAGCCTGCTCTTAAGTCTTCAAAAGTGTTGATAAAGAAAAGAATTCTGATTTTACAAACTGGCCCATATATGTTAACTGCTGAAGTTGCCAATTTCATGTGCTCTACCCACACTCAGTCCTTCCTCTCTCATCTCTTTTTTTATTTTTATACTCCTTAGTAGCTCATTTGTAGAGACAGCAAGCTCCAGTCCAGCAAATGCCATGTTATATTCATCACAGTGTCCCTAAGTCTTGATTGGTACAGACCAGATGCTCAAAATATTCTAGGAGACTAAATAAAATTTGAAAGGTCTTTCAGTTTCTAATTAAATTCTGCCAAAAATACAGTACATTTAGCACTTCAGTCAGAGAATCTGCTGGTTTTCAGAAAAGGGACACCTTGGTGATAGAGATCTTCACATTTCAGCATTCTGTGAAGAAGCTCATGGCCGAGCAGAACAGAAACAATCCATGAACCAATTTGCCAATGAATTATGCCAATGGAGTCAGTTTGCAGATTTACACATTCTGTTAGTATCATTTCCCATTTATCCAATTTATACTTAAAGGCTACTTACAAATGTCTTAAGGAAAGCATAAAAGGTTAACATTAAAGCAGAATATATATTAATATTTCTTCATATTTTTTGCATAGTTTATTGTGGCTACTTAGGTTCCCGTCTCCCTCCAGGGAAAAGACAATATTCTGATAATATTTGAACCCTCACTAGCCAGGATAGTAACAGAGAGACTACTTTCCTGTATATTGAATCAATAGAGGGAGACAGGGATGGAGAATACGAGGGAAGGAGGGAGAGGCAAACGAATGATTAACAACATCATCACAACACCAGGAAACCAGGAGATAACACTATGATGGCACAGTTCCAACGTCATGTATATACCTGGGTTCAGGCACTTGATGTGGTATATGAAATCTTCAGCATAGGTCGACAAAGATCAGAATTAGGAAAATGAACCTAAAGTTAAAGGCAAGATGAACTGGAAATATTTCCAGTGAGCAAGGTGGAAATATTTCTACTAACTCTGCAAGTAAACAAAGGAAACAGAAGATCAAAGGGAGTGCCAGGAAGCTGCAGCAGGAGAGATTTCAGAGAGAGAGGCAGCAGGCAGTCAGGGAGAGGCACCAACTTGGGAGTGAGCCCTCAGCCCAAATTCTGATGCCACCACCAACTCTGTGTCCTTGGACATCTTGCAACCTCTGACAGTTTCAGTTTCCTGGCTGTGAGGACTAAATAACATAGCATGGAATGGTATATGGTATATGGTATACAGTAATCACTAGTCAGTACTAAGCCCCTCTGCCCCCTGCAGAACACCTTGCCTAAGTCTCAGAGCTTGTAAAATTGACCACAGGAATTGAGGTGGTAGAAGAATCTCCTTCCCTGAAGACCTTAGGGAATCGTTTCAAAGAATCCCAGACAACTAGAGCAACTTGTTCATTCTGTCAAAGAATACCTATGGCCCTGGAATAGAACAAGAAATAAGACACAATTCTAGCACCAAAGGAAAATACCGTCTAATGAGGTTAGAGCCCAGAGGGGAGGCTGGGATACTGCAAATGGTGCTTTATCCCAAGAGCAATGAAGAACTACTGAAGAGTTTTAAGGGGCATTGCATAAGCAGAATCTCCTTTTAAATAACAGCACTAGAAGCGTCATAGAATAACTGTTGGACTGAAGCAAGAAGATGAGTTAGGCGGGTATGGCAGTAGTATGCAGGTAACAGCAGAGGCCTGAACAAAGGAAGTGGCAAGAGGACTGAGGGAGGAGCAAATTCCTCTCAGGTAGGTACCTGCTTGGGGAGGTATAAGTCCCTTGCTTAAGACCTAGCCTCAAGGACAAAAGCCTTAAAAATTTTACTCCCAAAGAGAAAGTTCTTCTCAAAGGCAATTCTGAGAAGAGACGTGTTGACATCCCAGTGAGAGCCCAGCTTATTAACATAGAAATCCCCTGGCATATCCAGAAAGGGAAACTTAAGCTCAGAGCTTTGCATAAGAAGCCAAAGATGCTGAAGTTCTATTTGGAGGCTATTCAGAAGCCAGTGCCTCAGGGAAGCATCATCAAAGTTGCCAAAGCTGAGCTGTGACTCCTGAGCAGTTCTGGTGCCACTGATTAAACCATCCTTTCTGCCCTGAACAATGGGCAGAATACACCATGAAATGCCCTACAAACTGCATAAGACGATCCTCAAGGCCAAGCCATTGACAGAGATGCAAAGAGAGCTCAGAGCACTTAAGACAATAATCCCAGGACTGACGGTGATCACCAGGGCTGCAGGGCAAGTTGTTTCCTCTAAGGACACAGTCTCCTTCATTTGTGAAGCATCTGGCTAACTGATCTCTCCAAGTACTTTCCTGTAGTACTTCCCCTGTTTTTTCTGCCCAAGAAGAGGGATGTTGGGAAAAAAATAAGACTTTCATTGGATTTGCAATTTATTCAAGAATACACACACACACACACACACACACACACACACACACACACCCTTCTTAGGACTTGCTAGCTCTTCACTAGAGAAGGGAAATTATTGCTCTGAGAATTAGAAAATGAAAATTTCTCACTTGGATTTTCACTAATATTTTATCCTATGAGCTGTACCAGCTTCCCTGAAGGACAGACTATGCATGCATGTGTGTGTGCATGTGAGGATATGTTTATTGAGGAAGCAGGTAAATCTAGGTGGAAATAGATTGGTGGAATGAAGAATACAAAGGTTTGGTAGTCTGACATACACTGATTCAAATTATAGGTATATTCTATCCTAACTATGGAACCAAGAGAAGTGCTTAGACATTTTTGTCTCAGTTTCCTCAGCTAAAATATTGGCAATAATATCTACCTTTTAGGACTACCATGGATTCAAATTTGATAAACCCATAAAATGCCTGGCACACAGTAAACCCATGTATGTTAGGCCCTCGCCTTACACAGAAATACTAAGAGACTGGCTTGCTCGGGCTTGTCAAGTGTGCAAAGGTCAGCCACAAGACCTCAAGCAGAGGCAGGTGGCTCCAGGGAAAGGTGGAACAGGATCATAAAGATTGAGAAGATGCCAGGAATAAGGGACCTTGCAGACTGTTTCAGCCTCCCTCCAAGTTTAATAGACAGGGAAACAGGGCAAATACTGTTTCTGAGCCTTACTCGGAGACATTTATTACCACTGGTAGGTATCCCATTCCTAAAGCACTCAACACCCTTACAAGGGTGGAAACTGATGTCTCCATTTTATGGATGAAGAAACTGCTGAGGGTGAGTGACTTGCCTAAGACAGCCAGTAAAGGCACCATTGGGATTAAACTACTTCTGATCCCACAGGACATACTTTTCCCTTCTGTCCCTCTGGTTCCCATCACATTATGTATTGTAGAATATCTGATGGTTCACCTGGGACTTTCCCACCCAGTATCTCACTGAGGAACTGTACGTGGCACAAGGTAGAGCTCAATACATGTTTGTTGACATTATAGGTTGATGTTGAAAGTTACTGGGGAGACTAAGGTTCCGAGGGATTGAGCAACCTGCTCTAGATCACCCAACAATTAAGATACGGAACAAGACCTGGCACACACATCTTCTACAACAGGAGTCCCCAACCCCTGCGCCATAGACCGGTACCAGTCCATGGCCTGTTAGGAACTGGGCCACGCAGCAGGAGGTGAGCATTGGGAGAGCGAGCATTACCACCTGAGCTCAGCCTCCTGTCAGATCAGTGGCAGCATTAGATTCTGAGAGGAGCGCAAACCCTATTGTGAACTGTGTATGTGAGGGATCTAGGTTGCGTGCCCCTTTGAGAATCTAATGCCCAGTGATCTATCACTGTCTCCCATTACCCCCAGATGGGACCGTCTAGTTGCAGGGAAAAAAACTCAGGGCTCCCACTGATTCTACATTATGGTGAGTTGTATAATTATTTCATTATATATTACAATGTAATCACAATAGAAATAAAATGCACAATAGATGTAATGTGTTTGAATCCTCCTGAAACCATCCCACCCTGCCACCCCTGGTCTGTGGAAAAATTGTCTTCCATGAAACTGATCCTTGATACCAAAAAGGTTGGGGACTGCTGCTCTACAACGTCCTACTGAGGAAAAAATGCTGACTAGATTAGTGAAGGCAAGCTGCCTAGAAGAATGGAAGCCTCCACAGATCTTTTAATATAAAAATTCATCTCTTGTGCATGCTGAAGTACTTAGAAGTAAGGGTTCCTGATATCTGGAATTTACATAGCAAATGATTCAAAAACAGAGATAGTGAAATGTTAACAATTTTTGGATCTAGGTGATGGGTATTTGTTCATCCTATGGTTCGTCCAACTTCTACACAGATCAAAATTTTTCAAAATGAAAAGTTGGAGACAAATGCACCTCCAGCTTCTCTCCCTTTCTAAAAAGCCCTTGAGACCACTCCCCAGTCCCCAGGAACCATGACTGATTTCACCTTCAGCACCTACTCAAACACTGTGAGTCTTCAAGTGGGGCCTCTGTTTCCGACCATGGCAGCCTCCACCCCTCGCCATCCACACAGAAGGCCTTCCCACTGCCCCTGTCCCTCTGGCTGGCTCGGTACTCGCCGTTCTGGTCACACTGCAGGCCTGCTTCGTTCCTCTGACAGTCAGTGACACCTAGAACCAATAGATTGACACAGTCATCAATGATGGGCCTCTGGAATCACCCCACTCCTACTCCCAAGCTCTGGGTCATTGACAAGGTGTCCAAGTCACACATCTAACTCAGACATTCCAGCTTAAAACTCTTCAGTGTCCCCACTGTTCTGATTGATAAGGCCCCTATAATTTGGCCACCACCCACCCTAAGTTCTGCACACACACCCCATGCTTCACGAACCACCTGCTTCATTCCATGCCCTGAATACACCAATCTAATCTCTCTGATACCATGTGCTCCAACACAGACTTTGCTCATCTGGGCCGTCTCCTGGCCCACAGCTCTCCCAATGTTTGCTGCGTGAACTCTCCACCATTCACCTGTTTTCATCCTAATTCTCATTGTCTCAGGAAAGCCTTCCTGCTATGGTCTAAATGTATGGATGCCACCTGCCAAAATTCACATGTGGAAACCCAGAGCCCAGTGCAACGGTATTAGCAGGTGGTGCCTTTGGGAGATGACTAGATCATGAAAGTGGAACACTCATGATTGAGATTTGTACCCTTTAAAAGAGGCCCAAGGGGGCTCGTTTGTTCCTTCCAGCATGTGAGGACACAGTGAGAAGGTGCCATCTGTGATACCTTTATCAGACACCAAATCTGGTGACAACCTTGATCTTGGACTTTCCTGCCTCCAGAACTGTGAGAAATAAATTTCTGCTGTTCATAAGTCACCCAGTTTATGGTATTTTCTTATAGCAGCCCAAATGGACTAAGACATCTCTGGATGTCCCAGTTTAGTCAGGCCCATATGTTACGTGCTATCACAGGGACCCACCCTCTCCTTCACAGCAGGGCACACTGTTACAATTCTCATTTATCTGTGTGAATTAATGATTGATGGCTGTCTGCCTCCCACTCGTTAGACATTCCAGAAAGGCAGAGACCACGTATGGTTTTGCTCACCATTATATCCAAATGCCTTACTCAATGTCTGACCCATAAAACAAGCTTCCTCCTAAAGTCAATAAATGCTAGTCAGATCCATAGATGAATAACTCTATATCCATGTTCAAGCTGTTTCTTATTCCTAGAAGACCTTTCCCCACTGGGCCCCCTAGCTAATCTCCCCTTGTCTTTCAAGACCTCTCACAAGCTGCTGTAAGAGTAACTAACATGTACCTCCACTATACTACTCATTACATCACATGGATATGCTTATACATTTCTTTTCCTTGCCAAACTCTAAACTCCTTGAGGACAGAGACTTTATCATTACTTGTTTTATTTAATATATACCTACTACACGCTTGGCAGAAAGCAGGTACTCAATAATTTTTGGATGAATGAAATTAAAAGGGAATACCTTCATTTGGTTCTCCAGGTCTGGCAAGTAGGTGAAAGATAATATTTTACGGCAGACCAGAGATTTCATAACATCTGAGTTTCTATATTTCCAGACTATTGGTTATGTGATTCACCATTGACTAATAACAGCTTTTTTTGTGGAAGGTTACAAAGGCTATTTTAAAATAGAATATTTTGCATGCTATACATGAATTAATACATCAATAAACAAACAAGTAAATGAAGAGCTGCTTCTGCTGAAGAGTTATCAGCAGAACCTCAAACATGGTCCAGTGAACCAGCTAAGTTACAAAATGTAGGAGAAAAGTATGAGTAAGATCAATAATAGAGACATGAACTATATAGAGGAGTTGGGATTCTAAAAGCTAACCTAACACCAAAAGGAAGTCAAAGAAATATTGTAATCTCCTGGCATTATTTAAAACTTGGCAGACTCTTCTGCCCTGTGCTTCTCTTCAGTACAATTCCATTTAAGAACACAGGCCTGGTAATTCAATGCAAGTTAATGAGTCATAGAGAAGTTTCTTAGGTATGAACAGATCCTTGGCACAGACTCCAACCTTGATCCTAGAGAACCATTCACTAAAATCTATTTCACTGCTCAGGGAAGGTGTTTGGGAGAATGGCAATGATTCAACACAGCCCTCTAATACTGCATGAAAATGCAGTCAATGTTCACCCCCAAAATGGGTGGGGAATAAATGCTTATTGTTTATGCTAAACGTTTTGATTTCACTTTGCTACAGACTGATTGTTTATGTCCTTCTCCTACCAAATTTATATATTGAAGCTCTAATCCCCAGTGTGATGGTATTTCGAGGTGAGGCTTTTGGAAAGTAATTAGGTTTAGATGAGGCCATGAGGGTGCAGCATGTGGTTAATGCCGTTATTAGAAAGAAGAGAATAGGAGATTTTTCTGTCTCTTCCTCTGTGTATGTACTAAGCAAAGGCCATGTGAGAACATAAACAGGAAGAGAGCCTTCAACAAGAACCCAATCATATGGGCACCCTGACCTCAGACTTCCAGCCTGTAGAACTGTGTGAAATAAATGTGTTGTTTAGGCAACCCAATGTAGGGTAATTTGCAATAGCAGCCTAACCTAAGACACCCTTTATTACCACTCTGTGAGTGAGGTATCATTGACTCCATCTGATACATGAGGGAGCTGACATTCAGAAGAGGAAGGTGGCTTGGCCTAGGTCACAGTGCCAGTGGTGATCAAACCTGGTCTGGCTGGCGCAAGCCTCAACCTGCATCCTCTATTCCCTGACATTTCTGTCATATCCCCTCCGTAAACAAGGCTCAGCACACTACATTAATCTTCTTTTAAGAAAGTGCTTCTCGGTATTTTGATAGCACTTCAAGTCATCTCAAACTACAAGTACTCAAGTCACTGTGCACAAACTGAGGGTGATGCTCAGATGTCAAAGACACTCTATTTTCCCAGTGAAGAGTTTATTCTCCAGGAAGAATGCCTGACTCCCAGCCCATAAAATTCCTTTTACTTTTATTTTATTGGAATTACTGTTCTATCACCACTGCTTTCCTGACCAAGAAACTGCCCTGAGCAAAGTATCTTGATCTTTTCTGATGACTTGTTTAAAAATTCTAGAAATCATTTAGATTGTAAGCACAACAGTTTCCCTCACATTGACACAGTTTCAGACTAACAAGAACAGATGCAAATTATGGGTCTTTGCTAGGAAAAAAAAAAAACCCAACAATACCCAGGGGACTATTAAGTAAATAGGTCGAGTGAAATCACGTGACATATGGGAAGGCCACACGTACATACAGTCCTGACAAATTCATGCAACAGAAAAGGAAGATGAGCTACATAGCAGTAATGACTATAGGTGGAAAATATCTTCCATTTTTCAATCTGATAAGGTTGACTTACAAAAATCAGAAGTTTCAGAATCAGATAAAACCAAGATCAAAGACCAGTTACATCATCCATTAGCTGAGTGACTTTGACTAAGTTTCTTTTCTTGGAGGCTTAGCTTTCTTATCTGTAAAAGTTGGGCTACTAATACTGGAAGAGGTATTGGGAGTATTGAATGAGGCAACACAGGTAAAATGCCCCACCCAGAGCCTGGCAGTGGGTAAGTATTCAAAGACGGTGACCCCTTTGATTACTATGTTGTGTACTCAATAGTTCTCACAGCTGGGTAATTTTGCTCTCCCTGCCATTTCCACCCAAGAGACATTTGGCAATGTCTGGAGACATGTTTGACTGTCACAATTTAGGGAGGGGTGCTACTGGCATCTGAGAACTACTGATGCTACTAAATATCCTACCAGGCACAGGCCAACCCTGCACAAAGAATCATCTGTCCCAAAATGTCAATAGTGCAGAGATTGGGAAATCCTGTTGTGTTCCATTTCATTGCAGGTCTTCTCTTTCAAAGAAGCACCCCACAGAACTTACAGTGAGTCTGGCTGAAAGCTCCGGCAGAAATGGTCATTCTACCCGCAGGACATGGGACACAGGCCAAGCTCCCCGCCTGTTCTTGGTAGAATCCGACTGGACAAGGAATGCATTCCTCATCTTGGGAATAGCTTCCTTCAGGACACTTAACTAGAAAAAAACAAACAGAGAAATGATGTTAAAAATCAAGACACATGCTTCACAGTTACAATCCCGGAACACACAGGGTACAGGAAATCCTCAAACCAGTTCAAGAGCTCATTCATTTAACAAACGTCCACTGAGAACCTACTGTGTGTCAGACTCTAAGAAGCAGGGAAGCAGCTGTGAGGAAGTCAGGCGAGCTTCCTGCTGTCCAGGAAGTGACATGCTAGTAGGAGAAGACAGGGTCAGACAGGGATTTCAAATATGGGTAAAATAAAGTGGGGGGTTGTTTTACTTTGTTTCTTGGTTCAGAGTCGTGTTCTTGAGAGTTTGCCAATAACTTCCAGAAGAAGTGAGCTTTTACCCAGTAAAAGGTGGAAGCTAAAATTCCGGCCACTATTGGCAGCACTTAGTCTATCGCCCTGTTACATACATTAATACATCTCTCCCATGGAAAGTCTGTATTTCATCCCCATTTCACAGTTGAGAAAGCAGAGCCTCAGACATCCATGCATGACTTCCTAGTATGCTTTTCAGCAAAGGGCAGTGGGAAATTAAAATTATAGAATATGCCAAGCGCAGTGCAGAAGTTTTAATGTGTTGTTCTCACAACCGTATGAGGAAGTTATCATCTCCATATCAGGCTAGAGAGAACTGAGGCTCAAGGTTAAGGTTGGCCAAGCAGTGAGGTGTCAGGGGTGAGATCTGAGCTCCATTCACTCATCTCCAAACCAAAGTCTTTGTTCCTTCTACCAATCCAGCCACCTCCCTCTGGCAGAGAAGTCAGTACCACTGAGTGGGACGTGCTGAGATGGAGCCAATGTTGATTTAGCAACTACTATCTCTGGTCTGCGTGTGTAGCTGGCATTTCTGAGTAAATTAGAAACTCGAGCCACATTTTGGAAACTGAACAGTGTGTTTTTTGGTCTGCCCAGAGCAATTAATATCCTCCTTCCGAGAGTGGAGTTTCATTACTTCTATGAGTCAAGTTGGTGATGATTATCTCTAGCATTTCAACCCCAGAACTGTGGCCTTTTTTCAAGTGGCCTCCAAATTCACCACTGAAAGAAAACAAAAGCCTTTCGGCCAGCCTACATTGCCCAGCCTCCAAAAGCCGAGGTGCGGGGAACTAGCAGAAATGAGAGAGCTGGGACTTAACTTCTACTGCAAACCCCGCAGGTCCCAAACTCTTGTCTGTGCTCAGGGAATGCACGCGCTGTTTCCTCCCACCGGTTCTCTCCATCTCTGACGTCAAGTCTTTTCCACCCAAAAGAGCACGTTTCTAAGTCAGAACGAGACCACAGCTGCCTTACTGTCAACCTTCCCTCAGGAGAAGGGGCTCTCTTAAGACCATTGGGTCCACTGCCACCAATAGGTGCTGACCATCAGTTAAATCCCTTGAAATCACTGGAAAATCCTTTAGCCTATTTATTTATTTATTTATTTATTTATTTATATATTTATTTTGCAATTAAAATAAATTGCAAAAACCGTAATTACTTTTGCACCAGCCTAATAAAATAAGACAGTTATACCTATTTGAGTTTGAGAGTCTCACAAAGCTTTAGGGTCAAGCCACCCCTCCTGCCAACCCTTGTCCACAAACCCCCCAATAGTGACAGTCGCATTTCTGCTGAAGAAAAACATCTGTGAAGAACCGTAAAGGTCCTTCATCCCTTCAGAAGGTGGCTCAGCCCACACCTGGTCCTTTCACTCTCCAACTTAATATTCTTCCATAGTCCCATCTCCAGCCCACTCCCCTTGCTGTGCTCCAAGGCCTCTCCTGGCCTGTCCCTGTCTCTCTGGCCCCACCTCCTCTCACATTCCCCACGCACCCCATTCCCCAGCTGTATAAATTATGAGCACTGTTTCCAAAGAGTCTGCAACTTCTCGACTCCCTGCATTTATACCAATCTTTCTGGAATGTTCTTCCTCACTTTAGCACCCTCAGCACAGGTACACACACACACACACACGCACACACGTGTACAAACATGCACTACCTTCTGTCTGCTCTTGCCTGAGCAACGATTCCTCACCTTTCAAGACTTCCGCCAGCATTTCCTACCCCAGCACACCTTCCCTGACCACCCTGGCTGGGATGTAACAGGCTTCTTCACAGGATGACCAGCTGAATACTCACTGACCTCTCCCCAACCAGGCTGTGACTGCCTTGAGAGTGGAGCTTTGTTTTTTGCCTCTCCCTGAGTGTGTAACATGGCATATAATATTTTGAAAGTTTGGATGAATGACAGGAAAGAAGAAAAAAAGGAAGTAAGGGAGGAAGGAAGGAAGGAAGGAAGGAAGGAAGGAAGGAAGGAAGGAAGGAAGGAAGGAAGGAAGGAAGGAAGGAAGGAGAGAGGGAGGGAGGGAAAGAAGGAAGGAGCGAGGGAGGGAGGGAGGAAGGGAGGGAGGGAAGGAACGAAGGGAGAAAGGAAGGCAGGCAGGCAGGCATAATTGGTTCAGGAAAAAAATCCATAGGGAACCAGCTCTATTAGAAGAAATTATAGTGAATGAGTGAAAGTTAATATCATCCAGAATAGAATATGAAAAAATATAGATAATTTATCAGTTATTCTCCTTCATAAACTAATCTGCTATGAAGTTTGCCAGCAGGTAATTTCAAGGAGAATCCATATAGCTGGCTTGAGGCAAGAGGGTGAACAAAAGTGACTCCATCAGGGACGCAAACACAGTCTCTGCTCCCTGGCCATTGCCAATTCCCTGGAACAAGGCTGCTGTGCCTACATTGAGTCACGAGGGATGGACTTTCCTACCAGCCCTCTGAGTCACTGCCCTCCGAAGGGGCCATCCTATTAGCCCTCCCCCAGGATGACACAGAGAAATCTGCTTTATTGCCACAGGACAGTGCTCTGCCTTGTAACATCACAGCTGTGTTTTTGAGGGAAAAGTGCCAATAAGAATAGATATAAGAATGAGACGGTGTGATTTCACCAAGAACCTCCTTGTTGAGAAGGGAGATGTGTGAGGCAGAAGACAGAACAAAGAACTTGGAGGCAGACAGAGCTGGATTTAGATCTCAGCACTGCCAATTTTCACAACAAACCATTTGCCAGGAGTTTACTAAGTGCTGTGCTCTGCATTATTTCATGCTATCTAAACAACAATAGGTATTACCCCATGCAATAGGTATTATTATCCCTATTTTTCAGAAGATGCCTAGTGAGAACAATGGACTTTCTCCAGGATCCACAATAAGAAAGTGTTGGAGTCAGGACTCGAACCCGAGTCCACCTGACTTCACAGAGCAGTTTCCTAATGCTGTGTAGCACTATAGGCCCATCGGTTCCTCGTGCATAAGACAGAATTAATAACACCTGAGTCTCTGGACGGCAAAATGCTAGTAAGGCCACACACATATCAAAAACTCAGTAAGGGACAGGTACTAGAACTGATGCTGAAGAAAATTCAGAGCTTTTGGTACTGCTTATGAGACTTCCATTCTGGATCTTTCCAACCCTTAGGAGTAAGGGGATGGGGCTGTGTGGTGTGATTGACAAGTTCTTTGGAGTCAGTTAAAGACTGCAGCAGCTGGAAGATGAGTGTAGGTTTATCTAGAGCAGGACTGGCAAACCACAGCCCATGAGCCAAATTCGGCTCACCTTCTGTTTTGGTAAATAAAGTTTTATTAGAACACAGCCATACGCTTCTCCCCACAATGGCTGAGTTGAGTCACTGAGACAGAGACGGTATGGCCCCCAATGCTTGAAACATCGCCATCTGGCCCTTTATAGGGAAGGTTTGCTGAGTCCTGTTCCAGTCCAAGCGTGTCCTGGGCAAGGTCTCCCATGCAGTCTCTTCCCTGCGCCCCATCCTGTGACTCCCACAGGGGCCCTAGGAAGCCCCGTGCCCTGATGCCAGTTGCTGATTCCCAGGCCCTACTCTTTCCCCTTCAGGCAAAGTTGAGCTGAGCGGCCCCTCCCATCTCCTTGTTGACAGGAACTGATATTTGAGCTTCCTAGAAGGAAACTTGGGACCAGGTTTCTAGGCCAGCCCCTTTATTTTACCTGTGTGTTGTGGGGGATGGAAAGGAAGACACCCAGAGGGGTAGAACTTCCTTGAAGACACAGAGTCAACGCAGGTTCTCTGCCTTCCCTTTACCTCCATCTCTGGCTACAGAGGGCACCCCTGAGGCCAAGAAACCTCCTGGGGCTGCTTCCAGACCCCCGTGGTACATCACCTGGGGCAGCTATGAGAGCAGGCTCCTGCAGCCCCTGCTCCCAACATGCACACACACAACATACACACATAGACACATCATACACATTCATACAGACAAAAACACAAACACACTCACACACATACATATGTACATCACACACATATACACACACCATACACATATACATGCATGCACATGTATGTACATGTGCTCACACACATATACATGCATACACCAACACACATACACACTCACACACTCATACACACACCACACACACATGTTCACCCCTACTAGTTCAGCATCAGGCGTTGAAGCCAAGGGCTTTTCACGATAGTCTGTCAACATGGGGGCAGGTGCTTTCTATGTGACTCTCCCTCTTCACAACCCTGTTTCACCCACCCTGGAGTGTCACCATCCACTCCTGCTTCTATTTCTCGTCCCCTTGGTTTGGGCAGCTCTGACAGAATGGAAAGAAAGATCACAGGCTCTGGTCCCAGAGGACCTGGGCTTACTCACCCTCTATTAACCAGTTAGGTGAGCTAGAGTCCCTCCTCTGTGTCAGCCCCACTCCAGGCATGACAGATGTCCAATCTCATTTAATCTGAACCCCAGCTTCTTTGTCAAATGAGGAAAGGACCTGCCACCAGGGGTTACTGTAAGAGTTAAATGTTTGTGCAGGTGAATTTGAACTGCTGAATTCTCCATAAATGCTAGTGGGAAGTGGTTGTCTTTCTGTTTTCTATGTTAGGATTTAGCTGTATCTTAAATCCAATGTGGAGTTTACAATTTGGCATAGATTTCAGAAAAGGAAAGGTCATTTGACTTTTGTGTTGCGACCAATATAAATAATTGAAAAAAAAATAACTGAGAAACATCTTCTCTTTCTCTAGCTCCATAAAAATGTCTTTCTATCTCACCCCACACAGGAGGAAGGCTTTTCATCAGGAGACCTTTGAATCTTCAGTGGTAGACATGACAAAGGTCCCCCCAAAGATATCCATATCCCAGTCCTCAGAGTCTGTGAATATGTTAGGTTACATGGCAAAGGAGGGAAATTACCAGTGCAGATGGAATTAAGGTCACTAATTGGCTGACCTCAGAATAAGGGGAATATCCTGAATCATGCAGCTGTGTGTAGTTCTAAGGTCCTTGGAGGTAAAAGAGAGTCAGAGGAGATGTGACCAGGGAAGAGGGGTCAGAAAGCAAAAACACTGTTGGTTTTTTTGGAAGCCACCAGCCAAGAAATGTGGACAACCTCAAGAAAGTGGAAAAGGTGAGGAAACAGATTTCCCCAGGGGCCTCCAGGAGGGGTGCGGGCCCTGCCAATAGCTGGGTTTTAGCTCAGTGATGCCTGCATTGTAATTCAAACCTATAGAACTGTAAGATAGTACATCTGTATTGTTTTCTGCCACAAAATTTTTGGTCATTTACTATGGTAGCAACAGGAAATTAATACAACTTCCATTAAAGGAATCTGCATCGCATTCCCGTTAGGAATGGCCCCCAAACTACTTACAGGCAAAGCAAGAGCAATACAAGTGAACCTCCATCAGGAACCACTTTCCCTGAGTTTTAAAGCCCTGGGCTGATGAATGCCCATCCATTAACTACATGGATGATTCTCAGCCCTGGATGTCCAGAGTAGCCTCTCTCCAGTGCTGAGGTGGCCTTTCCCAAAGCCTTACACGGCTCCACAGAAGACGTCCAGAGAGAGAGTGGACCTACCACATCCCAGTCCGTCCTGACTGGCCTCACTTGTCAAGACTTGGTAGAATCCTTCCAAGCACCCAAACCATGTCCTGGGAGAGGTGCCAAAGTGGTCCCCTTGGAGGAAGCGGATGGTGGTGTCTGCTGGGAATGTCTTGGAATCCAGATGAAGCTGGAATGAGCCACTCTGGATCAGATCTGTGAAGCGCCCAAGGAGATCCTTGCCCACCAAGGCTCTCTCTGTAAGACACAGGATAAGGTAGAGGTCACCCCCACTGTTCTCTGTAAGGGCCAGGGAGGATCTAGGGGGCAGAGATGCCTAGAATATCCAGGCTGAAATGAGACATAGGCATCATGTGGTGTCTCATTTTATAGAGGGAGGAACTGAGGCCCAGAGAAGGGGATGGACTGACTCAAGGTCACCCAGGAGTCAGAAGCACAAGTAGGGACTCCAGTCCAGATCTTCTGGCTCCTGCCATTTCTGTGGCACCAATGCAACCTACATTGGCATAGGAGATCACATCTTCAGTCACTAGTCTAAGGTGCAAGATCCAGATACTCATCCGCCTCAACCCTTAATGAGGCACTGAACATCACTGAGCCTCAGTTTTCCCATCTGAAAAATGGCTTGGGAATGGCTTTCTTTGCACTAGGTGAGGGTCCTAGGAGAGAATGCGTGTGAAGTGGCCACTCAAAAAGAAAGCAAGGACTTGAAGAGGCAACGGGGCCTTCTGCCTCAGTGTTTAGCTAAACACTGAGAGGGTTCCAGCTGTCAAATGATAAGTAGTTCCTAGGAAGAAAGCAGGCAAACACCATGCCAGGAGCTGGGGCAGATCCCTGCACACAGCAAACATTCTGTCTGTAACAGGCTACTGTAGAGCCAGCCCATGGCCTCCAATCTCGCTGCCTCAAGATTGAAACAAGCAATAAACATCTCATGCTTTAGCAGCTCCCAACATACCCATATTATCCAGACTCCCTTTGGAGAAAGATAGAAGGGGGCCCCTAATTCACAGTGCTGGGGCTCCCAGAGAATTAATAATGCTTCTGAATTATTATTTAGAGGATTATGATCCTGAGAACTAGTGAATGATAGAGATGCAGTCTCCTTCCTGGCAACATTTTCCAGAAGTTCTTCCTCATAGAACAGAGGGCAAACTCCAGCCAATCCCGCCCCTGGATGTTTGGCCGCCAGATGGTGGAAGAGAAAATGGAGTTGCCTCTCATTCTCTTGCCATAAATGTGCGGGCTCTTTCCCACCCTGCCAGAAAGCTCAGAGCTGAACATGGCACATGCCCACAGTAGCTATCATAAAATCCATTCTTCTTCTCTCTCTCCTCTGTTGACTCATCCATATCATCACTGCCCTGTTTTAAATGGTATAAGTGGTCTGAAACGCTTTACAATTGAAAGTGGACGAGACATAAGTTAAAAACCAATAAAGACTTCCCCAGCCCACACTGCTGTCCCCTTCACACATTCTGTTTCACCTTTCTGCATGCAGAAAATCAAGGTAAGTATTAGAAGATGTTCATGACACAGAACCAGGCTCTTTGTTGACATTATTTAACTCTAGTGAATGATTGGCAAGAACTCTATCGATTACTATATATTTTTAAATAATTAGCTCTCCCTATAATCTTCACAGGAAGACATCATGGGCTTCTTCACTAGCTCCATTTGGCAGAAGAGAAAACTGAGACTCAGAGAGGCTGCATAGCTTATTCTAAGTACCACCACAGAAAAACATACCAATGTCATGTAAGTCAGGAAGAGAGGCCACTGGGATGTCCTCAAGCCGCGATTTCCATGTAACATTCACTCCTAAATACTCCCTGGTCAGACATCCCACCTGCACAGAGGAGTTGTCGCAGACAGGAACGGAAACCGGGGTGCCAAAAGTCTTCACCTACAAGAAGACAGACACTTTCAGCTCAAGAACACAGAGTAGAAAGCTAGTTTTGTTGGGTCCACACCAGGAACCAGAACTTGGCTTATGTTACTTCCTTCAATCCTTCTCCAACCCTACTTCAGGGGGTCAAGGAATGTGACCCCCTTTTCCACACCTGAGGAAAACAAGATTCAGAGAAGTTAAATAACCTGCCCTGGTCACATGGTGTACAGAGGTATAAGTGGAGGAAGAGCAGGACTCCATGCATCCAAAGCCCAGTCACCATATTTCACTGGTGAAACAACTTTAGCCAACTCTGCAAATGTCTTCACCATACATACATTCAGTGGGACACCTCTGAACCCCTACAGCATCCACCAGCTCCTCAATGTTGACTATGCAGCCTGGTCTCTCCTCCCAGCCTAAGTGTGGCTGAGTTGTGCCCCCTGAATGTCTGTGAGTGATGTACTGCAGGCTCCTCAAGGTTGGGGAGAAAGACGGACGGTTGAGAGACCTGTTAGCCCAATGACAGTGCCAGGCTTTGGTCCAGGGTTGAACACAAGCTACATCTCTCCCTCTTCATATCAGCCTCTTTCAAAGGGTATCTTAGTGCATTTGGATGACTATAATGAAATACCACAGACTGGGTGTCTACAACAGAACTTTATTTCTCATACTTCTGGAGGCTGAGAAGTCCAAGATCAAGATGCCAGTCATATGTGGTGAAGGTTCTCTTCATAAATGTCTGTCTTCTCACTGTGTTCTCACATGGTGGAAGGGGCAAGGATCTCTCTGGGGTCTCTTTTATAAGGACACTAACCCCATTCATGAGGGCTGCACCCTCATGACCCAACACAAAATCCTCTAATACTATGTTGGGGATTATGGTTTGGATATGAATTTCGGGGGGACACAAGAATTCAGAAGATGGCAAAACGTAAATTCCAAGAAAGTTTATATAAAGCCCAAAGGGAAGTCAGTTTATCAAAACTTGGGTGCCTAGAGAGTGAATGGAGGGTTCTAGAAGGAAAGTGAACTCTGTCACCAATGAGTAATTCAGAGTTGATGTGGCCCTGGCCCTCAGTCTTCACCACAAAAGGCCTCACCTACCTTCTTCAGAATGCAGACAGTGCCCTGAAAGTCGGCCCCGGGGGCCCAATGCATGCGAAGCCTGAATGTCAGCATGCCATCCATCCCAACGGCCATGGCACCCAGACCTTACTACGTGTCATACCCAGTGCCACACCCCTGGTGAAGGTGAAAATATGGATGTGGGGTGTTCATATAGTTGTCATTTAATGAGAGCCTGCTGTGTGCCAGGGGCTTATTCCCAGAAGTATTCTCAGAAGGCACTGTGGCACGATTTTTGAACATGTTTTATTCATCAGGCCCTGTGTGAAGTGTTTTAAACATATTAGCCAGTTTAATCTCCAAAACAAGTCTATGAAGTTGGGACTCTCATTACCCCACATTCCAGATGGAGAATTTGCCTCTGAGAGACTGAGAAACTGCCTAAGATCCCACAGCCAGTAGGTGGTACAGCTGGGATTCAAAACTCCACTAACAACCTCCTTAGCTCTCAATAGAGGGTAAAGAGAAAGAGCTTTGGATCTGTATGTTATCTCACTTAACCTGACCCTCCAAGGTGGGTTTTCCTAACCCCATTTCACAGATGACTGACTGAGACTTGCCAAACCTGGGAAAGGCCCAGGTCACACTGGTAGGAGTGCTGGAGCCAAGGTTTGGAGCCAGATCTATCTGACTTGAAAGTCTATGTATCATCTCTTCCTTCTGAAGAATATGACTCCCTTCTTAGAAGCTCTGACCTTAGAAGCTCTCTGTCTCATGGTCATACCCTGACACCTTGTTTAGGAAGCCATTAGGACTAGGTCCCTGCCCGACTTCCTCCTGACCTTATCTCTGTCTTCAGCATGGTCCTCAGCTCTCCAATCCCCTGAATTACAGAACATTTTACTCCTTTCTGCATGGGATTTAATTTCCCCGTGTTGAAAACACATGTCTTCAGTCATTCCCTGCATCCAAAACTTAGTCATCTTCAACACCTCCATCTTCCCATGATGCATCACCTACTACCCAGTCCTGTGGGCTCTGTGGTCCCAATATGTCAAGATTCCTGCTGCTTCTCATGTTCTGCACTGCTGCCTGGCCCCAGGCTTCAGTGAGGACCCCTGCTCCTACCCTGAACCCCTCAAAGTCTACCCTCTATACAGTAGCTGAAGAAAACTGTAAAACTCCAATCATCCTGTCACTTTCTCAACTTCAGTGATGTCCCATCACATGCAGAATAAAACTCACCATCTTAGCCACAGCCAACAAGGCCTTGAGCCATTTTCAACATGCACACCCCAATTTGCAGTTCCCTCTTTTGCTCTGCTCACCCATACTGGTTCCCTCAATTTTATGGCTCACACTAAGTATGTACCCATCACAGAAACTCTGACCTTCTATTTCCTCTGCAGGGGTTCCTCTCCCCCAGAACTCACAGGCCCTCAGCCTTACTTCACTCCCGTCCCTTCCAATAGCACCTCTTGGAGGCCTCTTCCTGACCTTTCTATGTAAAACCCCTCTCATCTCACCATCTTCCCTCTCAAGCAAGGCCCAGCCTGCCTTATTTCCCCTCTTAGCTGTTACCCTTCCCTGACAGGTACTTGTTTAGTGCCATCTCCCCAAAGAACAAAGAGGTGATCTCGTTCACTGCTGCATCCTGAAGACTCTGTCGTGAACCAAACTCTAGCCGGGCTCCTCTGAGCCCTCTTACTAGACCTCAGCCTTGACCTCAAAAGACTTGAACAAGCACTAACATTGTTTCTAACAGCTCAAGGCCAGACCCCTGGGAAGACCCTAGCCCCTCTTAAAGTGCCTGTCTAGAAAACTTAAGACTGCCAAGAGAATTCACTGTTAGTTCCAGCAAACACTTGAAGATGGGGCCCCTGTCTCCAGCCTCTGTGGGAGGCTGCAATAGTACCAGTTAGCAAACCCAGATGGGTTTTACATGGACTAATTCCCTTTCCTGCTTTTTTTAAATCTTTCGCTTTCCTGATGCTACTGAACCCCCTGTTTACCACCCCTATTCCCTCATTCTCCTTTTAAAATGCCCAGTCACCTCTGCACAAACTGAGGTTGCGTTCAGTTCATGATGAACTCTTTTCTCCACTGCAATAATATATTCCTGATTAAAATCTGTCCTAACCACTTTAACTAGTATTGGCTTTATTTACCTTCAGTTATCCTCAGTGCCTAAATATGTGCCTAGCCTGTAATAGGCACTCAAATATCTGTTAAATGTAGAAATGAGTCAATGAATGAATGAATAAATGAATCAATGAATTTGGTCTAGATAGACCGGGACTTATTAAGGGATGAGAAATCTTGGACAACTAACTCACCTTATGTTTAGTTAATTCACTTGTAAATTGAAGGCTACTGATACCCACCAAGCAGGGTGCTGTGATGATTACAGGCAAAGAATGTAGAGCTTCTAGCACGGCACCACAAATACGGCACCCAATAATGAATAGGCATCACTGACACTGTTGTGAGTGTATTTCCTTGAATAAAAGGACAAAGTCTATTCATGCCTCTGTTTGTTTTAACATCAGTAATCTCTGTGTATTGTTTTGTAAAAAGTGTGTTCTCCAAAATTCTTTTTTTATTTTTTGAATAATTTACATGATGCTCAACCCTAATATTCTCCAAAGCTCTTAACATGAGGTCCCAAAAATGAGTTGCTCTGAAGATTTAACAAACTTTGAGCAGAAAAAATGATTTATTTAACTGAGTAACCTTTAAAGACTCCTTCTTTAAACCCTTGTGACTTCAACTAACCAAAGCCCTCATATGTTACACAGCTGAAAAATTCTATTTTATACGGTGGGATGCCTTTCCAGGTGGCATCCAATATTCTCTTCTTCTGGGGAGGATCCATAATGCCTCCTCTCGGGTTTGTTAAGAAACACATCTAACACTGTGGTGCGCAGACTACACCGTGAGGTTTTAGCCTTCCTGCCCCATGTTCCCAAGCTCTTTCTCTATGGGTGGTGGAGGTGCTACATGGTGATCACAGCTCTGTGATCAAGTCAGCCAGCCTGGCCCTACCTTCTCCTGGTTGTATGACTCTGGAACAAGTCTTCCAGCTCTCTGGTCTTCATTTTCCTCATATGCACAATAGCAATAATAATAAAGTCCCTATGAGGATTGCATTAGCTAATTTATACCACAGGATGCCCATATTAAGTGTTCAGTAAATGTTTGATATCTTTATGTAGAAAGAATGGCCAATGATGAGATGGGTATGGATTCTGCCTCTGCTGCTATGTAATTCACCTTGGCCAAACTACTTCCCATTTCTGGGTATCAGTCTGCACATTGATAAAATAGTGAGGGTTGAACTCAAACCCTCAGGTTAATGTGAGCCCTCAGGTTTTCTGACACGGTAACCCTGAGTTCAGTCCAAGCCCTCACTGTGGGGAAGGCCAGGCACGTACCTGGATCTGGCAGAAGCCGCGGGCAGTCAGCTCATCCAATATGAAAACCTGGAAGGCCTGCAGCAAACCCGCATAGTCAGCACTGCACATCTTGCCTGGCGGGAGCTGGAGCTGAAAGTGCCCTTGGGTCTGGATGGTCTGCCACAGCTGGGGCCCTGCAGGCAAGCACCAGAGGTCAGCAGACAGAGGCAACAGTCCTAAGGAGTTATTTTCTTTATTTAGGTTTTCCCCTGCAAAAATAACCCTTCCTCATTTAGCTGGAAACACACAAGCACTGCCATTCGCATTGTCATTCTGAGTCTAAGTACTTTCCAGCATAACAACTTGTCTCTGAAATTACTGTGCATCCTCACAGAAAGCTCAGTCCTGCCTCATCCTCCAAACCAGGGTGCTTTACATTTTGGGGTCCTGGACATTCTCCTTGGAAAATCTTCCATGACATCTTGCATACAGACAGGGCCACTCTATATGGTTTTTCAGGTTAAGAACAGACATCATAGTTGATGGGAGTGAATGGCATTCTCTAAGGCTGTTCAGTGCACAGCCTGAACAATCATGCACAGCGGCCTGCATTCAACTTCAGGAGCTCAAGGTTTGTGCCTCTTTTCCCCAAAGTCCTTTGCTCTAGGGTCAATTGTGACCATCCTGGTCTCGATTTCAGCATAGCCAAAGTGACAGGCCATTATTTATCCAAATCACATTTTGAATTTTCTGGATAGGCACCCTCTATAGCCCAGAGTGCTTTGCAACAAATGTTCTCCCTGACACTCTGGCATCCACCCAGAGCCTTGTGACAATCCCAGGATCTTGGTCTCCCTCCCAGATTCCCTCATGTTAAGACCTCATGTTAAGAATTCTGGAGAACATTAGGGTTGACAGTCCCAGGATCTTGGTCTCCCTCCCAGATTCCCTTCCCACTGCACTGGGTGGACCAAGTGCCAGGTCCCAGAGTGGGTTCAGTGTGTGACAAGGCAAAAGGAGCTCTGGTCAGAGCACTGGGAAAGAGGGCCGAAACTTACACAGGTTCCAGCAATCAGGATGATGCCCTACTTGGAGCAGAGTCCAGGGCCCCCTGCTAAGCCAGGCATTAGCCCTGGAAGTCCAGGTGGTCTTGGGGAGAGGCTGATGGCGCAGGGTCACTAGAGGCTGGGAGAGCAGCTCTGAGCATGTCAGCCACCTAAACAGCTGTTGGAGCACTGACCTGCCCAGTATTTTACCTGAATCCAGGACATCCCGAGAAAGTTGGAAGGATGCCAATTCTCTCAAGGAGCAGATGGTTCCAGAGAAGGCACAAAGAAAGCCTAATTCCAGGGGTCGGTCTGTGAAGGACATCTGCTCCTTCTAGAAGCAAATGCTCCATGGGACTCTCTCTCACCTCTTGGTGCCACCTGGCTTACCATGAACATGCTACATTCAGGTGGGAAAATGGAGCAACCACGCCTCCACATCTCAGTCCCAGCCCTAGCCCTGAGAGGGAGCAGGGTGCAGGATAGACGCCCTGAGGCCACTCACGTTGGCAGGCCCGGGGCTGAGGCAGCTGTGACTCCCAGCGTCTGCTCTCCAGGCTACATATCAATGGCCCCCTTGGAAACACGCTCCGGGAGCCCTGGCGGCACAGCAATTGGCACTGCTGGATGGCAGCCCCTGTGGGGCCCGAGGCTGTCTCACACAGGATTGTTCCACCAACCACCTCCAGCGTGTTGAACGGCAGCGGACACCGCGGGCCTGGGAGAAGGAAAGTGGAGCCATGGTGGGCACCTGCCCAGCCTCGGGAGGACTGAGCACGCCTGTTTGTGGGCGTCTTCTTCTCACTCACACTGGGCCCTCCTCCTCTCCCCTTCCCTGGACCTGTCAAGCTCTCAGGGCCTGGCCTGGGCCTGCTCCCCTTCCTCTCTGTCCTGCCCTCTACTTGAATGAGCCCATCTGCTCTCAGTCTTAACAGACACTTAAGCATGAATGCCTCATGTAGCTTCATGTCCAGCTCAGGCATTCTTGAGCTTCTTCTCATCTCTAAAGCCAATTAGTTACCACCTAAAGCTCAAAGCTCACCGTCCAGGCCTGAACTTAGTATCTGCTGCCCCTGCCTCAGTGCCCCAGGCACAAGGAGCAGTACCACCAGCCACCCAGCCATTCCAAGCCAGCAACCCAGTGGCCTTCCTGCAGGGTTCATCTCCTCTGTCTTGGTCACGGTTCACACCTGCTCCACATCTCTTCGTTCCCACCGCCAGCACCCTCATTTAGACATCCTTCATCTTCTGCCTGAACTACCAGCAAACACTCTATGCCAGATTTCTGCATTTAGGCCTCACCTCCTGCCTTTCTGCTCCCACGTCCCACCCAGTCCCCGCTGCTGGCAGAGAAATTATGCCAGAGCCCAATATCAGCTCTCAACTCCCTCGTGTGCAGGCTGAGCCTGCCTTCCTCTTCCCTCTCATCTCCTCCAGCTCCCCAATGCCTCCAGGAATATCTATTACTCCCTGAACACACCTCCAAGCCTTCCTTCTGCCTGCTCCTGTCTGGAAGATTCCTTTTTGACCCTCAAATATCAACTCAACACGTTCCGTTTTCTAACACTGTCGTGGTTCTCCCAGGCAGACTTAGGTCTTCTTTGTTTTGAATTCCCAGGCCACCGGGTACAGACCTTCCTTTTGTCAATTGTTAGAACCTCTAATCAGTGGCACGCTGGTCACCCCATGGGTTGAGTCCACAGGGAAAAAGAGGGCACCTCTCCTCTGCTCACCCAGGCCAAGGCACACAGCCGCCCCAGACACAGCTCAATGAGTATGAGTTAAGTAAATGGGAAAATGAGTAAATTAAAGAGCAAAATACTCAGTGTGACAATTTCACACCAATTAGATATTTCGTTCATTATCAGACTCAGGCAGAGTCTTTTGACCAGTATATGCCTTAAAATCTGCAGTCTGTAAGGAATATGAGGGTATTCAGGGGCTTCAAAGAGGAAGAATAACCTATTTTGATCTCCAGAACCAAACCTGGGCTTTTTTGTGATAAGGGCAATGGTCCCTGGCCAAGATTTTGCACTGCGATTTGCAGTGGGCTTCCTGAGTTGTCTTTTACCAAGTCCCGAGTGTAAGTGGGATGGCAAGAGTTTACCTGTGAGCTCTGGACCAGCCTGCAGGCTGTGAATCCTGGCTCTAATATTCGCTAGTTCAGGGCCCTAGAGCAAATTAATTAGTGCGTCTGTGACCGTTTCCTCGCCCATTAAATGATGAAGATGGCAATAATGCCTACCTCCTAGTAGGAGTATTTACTTAAAAACTACTACGGGATGTGTAGTACGTGGCAGGTACACCATTAAGAGCTGTACTAATATCAGTTCATATAATGTTCCCCACAACCCTATGGGATAGGTCCCATTATCCCTATACGGACACCAATTCTGAGGTACACAGAGGCTGAATGCCTCTTCTATGGTCAGACAGCTAGTAAACAGAAAAATCAGGATTTGAACCCCATTATCTTTGCCCCAGAATCCACGTCCTCTACCAGTGTGCTAGATGCATGTGTGTACATAGGTAAGAAGTGGGGCGTCAATGAGCGTGTAAGCATCCTTCCCATCTCAGCGAATACAGGTTTCCCCTCTTATCCCACAGGAATGGTCTGCACCTGTGGTTTTCCTATTTTCAATTTTTTTACTCTCCCTTGCCTTTTGGAAGTGGGCCAGTGAGCAATCTGATTTGACTAGAAAGGGGTTTTCCTCCTGGGGTCACAAACGTCACCTAGGACACTGACGCTTCTCTTACCAGGACTCCTACCCTCCCCAGCAGACCTGTTTTCCCACAGCCTTATTCCCCACGTCACTGAAATGAAGTGACTCCCTGGTTGTGGAACAACCCAGCTGGCCCTCACAGCCAGGGAAGAGTGGCTAAGGAGAGAAGGAAGAAGTACAGAAACCAAAATTAACTGAATACCCACAGTGGGCCCAGCCTCAGCGAGTACACTTCACATCTTTAATTTCATGAAATCCTTCCAAAATTATACCACTGGGAGCCCTTATTGCTGTTTTAGAGATGAGGAAAACAGAGGCTCAAGGGAGCTAAGTGGCTCACCTGGGGACATGGGTTGGTGATTGGACTAGAAGCCAGACCTGCTCGCTCCCACCTGCCATCTTACAAGAGCTTGCAAGCACTGCCTGTCTTCGGTATGCCAGGACTGCCCAAGGGCCTCCCAGGCATTGACTCCATCTTCACAGCAACTCTGTGGGGCTGGACTGTTATCAGCCATGTCCTGCAGATGAGGCCCCTGAAGCCTAGAGAGCTTAACTTTGCCACCCAAAGCTCAACACCAGCAAGTGTTGTGCTCTGAGCTACCAGGCTAATGCCCACCGGAGGCAGGATTTTCCATGAATATGACATTGGATACAGAGAGAGGCAACTTGGCATCTGTGCAAGTCCAGCCCCTAAGTAATACCAGCAAAAATAGTAATAATATGTACTTATTAAGTGTATTAGTAATTCCAGTGCTCAACAGTTTACAGAGATTGTCTTAATTAGTGCTAATAATGACTCAAATAGCTACTATCTCCTGGACACTGACATCCAGAGAGATTAGGGGACCAGCCCAAGGTCACCTGGCAAGTGAGTGGTGGAGCTGCCATTCAAATCTGTCTATCTGCCCCCTGCCTCTCCATCACGGTCTGCAGTGAGTCAGCAGGAAGAGGTTTGGGAGTCTCATATTAACACTATCCTCCCGGTGCACTGAGCATGGTCAGCCTCTGGCCTCAACTCCAGGACCCCAGGACTATTCCACTCTCCTGTGTTTAAATGAATGGTGTTTCTTGGTTCCTGATCACATGACCAGGAGCCTGGTCCCTTTAATTGGGCAATGTCCCAAATTACCAACTATATTAAATCGCTCAGCTTTGCCCAAATTCCCTTGCCCTGCTGTAGAATTGGAAAAGACCAATGCTGGCTGTCCCACCACTGCCCATCCCATCTGCACCTGCATGGGGCAGAAGTGGCCTGCCACGCCCGGCAAGAATTAGGAATCTTCCTAGACTTCCAGCCCAATCCCAAAGGCCAGTGAGGTCAGAAGAGTAGGTGAGCACCTACCAAACCCACGATGAAGCCTTTACAAATGTTAGCTCCCCAGTCTTAAAAACAACTCAGCCAATGAAGAACTGCTCCCTTATAAGAAGAGGAGGCCAAAGCTCTTCGTTTGGACATACTTATCTTTTTTCTTTCTTCATTCAAGAAGGTCACTAAATGACCTTCTGGAGCCTTCCTCCTGTCTTCTTCTGAAGCCCTTACAGCTGTAAAGCACAGGGTTTCACCAGCAGCACTCCGGGTTAAATCCTGGCTGCTCCACTTACTAACTGTGTGACTTTGGACATGTTCATGAACCTCTCTGAGCCTGAGCTCTGCCATCTGAAAAATGGGGAGATAGGAGACCTCTATCTATTTACCTGCATTGCTGGGAGGCAAAAAATGGGATAAGGGATGTGAAAAGCACCTTTGAACAGGTAATCTGTACACAGGAGCTATATCATGGAGTCCCACATGGCCAAGCCACATAGAGTCTTCCTAAGCGCTAAAGGAGCTGTGCTCTAGACGTGTTCCTGGAGGAGACCACACCGGTCTGTGTCCTGGGTCTCAGTGCAGACCACTCCTAGACCTGGAAGTTGAATGTTGATTTTGTCTGACTTAAGGTGGACCCTTCACTTCTCTCCTTATTTCAAAAGCACAGGGCAGGCAGTTGCACTCATACATATCTACAGAGCACCTACTGTGTATCCTGCATGGTGATAGCAGCTGAGAGTCACAAAGATGAGGACGAAGCAGGGCCCCATGCAGAGGGGAGCAAAACAGGACTTGGGGGAAACGGTGTGTGGTAAGAGCCTTGGGCACAGCACAGGTTCAGGGCAGGAGGGAGTACGGACAAAACTAGAAAGCAGCCCCCGCAAAGAGAGTGGAGAGACTCTTCCCTCCCACCCCTGCTTCTGAGGCTCCTCCCATCTCTTAACAAATACCAACCAGAAGTATCACCAGACCTAATTAAATTTCCCTGCAGTTCCAAAATGTTGCTTAGAGATTAGAAAATAAAAATAAAGAAAGAATAAGAACATCAAAAGAAAGGCAACTGCGGCAAACTCAGAATCATTTAGCACAGTATTTTGCAACTCTGCCATACCCACCACCCCAATTTGTAATAAGTATTTTGCAATGTCTCTATTTCCTGCCCTGAAAAGAAATTCACAGATAGTCTAACCCACTTGCTCACATAAATTTAAAAATGACTGTAATGTCCTGTGACTTGAGCAGATTGGAGAAATAAAAGGTTAAAAACTGATAACAATATATTTTAATATTTAACAATATAGTTCAACATTCTATATATTGATGGGATATATATTTCAATATTTGACATTCACTAAATTTTTTAAACTAGAAATAAAAATAAACAAGTCAACACCTCCACAGATTCCTGAAGGGCCCCAGTGAGGATGGAACCATGACACTGAGATCCTGCAACCACGGTCCTTCTCCCCATCTGAGGACACAGAGAATAAGACCCAAAACTCCCGGGCAGGACAGCCCCCAAGCTTCTTGAGGTGCCAGTTCCAGAAGTTCCCTGCCCAGGCTGTTTCTGACTTCAGTTCCCAGAAGGAGCGTCTTCAGGAAGTAGATGTAGGTTTTCACACGAAGGGACTCAACCACAACTCCATCCCTCCTGCACTTCCTGTCTCCCCTCCCACCCCCGCCTTCCCAGCTTCTCTAGAACTTCACTCAGTCTGGATCAAAGAACAGATACGCAGGCCTTGTCTTTCCCCCAGGGGGTCATGACTTACTCTCACAGGCGGGCTGGCTCCCGGCCACGCGCGTCTCAGGCACCTCTTCTCCACTGTCCGTGACACACCAGCAGCTGCCCTGGGCCTGGTCGCATTGCACTGGGGAAAAGCCCCCATCCTCTTCCCTGCAGGCTGGGACATAGCCTGAGCTAACTCTCCTGGAGAGGACTCCACTCTTGAGCACATTGCAGAGGCTTGGGCCTGACACAGAGACAAGCCAGATGAGCTGGGGACCCGGTGACCACTCCCTGCTCAGATGCCCAATCACCCTCCCCACCACCCACGGCCACCCTCAGCCCACCTGCCTGCAGGGTGTTCCAGGGGTCTGGGGCTGCCTCCCCACCAGGAGGTTGAATGACAACAAGGCAAAGACTAGGCCTGGCTCAGCTCTGTACTGTCTCCCCTCCATTTCCTGCCCTCAAGTAGCTTAGAGTCTTAAAGGAGAGTTAACAAGTACGTGAGCAGGTACAGTTCTGTGAAATAAAGGCAACAATAGTGCAGTGTAGGAGCCTATGGAGGAAGACAGACGCCAGCAGAGGCTTCCTGGAGGGACAGATGTGTGGTCTGAGCAAAAATTTGTCAAGTAAGGGGTGGGGAGGGGAGAGACGGACATATTGCAGGCGGCACAGCCAGAACGCCTGAAGGCCCGGGTGGAAGAAAGTCTCTTCATTTCTCAAAAGTCTGACCAGAATTTATCACACCTGCACCCTGAAGCACAACTGATGGAGAAGAACGAGAAGCCGAAAAAGACACACCAGAGCAAGACGTGTAGGGCCCTCGAGTCATGCCAGGGAGCTCGAGCATGGCCCCGAGGAGAATGGGAGCATTTGTGGTGTTTCGGCAGAAGAGGGACATCTGCATATCATCCTTTGGGGACATCACCTGGGTTTCACCGTGGAAACTGGATTGTAGGGCCACACATCCGCCCAGCCCTCCAAAGCCCTAGGACCCCCTTTGATGGGAACCAATGTTAGTTTGCACTTCTCAGACACAAAGCACAGCCTGCTCCCTGCCACGTTTGCTTCTCCCAAGAACCGGCAGAAGTGGGGGAGCATTGCCCCTATTTCATAGATGAGAAAACTGAGGCATGGTGAGGCCAGCAGCTGCGCCCCCACTGCTATGCAAGAGGCAGAGCTAGGACATGAAGCCAGCTCTTTGGACTCCACGCTCAGTGCCCCACAGAAGAGGTGAGAAGCCATGCTGGGAGGGGCTGCCACTCACACTGGGCACTGCTGTTCGAGCCAGGCAGCAACTCTTCTCCTGATGCAGGGTCTACGCACCAGGTGCCAGCCTCTGATGCCTGCAGCCTGGCATACTCTCCTGTCTGAGACAAAGCCAAGGTCATGTCAGTCACTGTGGGCAAGACGCTCTAGTGGCAAACCTGCTGCTGGCAGATGTCAAAAGTGTCCCTTCCAAAACAACAGGTGATGGCTTTTCCACATGGAGAGAGGTGGAGGTGGGGAGAGGTGCTCTCCTGTTCCCAGTCCTTTACGTGCATCATTTGATTGACGGCTACAACAGCCTAGTGAGGCATAGACAATGGTTCTCCCACTTTTGGGTGGGGGAAACTGAAGCTCTCTCAGAGAGGGAAAGTGGGGCATCGCCTCACAGCTGGTGAGTGAGAGGCAGGTCAGGTCCAGGCCCAAACCCATCTAGACCCAAAGCCTAGCCATGCTCCTGGACCAGCCTCACTAATTCCAGAAATGATTTTGACAAGCACTAGAATCTCCACAGGAACTGGCCTTGCAAATCACACCTCAGAGTGCCTCTAAGCTCTGCTCTGGAATCACTTTTCCCACCATTGGACACTGTGGCTTCTACCTCTCCTTCTCTCTGTGTAAGCATCAGTGCCCAGGAAGAAGCAGAATTGTATTCCAACAGTAGGTGCTTTCTAGCCAAGATTAAAAAAAAAACTAAATGATATTGACAATTTCTCTATGAAACGATTCTTAAGTGGGTCCATGTTTACAGTACCAAACAATAATAAGGAAACTTTTACTTAGCACCGTACAGTTTCATGAGTTTCAACTGCTGTTTCATCTGCTTCTCATCAAGTCCTTGGAAGCTGAGCAGAGTGGGTGGTGGTGTTCCCACCATCTTATTTTAGAAAAAGGACACTGAGGCCCAGAGACTTCCCTCACTTGGCAAGAAAGTGGTTAAGTTCTGGGCATAAATTCTTTCTCTAGGAGCTCTACATCAGTACTTCGCTGAATTATGAGTTGTTACAATCACCCCGGGAGCTTGGGGAGGGAAACAGCCTGGTGTCCTCCGTGTGTTGAGAACCTGGGATGCAGTGAGCATAGGGCCTTAGCCAAGATGCCTTTAGGAGAAATATGATAGCATGTTTTGTTTATTTTTCAAAGAGTTCTTATGAAAGATATTTCCTTGGAATCTCAAAACAATCCTAGCATTAGCTAGGACAAAATGTGGCCTGATCTTATGATTAAACAAAACAAACTGGGACACAGAAAAGGTAAGTAAATGGCCCAAGGTCACAGAACCAGGTTCTAGCAGGCCCAGACAAACACCCAGGCTGAGAACGCTTAACTAAGCTGAATGTATTGAACAAAAAGAAAAATCATCTTCGACCAGCGGGGACAAGTCCCGGCTCCAATCCTGTGCTTCCAGACCCTTACCTCTAGGCAGGCTGGGATGAACAGGTCTTTTGGAGATGGGTTTCCTTGGGATCTAGCCTGTTTCCAGCTGGAAAGCAACCCACTGGTTCGAGATTTCTCGCAGGTTGTCGGGCCTGTGGGAGACAGAGGTGTTCATAAAGGACTGGTCGTGGGAGCCAAGGGAAAGAGGGGATCCCAGGTTGACCCCAGGTTTCAGGGTCATGGGCCTGGGTGAATGCAGGTGCTCTTCACAGAGAGGTAGAACCTCAGAGGACAAAGACTCATATGGGACATGCCAGCTTTGAGATGTCAAGTGGACTGCGGATTACACACTGTTGAGCCTCAGGAGAGGGGTTGGGGCTGCAGGTTCAGATGTGAGGCGGTTGCTGAAACTACAGGAGTGGCTGAAACTGCCCAGCAGGTGTACAGAGTGGGAGAACCAGGGTTCCTTCAAAAGTCTCAGCTGTTTCTTTCCACTTGCAAAGCTGTGAGCCTTCCAACTAGGAAGGGCCAAGGTCAGTGCAAGCTTGCAGGCCTGGAGACTTGGGAAATGCATCTGGCTGCGCCCAGGGCCTAGCTGAAGGGCTGAGCCATGGAGTCTCCAGCGGTTGGGCAACCACAGCTGACAAGGCCAGTGATGCCCACCAATGGGGGTTGAGAGGAGAGCTCTGCTGGCTTTACTTACACTGTGGAATCTGCAGAGAGCGGGCAGTCAGTGAGGCAGGGATGAATCCTCCTTTCTCATCTACACACCAGCAGTGCCCTGGAAAAGAGCCAAGGGGAGGACATTCAGGAATTGCACTAGGGACTTACCCCAGAGGGTCCCATAAACAACTTTCCTTCTTCACTCACAGCAGTGCAAGCCTGGTCGCCTTCTGTCCCCAGTCTAGACCCCCAGTTGGACATTGTCCACAATCACTCTGATGCCCCAGCAACCACCCACTTGTCTTTCAGGCCGATAGAAGGTCACTGCTCCTGTTACACAGGTGAGATAACTGGAGGCCAGAGAAGCTAAGGAATTTGTCACCAGCTGCTAAAGAGGAGCCCAAGAGTCCAGTTCATTTGCCTCCCGGTGTGGGGCTCTGTCCTCTAAAATAAAAAAAAGGGGTGTCACTTGGCCACCTGAAGGTGCCTATCCCTCCTTACCAGTCCCGGTGTGGCACTGCACAGGCTCCCAACTTCCGAACGCATCACATTGTGGCACGTAGGGGCCCAACTGCAGAAGGGCGGATGCTCCAGCCGAGTCGTCCAGGGAAAGGCGGCGTCTCTGATAGAAGCTTAAGGCTGGAGTCAGGGAAGGAGAAAAGCAGAATATGACCACCTGCTCTGTGTGGGCTCTGTTGCTGAGAACAACCACATATGTCCTGGTTCCAACGTAAGGAGGCCTTCTTATTTATTTATTTATTTGACAAACATTTCAACCCACAGTATTACAGAGGCTCCTTGCACAGTAAGCAGACACTCAACAGATTGTCCTTTAAGAATAACACTTAGGCTGCAGCTTGAAAGAATATTATAGTAGACCTGTACAATAACTTCCATACAGAAATAATTAGGTCAGTGAAGTGTCTTCGGGCACATGAGATAATAGTAATAATAGATAGGCTCTATACTCATATGTTAAGTGTGAGGCGCTAGCTAAATACATACCTTAGTTAATTTAATCCTCATAGCAATCTAGAAGAAATGTCATATTATCCTATTTAACAAGTGAGAAAACTGAGACACAGATGGATTAAGCAACTTAACCAAGGGTTCATAGCCAGAAAGGGGAGGGGTTGGCCTTGGAACACAAGAGGGCAATCAATGTCAGCTACCCTCATAGGTTTCCCTACCAAACTCCTACAGTTTAGTTTTTAACCCCCTTTGAATCTTTGATATCCATAAAAATAGTATCAGATCTTCACAGCGGCTCCATGAAGCCAGAACTTTTACCCCAGGTGAGGAAACAGAGGCTCAATGAGGGAGCTTATATGTTGAACCACCGGCCACCCTACTAATGAAACTGCACCTGCACCCACCCTCAGCTTTGAACATGGCTTTTCCCACCACCAACGTAGTACATAGTATACTCATTTATTGTGTTAGATTTGTCTCCTCTGCACTAGCATTTAAGCTCTTTGGTGCAGAGATTTGTGTTTATTTTGCAAACAGAGGGGTGTCTGGCTCATATTAGGCACTCAAGAAATCACTGATTGGGAAAAATGAGTGAATGAATGAATGTATGAGGGAGAGAGGAAGAAGAAAGGATGGGCAGCTGGTGGGACACACATCAGCTTGGTCTGGGTCTTACCAGGCTCAGTCTGATTTGCCCCGACCACCACCCTCCTCCTAGGTGGCCATGAACTGTCACCTGAGCCCTTTCTCCACTCCTGCTGGCACTTGGGGCAGGTTGGGGTTCCTCACCAGGATCCTGGAGGGAGAATGGGTACGTCTGCGGCAGCACTGTTGGCAGTCACCTGCAGCCCATTGGGACAGTTCTCCCCACTCCCCACCTTTCAGAAACAGGCTTCATGGCTCCAGACAGGAGAGCCTGCAGATCCAAGGATGCCACCAACTCACAGTCTCAGAGCCCATCTGGAGACACCAGGACCCACCTCTGAAGCAGCCCGGTAGAATAGACTGTGTTCTGGAGTCTGCCAGGCCTCCTTCTGAATCCCGGCACTGCGCCTCCTAACTGTGATCACGAACAAGTTGCCCAACCTCTCTAAGCCTCAGTTTCCTCATCTGTGGACTGGGTCTAACACTCACCTAACAGGGCAACTGTGATATTTACATCAAAGGAGCTGACAGGCATTAAGCACCAAGTGCTTGCCAGACCCAGCTGTGTGCATGTACTCCCGTGGCCTTCGCCACCCTCATTAGGCCTTCAGACATGGCTACCATGTTCTAGTGGTCAAAGGTACTTTGCTCTGGGCCCTCAATCCCCAGACTCTCAGGGAAAAGACCTGGCCTGGTCCTCTATGCTCCCTTCCTCTTTTCTCTACAAGCTCAGACATGCAAAGCTGAGCATGTGGCTACTTGGAGAGGAACTTCTAAGCTCGACTTCTAAAGAAAATGCCGTCGTGCCATTCAATGACTAATATCAACAGCACCAGCGATGTTGCCTCCCCTTTCTCGACATTTCCTTCCTTGACCAAAGCAGTCACAACTGAAGGGGCATCAATCCCAGTTCTCTCTTTGATTACCTCAAATCCTGTCTTTGTACAAAAATGTAAAACAACAGGGTTCTTCCCAAAAGCAGAAGTCTCCGAGTCTCTGAGGAACAGAGAAAAGCAGTGTCTAGGCATAGGGTGAGGGTAGTGGACGGAAGAGAGAGAAAGAAGGGAGGAAGGAAGCAACAAGGATGGTTAACCACCATCTACTGAGCTCCTGGTAGGTGTCAGGCACTGTGCCACGCACCAGGGATATGGAAAGAATAAGACACAGTGCCTTGTCCTCCAGAAGAGATGTCTAGTGAGAGAGAGAAGCAGGAAACCAAGATGGCATGCGTGAGATTGTCACGTGGTATTAGGAGAACAAAGATCACTGAGACCCAATCCCATGCTGGCAGTAGACACCCTGGAGTGCCTGCTGGAGGGGATGGGAAGGCAGGGAGCTGCCCTCCTGCTGGAGGGATTCTCTTTGACTTGGAGAAGATGTTGTCATGGGAGGACTGCTTTGCTGTTTGGTGACTCAAGTCTGGAAAGCTAGACAGGGAATCAGCTGAGACCATTTGACAGGGATGTGGATCCTGAGTAAGATTCAAAGACAGATGAATCATTTGTCCTTGTCAAGTTGATGTGGGGTCAGCGAGAAAACTTGGAAGGGACCTGCTCTCCTGCTAGAGCAGCTGTGAGGTCATGGATGAAGAACAAGGGCTCTAGGATGAGGCAGAGCTAGGCACCGACCTCAGCAATACCTGGAATTTGCCCAGCAGGGTACAGGAGAGCTGAGAGGATGAGCTGGAGGACCAGGTCTCTGGGCTTCCCATCCAGGCCCACTGGTTATCAGTTGTGTGAATTCGGGAAAGTGACTTAACCTCAAACTCCGTTTCCCCATTTGCAAAGAATTGTGGATGGTGATTATACCATCATTCTCCTGGAGCTGTTACAGGATTAAATTTGAAGATCTGATAATCTACTTAGCACAGTAAGTGCCTGCTCAAAGGTGAGGTTAGAATATTGTTTAGCTGGTCGAGGGCTGTGACTCATGCCTGTAATCCCGGCACTTTGGGAGGCCAAGGCAGACGGATCAATTGAAGTCAGGAGTTCGAGACCAGCCTGGCCAACATGGTGAAATCCTGTCTCTACTAAAAACGTGCAAATATTAGCTGGGCATGGTGGCGCACACCTGTAGTCCCAGTTACTCGGGTGGATGAGGTGGGAGGATCGCTTGAGCCCAGGAGTTCGAGGCTGTGGTGAGCTATGATTGTACCACTGTGCCCCAGCCTGGGCGACAGAGCAAGACTCCATCTCAAAAAAAAAAAATAGAATATTGTTCAGCTGTTATTATAGACCAGAGGACTGCAGGCTCCCTGAGCTTACGCCTCTGTCGCTTGCGGGTAGTAATTCCTGCTTTTTGGAGTTACTCTCAGGATCAGATGAGATCAACGAGTCATAGTTCTTCAATATCGAGGCTTCCTCTCCCCTCCCCCTGTGTGGTGTTCGTGAATCCCTGGAAATGGAGGGAAGCTTTGGTGCAGGCCATGGGGATTGTATGAGCATTCAGGGGCTTGGGTCCCTCACATTTTAACGAGAATATTTGGGCTTTGTGGGAGCGGCAGGTGCCATCTGAAACCTGCCCCAGGGTAGATTCGCTGGAGAATGAGGGAGCATTTTAGAGACGGGTGCAGCATTCCAGCGTTGACTGGCGCCCCCAAACCACTTTGCCTTTTCTTCCCGTAAACCCACCAGCCTGGGGAAGCCAAACCACAAAGTCCTAAGCATGACTGAGGAGAGACTAATTTAAGCTCCTGTTTTTCCAAAGGGATGCAGTAAGAAAGCGGAACGGCACCGCACTTACTAGACTGAGCCGCCAGGCGAATGGCGTAATCACTCCCGTGCAGAAACTGCTCCGCCAGAGCCTCCCGGGGCGGCAAGAGTGGAGGAAGGCCGAGGTCCTCATTCCTCAGCCGGATTCCCTTGGCCACCAGGAAACTCTCCCCCAGAGGGAACCGAGAACTGTTGGAAGCTGAGACAATCTCTTCCGTTTCCCTAATGAACTGCAGTACAAGGAGCTTCGCTTCCTCACAGGAGCCAGGACCTAGGCGGATAAAAATATCCCAGATGGACTCACTCACCACGTGGACCTCCCTCTGACTCCCATGAAGCATGTGTACCCACATACACACACACACACACACACACACACGCACCCCCACACACTACACACATACCACACACACACCACACACCACATGGCACACACATACACACACACACACACACACACCACACATACACACTGCACACACTACACACATACCACACACACCACACACACACCACATGCCACACACATACACGCCACACACACACACCACATGCCACACACACAGACACACACACACACACCACACATACCCCACACACTACACACATACCACACACACCACACACCACATGCCACACACATACACGCCACACACACACACCACACACACCACACACAACACACACAACACACACCACACACACACACACTACACACATACCACACACACACCACACACCACATGCCACACACATACACACCACACACACACACCACACACACAACACACACCACACACACACATACACACCCCCCACACACTACACACATACCACACACACACCACACACCACATGCCACACACACACTACACACATACCACACACACACCACACACCACATGCCACACACATACACGCCACACACACACCACACACACAACACACACAACACACACCACACACACACAACATACACATACACACCACCCCCTCACACTACACACACACCAAAACACACCCCACACACACATACACACCACACGCACACCACACACACACCACACAACACACACCACTCCCCCACACTACACACATACACACCACATACCACACACATACACACCAACCCCCACACACTACACACATACACAGCACAAACACACCACACACACACACACATCACACACACAGTATGCACATACAGATCACGTACACCACACATACACGTACACACACACCACCCCAAACACACCACACATATACATGTACACACACACACCACAAACATACACACCACACACACAAATACCACACACTTACATACCCCACACACACCACACACACTACACACATAGAGATCACATACCCACCACTCCCGCACACAACACACAAACACCACACACACATACACACACACTACACACACCACACCCATACCCACCACACACTAACACACACACCACACACACCACACACATACACACACATACACACCCCCCACACCACACATACACACACAAATACACACCACACACACACATGAACACCACATACACACCACCCCCAAACACACACCACCCACACACACATACACACACGACACACACAGACACATCACACACACCATACACATATACCACACACATACACACCACACACACCACCCACATATGCACCATACACACACAACCACACACATACACACCACACACTGTACACACACACACCATACACACACATGCACACTACACACACACACCACACAGACACACACAACACACATACATATACACACACACCACCCTCATATACACACATACACACACCACACATACCTACACACCACAAACACCACACATGCACATACCACACACACAAAAACTCACACACCATAACCCATATAGAAACACACACACCTCATAAACACCACACACACATACATAAACATACACCCACCACACCACACACATACACACACTACACAATACACACCCACACATGCGTGCATTTTTGCCTCAGCTATTTCCTTCTCAGCAGCTCTTTCCACGACCTGGAATATTCCTTATTTTGCCTCCACACACTCATTCAGTCACCATTTGTGGAGGGCCCACTGCGTAAGATGAGTAATAGCTCATATTTGCTCCATGCTGTGCATCATTCTGAGCACATCTACACAATCTAATCGATGCAACAGCCCAATAAAATATTCTTATTCTCATGCTACGGATGAGAAACTGAGGCATGGAGAAGTCACATAATGTAAACAAGTTCCCAGCTAGCAAGTAGCTGATTCAGAATTTCAATCTAGACAGTCTCACTCTGGGAATAGTGATCTTGACTAGCTCTCTCTAATGAAGGATAGACAGATGATGGATGGATGGATGCATGGACAGATGGATGGATGGATGGATGGATGGATGGATGGATGGATATCAAAAGTTGAAGGGAGGCACTGTAGGTTAGTAGAGAGTTATTCCTGTGAAGCGGAAAGAGCGTGGCACTCACATACCTTTGGGTTCAATTTTTGGGTCATTTATTAGTTGTGCAACCATGGATAATGCACTTAACTTCTCTGAGTTTCAGCCTCCTGATCTGTGCAATGGGAAATATTGGGGCCTCTAGTCCATGGGGTTTTGTAATGAGCCTTTGAAGTGTTGCAGTTGAAGTGCTTGGCACAGCATCCGGCACATGCTGTCCTTGGCATTGTCACTTAGCAAAATCCACCCTCGCCATATTTACTTAAAACATCACATTGTGAATTCAACAGTGGGGGTGTCACCAGATTCTTTTGATAGCATGGGATCAACAGAAAACAAAAGACTTTGACTTCCAGAATGTGAAGTTATTGTTTTCTTGTTCAAAAGGATATTATCAAATAATTTATTCTATTAATCCCAGGGATTTTGAATCTCTGAAGCAAAAACTCACACTTAAAAACCTCGGCTTGCTCTCCATTTCTTCCAGGATAAAGTGAAAATCTACAACTGGGCACATTAGATCTTTTCAAATCTGTCCCCAGCTGTATGCAGTGGTTCACTCCTGTCATCCTAGCACTTTGGGAGGCCGAGGCAGACAGATCACTTGAGCCCAGGAGTTCAAGACCAGCCTGGGCAACATGGTAAAACCCCGTCTCTACAAGAAATGCAAAAATTAGCTGGGCGTGATGGCACATGCTTGTAGTCCCAGCTACTTGAGAGGCTGAGGTGGCAGGATCGCTTGAGCCTGCTGCAGTGAACTGAGATCATGCCACTGCAATCCAACATAGGCAACAGAGCAAGACTCTGTCTCAAAAAAATTATAATCTGTTCCCGATTTACTATCCGCCTCTTCTTTCACTCCCTCCTGCATCCCCTCCCCTCCTACATCTATAACCTTTTCTCCACCTCACTCACAGCTTCATTGACTCAGTGCATCCTATTTCCTCTGTCGCAAAGGGCCTGCCACATCTGTGACTGGACAAACCCCTCTTAAGATTCATCCCAGTAGTTGGGGTCAAGCTAATCTTTACCCCAATCTTCAAAGAGTTAGTAGCCCCTTTCTCCGAGCACCCTCCACTGCATTTTCCATGTACATACCTCTGCTCCACCATTGCCATTGATTACTTTCCTGATAACATCCTTGGTTTCCCCCACTGGTCTCTGAGCGTCTCAGGGCAGACACCATCCTTTACACGACTGTCTCCCCATCGTACAGTACAGTGCACACAGTAGGCAGTTCATAAACGCATATTAAATGAAGACAGCAAAATTTCAACCAGACCAGAGATAGCAATGCAGACTCATATTCCTAGAGGCCTGAGCCATTACCCACACATGCATGTAGGAAGTTATTGGTCCCTTCATTACTCACTGTCAATTGTATTAATCCAGCCATCACTTATTAAGTACTTCCTATGTGCCAAGTCCAGCACTTTATATCTATTACTTTTTGTAATTCTTCCAACAAGCCTTTGAGGCAGTTACGTGTTGTAACTCAGATTTTACAGATGACACCAAGACTCAAAAGAGTTAGCCTCTCTCAGGTCACAGAGCAGTAGATGGTAGAGCCATGGTACAAGACAGCTACTGTTCTGTCCTCCAGGCCAGTCCTCCTCAAGCTTTTGGCTGTACTGAATTCCCCTGGGAATATTGTAGAAATGCAAGTTTTGATTCAATAGGTGGGGCCTGAGATCCTGAATCTTTAACGAGTTCCCAAAGTGAATGCCAATGCCACTGGACTACACTTTGAGTATCAAACGCTTTTGATTGTATACCCTTATCAACAAAAGAGTTTGAATATGCACCCCCCAAAATGGGTATTTTTTTTATAAGGCATATACACAAATTACTAAAATAATACACTACATGCAGATTTTTAGCTGTTTCAGCTGTTAAACATTTAATAGCAAAAACGAAAATATTAATAGAAATGTGAAAGGAAGATAGAAAATACTGAATAGAGATGGAAGTTCTAACATTTTCTCCCTAATGGATAGTCTTGTATCCAGTCTCTTGTTACTCAATTTAAAAAAAGCCAATTACTCTAAGTGTAGTTCTAACATTCTCTCCAGCATTCAGACTAAGGTAAGACTAGTCACTAAAGTAATCCCAGCACTTTGGGAGGCTGAGGCAGGTGGATCACCTGAGCTCAGGAGTTCAAGACCAACCAGGCCAACATGCTGAAACCCCATCTCTACCAAAAATACAAAAAAAAAAAATAGCTGGGCATGGTGGTAGGCACCTGTAATCCCAGTTACTTAGGATCTGAGGCACGAGAATTGCTTGAACCTGGGAGGCGGAGGTTGCAGTGAGCTGAGATCGCTCCATTGCACTCCAGCCTGGGCAACAAGAGTGAAACTCAGTCTCAAAATAAAATAAAATAAAGTTACTAGGTACTTTTGGTTATCGACAACTCACGCTCCTAAAATTGCATACAAATAGGACCAAATTTAGTCTTAGATAATTTAAAATTATAGGAATGTCGCCATGTAAGAGACCTGACCACTGGTATGGAGAATGATTCTACCACAAAAAACACAAAAATAAGTAAGACTTCTTATCTAACAGGCCAAAATCAATGTGTTAACCTTGAGGGTTCTATTGCTAGAACTTGACATTTGAATGGAGGATCCTTGCATTGTCATCTCTGGGTTGTTCAAAATGCCAAGAGTATTACTGTTCTCATCACATGGTACTTTCACCCAACGTTTTAAAAACCAGTTGCTGCTAAAGCCTAAAATTTAGCCAGTATCAAAATAGTCTAATGTATTTTAACATTACTCAGAAAGGTCCAGACAATGTTAAACTTGCAAAGAATTAATTGAGAGATTTCACTGAACAGCTGTCATATCACCTATAATATTAGCAATGGCTGGTTAGAGAGATTTGGATTTGGTGATAACAGTGTTGAACATATCTGGTTGTTCTTTCAAACTGCTGGCATGGCTAAAGGGGAGAAGGCATTTTAACTGAAACTCAGTGTCAGCTTCCTTCTATTTATGGCTCATATGTCATAACTTTCCCATAAGTCTACCTGCCACAAAGCTGAATGTATAGACCTCAATTAGCGGCTCTCCAATCAGTTCCTTAGTTAAATCCTTCCAAATCAATTAAAGCCACTTCAGGTGGCACTCTCCTGAGGTCTGCGCATCTAGCAGCATTCTGTGCAAATAGCAGGTTCACTGTAATACTCATTGGTCCATTAAAAGGTGCACCTAACATAGGAGCGATTACTAAACATTAACCATAGGAGGACAAGGGCCAGGTCATCTCCACTTTTATAGCCTTCATCAGCTCTAAGATGAAGATGCTTTGCACACAGAAGACATCCAGTAAAAATCTAAGACACTGATTGAAGTAATCAATTATATGAAAGCTTTAAAATATACTGTATCAATCTTGCCAACACCTCACTGTGTCGATGCAGGGAAGTCCCCTCGCCTCTGTGAACCTTGGTTTTCTCAGCCATCTCTAAACTCCATTCCAGCTTTGACACTCAATCCCCTCCCACTAGACATCCTTTATATATATATATATTAAACACACAGACACACACACACACTTAGCTCTTCATATGCATTAGCTCACATGTTGGGAGCTTGCTCGGCTCAGCCCGCGTTCCTTCCAGCTCTTGGCCAGCCTCATCCACACACCAGCAGTTCCGAAGGTTGAAATGTGCCAAAGGAGTGCTGAAGTCTGAGTAGGGCCCTGGGTATCGGCTGAGTTGGCCGTTTAGGATCTGCCAGAAGAGGTAGGGATCCAGGAGGACATTCTCCCTGGACTGGGACCGGTTCCCTTCCAGTGCTGCTAGTGGGACATCTTGCAGAGAAGGGTATTGGGACAGCACCGGGAAGACACCTTGCTGGCCAGCCTCATACAGACTCTGAATAAAGAGGCCAAAGTTTCCGGAAGCTGCTTCTCTGTAGCTCATGATCTTCACTAGCAGCTCGGCAGGCATCAGCTCCTGGCCCTTGTTCTGAGCCTCCCATCGTTGGTACCACTCAAAGACCTGCTCGGGGGGCCCATCGCATTGCACTTGTCTCCACTGTCCATCGGCACTGCACTGTGGGATGTAGGTGTCGGAAAGGGTGGGTAGCATGCTGGAGTTAGAGAGCAGGGCCTGCACCGTCCTGAGGAAAGCTTGCTCAGCCTGTAATTGACAGGGTGTGGGGCCTGAGGAGGAACAATGAGCAGGTGTTTCAGTTTAAGAAATTTAATAAACTGGAAAGACTAAGATAAAACTACTTAACTGTCCAAACCCCATCTAAAACCTCATATAGCCATAGAAATAACATGGAGCTTAAATTTGTAAGTAATAGCTAGATAGGCATTGCCCCATGACTACATCAGCACCATTGAAATCAGTTAGTGATCAGCACTGCAGAAATGTGGCAGTTCTTTAAGGCCAAAGAAATCTCCTTATTTACTCCTAGGTCTGATTAATATTATCTAGGCGTTCCGGGATCATTTTTAATATAAGCAGTCAATTTCATCTTTAACTGAAGTGTAAGCATTGGCTAGGAGTGGATTTCTATTGCTGTACTGCATTAGGTCAGGGCCTAAAGAGAGACTCAGGGAACCTGCAGATTGAATACCCACAGACTTACATTTCTTGGGCTTCCCCATTGCACTTCGAGTTCCAGGAATGGCCTGACCCTCAGCATCAACACAGTAACACTCTGAGTTGAAGCACTGGACAGGCAGGAAATATCCCTCACTAGTACAAGCAGGGACAAACAAGCTGGAGCCAGCAGGCTGGCTGCCCATGAGGCTTTGCATGCGAGCCCTTTGCTTTTCACAGTCTGTGGGGCACCTCGGCTGTCCACCTCTCACTCTTGAGCTGGGAAGCTCTTTGCCCCAGGAATCCACACACCAGCACTCTCCGGCAAAGCACTGGACATCTTCATAGCTTCCTTCTGTCGTGCATGATGGGACAAACAGCCTTTCAGGTGTCTGCTCACAGGTCTGGGACCTGAGCACCGTTTCCATCACATCACCTAAATCTCTTGCCACATCTTCTGGCACAGAGATAGCATGTTGCAAGAAGAGAAGGAATTCTGGAAGCTCCAGGAGAGAAGCAAGGAATTTGAGGGCATTTTGGTTCTCCTGTAGGTTAATTTCAAAGCCAAAGCTGCCCACAATTGGCTTATTCATAGCAACATCCTTCTTAGTGGCTTCAGGGGTTCCTGTAGAAGAATTTGAATCTAATCCCACCGAGACTGGCTTGGCCAAATCTTCTAGTCTCCCTCCATTCGAGAAGCTTGCAAGACCAAGTTGCTGGAAAAATTGACTGAAGTTAAATGTGCCTCTTGTGCCAAGGGCTCCAGACAAGTTAAACTGGCCAAGATTCACCAAAAATTTCCCTCCAAAAAGGTTTTGCTGGAGTCTCTTTGGGTTGGTGGTAAACTGAAGGGCAAGACGAGCCAGCCCTCGGGAGGGAAAAATCGCTCGGATGGCTTCTTTGAGAAGACTCTCTGAGACAGAAAACTGTTGGCTCTGTCCTTCCACCATTGGGCGGAGGAGCCCAGAGTCCACAAAGAGCTCTTTGATTGTGGGTGGGCAGGATGTGGCAAATCTGGCTACTCTCGGAGAGGCCCATCTTTTCTCCGGGGAAGAGAACAGGTCGTGCTGGCTGAAGTAGCCTGAGGTCCCAAAGTAGAGTCTGGACAAGGCCTGCTGCCTTTTGGAGGCACAAGATCTGCCTTCAGCTGCATGAGACAAAGTGAAATGGGAGAAAAGGTTTTAATGTCACGAGCAATCCTGAGACAGCTCCTCAGATCTTTCAGGTGGTAAGATGCCAGAACATTCAATCAAGGACACCTACGTTTGAAACCACTTTCTTCTCTGTGTCATTTTATTTTTTCCTTTCCCCTGAGCTACCTCTGTGGGGTCATTTTGGAGGAGTGACTATTCCAGGTGGCATGACCACTCCCCTAGCTCTCACTACAGGTTGATCCCTTCTAAGGCAAGTCTCGTAAATACTGGCTCACTTTCTGAAAATCTGACCTCACTTGCCAACTGTACTCGGGTGAATAGTGTCCCCTCCCTGCACAGACATGATGTTCATGTCTACAGGGAACCTCAGAATGTGATTTAGAAATAGGGTCTTTGCAGATGTCACCAAGTTAAGATGATGTCATACTGGATTAGGGTGGGCTCTAAAACCAATGACTGGTGTCCTTATAAGAAGGTCATGTGAAGACACAAAGATGCACACAGGGAAGAAAGCTGTGTGAAGACAGAGGCACAGATTGGAGGGAGGCAGTCACAAGCCAAAGACACCAGGGATTGCCAGCAACCACCAGAAACCAGGAAGGGGCAAGGAAGAATTCTGCCATAGAACCTTCAGGGAGAGCATGGCCCTACCCACACCTTGATTTCAGACTTCTGGCCTCCAGAACTAGGAGGGAATAAATTTCTGTTGTTTTAAGCCACCTGGTTTGTAGTGATTTGTTATGGCAGCCCTAGGAAACTAGTACACCAACACATTTCTATGTGTATTTAATGAAATGATGTCTTCCAGCCTGCATTCTCTCGTTGGAATTCTCAATGGACTTTAATGCCTCACTATGGGCTTTTAGTGTGGCTAACTCCTCCTTGGGGGTAGTCTTGTCTAGGCTAGCTATGGTCTCCTTGAGGGCAAGAATCATATCTGAAATGCTGTTAGTGGTTCCTATAAGAAGAAATATTTTCCTATATTGTAATATATATTATAGGAAAGATAAGACTTCCTATAATAGAAAACAATAATGCCCACCCAGTGTACACACTTAGAACATTCTTCTGGGCTTCTTGACCTTTCCTCGAAATTATTAATTTAACAGTGATCAACTCAGCCAACTCTTTGCATGGTCAAGTCATTCTATCTGAACATCCTAGGCTGACTCCAGCCACAATAAGAGAAAAAACATGTAAAATTTGAACACCAAGGGGCTGTCTCAGTTACATAGGTGGATGTAAGTAAGCTCCATTTTTCTCCATAAAATCATAACTCTTACCTTTTAACCACCCCGCCCTCAACTTTTAAAATATGTTTTTCCTCTTGATTCGCACAAAAGCCAAAACGAAAGTCAGCCAATTTCCTTCTGTAACCAGGCAACAGAGAAAGAACTGGAAAATGTGGTGGGAGGGGAGAGACTGGCAGCATCAGAGCACGTAACATCCCTCAGCAAGGCCATGTCCTCTTTTAATGGATATTACAGGAAGGTATGGCAGAAATAAAGTTTAGTGCTTTGCTTAGTCTTCTGCCAAATTAAGAGCTTACCCTTTCCATCCATTTGTTATGTAGTGTTACCAAAGCAAGGAAATTCAATTACTGTTTCCATGTGGCATTTGTTTCCACAGAAATAGGACCTGATATACCAGAGAGAAAAAGTGAAAATATATGATCCATCTATGCACTTGATAGAGCCATTTATGGTCTTCAATTTAGAAAACCATAGTTCTTCATTTCCACCTGGGAGTTGGACGGCACAACATTCTCTAGGTTTTAGTAGAAATGAAATGTGATTGCAAATGCCTTCAAGAAAGTGTCTCCAAATTTTCTTTTTTGACATTCTCACATTTAGCAGATAGAATATAACCACACATCATGAAGAATATTCAAAAGGTTAAGTTGGACAAATGGAATGATTTAACAGGAATTATTGAATGAATGTTAATATACATATATAGAAGCTATAAAAAAACCCTTCATTGGTGTATCACTATTCCTAATCTTTTAAAATCTACCCAGCTTCCCCAAGTTGGAAGCTTAGGAATGCTCCTGATTCTGCCCTTCCTCATCATAACATCCTTCAAAATTTCACCAGGAAGAGAAAATGGGGTCTGCCTGGAATGCCTACTAAGAGTTCTCACCGTCTCCCACTGTTTCTGCTTTAATGATAGCTCCATACTGGGTTGAATAGTGTACCTCAAAATTCATGCTCTTACCAGAACCACAGAATGTGACCTTATTTGGCAGAAGGGTCATTGTCGATGGGATTAGTTAAGATGATGCCTGACGGGATCAGGTGGAGCCTTAACCCAACATGACTGGTCTCCTTGTAAGAAGAGGAGAAGACTCACAGACAGACACAGAGGGAAGATAGCCACGTGGCAATGGAAGCCAAGACTACAGTCATGCTGCCCTAAACCAAAGAATGCACAGATTGCTGGTACCACTACAAGCTAGGAAGAGGAAAGAAAGGATCCTCCCCTAGAGTTTTCAGAGGGAGCACAGCCCCGCTGACACCCTGATTTTGGACTTCCAACCTCCAGAATAGACACAATACATTTCAGTTGCTCTCAGATGCCCACTTTGTGGTGATTTATTACCATAGCCCTAGAAAATCAATACAGACCCCATCATCTCTGGAACATGGCAATGACCTTCTAATTGGCCTGGTTGCCTCCGGACTGCTGCTTCTTTGAGTCTCTCCTCCAGAATTTCTTTGCCTTACATGCAAAACCCACGATGATACTGTCCAACTTAAAACGTTTCACTGTCTTCACCTGACCTCCAGGATGAAGCCCCCAGGCCTTTGTTAGGATAACAAAGACCTCATTGTCTTACCCCTGCCTTTCTTCAGAGTCTGGAGCACCACCCTATTCATACTCCAGCAATTTTTTTCTCTATCCTTCTTGCAAATTAGATGATCATTAGCATATCAATGCCTATTATTCTGTCCTTCTAATTTTGCTTCTCCTGCTCTCCACATAGAGAACACCTTTCCTTACTCCCCTCCTTCAAGAAACATCTCCTTAGAAGATTCTAATCAAGTGTGGCCTCTTCCATGCATCTTTCCTAAATGCCTCCTTCCCATACCTTCTGCAAGATCGAATGCCCGTCTCACCATGCTCCTTCAGTTACGTGCATGCTCCTGTCTCATGGCACATGGGAACTCAATTCTCTTTTATTTTTCTTCACCTATGAGCCCACTAATATTCCCTGAGCTCCCTGAAAAAGCAACGAGGTCTGACACAAGATGAGAAACATGTTGGAAGTTAATGATGATAAACTGGTTTTCAGACAGGTTGAGCTTGAAAGGCGAGTGGGGCACACCAGAAGGCAGTTGAATTAACGGGCTCCAGAGAAGTTGGTCTGGAGGACCGCTTAAGTAATAGGACGCGAGGCCAAAAGAGGAAACCCCCAGAGGAAACCCACCACAAGATGGCGGCTCCCCTTGCTGCCGGGTTCCATGGATTTCCTTCCCCTGGACATCCACGCACCAGCAGGGCCCTTCCGTCTGGCACTGTACCGCCTGATAGTCTCCGTTTCGGCGGCAGCTTGGAACATAGGGGTGACCAAAGCTGGTTGCTGTAAACCGCTCCACTTCACATTTTGTGGGGCCTAGAGGAAATCCACACAGTAAAGGAGAAGACAGTGTCAACAATGCTTGGTGTCTTCACAGCATGCACTGCTGCTTACTCTTAATGATTCTTTTCATCTCTGCCCTCACTTTGCTGGAGCAGCCACGCAGACCATAGCGACTTTGAAACCCAAGAGGCATCCCCTTAATGGAAACACACACACTGTTGGCAGCTTATTACTTACATCGGAATCTGCCAGAGATGACTGATTGAACTGCGAGGAACCGTCTCTGCAGTATCCGGTACAGGGTGGTTTCGGTGAAGGTGGAAGGAAGGTCCAGACCAGCAAAAATGGTGTCATAAATTTCATCCAGTAACAACTCCAAACCTGAGCAAAGACAGCAAGACTTTCAGAGATGGTCTCATTCAGAAAGGAAGCCCTGACCTTGTTGTGCAAACAGATATTGAGAGAGAGCCTTCACCAGCATCATTAGGCCATAAGTCTGAACAACACTTTAACAGTTTCCAAAGTCAGGGCTGCTGTGGATGGTTGTGCAAGTTGTTCATAGAACAAAGGAGCAGTGCTTATAGAATAAGAGATTAAATCCATCCTGTGCTCCACTCGCCAGTTTTGGGGCTGCATCTGCCCAGAGCGAGGCACTTCTTTCCAGTGTGCACAAAGGCACTATGTAGGCCAGCAGCAGCTGCATTCACCATACTGCAAGATGACAGTTTGCTGAGGTTGTGTCCTCCTCAATGCCACAGCAGCCTGGCAGGGGGAAGGCAGTCACTCTAGCTGTGCTTTACAAGCAATGCTAGGCAGGCTCTCGGACCTAAGGAATCACACTCCCTCCCTTCAGATCACCTGAGGGGTGTCACTCACCTGTCTCAGCCAGTTCCCGCCCTTGGCTGTCAGCACAGTGGCAGTACCCGGACACCTCAGGGAATCTCCTCTGGAAAGAACTGAAGGTCACAAATGCATCTGGAAACCTTGGAGAGAATGAGATTTATGGTCACCATTCATAAAGGCAAGTCATCACAATCTCTTCCTGTAGAAATGAATGTGGCCAAGTCCATGCCTAGTGAAAAGGAATGTCTACTTTCTTACGGCATGACAGTTGCTTCATGTTTCCTGCAGCAAATGCATTTCCTTTACAAATTAGTTTAACCTGGCTGGAACCAGGCTGGACCTTGTAAAATAAAGCTGTGCATAGCTGTCGTCTACTAATTAGCCATTTTCCTCGCTTATGGCATTTGACCAATTTATGCCCATGCATTTGTCTCATAGGGCCAGGCAGAAAGCAGTCAAGGCAGATCGCATTAACTGGCTCCTTTCCTGGAATACAGCTCTCGAGACTAAAGGCCAAGTCTGCTTTACAAACATATGGTACATTGGAGATGATCTCATTTTGGGAGATCAAATGACTTCAGGCCCCTTTACAACTTTTCAAAAGCTTGAAAAGAAGCCAGCTGCCACCACAGGAAATTCTTAAGAAGGAAATGTATCCAGTCCCACAGTTGAAAAAAGCACAAATCAATACAGCATCACTAACAAGGGCTATCCATCTCTTTCCATAAAGTGAGGAAATGGCAATTGTTATAACGAGCTCATCAGCTGGATTCCCTGTCTTAGAAGTAATAGAAAGGTAAGGTATACAAAGCCGTATTGAGAAGTTCTAACCCTGTGCAATGATTTAGCAACCAAAGAGGAACTGTTCATCTTTTATAACATTTAGAGATTTGCTTTCAGGCCCTATATAACTACATAACTTATATATGCGGTCCAAGCATAATGTGTTTCCACCTGTGTCTGAAATATATCTCCCAACAATAAGTTAACAGAAGCAGCAGCTCTGTACATTGATAGGCCAATTGCTGTGCAATCTATTCTAGCAAAATATTGCAAAGAATCTTAATGTCCAATAGTAGAAAATTAAGAAGTAAATTATAGTAAATGCCCTAAATGTAATAAAATGCTATGATTGAGGACAATGCTTATAAACTCTAGCCAAAAGGAAGTGTGTATAACATTATGTAAAAAGGTTAGATTATAAAATGCCATATACAGGTATTGCAATTACAACTGTACAACTGAACCAGTATTGGAAGGCAATGTATGGTGTAGTAATTGCTCAGAGCCTGACTTTGAATTTCCATTCAAGTTAATAACTATTAATTAATTTGAATGGAAATGGATATGCAAAACAAAAGCTATAAATGCACCATAGGATTATGGATGAGTTTTTTCCATGCTATTAATCTATTATTCTGTGTATGTGTGTTAAACAGAACGTTACAGTAAGTGTGTTGCATAACAAAAATTAAAAACTCACTTTGCTTAGTTGCCACTGATAGGGAGGTAGGGGGTATATAATAAAAGTTCATTCTTTAGAGCCTAGGATAATTCAATTTTAAACGTACTAATAACAGTATAATAACAGCTTCCATTTATTGAGCACAACTTTGTAAAAGACTACCTACAAAATGTTTTAATACACATTGATTCATTTAATCCACCTAACATTCCTAAAAGGAAGGTGGTACATTTTAATCCCCCTTTTAAAGATTAAGAAGATGAGGTGTATGGGCCACTGTCTTGAACTAGCCGTGGAAACTGAGGTTTAAATCCTGCTCTTACCCACTACATGCTGCCTATCTCTGCCAGTGGTATTATTCAGTGTGTTTTTGGCTGCACCTGGCTTTTGTCCTACACCCTACCCTGCAAGGCATGTGACTCGGTCTGACACTGCTCCATATGCCCAGCACCTCGCTCTTCCTGGCATCTCATAGATGTTGATGACACAAGTGCTGGCCCGAGGTGGATTCTGAAACACATTCCAGTGTGAGGCCCAAGTTTAAATCACTCTAGCTCCATGCTCAGCTAATTCAACCCAGAGACCCACCTCAACGTCCTGGTTCATGGCAGACATGACCTCCAGGGTCTTTGAGCCATCTTCATCCTACGACTTTATGGTCAGAGCCCCTCTCTGGGGGTTTCTGGTCTTATAAACTGCCCAGTACCTGGACCTACCAGTGTTTTTTTCATGGACCTCACTCTTGATATTCCTGTTCTCGCATATTGGAGATCACCCTGTCTTCGGCTCTGGAGAGGGTCCTCCCACCCTCCCTGTAAGACCACCCTAAGGCCCGCTACTGCCATCTGCGCTCTCTAGGACTGTTCTTTGCTGACCTCTAGGACAGACACCCTGTGCTGCCATCTTTAATCCCTTCTTGCTAATTCTGTATGTAGTGAGAAGAGCTAATATGATTGTTGCTATTAATTACTATTCATAAAATAATCACAGGTTATATGTATGAACAATCAGAACAAACACTCTCCATATTTGTCTCATTTAATTCTCACAACCCTTTAAAAATCTCCATTTCCCAAATGAGAAAACTGGGATTCTGTGTGGTGATGTGACTGGGTCAAGATCATCCAGCCAACACCAGGGACCAAGAATCCCAAGTCCATTTCCAATGGCCTTCCAACGACAGCAGGTGGCCAAAGACTACCTCTCCAATAGAGCATAGTCCTTTGGGGGCCCTGTCCTGCAATCACCAGTGATTTCAAGTTCTGAATCTTCCCAATTTCCTGTGTGCCCACAATTTCATTTGATACAATTTGATTCTGTGTCTAATTTCTGAAATGATATCATCATCTATGCATTTTGGACTCCTTCTCCAAAATAATAATTAGCACCATGAAGATTGTTTAACTATTATTCTGCTACTGTCATTAGTGATTTACTGTCATCAGGGAACAGGGACTCTGTCATACTTTTAGCCTCCTCCTTATTAGATCTCCTGCCCCACATCAACCAAAAGAAATCAAACTACTGAGACCAAACCCAAAGCCCAGATGAAAGCTGGACAGTCTGGCTCCATCGCTAGCCTTGGGCCAGCTGGACCAAAGAATGCCCCCAAAGAAGGTGAGTTTGAGTGGGATTCTAAAGTCATGAATGGTGATTTGACCAGGAGACAACAGAGGAGGGAAGAACATATCTAGAAGGGTCGTTTACATGCCTCCAACTTCAAGGTGGGAGACAGAACCACAGGTGTGGGCAGCAAGGAAAATAGAGATATTGGTAGTCAGCGAGGGAGGTACAAGTCTGGTAGAGAACGCCAGGACCCAAGATTCGCAGTCTCTGAAATACAGCACCTGAAGATGCTTTTTTTTTTTTTGAGACAGAGTCTGGCTCTGTCGCCAGGCTGGAGTACAGTGGCGTGATCTCAGCTCACTGCAACCTCTGCCTCCCGGGTTCAAGCGATTCTCCTGCCTCAGCCTCCCAAGTAGCTGGGACTACAGGCACCCGCCACCACACCCAGCTAATTTTTTATATTTTTGGTAGAGACAGGGTTTCACCATGTTAGCCAGGATAGCGTTGACCTCCTGACCTCGTGATCTGCCCACGCTGGCCTCCCAAAGTGCTGGGATTACATGCGTGAGCCAGCACGCTGGCCCTGAAGATGCTTTTTATAGGCACTGGCCTTTGGAAACCACTGGTCCTTCAGCAGCAGGACATTGTCAAGTCCGATGGTCCCCTGTGGCATACGGTGTTCTCCCCTTCATGAGGACCTGAGGATCTGAGGAACCAAGTTCCTTCCATCATCAATAGAAGAAAACATTGTGATCCCTGAGAAACTCTTATTTTTATCCGGTAGAAACCAAGTAACTTAGGCTATTTTTTCTTTTCTTTGGTTACAGGGAGCTCAGAGTCAAATATGCAGCCCCTCACGTTTGTTATGACTTTGTAGAATGAGTGATGTGGGCCAATCTTTGCCTTGCCTTATTCTGATTTTCTACTTTTATTTTGTCTTCCTCATGATTCCCTCTAATTTCCATTTTTATCCTGTTTTGGGCATATCAGAAGAAAGGAGGAAGATAAAATCTACACAATATTTAAAAATTCAAAAGTAACATATATTTTGGACTACCACTCCAACAAAGCAGTCTTTCAGGAGCCCTGCCCTGCAGTCACCAACGAGTTCAAGCTCAGGATCTTCCGAATTTTCTCTGTGCCCACAATCTAGTGGAAAAGGACGTTTGCCTTTTGTTGAATAAAAAGCAAAATCTCAGGTAGCCATAGAAGAATCCTCAAGAAAGCAAATGCTAGCGGAGAGGCAAGGGGTGGCATTTCTGAGTTTATGCTCAGATTATGGCCAGCCTAGATGGAGAAATTACAACCAAGGCTCAGAGGAATGCGAAATTCTGGTCTCCACTGGGCATCTGGTCTTGTTCATTTTCAGAGTACGATTCCTGCCTCCGGGCTCAGTCAGATTCTCTAACGTCTCCCACAGGCAGTTATTTAGAAATCTAAACACTGACTCACAAATGAGCCATGCATTTCATTCTCTCCTGCACTAGGGAGGGTGCTCCTTAAAAGAAGAGGCCATACCGGGTGCGGTGGTTCACACCTGTAATCCCAGCACTTTGGGAGGCGAGATGGGTGGATCACTTGAGGTCAGGAGTTCAAGACCAGCCTGACCAACATAGTGAACCCCATCTCTACTAAAAACCACTACAATCCAGCCTGGGTGACAAAGTGAGACTCTGTCTCAAAAAGATAAATAAATAAATAAAATAAAATAAGCGGGGGCCATAGCCTAGCAGAGCACCTGATGCATAGCCAACCACCGCAGGTGTCTGTAGTGAGGGTGATCTGGTGGTTCCACAGTGAGGATTTCTCCATACAGTACCTTCCACGTTCTGGTTACAATGCCCCTTTACCATATATTAAGACACATCTGGTCCTTCTTCCCACTGGGCAATCTGGGTAGTATGGGTGGCTAAGGCATTTGAAGTTAGACTGGTTGCTAAGAAGTTTGAGTGTGTTTAGTCATTAAGGACAAGGGTTAATAAAGAAGTCAATTAACTCAGATCATTAAGGCTTTGATAATGGCATTAGCCGTGCTCGAAGGCTCTTAAGACCTTTACTTATAATCTGCTTGGTCAGAATGTGTGTCCACAGTTAATGGTTGGGCTAGCGCAATATGAAAGATGGGGCATGAGTCAGAAGGACCAGTGAAGCTTGCTCCCCATTACAACATGGTTTTTAAAAATTTTCCAGCCAAACAGATATTGTAAGCAGTGGCCTTCTTGAAGGGCAAAAGGACCTACTTCAGATGGGCAAACACCATTGCCAAATTCAAGTGCAAACCATCACCCGGCACAAAAATAACTCACAGCAACAGGTCAGTGAATGAGCTGCCCACAGGATTCCAGCCTTCTGGTAGCCCCAGGGAAGTAATTGCCTTCTGTCACTTCTCCATTTGAATTTTCCCCAAAAATCCCCATAGATTCAATATTCCAAAACAAAGCTTGTGGCTTTTCCTTTTCAAATTTATCCTCAAGAATCCATCCAGAAACCAGACTTAGGAGTCATTCTTTACTCCCCCCGACCCTCACCTCCATATCAATTCCTTCATCAAATTCTGTGGGTTCCATCTGGTAAATATTCCTCCAGTCTCACCCCATCTCTCGGCTGTCCTCTCCGACGCTTGCTCCATGTCAACATTGTTTCTTGCCTGGACTAGTGCAGTAGCCTCCAAACTCGGAGGGTTGCCTCCTTGCACACACTCTGCTCTCCCCTCACCATTCCATTCTTTCAGAAATCCAAGTCTGATGGTGATTATGATACACCCTTCCCCAACCCCAGGCTTCAAATGCTTGCTGCAATATTGAAACATACTTACATTGAAAAAAAAAAAAATTACTCTTTGCTGTCTGAAATTCAAACATAACTTGCCGTCTCGTATTTTACCTGGAAACCTGAGTTGCTAAGCTTAGGCCCTCTATATGGCCTCCAAGGCTCCTTCCACTGTGCCCAGAGGAGTCACTGGGCCAGCGACTGCCCAGGTCTACTTAAGTGTCGGAAAATCCCTGATTACAGCTGGGCTTCCAGTAACCAACCACTCAACCCTTCCCATGACCTTTCAATACCAGAATTTGCTCAGAGACATGCTTGCTTACAAAATGAAAAGGATCCCATTTCAGGAGTAAATTTTTGTGTTTCTTTTAAACAAAGGATGCTTAGTTCTGAACTTTTGCATTTAACTCGACTGCCCTCTTGTGGAAATAGCTGTGAATTGTACCTCAACCTCAATGTGGCACCCACCCTGGGATCATTCACCAGTTCCTTAAGCACAGATTCCAGATCTGCTGCATGCAAGGCTGTATGCCATGCACTGGGGGAACAGAGATGAGTTACATTATGTGGGATACTAAAAGGAGCCAGACAGTTCTAGCACCTAAGCTTATTAGCGTGAGTTACTTTACCTCTGTGTTTCAGTAATCATTTTTATAGTAGGGACAATAATTATCTAATTATTTCTGTAAGTATTAAGGTAGGTTAAAGGATATAAAATTCCTTCTATATAGTAAGCAGTCAGGTGATCTTGAACTGAGAATACGTTGGTTTGCAGCAATGAGCATTCAGTAAAACTGGCTGAGATTTATACGTGCTCGCAGGCAGGCCAGGTCTGGAGGGAAAAAATCTAACCTCCGTTTGCTGAAGCTGGCTGATGCATGAGAATTCCCTACGGAAGTATAGTAATTTACAACTTTGTAAATTCGCACCCATGGTTTCATAGGTGAGGCCTCATCGAATCTTCACTATGATGTAATGAGCAGGGCATTGTCCTCCATTTGATGGATGGGAACACTGAGGCTCTGAGAGAGTAAGCGGCCAGGTCACTGTGCTAAGCAGTGGCAAAGGCAGAAGACAGGACCAGGCAGAAGGCAGGACCAGGCAGGTCATATAAATGGATGAAGTAGGCAGGTGTGTGGCAACAGAGCACGGAGGGACCTGGAGCACAGAAGGGCGTGTCCTTGGTGTAAAAAGAGCAGCAGAGCCAGTGTCTTGATGCCACCAGTGAGTGCGTGTGTGCAGCTTCCCACCCTTGTTCTTTAAAATCAGGAATTCAGAATTGTGTGTTTTAGGTTGAACATATGAAACTGCTCATGTTCAACTACTTTTTAACCTACAAAAATGGAAATTTCATGCGGTATAACCTAATAAAAGTTTCCAGTTTTTAAGATATGATGCAGTTCCAACAACGTCTGCCTAAGGGACAGTTCGGCACACAGGCTGCTAGTCTGAGATTCCTCCTGGCACAGCCCATGAGAATTTCCTCCCTCACACAGGGAAAGAAACTGGTTGTTTTGGAAGCCAGCCACAGAGAGGCTCAAGTTCTCCAAGAGAATTCATATCAGTCTTTGCAGACTAGTATTCATTTTTCTTTTTAATCCAAATGGTTCAGTTACATCTGAAGTCTGCATGAACCCTTTACATAAACAAGTGGCCACTGTGGATGACCAGAAGCTACCCTGGCTATTTGGATCAAGATCTATAATTCCTCTCTCTGTTTATATCGTTATTTACATTTTTAAAGTTATTCATAAGTGCACATATACACACAGTTTTCAAAAATTCACAAATATAATGACATCCATGCTTTTGGGAATATTGCCTTTTTTCCTTTTCTGCAGATCCCCCTTCTGCCTCCTCTTTATTTACTTGTTTTATTTTATTTTATTTTTTTCTTTTGAGACAGAGTCTTATTCTGTCACCTAGGCTAGACTGCAGTGGCACAATCTCGACTCACTGCAACCTCTGCCTCCCAGGTTCAAGTGATTCTCCTGCCTCAGCCTCCCGAGTAGCTGGGACTACAGGTGCGCGCCACCACATCTGGCTAGTTTTTGCATTCGTTTTAGTAAAGACGGTGTACCACCATATTGGCCAGGCTGGTCTCGAACCCCTGACCTCATGATCCGACCACCTAGGCCTCCCAAAGTTCTGGGATTACAGATGTGAGCCACTGCGCCTGGCCTTCTGCCTACTCTTTCTTCTGCAGAGCAGCCCTGGCCCTAAAGCAGCCCGGGATGACCATGCTCCTTCCTCTTATACTCTGTGTCCACATAGTCTTGTGCAGAGACCTGCATAGTAATATAGTCATATAAGCATGTATAAAGAATCTTTTTGCTTATTTGTTCTTTAAAAATTAAAGCATATTATATTTTCTGTGCTTTGTATCTTGTATTGTATTATCACAATATACTGTGGCCTCCTCTCCAGGTCAAATGTTCTAGCAGCTCTAATGCAGTCTTTTTAATGGCTACATAAATAGTTATGGCAGATTCACATTTATTCAGCCAGCCACCTTTTGATGATCACTTTATTCCCAGTTTCCTGCTACAATGAAAAATGATGCAGTAGGCACCCTAGCCCATATGTCTTCACATTCTGATGTTTTACATTTCATTGGCCAGAGGCCACATCTATTTTTCATTAAATACCGATTGCCAGTTTGCCTTGTTAAAAAATGCCGTGGCACTTTACATGCCCAGCACGGCTCATGAGAATGAGGTGGCCCGAATTCCTTATCATGCTGCACGTATGACACATGGAGGCCCCCAGCTCAAGATGAGTGTGGGCTTGGCAGGTGATGGCCCAGTGACAGGCACACCCCGGCTCCCCTTACCTGTTGTAGCTGTGGACCAGATCAAAAATCATCATGTCTGTGGTGTTGACAAATTTGCACTGGACAGGCATAAACTCTCCCTCTGCTGAACACTGGGGTGGTGACTTGTCTCCCACCCCGTGGAGAAGACGACGATTTCTTATTTCACAGCTCCTTGGACCTAAACATTTTCATGAAAAAAAAAAAAATTCTTATGTATGAGTAGACACGTTTCTGCAGTTGAGCAGCATATACAGTCATGTGTCCCTTAGCAGTGGGGACGAGCTCTGAGAAATGCATCGTTCGGCAGTTTCATCGCTGTGTAAACTTCATAGAGTGTACTTCTGCAGACCTGGATGGCTTGCCTACGGCACACCTGGGCTGTACGGTCTAGCCTAGTGCTCCTAGGCTACAAACCTGTACAGCATGTTATTGTAATGAATACTGTAGGCAATTGTAAGACAATGGTATTTGTGTATCTAGACATCCCTAAGCATAGAAACGGTACGGTACAAATACAGTATAAAAGGTAAAGAATAGTACACTTGTATGGGGTACTTAGCATGAACGGAGCCTGCAGGGCTGGCAGTTGCTCTGGGTGAGTCAGTGAGTGAGTGTGAAAGCTAAGGACATTCCTGTTCACTATTGTAGACTTTATCAACCCTGCGCGCTCAGGCTCCACTAAGTTCATAATTTTTCTCTCTCTTCAATAATAAGTTAACCTTAGCGTACTGCAACATTTTTACGTTATAAATTTTTTAATTTTTTAAAACTTTTGACACCTTTAAAACACTTAGCTTAAAACAGGAACACATGGTACAGCTGTACAAAAATATTTTCTTTCCTCATATCCTTCTTCTATAAACTTTTCCCCATTTTAAATTTTTGTTTTACTTTTAAACTTTTTTTGTTAAAAACGAACAGATACACACACACATTAGCCTAAGCCTGCTCGGGGTCAATATCATCATTACATCACTAGGCAATAGGAATTTTTCAGCTCTATTATAATCTTATGGGACCACCGTCATGTATGTGGTCCATTGGTGACCAAAACACCCATATGCAGCACATGGCTGTGCTTGCACTATACACGTGACAGTTAGAGACCCACGCAGTGACTTGGGTCTGCAACAGGAGACTCACAATGTTCAATGAAATCCTGCTCATGTTTCTAATGATCAGCCAGCAAATATGGCTTGTCTACCATATGGAAATATGAGAATAATAAAACCTTCCCTTTGAAGCTTTTATTTTCCCTACTGTGGACCTGGTTCTCTGCCCGTTTCGGCAGGAAACTCTAAACGCTTTGGATCGCAGTGAGGAAAGCTTCAGCCCCTTCCCAGCTCTAGGGGTGCAGGCGCTCAGTGAAACTCACATCGCTTTGGCCTCCCCGGCTGGCGGGTCCCGTACACCTCCATCCCCTCTGCATCCACACACCAGCACTGGACCTGCTGCACGTCACACTGGACAGGCATGTAGTCCCCTGAATCCTGACACTGAGGGAGGTAGGAGGTGTCTGTGCTGTTAATGTAGCCACTCAGCAAGATCTGCTGTTTCTGTAGCTGACAAAATGACAGACCTGTGGGTACAAGGAGCAGTGTTAGATAGAACTGCGGGGAAATTTCCAGGGACTGAGCCCAGGAAAACTCATGCTTCCTCCCCAGAGCGACACAGCTGAGAGGGTAATGACACACCCAAGGACACTCAGTGATGGGGTGGCAGCCACAGAACAGGCCTAGCTAGTATCCTGTGGACTGAGTTAGGGAAGGGCAGATCTCGCTGGTGCCACATCAATCAGTCGGGTATCCCAGAGCACAGTACTGTGGAGGGGAGATGGGATCGAGTGCAGGCCTCGTATTAACAGAGCTTTTCTGAGTCCAGTTTTCTCCCCAGGCTCGCTGTGTAATCCTGGGGAAGCTGCTTCACCACTCTAAGTGAAGGTTCGCGACATTAACTGCTATAGTTTCAGCATTTGTCCCCTCCAAATCTCATGTTGAAATCTGATCCCCAATGTGGTAGGTGTTTGAGTCCTGGAGGTGGATCCCTTATGAATAGATGAATGCCTTCCCTCGGAGTGAGTGAGTTCCAGCTCTATTAGTGTCCATAAGAGCTGAATGTTAAAAAGAGCCTGGCACCTCCACCCTCTGTCTCTCTAGCTTTCTCTCATCACGTGATCTCCGCACAGATGGTTCCTCTTCCCCTTCCACCATGAGTGGAAGCAGCCTGAGGTCCTCACCAGCAGCAGAAGCTAGTGGCATGCCTCTGCACAGCCTGCAGAGCTGTGAGCCAAACACACCTCTTTTCTTTATAAATTAGCCTTAGGCATTTCTTTATAGCAACACAAATGGACTGAGACATTAGCAACGATCGCCCCCTATTGAATACCTACTATGTGCCCAGTGTTTACACGTGTTCTAAATCCTCACAACATCATACAAGGCAGATGCTATATTTATGTTACAGATGAGGACCCATAGCTCTGTGAGGATGCCTGACTCAGCCAAGCTCACACAGCAGGAGAGTATGGGGTCAGCATGCTCCCATGACAGCCACACTAGATGCATAAAACCAGTGCCCCAAACAGAGCTTTTAATCCATCAAAGGATAGTTTTGGTTTTAGGTTCAATTTCCTCATTTTGAGGTGGTTGCCTTAAGTTAACTGTTGTTTTAGGGTTATGACATGCTTTAAATGGGGACTGTGTTTCTTTGATTACTCACTATAATAATTATCTTAACTGGATAGCTTTGACCCAAGTCTTAAATTTTAGAAACACCTCACACTACAGGTGAGAAGGCACTTGGTATTTTTCTGGTGACTTTCTGATTTCAGGAGACGTTGATATCTGTTCACCATTGTCTTCTCAGCACCAGGCACGGTGCCTGGCTCATGGGAGGAACTGGGTAGATATTTGTTGAACAAATGACTGGACTTTCACAGTGGCCCTGCAGGAAAGAGGGCCTTCCATGGCTTGCAAGGAATGATTCTTATTCACAGAGGAGAAGCCAGCAGCCCAGAGGGAGGACCTGCTCAGTCACCCACCCAAATCCAGTGCTCATTCCTGGAAGTGAGTTGTCCTAGCAGGGTCCCTCCAAGGGACGTCCCCCATTCCCACTTACAAGCCACAGGCCGGCCTGGCTGCCTGCTGCCCAGCACTTCGCTGCCATCGGCACCCACACACCAGCAGGAGCGGCCGTCATTCTGGCACTGGACAGGCCTGAGGAGGAGACACACACCAGGTGACTCTGGGATGGGCCCCCAAAGCCACACGCCAGCTCCCACCGAGGCTACTTTTCTTCTTCGTTTCAATTCTTCCAAGTTTTGGTTCGTATAAATTAGGGAGAGAGTGGAGTGGAGAAGGGTGGCTGACCTGGGAATGGAAAAGCCCCACTTTTCCTGCCTGGCTAACACCTGCTCTGGCTCCTTCCCCAGCCATTCATTCACTACCTGTCCAGCCTGCCAGCCCCGAAGCAAGTGATCCACCCTGGAGTGCAGGGCTTCAGCCACATCCACCAAATGTCCTCAGTCATTATGAGGCTGCAGAGGGTAAAGGCAGTGCCCACACTGTATGGATAGGGAGTGGGGACTTGGGGGTGGGATGTTAGTGGGGTCAGGGGCTGGCAGGGTATAGTGGGAAGCACATGGGTGGGGTCAGGCCAGGTCATAGAGTTGACTCCTCAGAAATCATGACTGAACTGAGACCTGCAGGATGGTCGGAGGTATAAGAAAGTAAAAGATATTCCAGGTAAAGGGAACAGCGTATGCAAAGCCTCCTGAAGAGAGGCCAGGTTTGAAACTGCAAGAGCCTGGAACAAGAGACGTGGGAATGGGAACATAAATAAGGCTGGGGGAAGTGAGACTTCCTCCTGAACTCCTTCCTTACTGTTCCAGAATTCCCAGAGATCTAAGCGTCTCTGTACACTGGTGGGAGGTTAGTACACGTTAAGAGTGTACATAAGATAGCGACAGGGAGGGATGTTTCACAGATGTTTCCCAGAACGCAGTCATAGAGATGGAGTTCCCCTGATTCAACATGACTGGAATAGCACAGGGAAATTTCAATTGCCTGCACAGTGCAAAGGATTCCTGTCTACTCCGCAGGGAAGAATTGTCTAGATTATTACCACACTCACCACAGAGAGGGTCTCAGGCCCTAAGTCTGCATTAGGGCAGCTGGAGAAACCCCTTTCAGAGAGGAGCTCAATGAGGAGACAGTGGCCCAGAAGCCCAGAGGCAGCCTAGAGAGCTGGCCCGGGCAGGGTCGGCGGCAGCTAAGGACTGGGAAGTCAAGGCAGCCTCTGCTTCCACCACCCCAGCTTCTCAAGAGGATACTTGGAGGAGGGAGAGGTCCCAAAGCACAGATCATTTGACACCCCCCTCAACTCTGCCCCACCCCCACACACATTGTTTATTCAAACCATCACAGAAAGAGTGATGTCAGGAAGAAAAGGGAGGGCAGTGGGAGGATGAAGCATGGATTGGGGTTCACGTGGTCAGATTGTCCAGTGTTGATCAGCTTGGGGAACTGAAAGGCGGGCACCTCCAAATGACAGTGACCAAGCCTCACAAGCACAAAGGAGTTGTAGGGTAGAGCTTGGGAAGAGAGGGGAAGGCATGAGATGCTGTTTATGGCATCTTGGACCTTGAGAGGTCCAAGCCTTACTGACATAAGCTGCTGCTGACATAAGCCTTACTGGAAGCTGCCGTCCTCTGCGCACTGGGGCACGTAGTCTGCTTGCTTCAGAAAGGCCCTTTCCCTCTGCAGCTCACAGGGACGAAGGGGCTGGGCATCCACCTGGTACTCTAGGAAAAGAAAAGTGATTCATCAGAGAAGAGTGTGGACTGGGCTGCCAGGAGAGATGGGCTCTCATAAGCACAGGTGCTTTTCCAGGATTATCATCATTACCTATGACAGCCTATCTTAAAATTTGGCAGCTTAGCACACTTTTTTCCAGTATGACATTAACTGATTCAATGTGCAACATTCCCCTAAGAGGTGACAGGCAATATATCCTTGTCACTCATGAGGCACCAACTCTCAGGCAGTGAAAGTCGTCTGCCCAAAGTCACGTAGCTGGCAAGTGAAGGATTCCAAAATCAACGCTGGGACTACACATTCCCCGCCCACCCCCACCCCGCCGCAATTCTCGTGAGGCTATTTGGAGTAAGTCAGAGAACCATAGGGAAGTTCTTGAATCTATCAAGCCATGCCCTGCAGATGTAGCACCTTCCAGATACACATTGAAATACAAATTAATTAATAACATACATGACGTATTCTCCATTGAGAACTCTTATAACACACAGGATCCTACCCAGAAATCACAACCACATCATGAGGCATGTGTTATTTGTTTACTTTTTAAATAAAAAAAAAAAACACAGAAGCTTGGCACTTTGCCCCAAGTCACACGGGTTAGTGGCTGAGCCAAGGACAGAACTTAGGGCTATTTCACTCCACAAGTAGATTTCTTTTTCTATGGCTTCTTAAATACCTCTTATGGATGACACAGACTTTGGAATAGCTAAGGGGATAAAAACCCAAGGTCAATGCCAAAAGTTTGCCAAAATGGCGGGGCGAGGGTGACCTAGAATTGAATTAGGAAGATCAACCACATTTCCCATCTCTGCTCCATCAATCACTAGCTCTGTGACCTCAAGTAATTCAGTTTGCCTCTCTCTAGACCTGCCTCTTTATCTGGAAAAAAAAAAAAAGAAAAAGCAAATTACTGACTTGTGGGCATTTGTGAAGATTAAATTCGATTGCATCTGTTCAAAGGCCCAAGGCAGAGCCTGGCTGACACTGGAGCTCCCTCCCCATGTCTGGCTCCATGGCCTCACAACTTACCAAAGATATTGGCCGACACCCAGCAGACGGAGGGCAGCAGGCTGAAGATCTCCAGGACCAGGGCCATTTTCCTGGCCCTTCCCAGGAGGAAGGAGGAGAAACCACTGCTTGCCCTAGGTCCCCTGGCTAGGGAGCTTTTATAGAGCTGCCGTTGGCACTTTCCTTCCCACCCACAGGTCCTCAGTGAGGCAGTGCCCCATCCTGTTTTCTCTGCTGGTCACAAGGAGCTCCCTCCACCTGTGTCTGCTCCTTCTGCGGGCACTCGTGTGGCCAGTGGAGCATGAGGATCTTGTCTAAACTGTGGGGGAACAGAACTGGGTGGGGTGACTTCAAAATCCTTCTTTATGGGTAAAGACTAAAGCTCTGTATCGTTGGAGGCAACAGGCTCAAGCCCATAGTGAGGGAAAAGCAATCCTTTGTTCTTTCCTCCCCACCCCCAACCCTTTCTCCTTCTCTTTCCTTCCTTTGTTGCCTTTCTTCCTTTCTTCCTTCTTTCCTTCCTTCCTTCCTTTCATTTCTTCCTTCCTTCTTTCCTTCCTTCCTTTCTTTCATTTCTTCCTTCCTTCCTTCTTTCCTTCCTTTCTCCCTTCTATCCTTCTTTCCTTTCTTTCTTCCTTCCTTCTTTCCTTCCTTCCTCCTTTCTTTTCTTTCTTCCTTCTTTCCTTCTTTTCTTTCTTCTATTCTTTCTCTAACAACATTTTAGAGCTCCACAGTAGCAGGCACCTAATCTAGCAATGAGGATATGGCAGAGAACAAAACAGGTAAAATCATGCCCTCATTAATACAGACTGTGAAAACTTTAGTGAGGGAAGCAAAATACACACACACACTCATATTCATATTTCTATTCTCCTCTCTTTCCTAGGACCTCAGACTGTGTCAACAAAAAGAAAGCAGGAACTGTGTATTCCACAGAAATCCTGTATGTAAGTTCGGTTTCTCCTGGCAAACAAGGCTTCCTTCCTTCAGTCCTATTCCTGTGAGACCTGGGAAAACTCACCTCATCTCCCTGAGCCCAAGCCTCCTTCTCTAGAAAGCAAAGTTAAAAGGAGAATAATAATATGTTCCATTTGTTAAGGTATTTGTAAGAGAATAAATAGATATGAAGAGCACATGCTCACTAGACGCGAGTAGTTATTATTATTATTATTATTATTGATTTTCTTATTTTGCAAAAGCATCATGCCAGGGAACAGCAAGTATTCAGAAGACCAACCCAGCTGGGTAAGGAGCTAGTGACAGATAGGGTCAGGAACTGGCAGGTAATGAGGGCAGGTTGCTGAGCCTGGCACCTGAGGAGAGACGGCGGGACCTGTGAGAATCTGGAGGACATGGTCCCGGGGAGAGTGAAGGGCAGGAGGACAAGCTGGAAAGTGGAAGAGACTCCAAACGTTGGGGGAAATAAAGGGGCTGATATAGCTGCCGTGCCGTAGACAGTACTACCTTCCACAAATAGAGTTATGAATATTATATGTGTTAAGATATGCAAAGTGCTTAAAACAGCATTTGACACATAATAAGTATCCAGTGTTAGCTACTGTACTAGTCTGCTATGGGTGTTATCACAAAGTATCACAGACTGGGTGGCTTAAGTAACAGAAATTTATTTTCCCATAGTTCTGAAGGCTGGAAGTCCAAGATCAAGATGTCAGCAGTGTTGGTTTCTTTGAAGGCTCCTCTCCTGGGCTTGCGGATGGCCATCTCCTCCCTGTGTCCTCACTTGGTCTTCCCTGTGTGTGTGTTGGTGTCCTAATATTTATTTCCTTTAAGGACACCAGTCATATTGGATTAGAGCCCACCCTTGTGACCTCATTATGTATTTAATTACCTATATAAAGACCCTACCTCCAAATGCAATCACATTCTGAGGTCCTGGGTTTAGGACTTCAGAATATGGAATTGCGGGGAGGACACAATTCACTCCATAACAGCTACTGTCATCATTGTTGGGTTCATGATACAAACTAGAGAAAGTAAAACAAAACAGTCATTTTAAGTGTCAGGGTGTGGGATTAAAAACAGGTGAGAACCCGTGCTCTGCCCATCCTTCCTGGGGACCATACGTGCCTGGAGCTCCCACATCTCTCTCTAGCTCAGTCTCCAGCCAGACTTTTTTGAGCTTAGGTCCACTCTGCCTGGACACCCTACAGATATTTCAAATTCAACACATCCTAATCTGAACTCCTCAACCTTTCTCCTGACATCACACCATTGGCTGTCTCTGTGATAGCAAATCCAAGCCCCATCCTAAGCCTCTCACCTCAAGTCTTATCAGCCTCCAGGTCCTACCAGGCTGCTGCTCATTTCTACTTCTTGGGTCCTCCCCTCCTCTGCATCCTCACTCTTCCTGCCTCCATCACATCCCCTCAGCTCAGAACCAGCCAGCCAGAATAGCCTGCTGTACTGCCCCTCACCAGGGTTTCCCCACTAGCTGCAGGGACGGTCCTCTAAAATATGACCATCCATGTCACTTTGTAGATTCTACAAAAAGAGTGTTTGGATCCCGGTGAATCAAAACACAGTTTCCATTCTGTGATATGGAATCGACACCTTGTGATGTGCTGTTGGGGATGGAGACTCAGCCAACAGATGCTCAGGAGGTGTCGTGGAAGGGAGATCAATTCACCCTGGGGAGGACAACTTGGATTAAGACCTAGATGTTAGGCAAAGGTGAGCTGGGGAGTGTATTGACATTTACTGGAAAAGGCAATACAAGAAGAAGAACTTACCTGCCTGACGCCCTGCTGCCCCATTACATAGGCCAAGTTCACCCCAGGCTATGGAGAGCCGGCGGCATCCTTCTCTCTACAGCAATATAATAAGCACAGCATTGTGCAGTCCATGGTCATTTCTCCATTTCTACATGCTCTAAAGCAGATAAATCTTAGAAAAAATTGAATGCGGTTAAAGATCTACCACAAACCTCACTCACCATGCTTCCCATTGCCCTAAAATGCATGCATAAAGCTTGCACAGGTTGGCCTCTGTGCTGAATCATTCTCGCTGGCCTCGTCCCTGAGAAGCAACCCACAGAACCATGCCAGAGGTGTCTCTGCTTCACTGGGTTTGGTGCTTTAGGACCTCTGGTCTCAGGGTTCATGAAGCAGGCCAGGATATCACTGGAATGAAGAGTACTACAAGAGAGGAACGGCAGGCCTGTGAGCTGACTCCACATCAGACCCCACCTAGAGAAGCAGCAAGGCGTTAGGAGCCTGTGGGGGAGCACTCAGTACTCCGAAATGCACAGGCTGCCTTCAAAATCCATGCAAAGAGCTTCCCTCCATACGCAAAAGCAGAGGTGCTTCTCTCCACTCAAGCAACAAAGCATCAAGCTTCAAGAGAATCGAGCCAATGTGTCACTTCCATCACCCTGAAACCTCTTTCTCATAATGACTCAGCTACTGGTCCCTGCTTTTACCTCTTCTCCACTGAGCTCTGAGAACATACAGGCTTCCACAACGACTCCACATGGCAATGTCCTAATCTTTCTTCACCAACTTGCTCCTTGCTCAGACCTCCATCACTCTGGCAGACTCTTCATCGCTGGCCCTGCCACCTCTCCCAGTCTCCTTGGCCCAAAATACAACGGCATAACCTTCCCTTTCATCTCCATCATTCTTTAATACTAAGGTGCTTCATATAATAGGTGCTTACTGAAGATTTAGGGGGAGATGGAGAGTAAGAGGAATATAGGGGAGGAAATGGCTTCAAATGCATCATCAGGCACCACTGTTTCTGACATCCATCTATCAGCTGTCATGCACCACAGGGAATTGCTTCCCAGTCATCTCTCCTTTAGTCCAGCCTGCCACTATATTGCTGGATCCCTGCTACCACTTACGGACAGCTTCTCCCCATCCCCTACATACCCAGGGACACAAAACCACAACCTTCTTCTCCTAGGTTTCTATGGCAATAATAAACATTTCTGGTTCTTGGTTTCTCACCCCAGAAAGATGGAGTGAAAAATACACTTTTCCCTATACCTCCTACTAAGTATAGCTAAAACCATGAATATTATATATAAAATAAACATAAGAAGGCACTGAAAGGTAGAGAGAAGAAAGACTAGCTATCAACCTCAGGATCAGAGGGACGAGATATATGGTAGGAGTTTCCTGGATTTTATTTGGCCTCCTGTGTCTCAGATGAGATGTTGGAGAAGCTGGACATTCAGAAATGCCAATGAGCACGGACAAAACAAGCCCCCAGAAAAGCCTCTTGAGCCAAAGTTCCAGGAAAGGGTGGCAGACTGGTAAGACAGGAAACTTTCAGGTAACAACCTCTTTACTATATCAAATATCTCAGAAAATTTGTCTCTAACCCCACCAAGCCAGCCAAGGTCAAGTGAGGAGCCCAGATTTCCACCCGTGTCAATCTGTAAGGAGGTTCCCCAATCCCCCTGACTGGGTTTGTCAGAGGAGGCAGAGTGTGGAGCTGTGACTTTTACCCTGCGGGGCAGGAATGAGCTTCCTCTTTCTGCTGTATCAGGGGAGACCTTGTAGGGAGCCTGAACTTCTGCTCTCATCCAGTGGTAATAAGGTGTCACTCTCCCCCTTGCCACTTAGGTGGTGTCAGAAGAGACCTAGTGAAGAATCAGGACTTTCATAATTGTCCAGCAGTAACAAGGCCATCTCCAAGTGGTGTCCATGAAAGGCCACATGATGAGCAGTAACGAGGCAACCCTGACCCTCCCAGGCGGGGTGGCATCAGCAGAGAGAAGAGACTGAATTGCCATCCCCGCCCAGCAGTACAGAAAAGCACAACAGCTTCCAGGTGTCAATGGAGTAACAACTTGGACTTCCAGCCCCACCTGGCAGTAATGAAGTGGCATCTCCTGTTTCCCAATGCAGTGATGTCATAACAGTTCTTCTAAAATGAGATCCAGAGTTTCTTAACACCCAAATTGTTCAAGTTTTGATCAAAAATCATTAATTGTACCAAGAACTAGGAAAAATCTCAACTTCAGTGAGCAAAGACTATCAATATATGCCAGCATCTGGTGACACAGATATCAGAATTATTTGATATGGATTTTAAAACAATCATAAAAATGCTTTAGTAAGCAATTATAAATGTATTCGAAGCAGGTGAAAAAAATAGAATTTCTTGGTAAAGAAATAGAGGATATAAAGAATAACCATATGGAAATTTTAGAACTAAAAAAGAAAATAACCAAAACAAAACACTCGATATATGTGGCCTCACAACAAAATGGAACAAACAGAGAAAATAACCCAGGAACTTGACAGAACAATAAAAATAACCCAATTTGAAAAACACAGGGAAGAGAATATAAAAAGAACCTCAATGACCTACAGAACTATAACAAAAGATCTAACATTCATGTTATCAGAATGCAAGAAAGAAAAAAAAAGGTAAAACTGAAAATTTGAAAAAAATAATGGCTGAAAATTTTTCCAAATTTGGCAAAAGCCATAAAACTACAGATTTAGGAAACTGAGTGAACACCAGAGTATGAACTCAAAGAAACCAATACCAAAACATATCAAAGTCAAATATCTGAAAATTAAAGACAAAAATAACTTGTGAGAGTAGCAAGAGAGAAACATCTTTCCTACAGAGGAAAAACAATTTGAATAATAGCAGATTTCTCATGAAAAATAATGGAGGGCAGAAGGTTATGGTACGACACTTTTCAAGTGCTGAAAGAAAGGAATTGTCAGTCCAGAATTCCATATCCAGTGAAACTATATTTTTTTAAGAATGAGGACAAGAATCAAGAGATTCTCAGGTGAAGGAAAACTATTTGTCACCAAAAGATCTTCCCTAAAAGAATGGCTAAAGCAAGTTTCAAAACAGAATGAAAATGACAAAAAAAGAAATCTTGAAACATTAGTAAAGAAAAAGGAACAATTAAATGGAAAAGAAATGGGTAGATGTGATAGTTCTTTCTTCTCTTCCTGAGTTTTCTAACTTATCTTTGATGATTGAAACAAAAATAACAACACTGTCTGATGTGGTTTTAACTAAACAGAGAGGTAATATTTAAGACAATTATATTATAAATGATGGAGGGTAAAAATATGAAAAAGGGATAAGCTTTCTATACTTCACTAAAAATGGGAAAGTTGCCAATACCAGTACATTATATGTTATGTATGTATAATGTAATACTTCGAGCAGTCACTGAAAAACCTGTACAAAGAGATACACTCAAAAAATGTCAAAGATAAATCAAAATAGAATTCTAAAAAAAAAAAAAAAAGTTAAGTAACTCACGGAAAGGGAGAAAAAAGAAAATAGAGAAATGGAAAACAGAAAGAACCAGCATGGCTCATGCCTGTAATTCCAGCACTTTGGGAGGCCGAGGCAGGCGGATCGCCTGAGGTCAGGAGTTCAAGACCAGCCTGGCTAACATGGCAAAACACCGTCTCTACTAAAAATACAAAAATGGGCAGGGTGGTGCACACCTGAAGTCCCAGCTACTTGGGAGGCTGAACCAGAAGAATCACTTGAACCCAGGAGGTGGAGGTTGCAGTGAGCTGAGATCACGCCACTGCACTCCAGCCTGGGTGACAGAGCAAGACTCTGTCTCAAAAATAAAATAAAATTTAAATTAAAATGGCAGCTTTAAGCCCCAAAATATCAATTATTACAATATGGTTAAAATTAGTACAATATTAAAAGACAGAGGTTGGCAGAGTGTATAATAAAATATGACTTACCAATATACTGTCTACAAAAAGTTCACTTCAACTATAATAACATAGGTGGTTGAAAGTAAGGAATGAAAAATGATGTACCATGCAAATATTAATCAAAAGAAAGGAGTGGCTTTACTAATATCAGACAAATAAAAAATTAGCAAATAAAAATAGCAAATAAAATTCTGAGGGACAGAAAGGAATATTGCATAATGACCTAAGGATTAATCCTCCAAGAAAAGATAGCAATCCTAATGTGTATGCATTAAACAACAGAGCTGCAAAATAGGTGAGGCAAAAACAGATAGAACTGAAAGGAGAAATAGACAAATCAATTGTAATTGGAGACTTTAACACCTCTCCCTCAACAACTGATAGAACAACTAGACTGAAAATCAGCAAGGATACAAAAGAACTCAACACCATCAACCAGTAGCATCTAATCAACATTTATAGAATACTCCATCCAACAGAGAAGAATACATGTTCTTTTCAAGCATTCATGGAACATATACCAAGATAGACCATATCCTGAGCCATAAAATAAATGTTGACAAATTTAAAAGAATTGAAATCATACAGAATGTGTTCTGTTAACAAAACGAATCAAAGTAGAAATAAATAAGGGAAAGACAACAGGAAATTTTCCAATCTCTTAGAAACTTAGCATACTTTAAGTATCCCCTGGGTGCTTAAATGGAAAACAGAGAGGACCAGCATGGCTCATGCCTGTAATCCCAGCACTTTGGGAGGCCATGGATCAAAGAGGAAGAGTCAAAGGATATTTTAAAATACATTGAACTGCATTAAAATATAAATACAACATAACAAAATTTGTTGAACACAGCTAAAGCAGTACTGAAAGAGAAATTCATAGCAAAAGTTTATAGTAAAAATGTTTACATTAGGAAAAGGAAAAGTTACTCATTAACCAGGTAACTATCAACATCTATGGAAAAGGGATGAAACAAGAAGCCAAGAGCATTTAGGGAAGAATTATTCTCATAGACTGAAAATCAGGAATGAGGCAGAAGCACTCCCAAGTTTCCCAAAATGCCTCCCTCCATACTCTGCCTAAGTCCAGGGGTCTCTACCATTAAAGAAAGAATGGTTGACACTTGGAGAGGAAAAGACCATCCATCAGAGTCACCCTGCATTCATCAGAGTGGTTCTGGTCTCCATGACACTCTACCAAGAGGACTAACTATATGACCTTGGACAAACTATTTAATCTCTCTGTGCCCCAATTTCCTCATCCACAAAGTTGTAATGCTATTAGTGCCCATCTTCATAGGATGATGTAATTATAAATGAAGTAATAAATATAAGATGCATAGTAGTACCTGGCATGCAATAAACACTTGATATCATTTTTCTTGAAAAAATGAGAATGTTTCAATGGTGGTAGCCCCAGATGCTAGTCTTATTTAAGATGCATCTCCTTATATTGAACATACTTGAAACCTCTCAGTTTTTATTTCTCCTTTGAGCCCAATATGAAACACTGAAGGTGGATGTATCTGGCCGTACTTCTACTGGCTCTTGTGAACAGCCATGCACAACTCTGTCTCACACTGGCTGTTGCCCTGGAATTTTGCAACCCTCTGAAATCTTACCCTTGGGAATGTTTCCTCCTTGTCCCCCAATTTTTTTCAGTGGAAATATCATTTTTAGCTTACGGAGGTTTTTGAAGGCTGTCACTCTATGGGACTGGTAATGATTAGAAGCCCGTTGCTCCCGAAAACACTGCTTTTCTTTATTTTGTGTCTTGAGTAGTACTTGTTTTGCTACATTGTTTTCTGCTGTAGAGAAATATGACACTGACATTTTGTTTTCCACTATGGTTCTCCCTTTTGCTTTCTGAAAGGCCCAGCCTGTTTTCTAATAGGTTAACTAGCTTAAGTCACTCTCCTTTCTTCGCTGATTCATTTTGGGCTGGGATGGTTTGCCGGATTTGAGCCTTTCTTTTTGTTCTGTTTTTTGTAGAAATATTTTTAAACATATACCACTAGATTTTGTCCACCTGTTTCTCTCAGATCTGAGGAAATAAAATCAATATACTCTGGGACTGCCCAAAGCATTAGTCATTCAGAACTATCTTGTCCACTGCCACTTTCTCAAGTGTCTCTGTCAAGACATTCTGCCATGTGACCAACAGTTCCGACATGTACACTATCTTGTTTTGCCTGGCCCCTTCAATGGCTCTCATATTAGTGTGCCTCACTTTAAAGCCATCATTCTGTAAATTTTTCAGGCATGTTTCCTTGGGGCATAAGTAGCGTCTGTATCTCCATCACTGCATGAAGATGGCTGCCTCACCTTGAAACTCACTAAAACCACTTTGAATACTCTGTGTGTTTGGTCCAATCTTCTTACATCTGTCTAGGTTTTCTGTAAGCATCCCATATAGTAGCCCATTCCTCATGGGATGGTTCCCACTTACTGAGCTCTCTATTTGTGGTTTTAAGATGGAACTTCTCAACTGTTGATTGATCCTAGTTTTCTCCTTGAATAAATCCAACAAAAGAGCCAAGATCTTCCAAGATCTCAGAGTGCAATGTGGTCCAATCTTTCCAAGGGTGTTTTGATTTGTAAAAATTAAGATGTTTCTGCTTTCTCTAGTGTCTACTTTTAGATCAATTGAATTCCCTGTGCATCTCCACTTCCCACTTGTATCAGCCTACCCTGGCCTTCAAAGCCCTATTTTATATTTAAATCTGACCAGTCTGCCTTCACAGATTGCACCCTTTCTTCAAAGCAACACTCTCTTCTATCTTCCTTAATTTTGTTTTCATTCTTTCAAGGCTTCTGTGTTGATTGTAAGAAAGAGACATATTTTTCTCATGACTGCATTTCCTCCTTGATTTCCTGAGCCAGCCTGATTCCTAGAGACAGTGTGTTGCAAGGATGAACTTTAAATTGCCTGTGGGTTTGTAATAATTTCACTGATTTTTTTCTTTCTCAAAATATAGCATATTAAAATTATCCTTTCATATTCCTTTTTCAGAAATAGAAATGTGAAGTTTTTAATTTTTTAAAATTAGTAGACTTTACAGTTTCTGATTTACAGAAAATCGAGCAGATAGTAGAGAGTTCCCATATACCCTCCTTCCCCATGCAGTTCTCCCTACTGTTCACATTTTATATCAGTGGTGCATTTGTTACAATGAACCATTATTGGTGCATTCTGAACTACAATCCATAGGTTGCATTTTCACTCTTATCTCATATAGTTTTTTCTATAACTTTTTATTTTGAAATAATTACAGACTTACCCAAAGTTGCAGTAGTAGTACAAAGTTCCCATATACCCCTTATTCAGTTTCACCTAACGTTAACATCACATCAGAACAATACTATTAACTGAACTGAATACTGTAATAGAATTTCACGAATTATTGCACTAATGTTCCTCTTTCTGTTCCAAGGTCCAATCCAGTATTTAACATTTTATTTGGCTGTAACATCTCCTTGGTTTCATCATAGTCAACAAATTTGATGTGTATGTGTTCTTTAAAAAAATTTTAAAAAAGACTTTGGTGAGATAACTCACATACCATATAATTTGCCTATTTAAAGTTTATTAATTCAACAGCTTTTGGTACCTTGACATAACTTTGCCTCCATCACTATAAATTTTAGAATGTTATCCTCAAAAGAATCCCCCACCCTTTAGCCATCATCCTCCATTTTCCCCCACAGCCCTAGTCTAATCAATCCAGTTTCTGTCCTGTAGATTTTTCTATTTTGGAAAATTCATATAAATTGAATCATACAATATGTGGTCTTTTGTGATTGGCTTCCTTCACTTAGTATGAGGTTTCCAATGTTCATCTATGTTGTAGATGTGTTGTAGCATGTATCAGTAATTCATTTGTTTTTATTGCTGAATAATATTCCATAATGTAGATACACTACATTTTATTGATCCATTTATCAGTTGGTGCACATTTGTTTTGTTTCTGCTTTTTGGCCATTATAAAATAATACTGCTGTGAACATTTGTAAATAAGTTTTTATGTAGACATGTTTTCATTGCTCTTGGGTACATCAATATCAGACAGAACAGATTTTAAGACAAGGAGTATAACTAGAAACAAAAAGACATATTTAATAATAATGAAAAGGTTAACATGCCAGGATATAAAAAATTATACATACACACAAACACAAACTACAACAGAGACCCAAAAGCACAATGTAAAATTGATTTAATTGAAAAGACAAATAGACAATTCAACTGTTTTAGTTGGTAATTTCAATATCGCTTTCTTAATAGTTGATATACCAACTAGAGAGAAATCAGTGAAGATATAGTAGACCTGAGCTAAACTCTTAACCAACTTGACGTAACTGATATATATAGAACATTTCACATAACAATAGCACAATACACATTCTTTTCAAGTGCACATTTAATATGCTAGGCATAAAACAAGACTTAATAAATTGAGAAGGACTAAAATCATATAAGAATATTCTCCAACAATAATGGGATAAAATTAGAAATAATCAACAGAAGGAAATCTGAGAAATCCCCATGTACTAGGAAATTAAACAACATTTCTAAATAATCCATGGTCAATAAGAAATCACAACAGAAATTAGAAAATCTCTCTCACTGAATGAAAATAGAAAGTAAAACATGCCAAAAAAGTATGATATGCAATTAAGTCAGTGTCTAGAGGGAAATTTACAGCTTTAAATGCCTAGATTCAAAAGAAGAAAGATCTAAAATCAGTAATCATAGTTTTCACCTCAAGAAGCTAAAGGAGGGAAAAAATAAAGGGAAGAAAGAAAGGAAATTCAAAAGATCAGAGCAGAAATGAATAAAACATGAATCAAAACACAACAGAAAAACTAAAATAAAGCAACAGTTTCTTGAAAAGGCTAAAAAAAATGACAAACTTCTAGGTAGACTGAGGATTTGGGGTGAGGGGAAGAAGAGAAAGGAAGGAAGGAAGGCGGAAGAGAGGGAGAGAGGGAGGGAGAGAAAAGCAGCCAATTATAAAATCAAAAATAAGAGACATGACTAGAGACTAACCATAAATTAAAATAATTTTAAGTGACAATTACAAAAACTCACATTAGACAATTAGATGAAATGTACATATTCCTAGAAAGATGCACACTTCTAAAATGAGCTCAAAAAAGAAATGAAAAATCCGAATATCTATATTGATAAAATATTTTTATTTTATCAGTAATCAGTGATTCAAAATCTTCTCCAAATGTGAAGGCCAATCCCAGTGGTTACACTGGTGAATTCAACTACACATTTAAGAAAGAAATAATACTAACTTAAGTCTTCAGAAACTACAGAAAAAAAAGGAACCCTTTCCAATTAATTTAATAGAGCCAGTATTACCCTGATATCAAAGCCACACAAAAATCTTACAGGAAAATAAAACTACAGAACAATATTCCCATATGAATACAAATATAAAAATCCTTATCAACATAATAGCAAGTCAAATCCAGCAATATGTAAAATGCATTTTATATCATGACAAAGTAGGGTCTATTCTGGGAATTCAAAGTTGGGTTAACCTCTGAAAGAATTCATGTACTACACTATATTAAAAAATACAAAAGTTATACGACCATGTCAACAGAAACAGAAAAACACATTGTCAAAATCCAATACCCATTAATAATAACCATAAAAAAACTCTTAACAAACCAGAAAAAAAGGTAACTTCAATCTGATAAAAGGCATGTACTAAAAATTTAAAGATAACATCATCTTTAATAGTGAAAGACTGCATGTTTTCTCCCAAGGGATGAGGCAAGAATGTCCACTCTCACCTCTTTTATTCATATTGGACTGAATGTTCTTGCCTGTGCAATAATGCAATGAGAAATAAAGACATACACATTAATAAAGAATAAATAAATGTGTCTCTATTCATAGAAAACGTAATTTATACAGAAAATCTTAGGGAATATATAAAAATTCTAGGACTAATGAGTGATTTCAGCAGATATAAGATTTTAAAAACTCAATTATATTTACCTGTTCTAGTAGTAAAACATGTAAAAATGAAGAAAACAGTTCCATTTAAAATATAATCAAGAAAAAATACTTAGAAATAAATTTAACAAAATAAATGCAAAATCTGAACACTCAAAACTACAAGAAAACTGCTGAGAAACAAATACGTAAATTCTACACAAATGTAGAAATATACCATACTCATGGATCAGAAGATTCAATATTGTTGAGACAGCAATTGATCTCTAGATTCGGTGCAATTCCTGTCAAAATTCCAGCAGGTTTTAAAAGAAGTTGACAAGCTGATCCTAAAATGTTTATGGAAGTGCAAAAATAAAATCTAGAATTAGCAAAAACATTTTATGGAACAACATAATTAGAATTATGCTACCTAATTCCAAACCTTACTAGAAAGCTATAGTAATTAAGACAGTCTCATGTTGGCATAAAGACAGACATATATATTAGTGGACAAAGAATATAGGGTGCAGAAATAAACTAACATACTTATGGTTACTTTTCTCTCAAGAAAGGCACCTAGGTAATTCAAAGGGAAAAAAGATAATCTTTTCAACAAATGGAGCAATTGGATATTTACATGTAAATTAAAACAGTAAGATAAGCCAGGTGCCGTGGCTCACGCCTGAAATCCCAGCACTTTGGGAGGCTTAGGCAGGCGGATCACCTGAGGTCAGGAGTTCAAGACCAGCCTGGCCAATATAGTGAAACCCCGTCTCTACTAAAAATACAAAAATTAGCCGTGTGTGGTGGCTCATGCCTGTAATTCCAGCTACTCAAGAGGCTGAGGCATGAGAATCACTTGAACCGGGGAGGTGGAGACTGCAGTGAGTCGAGATCACACCACTGCACTCCAGCCTGGGGGATAGAGTGAGACTGTCTCAAAAAAACAAAAACAAAAACAAAAAAAACACCGTAGGATAGCACTGCACACTTAAACAGCTAAAACCTTAAACACTAACACTACCAAATGCTGGCAAGGATATGGAGCAAGTGAAACTCTCATTCAATTGACCATGATTTTTAGGTCTATATCTGGATTCTCTGTTTTTATACTGTGGATCTACATCTCTATCTTTATGCCATGTCTATACTGTCTTGAAGATTGTAGCTTTATAATCAGCCTCAAAATTAGAAATTGGATTACCTCCAACTTTGTTCTTCTTGAAATTTCTTTGGCTATTCTAGGTCCTTTGCATTTTCATATACATTTTAGAATAAGCTTGATAATCTATTTCAAAAAGTCTTCTGGGATTTTAAGTAGGATTGCATTATATTTACAGGTCAATTTTGGGAGAACTGACATTTCAGCAACACGGAGTCTTCCAATCCATTATCCTGGTATATCTTTCGATTTATGTCATCTTTAATTATTCTCAGCATTGTTTTTGTAGTTTTCTGTATATACCTTAAACATTTTAAAAAATTTATCTGTATTTATATTTTGATACTGCTGAAAATAGCATTTATTTCCAATTGCTCATTGCTAATGCACAGAAATATTAGTTCTGGTAGCATTTTGGTAGATTCCTTAGATGATTCCAGGTACAAAACACATCAACTAAAAATGTTTCTTCTTCCTTTCCAATTGGTTTACTGTTCTTTTTTTTATTGCCCAGTTCCATCTTACCCTGGCAGGACCTCCAATACAATGCTGGATAGAAGCCGTGGTAGTGAACATTCTTGCTTTGCCCCTCATCTTAGGGAGGAACATATTCTTTTGCCACTATGATGTTAGATTAAGTTTCTTGGTATATGCCCTTTGTATAGTTACAAATTATAAATTCCTTTCCAAATTTAATGTGCTCACGGGACATAATTAGGAACCTGAATTTGCAAACTGTGTTTGGCATTAACTCCTGCTTCAGAAGAGGCCTGATAAATTATGTTCGCGTGAGGAATATGAGAAAACATATTCTTAATTTTGTATTTTTTCAAGGAATAAAGAACAGAGAGCTAATGGAAAATAAACTTTTATCTAATATTATAAATGTACATTGGCATTTAAATTTTTTTTAAATAGCTTAATACTAAATGGGAAAAAATACCTGTGATTGTAACATTGAAGATGCCAGCTAATTTTCCACAGAGCAATGCAATGGAATACAAAATGTACTGACATTTTGTTTTCTTCTGAAAAAAATCCTTGCTAAATGTACTCTGTTGAAAATCCCTGTGTTGTCAATGTTCTCAGTTGTAACAATGTTGTAAATGTTCAATTTGTTGAAAATTTAAAAATCTAAAAATAAACAAATTCCTTTCTAATCTGTTTTCTGATCATTTTAAATTATGAATGGATGTTGAAATGTGTGAAATACTTTCTTTTATTAACATGTAGTTTGTATTGTTTTTTCTTTTTCTTTTTTGAGGCAGAGTCAGGCTGGAGTGCAGTGGCGCGATCTCGGCTCACTGCAAGCTCCGCCTCCCAGGTTCATGCCATTCTCCTGCCCACCCTCCCGAGTAGCTGGGACTACAGGTGCTCACCACCATGCCTGGCTAATTTTTTTGTATTTTTAGTAGAGATGGGGTTTCACCATGCTAGCCAGGATGGTCTCTATCTCCTGACATTGTGATCCGCCTGCCTCAGCCTCCCAAAGTGCTGGGATTACAGGCGTGAGCCACTGCGCCCGGCCATAGTTTGTATTCTTTTATTGACATGTTTTATTACATTGATTTTTGAATATTAAAGCAACTTCATATTCCTAGGAAAATACTCAACCTGATCTTGATATATTATCCTTTATATCGCTGGGTTTGGTTTGCTAATATTTTGCTGAGGATTTTGTATCTATATTCAGGAGGAATATGTATTGATCTGATTTTTTTTTTTTTCTGGTTTTGGCAAGAGGTCAAAGTTCATCTCAGGACATAAAGATAAATTTTTTTTGTACTTTCTGCCAGTATTTACGTAAAATCGAGATTACATCTTCCTTAAATGTTATAATAGAATTCACATTTAGGCCTGAAGGTTTTTTCTGTTGTTTTGAGAGAGGGCCTTGCTCTGTCACCCAGGCTAGAGTGCAGTGGTACAATCACCACTCACTGCAGCCTCAACCTGGGCTCAAAGCGATCCTCCCACCTCAGTCTCTTGAGTAGCTGGGACTACAGGCAGGTGCCACTACACCTAGCAATTGTTTTATTATTTTTATTTGTAGAGACAGGGTGTTGTTATGTCACCCAGGCTGGTCTCAAGTGATCCTCAAGTGATCCTTCTGTTTTGGCCTCCCAAATTGCTGAGATTACAGGCATGAGTCACTGTGCTCAGCCTAAATTTTTAATTATAAATTCAAATTTTTTGATTTTTTTTTTTCCCTTTGGTAATTTGTGTAGTTTGAGAGATTTTTCCATTTCAGCTAAGCCTCAAATTTATGGAAATGTATTCACTGTGTTTTAAAAAACTCTGTTGGATCCACACTAATGTCCCCTTCCTCCATTCTAATTACTTATCAACCTCCTAGACAGTATCAATTTTTGTTCTGTTCAAAGAACCAGCTATTTCTGTATTTTGTTCATTTAGTATTTCATTGGTTCCAGCACTATCATTATTTCCTTGCTATTATGCTTATTTGGCTTTAATTTGCTCTTTATCTTCTGGTTTCTTAAGGTGAAATCTTTTGTCGTGATTTTGTACTTTTATAAATGTAAGCAAAAGCTATAATTTCTAACATTGATTGAGGTGTATCCCACAAATTTTGGCATGTTGTTTTCATTTTCATTCTATTTAAAATATTTTCTAATTTTACTTGTATTTTTTCTTGGGCTCACGGGTTATTTAGAAGTACACTGTTTAATTCCCTAACATTTGGGAACTTTTCAAGACTATCTTCCTGGTATTGATTTCCAATTTAATTCATTTGTGGTCAGAGAGCATATTGTGCATGATTTCAATTATTTTACATTTATTGAGACTGTGTTATATTTACCTTTATTGAGACATGTTGTTTTATGGCCTAGCATACAGTCTATCATCTTTAGTGTTCCATGTACACTTAAAAAGAAAAAGTATGTTCTTGTTGGACAGAATTTCCATAAATGTCCATTTTAAGTCATTTTGGGTGATTTTTGCTTAAGTCTTCTATTAATACATCTTGACTTTGTCTACTTGTTCTATCAATTAGTGCTAAATTAGGAGGGGTGCAATGGCCAACCACAATTTTAAATTTTTCTATTTATTCAGTGATATTAGTGCTTGCAGTATGTATTTTGATGCTTTTTAAAACTGCAGTGCACCATTTTTTGTGGACAAAAGTATGAGAGGGTGATAAAGACCTATAATTATACAAAATAATATTCTGTTGGTAAGTAAAATGGAAAGGCAGAAGGGAGAATATAAACATGTAAAATCTCTAAATGTTAAAGAAGATTGCTCCATGTATTTTAAAAACAGATGTTGGTAAGAAACAAAACTGTATTCTCATTCTATTATATACATTTAAAAATAATGTAACTGGTTTATTTGAATATGTCAATATTTGCAAACTGGAAATCATCCTTTGCAATAGTTTAAATTTACAGACAACTTCAAGTGGAAGAATCAAAGCCCCATTGCTCATGGCAGTGTCTTCAATTATGCATATTCATATTAGCTTTTTCCCTCCCCTCCCACACCTTTGTTTCTCCCTCATTTCAACTTCCTTGGATCATTTCCTGAATAAACTAAGTACAATCAAGTCTTACCTCTTGCTCTACTTTCAGGAGTACCCAAAGACAGTAGGTATCAAGAGTGAAATGCAATTTTTCAAAATTTCTTTAGAGAGGCCACTCGTAGTCAAAAGACATGAGAAGATCACTGTTTTAATTAACATGCATCATCTATTTCCCCAAAATCCCTCCACCTACAACTCTAATTATCTTTGTCTCCTTGTACTCTCCTGTTGAAAAATATTTATGTTTCCATTAGTCTATAGACTGTGATCTTATTAATCCCATATCCATCCCCAGCCTCTAAGCTTAATAGCTGGCACATGGACAACCCTAATGTCTAATGAAAGTTCTATTTATTTAGTAACAGTTTCTAGGTACTTTATTTGCTTTACTTAATTCTCAAAACAAGGCTCTAAGCTGGGCATTATTCCCATTTTACAGATAAGGACAGTAAAGTTCCAAAAGATCACACTGCTAGTAAATTACCAAAGTGAAAATTTGAGTTCAAGACTGCAAAGTTCATGCCTGTTCCACTATATTATTAATCATTGATGTAGTTCCTCAATAGCTTGGTACAATGCAGGATACCATGAAAGACTTTCAGCAATGGATTACTTCTTATAGGAAGAGAAATGAAGTTTGAAGGATTGTCTGGGTTTACAGAGGGACAACAAACAGTTGAGAATTTTCCAGAAGAGGAAAACAATATGAAGGTAATAGAGGAAAACAAGTGTAGTCCATTTAATAGTGAGGCTACATTTAAATAACTTTGAGGATTATATAAATTGCAAAAGATCCAGATTACAAGGACCTGACATGGTTTGAAACAGGGAGTCACTAGACATTCCAGAACAGAAAACTGAAATGACAATAATAGTTGAAGCACATATGTTGGAAAGAGACTATGAACTTGAATAGCACAGGATTTGAATCCTGAACCCGCCCCCTTATGTCTTATCTATCCAGGATAAGTTTCTAAATGTCTCTATCCTTCAGCCTCATCTAGAAAGTGATCATTTTACCTTATTTTATGAACAAATTAGATACTGCAGGTAACGTACAATGCATGGAACAGTCTGGCAGTGACAATTTTGATGAATTAGAATAAAGGCAAAGTTACAGTTTCAGAGGCCAGTAGTAATATCTTCATGACATTATTTTATAAAAAATGTTGGACTTTCAGTAGGATTGAGGAGTAAGAAGACAACATTATCTGTTTTAATGATATGGATATGAGGGAGGACTCGGTGTCTGAAGCCTGGACTCTTAGGGTAACGTTATTAACGGAGACAGTGAAGTTGGCAGGATACTTCGTTTATTGGAGGGGAAATAGTATGCTTCATTTTGAACATGTGAAATACGAACATCTGAGAGGAAATAAGACAGTGGAAATGAGTGTTAGGAAAAGGGATTTTTACCTGAAATTTAAAGAATAACCAAGTTGTTTTCGAAGTACATTACTCTTAAGTTTGGAAATAAATCAGTAGAACCACAAACAAGTATGCGGAAGTACATCAGTAACATACCAAGAGGGAGCCTTCTCTACCAATGCTCATTCTGTTCTGCCTGGGTGGCAAATAAAACATTGTCATTTCAAGAAACACTCTCTCTAGTTTATTGCTTCTATTTAAATACATATAGTGATACTTAAAAAGACTAAAAGGACAGAAAATAATCTCATCTGAAACTTTTCACAATGGATTGACTTCTCAGAAACTAATTCACTCTCTTAAAGAAGAAAAGGCTCAGCCTACTAGTTGTGAAAGACTTCAGTCGATTGATATACTCTATATTAAATGAAAATATGCATAAAAATAATTTGATTTAAAGATCTAAATTTAAAAATTCAGATTTCCAGTTCATATACATATAAGCAGAGCAAAAACTGCAGTACTCTAATAATAGAATTTTCAATTTGCTGGATAACAAATAAATTGATCTCATTTTCAGAAACAAGAACAAATGTGCATGAATTTAACCGTATTCACCGGAAATCGAGAGGATGAATGTTACTAGGTACAAAGGGTCTTCTGTGTGTGTGACAAGAATCTAGGCAACACCATTATTCATAGGTTAAGGATGCTATTTGCTCCGTATCTGAAAAAAAGAAGATATAAATTCAATGTCTAGAATGAAGGCATGACAGGGAAAATATTAGAGCCATTATTTCAGAACGCAAAGGAAAAATAATAGTATTAATCATAAAACATAGACATTAGCAAATTTACTCCACACATGGAATACAGGCACTACTTTTTTACTTTGATATGCAAATTTAAGCAATTACCCCACAAAACCACCTCTGCTAAAGCTTTTCATTTATCAGTAAGATCTTCCACAAAGTCAAAGTATGACAAGTAAATACACAGGACTATATTTTCTGTCTGTTGATCTTTGGCACATTTGTCAAGTTGGAGAATCTCAAAAGGCAAAAAAATTTCTGACTGTTTCGCACATTCTTTTAATCTTTACATCAAAATATAAGGCCGCAAAAAGGCAAGCTGAAATTTTAGGATATGTGGAATAGTTTTAATAAAGAGTTTTACATACAGTACCCTTACATATAGAACAATGTGTTTGCAAATTTAAATAATATCTGAATGTACAGTGGCATGTATTCTTATCAAAGATAAATTCAAGTTTACTGTCTATCAGTTCTAAAATGCATTTTTATACAGATTGCGAGAACTGATAAACAGAATGAGGCATGAAATATTCAAGTGTTATATGTCATCAAATAGCCTCCTCTTAACAGTCTTTTTCCCCTTTTAAAAAAATTTCAAAACCTATACATACATTTTTAATTTTTAAAAACAGTCTGTTAAAAGGTAACATTTCATGTTAACCACCAATTCGTATAGTCTATAGTAATAAAACTAGATATGTGATATAAATATGTGTAGATTATGTACATATGTACGTTGAGTGTTTGTTTAAAACAAGCATACACACTTACGCATACCTGCGTATGTAGCACTGGGGGCGCATACAACTCACATGAGTACTGGCAGACAGTAGGACCTAGGCTCAAAATCCAGCAAGAGCATAACACAGCAACTTAGTTGCCTTTGGTTTCAGAATTTTGTCCATTTGTGATCAAAGCTAAAAGTTTTGAGTGTGCATGTATTTTTTAAAAATAAAATTCATCTTCAGAAATGAAGCTTTTCCAGTATTCCACTACTAGCAGTTAAAAAAATCCACAGCCACAAATTATTTTGATATTTCTGTCACTCCTCATCCCAGCTGAGGTTATTTACAATTTTTTTTTTCTGAAGGCAAACACCAAGCATACTCAGGATCAAACTGTACGTTGAGCCTGAATACTGCCATTCAACTATATATATGATATATATAGTACAGGTGATACATAGCTTTTGGATGGACTGGTGGCACTATGTAAGACTTAGGGTGGGAGAACTCCCACAATATTTAAAATCCTCTTTCCAGCAGAATCATGATCACTTGGCACATCGGACCCTTCTGCAAGCCAGTTTGTTTTTAATGAGCTTAATGCCTGCAATATATTCCAATTATTTGGTGTTTTTTAAATACATTCATAATGAAGTAAGAATTCCACAACTGTTTTCCCCAGAAGTGAGACTTCTACTGTCAGTTTTCTGATTAAGAACATTCATCGCCCAAGAAACAGCTCATGATCCTGTAAGTTTAAATACCCTAAATTTCCGTACAGCTGGATCAACTGCTGAGAAGACAGTTCTTAGAGCAACCCTGTAGAATTCTCCAGAATTTAAATTTCCTTTACAATTTTGTTTTTGGCCAAGTGCTGGTTTATAAACGTAGATCTTTCTATTAAAAACTATATAAATATACCATATTTCTTTCTACAGGTATCTTGAGCTTCATGTAAGCAACTACTCAAAAATTCTGCCAACTTGAAATCCCTTAGTATACATTATATTCTACTTCATTGTTCCTTGGCATATAACACATTCTCATTTGCAGCTTGCTCATGAATTTGTTTTTAAATACTAGCTTCCTTGATAAAGTTGTTCTTCATTTTTCTTTCCAAGGTGCCATCCTATTGACATCACAAATCAGTGAATGACCAGACATTACTAAGCTTTTAAATTATCCACTTAGCTGTCATGTGGATAATAAAAATGATTTGACTGAAGAAAGCCACATTCTTTCATTAAGTGTTCACTGTTGTCATACGGAGCAAAGAGTTGCTATCTGCTGTACTTTGCCCATGTCAATTAGGAGCTGCTTTATGTGGCGTTTAAGTTGGGGCAATCTTGCAAGAGGATCTGGTGGCTCCAACTCCCCTGTGAAATCAAGCCAGCTTTCCAGAACTAAAAGAGAGAAGAAAATAAACAAATTTAAACCGCAACTAGAAGAACAGTCAGAAAATGAAACATTAGAAAGTTGGAGCTGTGATAGAGTTAAGGGTTCACTTCTCTGTCTTTAAAAGGCCAACATACTCAAGACATTTCTAAGAGGTTAGTGTCCTGTCATCCCACCCCACAGAGTTCTAGTCGCTCTTGGCAATTTTTATCTGTCATTTAAAATAATTTTCCCCTTTATAGGAATTATATGTTTATATATAAGGGGGAAAATACATACACACACATAAACATATACACATTCTAACTTCATTTTGAAGGTCTCCTTTTACTCACTTGTGGAATAAGATACAACAGTTTCCTATAGCTGCTCAAGCTTTCTATTAATTTAGACTCATCATCTCTACACGAAACATACCTAATCATATTTTTTAATCCAGAAGTTCTTTTTAACAAAGAAAAGGAAGTAGCAATTTCTCAGTGTTCTTTTCAGTTCCACTATTTTAACACTACTTTTTAAAAGACACGTTAAGCATATTAAAATTCTAGGCAGAATGCAATTGATTATATTCTATAGTTTTTATTAATGTTTCCTTTGGAAATCTACGCTAAGAATACTAAATAGTGTCAAGATGCATTTTCTTTTCTTCAACAATTGACTCAAAACATTACATTAACTCTACAGTTAGCTTATACCCACACGGAAGAGGCTTCCAAAATGGGTTTCCATTCCTCTCTTCTTTTCTCAAGGGGGAAAAAAAGGAGTAGGAGTTCTAACTTAGTATAGAGGAGAGACATCACGTGCTTATACCAAATTTAAAAAAGTAGAGTTGGGGTGCAGAATATCGTCTAAGATGTTAGGAAGAAACAGGAGTCAGAAAGCATTAAGAACAACATGGACTGAGAATCAAGTAATCTAAGTTACTCTAGTTTTGCAACTATAAAATAGTGATAGTATCTTTCTTGCCCACTTTTCAGGCCTCCTGTGTGATGATATGATTTTAAAATATAAAAGAAAACCACTTAAGGTTTACCTACTTAACTTTGTAGAAGTTTTTGTTAATTTAACAAGTGCTAACCAAAGTAAAAAATTTTCAAAATGTTTTCATATTTCAAACATGCTTAAATTCCTTATGTTGACTTCCAAAGAAAACTTACTTCAACAAAACTAATAAATTTATTCCATAAGTGATCTATCTGGAGCCTGGCAGATAGACAATATTTAATAAATATACATCTTAAAAAAATAAAACCAACCTAAGATCATACCCAGTCATATTGTTTTAAGCGTAAAAGATCCCAAATGTGTTAAATACAATACAAAGGGAGTAATAAAGCCCCATCAATATGGAGAGTATCTGTAGTTTTCATCCCATAATTTAAGAATTTTAAGTAACTTCTTCATAGTAACAATAAATACACTATAGTAACTGTATTTCAATTTTTTCTTAAATTACCATCGACTTCTTTTTCGATTAGGTCCATCCTGCTGGTAACTTCATTCTGCACATTTTCTATGTGTGTAAGGAGATTGAGCTGCCACTGAAGATGTGAGTCTCCTGGGTCTTCAGTGCCCTTTTTATCATTATAAACAAATACTGTATTCCCTTCAGCTGGATTCTTCTCCAAAGGACCATTGGAAAATAAACACAAAGAATGGGATGAAATGCAGTCATTGAGGTAAGGATACATGAAACACCTCATCACTGGTAACAGTTAGTGAGATCCAATCTGACTCCTGGGGTATCTTTAAAGAAGTACTGCTACATAACCAAATTCCAGCTGGTGGTTCTTAAGAGCAGATGCACCCACCACCTCCCTCCACCATGCCTTGCACGGTGCTACACAGGCAAGAAGGCTTCAATAAAATGCGCTAAATAAAAGAAGTCACTAATTCTATTCTGTAATTAGAATTCCTGACTAATTTAGACTGGCCTCTTCCTCAATTAATCTCAACTGGTGATATAAGTGGACATAAGAGGGGAAAGCAATGATGAAAAGAAATCAAGAGTGTTTCCAAAGACCAGTATAAAATCTAATTAACTATAGACTGGACTTTACTGTTATAGTACAGTAAATCAACGAGGGGAGGGAAAGGCAAAAACCTTTTACAAGTTTCAAAAGTACAAACTGCTTCACATACACATACACACACACGGACACACAATGTGCATTTAGATTTGGCAGAGATAACTCATTTAATATTAAACAAAATAACTTACCACAAACTTTATGATATGAAATACAAACATTCCAATTCAGTTAAGTACTTATTTATAGTAATTACTTGTTGAGGAATGCAGAAAAATAAAAAATAAAAAAAAACTAATTTTAAAGTGGCCTCATTAATTGAAAATCAGTAAAAAATAAAGGTGCATTTCTAAGATAATCCCAGTGAACAGGAAATAAGTTTATAGATGTCCAATGCACATAGATCTGTCAGAATTCAGCTTACTGAATAGTGGGATGCATTGACAAATATGCTAAAAATTTTTAAAAAGACAATTAGAGTGCCACCTTTTATCCAACTCACATAAAGAGGATGACAAATCATTATACCCATATGCACTTTCACAGTCTTACACACAGACATTTTCATTTTGAATACAATGTGGTTCATTTTTTAGAAGCATCTAAATGTACTTATACAATTGAAACTTTTGTTAGAGTAACAGTTTATTGAATTACTACAATTCTGAATTAGGAGATAATCAAATGTTCAAATGGCCAGTGTTTTCCTGTAGGGAAAACAAAAAAATCTCCTTACTTTAACAAGGTACTGGGGAACTTGGAAATACAAGTAAAATCTAGGAATTCAGTATGTCTTATTTTATAAAATTTTCCTTTGTTGTCCTATCATAGTTTCCAAGCAAAGAAAAAATGAACCCGTTTTACCTTTTCAGGCATTCCGTGTTCTTTTGCTGAGTACTGTAAACGGTTTTTGTTTCTCATGTGGAATTCTTGTTCTTCTTCCAAACTACTAACATCATCATCATCTGAGCTCCCAGGGTCTGCGAGAGATTTACAGTCCTGACCAAAACTCTGCGGCTTTTGATAGCTGTGCTCACTTGTTATATAAGTTCCTTCCATTTTTAGGGGCAAACGAGGTGGTTCTTTATGGTTCTGTACACATTTCTTTTCTTCTCGATTAACTGTGTCTTGTGCTACTTTTTTCTCTACCCCAGCTATTATTTGATCTTGGTCTTTTCGTTTCCCAGAACAAGCCCAGAGATGAAGGTCAGGATGACGTTTATTCCTTAAAACAAAGTTGGAAAAACAGCAGTTCAGAGAAAAAAAAAAAAATCTATTAGGGCGAATACAATAATCTATTTCAGAACTAGGTTAGGAGGAGATCTAGTTCTCAAGACAAAAGCAAAGGTATTCTTTAAGTTAACTCCCTCCAGGATTTCATCCAAAATTTGAATTTCTCAATTAAAGAAATAATACTCAGAAAAGCAATAACAAATTTAATTGTGTTGATAGTTCATATCATCATTTGATACATGCATTTCTTTTTCTACCGATTTTTCATTGTAAAATTTGAAAAACTTTAACGTGAGCATATTTTAAAAACTTTTATTCAGTCAAAAAGTGATAATTCCTGATGACAAAAATCCTAAATATAAATGCACAGAAAGTAAAAATTTCTTCTCCCATGGCAAACGTAAATAACTGAGGTATAATCTTCCAGACTTTTTCTGTATACCTAAAATCAGTTCTTAAATGGATAAGTATACACATCTTCTTTTGACACAACCAGGACACATATAATCTGCCTTTTTGTACGTAACATGCTATGGGCATCTTGCCATATCATGTCATACAGATAGATTTCCCTTACTTTTACTCTAGGGCTGAATATTTACAAATGTACCAGTTGAGTCAACCAATTCCCTACTGTTACATGTTTGTGTACCTGTGTGTATCTTTGCGTACAAGTCAGAATATTTCAGTCAGATAAATTTCTAGATATGGAATTGCTGGATAACATGCACATTTATATTGATAGGTACTACCCAAGTGACCTCGAAAGGGATTATACTAATTACAACCCCATCAACAATCTTTGATAATGCCCATTTATCTCGTCCTCACTGAACATGTAAGCATGATATTGTACTAATTCTGCAGTAAGTAAAACAGGAATCCAATCATCAGAGCTGAAGTGAAAGGACATTCGGGAGATATAAACCTTTCAAAAGGCTCAATAATGTTTGCATATTAATAATTTCCAAATTTGATAATACTGAGTTAAATTAGTTCTCTTCCAATAATACTCAAGTATTGTTTCTGAAATGATAAATTTTATCATTTGAATCCCTAGTAATTTAACATTCAGAAAATACTAAAACTCTCAATCAGGAAAAGGCATAGTAGAAGAAAAGCTGGCACTGTAGTCCAATAGTCCAAGGGGCTGAATTCTGCTGTGCCATAAAGAAGCCTGCACAAATTATAAAATCTCTGTCTTTCACTACCCAACAATGAAATGAGGTCGCTTATTATAAGGATTAAATGAAATATCACATGAAAGCACATGACATGTAGGACTTTCAATAAATCGTATATAATAACAGATATTATGATTTAAAATATTAACATAAAGAGGGCCTATAAGTATATGAAACGGAAAGGGTCCAATTAAAATCTTTGGCAAAATTATGAATGCAGAGAAACTCACACCGATACCAAGAAGGAAATCAGGTTTTAAAAAAAGACCTAATAAATTATTCCCTCCCTTAAAGTCTTAGCATTTACATGGCCTTTTAAAAAACAAATTCATATTCAGGCTTATGATAAAAAAGAAGCAAATTTTATTCAACAAATAGTTACTGGGTACTTACCCTACAGTATCAATTGGAGACAAAATGATGAATAGGACACAAGCCCTATTTTAAAGGATCCCATGACTTAGTAAGGGGAGACGGGCATTAAAAAATTAAGTATGCCAAAGTACCTGACACCAGTATGCGTGGAGTTTGCCAAGAAGAACGTGGTCAACTCTAGTTGGGCAGGTAATTATGAAAGGCATCTGCTAGGGGCACTAGTGTTAGAAGCTTATCCTGGGTGTGAGTAAAGGCCTAGAGCAATGGAAAAGCTCGCTTCATTTCGGGATTATGGTTTGGGATAGCTGAAACATTTGGGGGAAAAAGCACAGTGAACATGTGGCAACAAAATGGTAGACAAAGTATGTGTCATGGAAGGACTCAGTTCATTGGGCAACAGGAAGATGCTCTAGTACATTAAGTTGAAGAAAGACAAGCTGATAATTATCTTTTCCTAAGCTTACACTGGCAGCAGTACAAAGAAAGAGCTGATAGAGTACAAGGCTGGAGCCACAGAGAATGGACAAGCATGGCAATCGTTCATGTGAAATCTAACAGCCTGGCTGAGACAGTACCATTGGGAAGGGAGAGAGGAATGGACTGAACAATGTTCACAAATTGCAATGGATAGGATGTGAAAGACACAAGGATGAGAAGGGAAGGAGAGGATGGGGCAAGTTTCTGGCCAAGGCAAGTGCATCCAAATGAAGAAAATCTTGTGAAGAACCAGTGAATCATCCTGTTTTTACTTAAAATGTGGGTTTTTGTTTGTTTGTTCTTTTAAAGAAGAATTCCAGTTAGGCATTAGGAAGGACTGGAAATAAGGACTTCAAGAATATTCTGATACATTCTTTAGGGAGACTCAGACTTGTTTAAGAGAAAATTGTACAGGATTACTAACATATTTGGTGCACAGCAGAGAAGTGAATTTGGTTTTTAGGCTCCCTTCATCCCCTCTAAATCAATCTTTATTAAAAAAAAAATACTCACCCTGCTTAGAATCTATTTCATCTTGATAGCATTCCTGAAGGAGGACACAATGTATAGGGTTCACCACAGCAACTGCACTTAATTTTGCACATATGGTAAGCATACAAAACAGTGGGACAGGAGCTAAAATGTGTTGAAATACTAGATGCTATATACATCTTTAACCACACTTACACATTCTAGGAGAATAGGCAGGAAGCACCAACGCATCCAAAAGGTTGTTAATCTTTCCTTATTTTTAAAAATGAAACTTTATTCAAACACCTGTTCTCTCCTCCAAACTGTTACTGTGGACCATCAAAAGGCCGACAGTGTTGGTTTGAATTAAAACGTCCACGGAAGTGTGACTCTCCCTTTGCCACCCTTCACTTACTTTAGTATTCCAATCTTCAGCTGTAGCCCGTGTAGCACTTCTGTAACACCATAGACATCAGCAAGCAGGTGATGTGTAGAAACTATTTTTTTGGCATTGAGATGAGAATAATTTTCTTTGAAAAATGATAACCCGCACATTCTCCCATTATTCAACCACTCCTTATCATAACGATATTTTGCACTCCACCTCTGACCTGCAGATGAAATTGACATTAAATCACAAAGGATTGTACTTATTCGGATTTTTCTTCAACTGCTACCCTACTAACGTTGCTCATTAAGCAAGGCAAGCTCTAGCACTAGGAGTAGATTCAAAAAGAGTAAGACAGCGTTCTGAGGAACTGGTGCAGGAAGAGCTCCTCACACCTTCAGCATTCCTGCCCATCCAGGAGAAGAAACACCATTAAGGACGTGGTCAGTGGTAGATGACACTTGCAAAGGGAACCCTGAGTGCACTGCTTTCAATTTTTTGTAGTCATCATTTATCCTCTAAAAAGGCTCAAAGGGCTGGATAAAAACTAGACAGGGGTTATTTCTTTCACTAACCTTTGTTTTGAATTGGATGAACCATAGAGTTCTAGTTGAATGAATCGGAACCCTTCCCCCATGTGTGTGATTTCACAGAATCCTATGAAATTCCACATCCTCCATGCTAATACAAATTAGATCCTATTACAATGAGGTGTTTATGTGCCTGTGTCCCATACTATACTACTAGCTGGTTAAAGGCATGGTTTAAATCAATCATCTCACCACAGTGGCAAATAGAAGCCATCCAATAAATGCTTCTGAATAAGTAACAAATGTCTACATTTGTTACTGAATAAATACAATGAATAATGAACACTATAAATGTTGGTGAATGAATAAACAAATGTCTACATTCATATGGCTGTGAATAATTAATTCTCTTACTTCTTACTGTGACTTTTTTGTGACTTATTTTGATTTTTTTCTTTTTTTCCAATAGTCATGGAACCAATTCACCACATGCCTATTATTTGAGAAAACCTAGTTATTTCCTGCCTAGAGGTTGTAGTTAAATTTAACACGCAGAATATGCTCTCTGAAGATCCTCTAGCACAGAAGGCACCAAGTAGACAGCAGGGTGGATTGAGAGTCAAAAAGCACAGATTCCATCTCAGTCGGCCTCATCAGTAAAATAAAGGCATCACAGGCAGTGTTCTAAGACCTCACCTGCTCTACAATGAGTCGAACATGCAGAACTGCCACGTCAGTAGCGTGCAAGTTCAGAATGCAGATCTACTCCGATTGCCACAAATAAGCCTAGCTAGAAATGGATACAGAGGAACAGACAGAGGCTAATTCTTCTCCAGGAAAAAGTTACACCTCTTCTCTTCCAGTAAGATAGTAATTTTGTTGATAAATATATGCTAATGTATTTGTCTAAGTAATCAATGTGGAAAATAAAAGTGTAACAGTGAAAAAATATTTTAAAATTTTAATATGGAAGTTCAGTCTACTTGACCAAGAAGTACAGTGAGTCCTCACTAAGTGTAATCAATAGGTTCTTGGAAACTGACACACTGAATAAAGAAATGAATTGTACCATAAGCTAATTGATACATACAAGTTAAGTTCCTATGGCATATAGCATGCTGTTTCATTTGGAGCCATAGTTTCCAACAACCTATCAATGACATCATGTGAGAACTTGCTATAGTGGTGGTGAACACAGCTGATACACTCTGGAATCCTGGAGGAGACATGGAGGCATCATGGCAATCAGCACGGCGCAGAAAGCCTTACCCGGTGGGTCCCGGCAGATATAGCAGATGTACTGCTCTGGAATGCTCTCCTCCAGCAGCCCCATGCACACGCTGTGTTGCCAGCACAAGCACTCTTCACACTGCAGAAAACAGAGGAGTATTACGGTCATCCGATCCTCACTAGGAATAAGCTAGGAATAAGGATACATGCCCTTTCTTTGAATTGGCTGGCTTGGCTTCTTACTGCCACTATCAGTTCCATTCTTATTCAACATAACAAAATCAAGTCATGACTTAAGATGAATTTTGTCTTTGAAATGGTCAACTACTTCAAGAACTTTCTTTTGTTGCACCTATTAGAATATGCTTTGATCAAGTACTTAAATCATAAAAAAGTCATAATTTCTCTAATTCCCACTGATATTTAGGCAATTACATCATAAAACTCTTAAAATAGTTTATTAAAATGCAGAAATTAGAGGAAAATAAAAGAAAGTTTGTACCAGTGTCTATAGCAATGATCTCTTAAAGTACTGCTTGTGTCGTGAAGCTATAAATTTGTAATTCCCTCCAGAAAACCACTGAAAAATGGGAGGGAAAAAAGATTACTCTTTCTTCACGCTCTCAACTAACATCTCCAAATCTTCTGGCATCACAAAATTTGGGTTATGCTTTCCTTTTACCTTAAATATATCTCTCCTACAAGAAGAAGTTGTTAACCCTGCAACAAAATTTTTCCTTTTTTAAGAATACTGGAAATTTTTATCTTTTAATCACTGACAAGTGAAGGGTGACTCTAAATTGTTAATTATTATAATAATTACACGAATGCAGATGAGAAAGAGAAAGGTTGATGTAGCCTGCCCATTTGTGTGAGGGCTTACCGCCCTAATCATTCTAAAGAGTTTCAGCTTGAAGGCACTGAACTACGTACCTAGAAAAGAAAGAGAGCTGCTAAAATAAGAACATTGTCTACTTTACTTAATGAGGAAATCTCCTAATTATTACTATGGTTAGTAAAGAAAGAAAACACTGTGATGCATTTGCTGAGCACCTGAAACAACTAACTCATTATTATATATAGGGAAGAGAGGTTAACCAATTACCTGGATCATGAAACCATTCTCCTCATCCATCTCACAAATACATCGCACAATTTCATTAAGAGCATCATCTTCATCCTGAGATTCCTCAAAATTGGTTGAATCAAAGTCCTGATTGTATTCATCCCCACTCAGAAGCAAACTCTCCGTTGAAGAATCATCTAGGAAGTCTACATCTGATAAGTCTAGAATATATATAAAAAGTATACTCAGTGCAACTTTTCTATTTTCATGTTATTTTTCATAAAGAAAGGAGCTACGAGAAGTGATCATAAGCTATTAAACATTTTAAAAGGGGGAGCAAACAAAATACTGTACTGTACTTGTCTCTGGACATGGAAAGAAAAGATTTTTGAAGCTTAGGTATATGACTGCTTTACATCTTATAGTATACACTATTATAAGTAACTCAAAGTATCTTTTAGACTTCATGCTTACAGAATTTATGGCTAAGGCTGATGTCAATAATTTAAATTTGCATAGTTTCCATATACTTTCACAAACATTATCCCTTCTGACCCTCATAAAAACCCTGGGTTGTCCCCTTGTGATTTCATACTATCAGTGTGACACCACTGTCCATGGATCTGGGGACAGGTATGTGTAGTAAGCCTCCATTACCCAGCACAAGTTGGCTCTAGCACACCACTGATTCTTCATTCTTTTTTCTTGTTTTTTTGATTAATAAAGTGCTTTTTGAAAAATCACTAAAAAAAAAAAAAAAAAACTCTGGATCGTAAAGAGGACAGGTTTTATTATTCGTACCATAAACAACTTCAGCGAGGTAAAGGAGCTTGCCTAGGGTCTAAAATCAACAATACCATATTGACAGTATCAGTAGCATCAACTACTATAGCACTTAGTAAGCACACAGTGCTATATTAAGCACTTTAAACATAGGATATATAACTTGCCTGGGAAACGGAGCCACTGAGCAGGAAAACCAACTGAATACCAGGAATGCCTGATTCTCAAGCCTGTGTTCTTAATCACTTTACCAGTATTTCTTAACACCAGAACCGTGAGTTCCCCAAGGGATTTTTAAAATGTATTAATTTTGTTTTGGTAAAAATATTCTTTTAAATTAAGCATATTCTAGAAACTAGACTATACAGATGACTACTACACACAACGCAATTTTCATGCCAGGTTTTAGGCGTGTGTGTATAACAGTGTCAATGCCAAAGCCTACCGTTTTGCTCAGGTTACTGAGGAAATGGAAATTGAGACAGACATGGGGGAATCTTTATTTATAACAAAGGAAAAGAAATGATGGAACATTAAAATTTTTGCAGTAGTGTGGATGGAGAAATGTTAGGAAAACTGAATCATGAGACACAGAACATCGTATAATGCTGTGTGAGCTCCTGACAGAGGCTAATCAGCAGAGCACCTTCCTACCTCACACCCTACCCCCCAGCCACATTCTGAGTTATCCCTTCACCTGCTTATCATCTGTCTCCTCTTACTAGAATATCAGGATCCGTAACAGGAAGAATTTTGCATTGTTGAATTCTACATCCCCAGTGATTAGAATGAGGCCTGATATATAATATAGCCACTCCAGAATGTTTGTAGAAGAACTAAGGAGAGAGTCAGAGAGAGAACATCTTCTTTTCAGACTGAATCAGATTGGACTGAAGTTGAACAGATTTGAACTTTAAAAATTCAAGCTATTTATACTTTACATATTCATGTGACTTAGTGTTTCCTCTATCAGCTTCTAATCTTGTTTACTTTTTTCTTGTTTCAATGTTTTTGAATGCTTTGTTATTGATTAATGTTTTATAGAAAAATACAGTTTTCTTCTCGTTGAAGTCACAGGGACATATGGAAGGAAGGTCAGCAGAAATAAATAGAGAAATATCTGAAAATATTAATGGAGCTAGTAAATCAACTAGATACGGAAAATCTAATATGAACAGTGTAACTTGTTTTAAAAGAACCTAAAGAGGAAACTTTCAACCATCCATAATGTTGCTGGCTTTAATCCAAATTTTCTTTTGGGCTTTCTCAAGTACAAGTTCATTAGAATGTGGATAAAACCGTTTCAAACACTGTCATAGCATATAAACAGTATTAAATGGGCCGGGCACAGTGGCTCACACCTGCAATCCCAGCACTTTGGGAGGCCGTGGTGAGAGGATCATTTTAAGTTAGGAATCTGAGACCAGCCTGGACAACAAAGCAAGACCTCATTTCTACAAAAGCAAAAATAATTTGCTAGGCATGATGACCTGTGCTGGTAGTCCTAGCTACTCAGGAGGCTGAGGCCAGAGGATTGCTTGAGCCAAGGAGTTTGAGGCTGCAATGAACTGTGATCACACCACAGTACTTCAGCCTAGGCAACAGAGCAAGACCTTGCCTCAAAAAATATATATAAAATAAATAAATAAAATAAAAATTAATTTGAAATTATATCATTAAAAGGAATTACTGTATCTCACATATACTTGCATGGCAAAGATTACCAGGTTTTATGGTGTTAGCAAGCAAATTTATCATATTCTCCAGAAAATCTAGTTTGAATAACTCCCAAGCACTAAACATATGCTTAGCTGAGGTTTGGAAGTTGAGTAAAATGGATGATAGAGCTCAAAGTTATATAAGAAGCAAATAAAAGTTCCCCCTTACACTTAAATAGCCACCTAGACCATGGCTCCAATTGAGGGGCCACAAGAACAGCTGTTGCCTTCCAACAAGTACCCCTTAAACTGTCATTGCTATTTCCTGAGACAGCATTTTGCAAGTATGGTTCCCCGATTAGCAACATTATCACCACCTGGGAACTTGTTGGAAATCAGAAATTCTGAGGGTAAGGCCCAGAAATGTGTTTTAACACCTTCTCTGGGCAGTTCTGACACATGCTAACATTTGAGAACTTCTGGCCTAAGACCTTACTAACATTCCTTTTCTTTCTCCTGATTCCATACTTGATCATAAGGGCAGGGCAGAGATTAAGAAGAACAGAGAGTACATATCTATGGCTCTATTTATGCTCTTTCAAGGGTTCTCGTTTCAGCACCACAGCTAGCCTAGATATAACCCCTATTCTCCATCTCTGTATAGCAAGAGATAATCTTCAGATCTTGATGATTCACAGTAAAGGTGTTCTTGACGTAATTATCGACCTCTGCTTCTCCACAGAATCACCTAGAAGTTGTATCTTGCCAGGATCCTTCCAGAAATCTCATTCAATTGTGCCTCATGGTAGGATCCACGATCAATATAGTTTAAAAGCACCACAGCAATGATTGTAAGGTCCATCTGGGGTGAAGAACCACTGAACCATGGGAAAAAGCAGACTTGTATTTGCTGGAAAAGAGTGGTGGTAACTTCTTTTTAATCCCCTCCCATACCTCAAGCTTTTAAAAATATAATCTCACAAGTGTCATGTGCTATAAAGGAAAGAAAATGTTTTCTCCATAATGAGCCACGGAGGACTTAGACCTGGAAGCAAACGCTGCAAAAGAAAATATTTAACCTAGTATCCACCATCAAGGGCAGTCAGAAGAAAGAAAAAGGGAGGAAGTGAGCACACTCATAAGGATCCTAAGTTGTACTTATGCTGAAGGCCCCGTCCCTTATTCCTCACTCTGACTCTGGTCACTATTAGAGCTCTACTCTTATGCCACAGCCCTCAATGTCTAGAGCTGGGATCTCTCTTCCTATTGCTTACAATATTGGAAGCAAGGTAAGAATATTCAACACTTTCCACTGTCAGGACTGGACCTGCAGGAAAGTAACAGATTTGAACTCCAGTGCTCCCTTCACTGCTGACGTGGCCTTCTGACTACCTAACGGCACTTAGTTCCTGCCTGTATTTAAATCACTTGTCTGACTACATCCCAGGACTTTGGTTACAGATGTATCTGACCAGGAATTCAAAGTATACTTTTAAGATTACCATAAATATTTATTTAAAAAAAGCCTTATCTATGGAGTTAAGACAGACCTTGGTTAGAGTCTTAATTCTAACACTACCTAAGCCGAAAAGTTACCCTGTAAGTTTCGGCTTGTTTATATATCAAATGTGAATAATACCTACTCTGTAAGTTGATAGTAAAGAACATAAAAATATATGTACAAAAACCTACAGAAGTATATACACTAGTAATATTTTCCTTATGACTCTCTTTTCCACCAATAAGTATAAAGCCAATTTAACTTTATATAAATTAAAAAGTAGCTCAAATTTCTCCCATCAAGACTTTCATATTAGTTTAGCTAACAACTTTTTAACTCATGTGCCCTTAACAGAGTATGTTTTATTCTCAGTTACACATTTAAGAATTGTAAGTCTTGTTTTAATCATCACATAGTTACACATACTTTCACCACTAAGATCAACGGACAGAATTGCCCTTGGGTACTGATAGGTTGTAGTTTTCTCCATAAACATGCTTCGTGGAGCCAGAGAACTCCCAGAAGATCGAGTTAGTGGAGAAGAGCACCTTTCCAAAAATTCGAGGGAACTGTCTTCATAGTCTGAATAGTCTGCAACATAAGATACAGAAAGAAATATTAATAAAGTGTCAGATAATTAAGGTCACTATAAAAATAACAAAAGTCATGTTTCAGGATACGTCAAATAATCATGCTACTACTTTCACTTCTCATCCATGAAAAGCTACATATGTATCTGATGAACTGGGTTTAGCAAGAACAATTGGGAAACAAATATACCCCAGACAATATATGCATAGTAGGGGGCACCAGGTTCTAACTGGTACCAGTAAACTTTTGTGAAGTAGTACAGAGGTGAAAAAGGATTATTTCTACATTTTCTCTCCATTATAATCACAACTGTGTCTGCAGTAAAATATGCAAGATGACAACACATGGACACATGGGGAAGAACAACACACACTGGGCCTGTGGGAAGTTGGGGAGAGAATCAGCAAGAATAGCTAATGCATGCTGGGCTTAACACCCAGGTGATGGGTTGATCTGTGCAGCAAACCACCATGGCACATGTTTACCTGTATAACAAACCCGCACATCCTGCACATGCACCCCAGAACTTACTCGGTTGGTGCAAAAGTAATTGAGGTACTTTTGCACCAACCTAATAAAAGTTGAAGAGAAAAAAGATATGCAAGGTGGAAATTAACCTTTTTCTTCCTCACAATTCGTAAAGAGGTTCTCCTGATGCCTGGCACACCAATTACATAGTGATAATCTGATCAATATATTTTTCAAGTAAAAAATCTCTGAAGGTAATTAGTCCTGGAAGAACTCTGTAAAAATTCTGTTTTTCTCTGTTTTGGAATGAGTCCCACAGATGTTTGCAAGGGGAAAGGCCACATGCAGCCTACTGGAGAGTTGAGGGTATAGTGAGGAAAGGAAAAAAGGAGGTGGGGGTGTGATTCCAGGCATGTGGGAAGGCTCTGAAGCTGAAGAGTGCATGCCACATTTGGCAAGCTGTAAGACTGGCTGGAACACAGTGAATAAGGGGGAAACAAAGCTAGAGTGACAGGAGCCAGAATAGCTTTTTAAAAAAAGTTTTAGCTTAATGCAATAAAAAGTCATTCAATGCTTGTGTGGAGAAGGAGCAAGATGTGACAGTTCCATTTCTGGAGGATCACTCTAGCTGTGGAATGGAGAATGGAGTGCAGGAAGGCACACATAGAAGTGGGGAGATGGTTCAGAGGCTACAGCAGTAGTCCAGACAAGAAATGCTGGTGGCTCGGTACTTAGGTGATGGCAACTAAGGAGAAGTTTTCAAGGAAGATGGAGTGCTATTATAGACTAGAGGCCAAAAGCTAAGATGGCATTATCATGATTGATTCCTAGGTTTTTGCTTGAGCAACTAGGCAATGAAAGTGGGTCTGAGATGGGGCTGAAGAGGAAATGCGAGGTGGAGAAACCAGAGAAGAAACAGAAATTTAGAGGAGGGCTCTGTAAGATGGGATATCTTACACATCATCTACATGAACCTTAAGATGTGGGAAAGGGGAATGGCAGTGGTGAGAAATGCCAGAAGAAGAGGAGAAAAGCAGACATTCCCTCCACTTTAATAGAGACAAAGAAGATGAATATTCTCATGTAAGCACACAGATGTGGTGGACAGAGTATGAGCAAGTTCCCACCTGATGATGTCTGTCTCCTCAACTCTGTGAGGAAAATGATGTCAAGTGAGGCAGGTTAAGAAATACATGAGAGGTGGAAATGAGAGGCGGAAACAAGTGGTAAAAAGGAAAGACAGAGAGTGGAAAAATGAGCTTATAAGAGAAGTACTGGTCTGTACTAAGTATCCATTTGAAGTTGGCAGTTGTGGGAGGCAGAACAGTCTGCCAAAAATGTCTATGTCCTAAACTCTAGAACCTTTAAATGGGCTAAGCTATGTGGAAAAGTGGAATTAAGGTTGCTAATTGGCTGATCTTACAACAGGGAGAGTACCTTGGATTATAGAGTGGGCCCAATGTAATGGTGAGTGTCCTTAAAAGTGAAAAGATGGAGGCAGAAGAGACAATGTGAGAGTGAAACACTATAAGAAAGACTGGACCATTTGCTGACTTTGAAGATGGGAGCAGGACAAGGGCCAAGAAATGCAGAAGCCTCTGGAAGCTAGAAGAGGCAAAAAAACAGACTGTCCCTGAGAGCCTCCAGAGAAAAATGGAGCCCTGCTGATACCTTGGTTTTAACCCAGAGAGATCCATTTTGGACTTCTGACCTCCAGAATCTTAAGATAATGAATACGTATTTTTTTAAACCACTGATGTGCAGTAATTTGCAACAGCAGCAATGGGAAACTTACACTCGTCATCATAAATACCACAGAATAACCAGCACTGATTGAGGGGCCAAACACAAAACTTACACTCGTCATCATAAATACCACAGAATAACCAACACTGATTGAGGGCTCTCCATGTGCCAAACACAAGCGTCCAGATTCCTGGGCCTCATCTCCAGTACACTGGGAATGAAACACTCCCAGATAATGCTGATGCTGTCAGATTATAGCAGTCTTTGGGCAGCACTACGCCATTCCGACTCCGGTGGCCTCACCGTAACCGCAGTTTGCCCAACACCATATTACTTAGGCCCAGACATGGAAAGGGCATTTATTAAATGCTAGGTACTTTATCAAGTACTTTACAATGATTACTTTATTTAATTTGAATAATAAATCTATGCAGTAAAACAACAATTACCATTTATTTTAGAAGAAAAGAAATTGGGATGTAGAGAATTTAAATAACCTGCCAAAGGTCACTTAGCTATAGTGTTATGGGCAGGATTTGAATCCCTATACTAAACCTTCAAGGCTGCCTTCTTATCAGCTCCATTCTATGTTGCCCTTTCAGCAAAAGTAAAAGTAGAAGCAGAATCTGACTGTAAAAATAATGAAAGAAATCTCAATTTTGTCCTAAAATAAAACATGGCTGATATTTAATAGGTTTCATTAACAAATGAATAAAACTTGGCATTCCGCACCCTGTCTGTATTCCCCACTCCAATTCCCTCTGGCTATTATGAATAAAAGTCTGTTATGCTTCAAGGCTTAGATCAGAAGTGGTCTCCTACATAAAGCCCCTTCCTTGATGTGTCAGCTTTTCTAGCTTAAATGTTTATCTTGGACCACTCTTGCCACAAATATCAGACTTTCCTGGTAGAGATTTATGTACACTTATCTCTCACACAATATACTTCAATGACTTACAAACTAAAACATATCTTAACCTACTACCTCATAAAATAATAAAACAACTAATCTAAATTATTATTTAGCATAACTGCATTAAAATAACAGATAAGAACAAGAACTTAGTATGCCAACAACAAGTAAAAACTTGTTGAAGAGAAGAATACACAGTTTGATAAACAGTATTTCAGGTATTAATAACATAGCATGGTGGTTAAAGTTAAGAATTCAGACTTGTAAGTCAGACTGCTTGGATTTGAAATGAATCTGCTTTTCACCACTTGCTAGCTATGAGAGCTGGAGAGCTCTCTTTCTCACTCTCTCTAACTGTTGGTAAAATGAACATAACAGATCCTACTGTAAAGGGTTAATATGAGGATTAAATGAAGTACTAATATTTATAAAATGCTTAGTTTGGGGTACATAAGGTACCAGCAGGATATATAAAATAATGTTGAGTGGTAAATAAAAGAAATAATTTTGAAACTCCCTCATGGTGCTAACTATAGACTAAAAAACACACTAGAAGCCTCATACAGTAATAATGTCAATTCTTTAACATTAAGACGTCTTTCAAATTTCAAAGTTACTTAAAATCCTGTATTTCCTGCTTAAAGACCACTCTTCTAATTTAACCATCTGGGGAAAAATGCTATTTCTAAGATAAAGTAAATAGCTCAGAATAAATTCTCCTCAAATGCAATAATTAATTAGAAGGATGACAGTGATGACCAAACTCAACACCTGCTGTTTATAAATAGCAATGTTTTTGTGCATCTTACCAGGACTCTATTTACAAAGTTAAGGTTTTCATTTGTAAGCTTCATTTTAAAATGTCAACAAATATATAAGGTTTTCTTTTTCATTAAAAAATAAAAATATATACCATTTAAAGTATGTTTTAATGCTCTTTGTAAAGGGTTACCATAGTCAAGGGCTGGTCACAATTCTAAGGTGCAGTTTTTTTGGCCATTTTTCTTCTATTCATCCTAATTGCTCTTCCTTCTCTCAAGTTACAATTTCCTGCCTTCTCCTAAGCTCTAGCCCTCATTGTGCTGCCAAGTGTAGCCCCCTTCTTATTTTGTTTTGTATCAGCCCCTGTTATCTTTTTCCCCACTTTCACAGGTATTTTGTATATAAGATTCTGCGTCTGCTACTAAATATTAGAACAGACCACGGTTTACTGCTGTGCCATAAGATGACTTGAAATAGCTGGCCATTCCTGCACTGACAATGCAGGTCTCCATTGGAACCCCTAAGCTAGGCAAATCCCTCAGAGCCTTTGGTCAGGTGGGAGTTCATCTGGAAGTTTTATTTGCAGCCTGAGTTTCTCATTTCTGTATTGTGACATACTGTTCACAGGAGGGTATTCAGTCATCAAATGAGTTCACAGTGAATAGTTTTTGTTTACTAAACTCTGGAGTTTCCTACCTCTACATCACTTCTAGTTTGAATTCCACAGTTATATACGAAGCGGTGATGGAGAAGTGGGCAGAAGGGAAGGGAGTGAGGAGCAAGGCACACATAGAAGTGCCCGGAAATGTTCAAGACTCTTTGGAAAGCGGTTTCAAGCTTATGAACCCCATTTTGATCCTGTACCTTCAAATTTACTCTGGCAGCTTTAGAATTTGAGAATGTGAAAACTTCACACTCTGTGGGAAAATTGAATGTTTTTTGGACTATGGAGAGAGTTAAAATCTGAAGAATTTACTAACAATGATTACCAACCACAAAACTGCCCAGTTGGATATGTATTTTTTAAAACTGTTTTTATTAAATGTCTCATAAATACAAAAAATGGGTATGACACAAAGAATATCAATAGCACAAAACACTTAGGTACTGATCACGCAGTTTAAGGGAGTATCATCATTTTTGAAGGTCCCTTTGCATCATTTTCCAGTTTGAACTGATAACGCCCCTTCCCCACCTTAGAGGCAACCTCTATCCTGAATTTTTGTTCATCATTCTCTTGTTTTTCTTTCTGCTTTTCCCATATACAGTCGAATCTCTTAAAAATATAGTTTTATAACTTTTTTATCTTTACATAAATGAAACATTGTTTTCTTCAGTTACTTGGTTTTTAGCTTACCATTTTGTTCCCGTGATTCTGTTGCTGTAATTCATTTATTTACTCCACTGAAGGAATGCATGACTTTTGATGGAGAGCTGGGCTGATCCCAGTGCTGCTGTGAACACTCTCATATTTGATGCACCGTGTGAGTTTCCTCAGGGGTTTTTAGGCCACATGGAACACACATCGTCACCTTACTCCCTGGTCCCCATCTGTTTCCCACAGTAGATGTGCAGTTGCCTTCATTTCCTTAGCAACATCTGTTATTATCTACTTGGTCAGTTGTGCCAATACAGCATGTATGAAACAGATTTCACTATGTTTTAACAACTGAGTTTCATCTAATTTTCTGATAAAATTTTGCATATCAATCCTCTGTGGTCATATCCTTTTAACACATTGTTAGATTTAATTTCATAACATTTATTTATGGATTTTGGATCTATATCCCTAAGAAAGAGTTTGTGGCTGGCTTTCCCATATTATTCTCTCCTGATTTTGATAGCAAAGTTATTTAAATCATTTAAAATACATTTAGAGTTGTGTTCGTTCCTAGGGGTGCCATAAGAAAGTACCATAAATTTAGTGGCTTAAAACAACAGAAATTTATTTACTCAAAGTTCTGAAGGCTGGAAGTCCAAAATCAGGGCTTGACAGGGAAGTGCTCCCTCTGGAAGCCCCTGGGCCAAACCTTTCCTTGCCTCTTGCAACTTCTGGTTCCTCTGGGTCCTTGGCTTGGGGCTGCACTCCTCTGATTTCTGCTCCATTTTCACATGGCCTTTGCTGATACCAAATTCTGTTGGTTTCTCAAATTCTTCTAAAAATATCTATTTCACTCTCATCCTTGAAAGCTAATTTAAGGAATTCTACAATTCTAGACTGAGAATAATTACTTGAGCATGCTAAAGGGTGCTTGGTCAGGGCATCAAGTCTACTATAATGCTGGAAGGAAAAGTGTCTAATCAGTTGCAACAATTAATGTATAGGCCACAGAGTAGTATATTTTTGAAATTTCATGTAAAGAAAAGCTACAGGAACTTTTCAGTTCTCAACATGGGGATCTTGTCATGACTCCATTTTGTAAAAGAAAAGGGGAATCAAAGGAAACTTCGAATTTTTTTAAAAAATGGGAATAACCATCTCAGTGTACTTACCATGCTGCTTAGATTTCTTTTTCTTTTTTTTCTTCTTCTTCTGTTTTGGTTTGTAGTGATCTTTGTCTCTCTTCTCTCTTCTTTCCTTATCCTTTTCTTTTCTCTTACCTAAAAGATAATAGCGAATACTTCAGCAATCACGACTGATCCTGAGTTGTTCCTTTGTGGTTAACCTAAAAGCAGCATTTATGTTTTAATCAGCTATTCCAGTCACCTGCCCAGAGTGGATGGGTTCAATTAAACTGTTCATGTCATGACTCTGGAAGTCCTGATAAGCTTATTGGACTATAAGGGGGATCTTCATTAGCAGTGCTGAGAAATCCCAACTCCTGATACCTTAAAGTTAACACAGACAGTAGTTAAAACCTTTCAATGAGTAATATTCTCAATTTTCTGATGTGGTAAGTAGTTAAACTCCATAATTTACAAAGGACCTGAATGAAGAGACTCAGCATTTCCACATATAATTTAATGAGAGAATAAATTAGGAGATTAAAAAAAAAAAACAAAAAATCTGATGGACTTTTTGCTTTGGATAAGCTTTAAAAAATAATTAAACCAATTTATAAACAACTCCTCCAGTCTTTATTTACATTCTCTGTGTGTTTAACAATGAAGGCTAAGAACATGAGGAAAAAAATGTATTTCATTAAACTAATTTTTCCAAAATTGTAAAGCATTCTTTTCCCTAATCATATGTACTTAAAAAAATAAATATTAGAGCAGTATCCTACATTTCAAATTAAATCATCACACATATCCTACTAGCTATTGCTCCAACTCACAATGGTTTAGCCTATAATTTATCAAACATATTTGACCAACTTTCAGTGATTCAAGCTCCAGTTAACTAATCTACAGAATATTTAAGACTATCATCCATTATTTTGTGACATTTAGTCATTACAGCACAGAAAATAGAAAATATAGCAGAAAACTCAATAACATTTTTGTAAAGTATAATGAAGAAGAAAGTGTGAAAAAATTACTATTTTAATCTATTCATTCTCTAAAGTCTCAACAATATTAAATCGAGGTCTATTTTTGAATAGCCATAATTTTGACTAGGGATGATCATAAACACCAAAGTTCCTTCAGAGAAAGCAAGAGACTCTCTTGATAAAAAAGTTACATATAAAACAAGATATGTGTTTAATAAGTCACGTATCTGGAGCTGACTAACACTAGTAAGAACTAAAACAGATGATCACTTACACCTAAGGAAGCATTAACTGGTAAAGAGTAAGGGGCAGACTATGTCCTCCCTCTCTGTCAAGCTTTATAGTCTTTTGCTTAAAGATTACTTTCTGTTCATACCAAATGCTGTTGAGCTTTTTTCTTCCAATTTCACTTTTTTTTCAGTTTTCGATATTCCTGTGGGTTAGGGGAAAAATAAGTAAGTTTAATCAGAAAAACTTAAAAGTATGGGACAATATTTTACATTACAATTGCTCATAAAACTCTATATAAGACTCTTTTTCTCCTAACGGTCTACATGTTTTACTGCCTGAACTGGTAACAAAGCAGTGAGATTTCTTACCTTAAAAAACAACCAAAACAATAAATTAAATGAGATTTTTGTTATTCAAACTACTTAGGTTCAACTTCTGGTTCCACCACTTACTAGCTCTGCAGCCTTGAGAACATCATTTAATGCCTCTGTACTTCCATTTCCTTATCTGTCAAACAGGAATAAGTCTATATGCCTCATGCAGTCATAAGGATTATGTGAGTCAAAATATGTAAGATGTGTAGTCCCAAGATGGGTAAATATGTAATTTTTTTCATTTTCTCTTTTGTGATAGGGTAATAATTTGAGACTACACTATTTCCAGAAATAGCATAAATATGAGTCTAACCATAAAGAAAAAGTTAACTGTACTAGGCCATCAGTAAAGGTCTACTCTAGCACCATAGCCTTTGGCAATCCAAAAGATACTGAAATTCATCTGAGTAATAGTTCCAGGCATCATTTCTACTTCTGTGACAGTTATGATATGAATGCTATCTGGATTATCAAAATGAAATATTAAACTCCATATTAAAGTATACTGGTTTTCAACAATCTGTATATATTTTTAAAACTAATATTTAAGCTCTTGTGCCTAAAACAAACTTGTACCTTTGAACTACATCATGAATGCACTGTTAGGTAATGATAATAGTCAAAATAAAACTGTTCTGCAAACCATTTTTGTTCTATATATAAATGTAAAATACAAAGACATACTTATACATTAAAATATTCAATCTCAATAAATATTCCAATAAAACATAGGTAATAATAGTCTAAAATTCATTTTTAAACCAATATTGCCCTTTTAATTACTGTGCAGCTGACACAGGTACATTTAATCAATTCATATTCAACCATTCCCAATGCTAATATCTATTTGTGGCTAGTGTTAATCTAAGAAAAATACTACAGTGCATTTAAAATACAATTTTAGTCTACTAAATTATGCTTTAATGTCACCATTTACCAATTTTTTAAGATCATTCTACAACAGTATCAAAAAAGCTGATATTTCACTCATCTTACTTCAAATATTTTCTATCATTTAAACATAACAAAAATATAAAAATACCACTCAAATCAAGTGCCAATAAGGCTCTAGCAAGTTTAAACCTAAATAAGAACACCGATAATCTCCATTTGTTATGACAGAAAAAATGAAAGGGATATCATAGCAAAGAGAAATACAATTAAATTTTCTTATTAGCAAGACTGCTGAACAAATGCATTACTTCTGTTTACTACTTGTTGCACTATTAGAACTTTATAAATTTTATGCAATTTCCTTGAAAACAGTAAAGCATTTACAATGCAAATCATGAGGAATGTGCTTTCCAAATCCTCAGTGGTAGTGCAGATATATTCAGATATATTGCTAACAGTGATCATTGCCTCTTAGGCTCCTACATCTCTGGAGCACTGGATCTCTAGGGAAAAGGTGGAGCAATGATGTTTAGAATCTCCTGGAGTGGGGACAGGGAGTAAGATTAAAGGAACTGCCTTACTAGGCTACTTTTACTGACTGGAATGTGTGCACCCCTTAGGTACTTGACAGACAAATAAAACAGTTATGAACCACCGCACCAGAAACACAGAGATTAACACAGCGGAAGAGATGCAACCAATCCCAGAGTGGGGTCCAGAGAGTGAGTTCTAGATTTAGTTTTTACATGTTCTAGTGGTTTCCAAACCATTCGATTTCATAAATGACAAAATTTCAAAAGTAAAACTGGGGGACTCATAAAGGGTTGTCAATGTTTTACTCAAGTAAGGATATTAAAATAAATATTCGTATATGCAACAGTAGGATTTTAAAAAATACTTACACACAAATAGGAAAATAAAACAGACCATTCCAGAAGTCAACAAGAAAAATAAGTTTAGTTTTACAAGAAGTTCACTATCTCGTCCTTATTTTACCACGTGCCAGAATTTGGTAACCAAAGTATCAGAACATTAGTTTGTAGAATAGTAATTTTTAAACTAAATTTCAGCAACAGAACATTTAAAAAAAATATATAGATATATTAAAAATATATATAGATATATAGATATAGATACAGATATATATTATCTGGCAGCTGAATGCAAAATGCAACAACAAAAACCAAAACACAAATGGAGCTACTCTAGTTAAAGTCAGAGAGGCAGATCTCTGAACCATGCCTGCTTGCATACAACTCAAAAACTAGTAATGTAGAGTGATTTCTCAAGCCTCCTCTGGTATGCTAAACATTACAGATTCTTGTGGCTAAAAAGAGAGGCAATCCCTGAGACTCTCCATGGAAACCCCAGGCTCTGTAGAAGCCATGAACATTTGGTATGAGGGTGGAGGCAACAGAGTCTCCAATTGTAGTTTTGTTTTGAACAAATCTGGAAAATAAATTGAAAAACAATTTAAAACAAAAAGACTTTCAAATAGTAAATGTAAAATTGACGTGAGGTGTTGGAATAAAAATGAAGGCCATTTCAAAACCCGCCACAGGCAGACTAGGTAGAACTGACAATATGCTATTTTGCCATACCAACTTACACCAATCCCAAGACCTACTTCTGTTTTTCACTGGTGATAAAATGTATTATATTAACCAATCCATAATATAATTCATGAACACTCTACAGAAGATTCACTAAGAAGAGTCCAACTATCTTATCTATGATGATAAACCTATACACATGTATTTACTTATATCTACATTTCATTCAAAAACTAAGATGACTTTGAATGACACTGAAGCAAAGCCTAATGCATTTCATCGAATGCTACCCGAAAACTGAGGGGACCTGCTCATGGACATCCTGACGTTACATAAAGGTACACTCTGCATGGCCACGTCAAGCCAACATTCCTATCCATGCTAACTGAGACATGCTGCAATAAAACAGGTAAATGCTCCTTGATATTTATTTAGTAATTTGCTAAAAAAAAAAAAAAAAAAAAAAAAGATGTGTTACTAAAGGTATTTCTTTTAATACAAGAGTAACTAAAATGGCTCAAAATTATATTCATACAACCTACTAATCCCAATTTTGTCTTCACAGTGGTTACAAACAATAAAAGTTATCATCTCTAAAGCTATCTTAAATTGACTTTTTTTTTTTGACGTTTTTAAGCTGAAAATAATCCTATTATATATCACAATCTTTTTTTTGAATAAACATAGACTATCAAATGCCTAATTAATGGTAAGTAAAACATCAAGACTGTAGAGCCAAAAGTGACCACAGACATCATCTACTATCATCTCATCATATAGATGAAAAACTGAGTTTCAAGGAAGCAAGAAGAGAAGGCAGACGGTTTGTCTCTACAGGGTTTTTAAGAGGCTTTACCAGAGGCCTCTTGGGGCAACCTTTTCTTCCTTTACACCCAAGAGTACTTTACACCTCTTCAGGCACTTATATCATGCTTTAAATATTTGTATTTCAGTTACTAGCTTTGTGTCCCTTCTAGACTCTAAGTTTCTGGAGGGCAGATTCCGTATCTGTTCACACTGTGTTTCCTACCTAAAGAGAATTGTGTGACAAGGGGCAACAGATAACTGTTGGCCCAAGGTGCCTGTGAGAACCTGAACCACGAGTTTATTTTTCAAAAGACCACTTTTCAAAAAACTTGATTTACTGTATCCTCCCAGATACTAACAGAATTAAGATTTCCTGAGGCTGTATCCTTATCTAAAATTGGCTGGCTCTGTGAGAAAGAATCCTGATAGTAAAATAAAAGCAAAGGCATCAATTTTTACAAAGATACCAATTACTTGTTTGGTAATGTAGGCAGCAATAGCATTCTTAACAGTGGCTAGTCATGTGGGCATCCACCGCACTAGAAGAACAGAGAGAGAATATTCCAAGTTCATTATCTCTACTGGAAAACAATTAAGAACAGTAGTATAAAATAATTGGACTATTTGCAAATCTCATCAATCCTTTAGCATCAACTGCTAAACTCAGCAGTGTGAATTTATCTTGCTCCCCCAAAAGTAAAAACCTAACCATGTCGAACAATCTCACAGTTAGCAACTAACACCCTCATCATTCTAAACTCCCCAAGAGTTTCAATTTGACAAAAATAACTCAGAAAATGTCTCTGACAAACTGTAAAGCATGTTTTCAATTATCAGTTTTAAAATTCAACAGTAACAAAATTTTCTTTTATAATTAATATGGATACCAACCAAACATACGTGTGTGTATGTATGTGTGTGTGCATATATGTATATATGTATCAAAGAAATAAAAACATAAAAACCTGGTACTTTGACTCTAAATCTAAGAGGACTTGGGGAACAGACAGAAGCATAAAAAATACAGCAAAATGGTCAAGAGAGGGTAAATAACAAAAAGGTTAAGGAGAAAAACATAGAGACCACTGAGAATTTCAATGCAAGTGGGACAGGGGCACAAGATTGTAATCAAAAGGTGTTCAGTTAGAACATGACCTAAATTCTACTACTTTCCTCAAAAACTAAAAATTAAGAGGTCACAGAAACAAATTAGAATTTCACCTCCCTCTATTCAAATACTGTGTTCAATCCTCTAATAAACCTTCAGTAATTAACAATTAAAACTATGCATTTCCTTGCTATAAGCAATTAAAGTTGACAGCTACTGTACTATTAAGCTCATTACACCCAGAAAATCCTTACTCTTCCACAAATTCAAATTATAGCTAAACTCCTCTCTACCTTTTACTTTCCCAGAAAACGATCTTATTTTACTTTTCCAATAGTTACTGCTAATATTTAAAAAGGGAAAGAATATTCGTGTGCCTTCCTCTAAGGTAGTCAGCCATAGTGCCACAAATATGCTAAAAATTCTGAAAAGAGGAAGTTAATAATCTGGTTAGAAGCAAAATCATCTAAGTCAAGGACTTTCATGCACAATCACTACATTGATATTTTGATATTTTAGGATATACAATCTGTTAATGTAAGACTCTTAGTTATTACACAGTTACTTATATTGATCTATATTTCAATACTGTTACTATTATTAGAATACTTTTAAAGAAAAATGTAAATATTTTCACATGTACATCTGAAAATAATTTTCCCAATGGATATACAACCTTACAACTTTAACATGTTTTTCATATATTCAGTACAGTAACAAATGCCAGATCGTAAAAGAACTGAATAAGACCTTTACCAAAAAAGTATCTCAATGGGTCAATGATAACTCAGAAATCTTGTGGAAAAGTGGAAAAGAAAAATCAATTAAGGAAAGACCAAGAGTCAAACGACAATAGATCTGATTTGAGAAACTACAGGAAATGTTTCAAAATCTACAAATATTCAGACTTGGGTATTTTATTTTTTTAAACATGATAAAGAATTATCATGTACAAAGTAACTTCGACCTTTATACAAAAAGTAATAAAAACAAGTATATGTCTCTTAAGTTACTTCAATCATTTTATTTCAACACATACCATCACCAGAAAAGAGTAAGTTTCATTTTATGCTTCATCCAAAAAATGGATAAAGTGGTTTCAGGGAAGATGCCTGTAAACACAACGATCACCAACACCCTTGGTAAAGCATCAACAAACTGCTTTACGTTTTTCTCCAACTCACAACAAACTAAATTCAGACTTCTTTCAAACATCTAATTCCAAACAGTAATTTACCAGAAGTGCATCTGTAAGATAGTATTGGCCTTTTTTTATTATGTGTATTCTGGATCAGGTTATAATTTTTAAAAACTTCTAAATAAAACAATGCACCCACATAAGGGAAACATGAATCGATATACTGTTAGATTTAAAATATCAGCTTGGCAAAATACACATCCAAATGCTTTCGAACTACAATAAATATCATAAAATCATGCAAAAAATTTGTTATTAAGGATGGCTGATTTTACATATTATACTCCTCAAATAACTTTATAGCAAATTTGATTCAATTTGGAGGAATCTGCCCCAAAATATGGAATTATATTTAAGACACAGGCATATAGTTCAGTGTTTCTTAAATATTAAATTCTGTTAAAATCCTTAAACCGAAGTACTGATCCCATTAAGTACTTCCTGGCTTTAAAAGTAAGAATTCCTGTAATTACACTTGGCTCTAATAATTTATATTTAGTAAAAATAAGGATATATAAAGAAGAAGCAGGGAGAAGGAAATAGATCAAGTAACAATGTAAGAAGTACGTATGTCCAGGGCATATGATTGTAACAAGATCACACAAAAGACCTTTAAAACAGAGAAGAAACTCTCCTATAAATGTTAAAGTATTTATGAAAAGGAATTATATAGGAATCAAAATAACGTAGTTAAACCTCAAAATGTTGATACCTAATAACTGCAAGCCTAGCTACTCATCTACTTAAAAGAGCCTTTATTTTTTTTCTTTTACCTGCTGCTGCTGGAGCTCCTCTTCCATCAGCTATTGCTTTGGAAGAAGAATTTGGAAGCATCTGTGTATCCTCTTTTTCTGCTCTGGGACATTCATTATGGTAAGAGGAATCTGAGGCTACTGGTGCTGTAACTTCTGAACCACGACTTAAGTCAAGAGGGAGACAGGGTCCCAGCTTCTCAAGTGGCAAATGTGCAACATCAGGCACTACACAAAATAAAGAGTGTAATATAATATTAACACAGATAAAATGGCTCAGTTACTATCACTGTGAATTAAAGTGTTACATAATTTAAACAGTGCCTGGCACAAAGAAGGCACTCAATAAATATTTGTAGAATAAGTGAAGTGCTTATAACTCCAGAAGATATAAGAGCAGAAATGTCTTAATATTTTAATAATCTTTATCTCTTAGTTTTTTCTTTATCTTCTTTTATGTTTGGTTCTATAGGAAATCAATATACATTACCCTCTGGTACTGAAGATTCTTGCTGATTTTGAGAACTGATGGAGAAAACTTTCCCATCAGTGGCTGGAGAGGGAGAAGAAACCTTTTCTACAGAATCATCAGGCATGGGTAAGGTGGCTAAACGCTGAGATCTTCTTCTCCGCTCACTATGCTTGAAAGGTCTAGGGGGATTCACAGGCTGTGGAGGACCTAGAAAAAGATCTTCAATGTTCACGAAGCAGATACATACCAGGAGCATCTTATAATATTTAAGGAGATAAATGGGAAAAAATGATTCATATTCTTCCCTCTGATGTTGTTACAAGATATCCACAAGGAATGGCATGTTTCAAAGGTAATCAAAGGCGAAAATCGTGACCTCATTCAAAATGAGTCAATCAAAAATTCTAAAATCTACACTCTACTAGAACTGAGAAAATAAAATGGAACATTAATTTCAAGTAGCTCCAACTGACAGACTACAGTTAATTTCTCTAATTGCAGATCGTTGTGTAAATTGCCATTTTTCCTTCGGGAAAATAGTCTCTTTACAGCAAAAGATAAGGAAAAATATATATATATATATTCCTTTTGCTACAATGCAAATCGAGCAACTCTAAGGGAAAAAAAGGCAGGGACACAGATGATATAACATTATAGAGTTAGTGATTTACTTTACACTAATGTAAATAATTTTATCCCATCATCATCCCCCCAAATGGAGTTTTACAAACATGTCTGGGCCTGATTCATTAAAAAAAAATTGAACAAAAACAACTTTGTGTACTTATTGTGAGCAAATAATGACGATATTTAAGATTATGACATTGTGTACTTGGGTTTTTTAAACAACTTGGTAAGTAATTTAGGCACCTTCTAGCAATATAATATAAATATTTGGAAATGTCTTTTACACTTTTAGATATCGTCTCTCTACATGGCATATAAACATTTGACTAGAATAGGCAAGATTATATATGCCAATATATTCATGTTAATTTAGAAAGAGGAAATAAGAACAGTCTAAAAAGACTGATGTTTGGGTATTTAAGAGTAATTTTACAATGAAAACAAAAAAGACATGTTGATAACTAAAAAATATAAAAGAGTAAAATTTAACTGCCATATTGTGGTTATAATACCAAGATATAATTTCCAAAATAAAATGTTTGTTAATGTCATATGACATTCTAGTGACTACTGACACTATTTCATGATGTCATAATGAAATGAAGCTTATTAGGAAAACAACTGAATTATGTTCCCATTCTTTCCACCTATTACAAAGAACAAAACAAAAAAGCAAAACCAGATCAAAATGAAAAAATGATTCAGTAGAAAATATGGCAACTGAAGGAAAAGAGGTTAATATGTCTGATAAAAGTCTTCTGAATGCGAACATCTTTGATTATTCTGGAAGGCACAATATGGAATAGTTCATGAGGAAACGTGTCATATTCACTCAACTGATCATGTATTTCATTTGTCGCATAAAGAGCAAAAAAAAGCATCATTTACCTACTGACTTCAAATAACTGTTATTCGTGTCTCCAACTTAGAATACTAAACTAATATGAGAAACTCAGGGTCAACACAAATCTTGTATTATTTATATATATAGATATATAGGGAGATAGATAGATATACCCATGTGAAAGGTGATTTTGAAAAAGACTGCGCTAATTCTTGAAAAATTAGTAGTACTGAAACAGTAAAATCGTTAAAAAATATAATCACAGAGGCATTTTTCTTTCATTAAAAAGATTAAACTGAAGTCTAGACTACAAATATTATAAGAATGAATAAAATGTATTGCAGAGGGAAGTTATAGACAAGTGAGGACAAAAAAAATCCACAGGAATAGTCTTAAGTAAAAATAGCTATGCTGGGTCTTTTTATAACTTTCTCTTTTTTTTGTAATGAATCAGGCCTCTCAGTATGCTCAGATTATTAGTTGAGGAGAGTCAAACTACAGTGGAATCTGTGTTATTAAATGGTAAGGATTCTCAACCAGCAGTAGTCTCTAAGCAATAAATCAGTAAGAAATGTCTATGGTTTTTGCCCCTGGAATAGTTTCAAGCCTTCCCTATCATATCCACCTGAGTTTTTAAAAAGCAACTTCATAAAAATACAATATAACTACAATCAAACTGTTTCTAATGTATCTTATAGGACAAATAACTATTTTTTAAAAATCTGTGCTCACTAGTTTTATTTATCACTGAAGAAGAAAGCTGAGATACAAGCGTCAAATCCTCGACTTGTATTAATTCTGGGGAAAGTGGTGATTTAGGGGGTTTTATACACCCAGAAGAATCTCCAGATTCATGTTTGCATTTCTTGCTGCGAGCCTTCCCTGAAGACAAAGTTGAGGATAACAGTGCAGGTTTCTGAGTGTTGGCAGAACTGCTAATGTCAGCTTCATTTTTTTTCTGACTTTGAGGTTTAGGTGAAATCGCCTGAATAAATAATAAAAAATTGATATTTTTATTTTGGCTTCTTCATTTTTGTTCTTGTATTCTATTTTGACTGTTAAGCAACTTTAGTATCCAGAAACATTGTTAAGCAACATATAACATTTCTATTACAAATGAAAAACCAAAAAGAACCCCACAAATTATTAACTAAAAGTTGAATAGGCTGTCTTTAAAGGGATGCTGTCAACTTTCAGTCTAAATTCATTTTTTAAAATATATTATTTGTAATATTTTCAGAATATAAAATGTTATCTTACTGGACAAATATTTTCAGTATTAAATAGAAACATACCCCTTTAGGAACCATAATTGCCAATGACAATAATTCGAAAAATAAACAGCATCTTCATGTTTTAAAGGATTAGAGGAATACTTAATTTAAGCTTTTGACTTTAGATGTTTTCTTATAAAATCATTTCTTTTATTAAGTTGAATGTGAAGGTCTAAGTAGACAGTTTCCCTTTAAAGAAAGATCTGAACAGGAAAACAATGACCAAATTAACAAAACATTATCTTTAACTCATTTTAGCGCTGAAAGCTAGAGTTTCATAAGCACAATGCATCATGAAATCAGAGCCACCAGCAATATAGAGTTAAAAGACTAAAAAACAATACAAAACAAGCAACAACAACAAAAAAAAACCAAAGAGATAAAGTGTAAGTTAAAAACATTGGATTTAAAAACAAAATACGTCGCATTCTTAGATGAGAGTTTTTACCTTCTTCCTGCCAACTGATACTTTTAAAAAAAAATTAGAACTTTGTCAGTTCTTTCATAAAAGAATATTTTTATTCATTTGGCTGTAAAATTTCCTACATATGTTAAAATATGTGTGAATGTGTCCATTTTTCAAAACAAGAGAAAATAGCTACATTGGATGAATTTGTAATCTATGGTGCTGCAATACCTCTATCTCTTTCTGATACACTTATCTGAGAGCAAAATATATAATATGCATTTTTTGAAAATCGATTCTACCATAGGCCTTTATAAACAGTCAAATTGCTAGCACCATAAACAACGTGCTTGTCCCCAAGAAATCTTTTTACTTTCGTATCTTGTGGAGAATAACTATCAGGTCTACTGTCTGCAGTTCTCTGGAGTATGAAAGATCATTTTCTGGGGACTAAATAAATAAATAAATAATTCTGTTCCCACTGAGACACAAGTCAAATTTTGCTGGGGAAGAAAAGTGCGTATTTGGTATTAAGTAGGGCACCTTGAATGCTCTACAGACAGCATGTTGGACATACCATATAAAAGGCCTGGTGTCAAGTGTCCCATTCATTCAGTTGTCATCATTTCTCTGATTGGATTTACTCATTATAAATGTGTATAAGTGCAGATTAATTATTTGAAAAGGTACTTCACAAATGGATAGTATTCCTAACCTTATCATAAAAGGTGTTGCCAGAAAAGTAATTAGAGCCATTACTTGTAAATAAACAATTTTATTGTTCATCTTCACATATGTGAAAGACATCACTACAGCATCCATTACTCTCAAGTTACAAAGTTATAAAACAAGATTTTAAAACTTAATATCTTGATAAGGTGCTTAACTTCTAAACAAGGAAAAATTAACATTGTTTTTAAAACTTACTGAGTTATTATGCATCTAATGCAAGTTTTATCCAAAAGTAAATATAACATGAAATATCCCTAATACAATAATCTATAATTAATAAGCTGAGAATTGGGGTTCAAGACCACAGAGTTTGAATTTTTTAAAAATATAAATAAGTCCATTAGCACAGTAAGTTTTGACTACAGGCCTGTTATCAGTCGATGTCATGAGTGACATTACTTCAACTCATTAGGAAACAGAGGTTAGTAACAATCAATACCTCTCCTTTAGGTCTATTGCTGATACCAATTGAGATATAATTAAAAGCTTTATAACTCGGCTTTTTAACTATGAAGCGAGGCTAACACATAGGATAAAAATAAGTGTTTGGTTACAAAACATTTTCACATTGAAGTCAACCTGAATGACAAATAGAAAATGAGGGAATGGCGTGGTGTTCCTTAAAATCTAAAATAATTTACAAGGTTTTCATTAATGATTGTTGGTCTCTTTGTTACAAAACTGGCAAGGACTCTCAAAATTTTTAAATTATGAAAATAGAAACAGCCGAGTTACACCATTTTCCTTTCTTTCTTTTTTAAATTCAATTTCAAAACGTGGTTTTCTGTACTTTTCTCTAAGATAGGTACTGCCCTCTACACTAACTTCCACATTTAATAAGTACTTTTCACAATCACATTCACCTCAGCAGGATTGTGCATAATCAAAGATTGACATTGTAATGAATTTTCCAGAAACATTTTATTACCCAAGTCCCTGATTTATCGCATTCTGAGAATACCATAAACAGTGGTGAAAATACAAAATATTGTTATATCTGGGACGTTGAATATAGTAATACACAGTAAAAAAAGTTATTTAAAATTTGGTTGATATATTGACAATAACGGCAAAGACTTAACCGTTTGATGATCACAGAAAATCAGAAGGTATGATTCAATGACATATTAATCAATTTAAAAGACCCATTGATTTAATACAACATTAATGGAGGCACCAAAACAACGCATTGTTATCAAATCAGGCCTAAAATAACCCTGAAAAACTCAATACAATATCAATTAAATTTGGAATAGCTTTTAAAACGCATCTAGAGGAGAGCAAAAGATACTCATTTTAAAGACTTCTTTATTAGGCTACTAATAAAGAAAAGTAATACAAAAAGGATATATTAAAACTACATTAAGGCTCAGATTTTAAAACAGGAGAACCAAGGAAATCCAGTTATGGCTATTACTGCGTTCTTATAGTCTTACAGTGCCTAAGAAGTTAAGCCCTTAGAGAATGTAAAAGCATGCACAGTTCATTATGTACAAGTATTGTGGGAATCTGAAGGTAGCCAAGGCAAAATCTAGCAACTGCAACCTTCACTTTTAAATTCCTCTATTAGGTGGTTTAAAGACAGACCCTTAATAGTTTTTTAAACTCTCTTTTTTTGTAGTTATTAAAATATACATCCTAGCAAAAATGTATGGCTCATTGATCAATTCATAAAACACATAGTCAGTCTAACAACACCAATTGTTACAATATAAAAGAAACTTCTTACAAAAGAAGTTTTATTAGATGTCAAAAAACCCTGTTTTAACTCACAAATGGAAAGTATTTGTGTAAGGGTCTTTTTGTAAGCTAGTTAAAGGTGATCCAGCTGGAAGCTTATACCCTGGGATGCCTGTCTCCAGGCCTTCAAATTTTGGAGACAAAGGCTTTAATGTCAGTCTATGAAATCAAACACTAATGAAGTCTGTAGTTATCTGTATACCTTGGAGAAGGCAGAGTTAAAAATATATCATCAATTAATTAGCTTCCTATTCCCATATCTGATCAAAAGGGGAATTTCAATTACGTAGATATTAGAGCTCCGTGATCATTCCAGTGGGAACCCTGAAAAAAATCAAATGCTACCATTTCATACCTGCTCCAGCATTGGAGCTGTTTCATTGTAGTCTTCCTTTTTTTCAGCACCATCCACCCCAACAGCTTTGGATGCCAACAAACCTTGAGAAAAATTGTACAGAAATTGCTTATTAGAAAAAATACTGATTTACACCCTAATTAACTTTTCAAAAATCTTAGCAGTTGAAATTTCCTATACTTTTTAATATATAGGAAGTAGTCTCAAATGTTTTCTTTTCGAAAATATAAATATGCTTAATAATAAGCCAAGGGACTGAATCAGAACTTAAGAGTTGTTTACCCAGTTGTGTGGGTTTTAATATTACTCAATGAAATCACCAAAAACACACACTTGCACACATACATTTATTCTGTAAAAAGTTAAAATTCTATGTCTTCATGTCCAGATTAACGTTGCTCAGGTTGCTAATACTTATAATACAGGTTTTGTCTATACAACTATAAAAACAGAATAAGAAGAAATCCTTCCAAACATCTAGAACATAAAATAAGATTTTATGTTGTTTTAGTAGCTAAAAAAGCTACCAATTCTTAAGTTCATTCAGATCCTTTTAATCTACGCTTTATGTGTGCCCAATTGTACCTCATCTTCTTATAAGAGTTTAAACACAGAGATGGATCTATTTTATATTAAGGGGAAAAAAGTGTGTGTCCTTCCTAGAACATCTGAACTTAACATTATAGTTTATTTTGTCATTTTGTCTATAAATGACAAAAATTTTTAGAAGTCCCAGTTTTCTTCTATGTATGTCACTAATTCTCAAATTTAAAAGACAGAATAGGCCAATGCGGTGGCTTATGCCTGTAATTCCAGCACTTTGGGAGGCTGAGGCAGGTAGATCACTTGAGATCAAGAGCAAGACCAGCCTGGCCAACGTGGTGAAACCCCGTCTCTACTAAAAATACAAAAATTAGCCAGCTCGGTGGCAGGCGCCTGTAATTCAAGTTACTCAGGAGGCTGAGGCAGGAGAATCACTGAAACCCAGGAGGCAGAAGTTGCAGTGAGCCGAGATCCCGCCACTGCACTCCACCCTAGGTGACAGAGTGAGACTTCGTCACCTCCCCCCAAAAAAAAGACAGAATATTTTATTGTAATATATAACTGTATCAATTTGAATCCCAAGACATTAAAACTCTGCTTTAATAAAATATAGGCATTTACTTGGTTAAAATTATTTGCTAAGCCTGTCAGATACCTTCAATGAAGTCTAGTTTATAAGCTTTGTTTAAGGCCACCCTGCTCATAAAAAGTCACCAAAATTCATTTCTGTGTCATTTCAAAGTTGTCAGTTACCTTCAATGAAGCCCAGTTTATAAGCCTAGAACAAGTATTTGTTTTTGTTTATGGTCACGCTGCTCATGAAAGGTCACTAAAAATCATTTTTTGAGTCATTTCAAAGTTGGCCACACACAAACTTCGCTCCAAAGGAAGCATGTTTAACAGCTGACAACTTAATAGTAAACTGACTACAGCAATTATACTACATACATTACAGAAGCTGTCCACAACATATTTAACAGGAGAAAAATGGTGCCCCCTCAAACACAGTATGATGTAGAGGTATCCATGAGGCAACATGTCTTGACTTTATCAGATAGCTACCCTAAAGAAGTTAAGTGATCAAGGTAGGAATTCACATATTAAAATTATATTCTTGGGCCCAGCACGGTGCCTCACGCCTGTAATCCCAGCACTTTGGGAGGCTGAGATGGGAGGATCACCTAAGGTCAGGAGTTTGAGACCAGCCTGGCCAACACGGTGAAACCCCGTCTCTACTAAAAATACAAAAATTAGCTGGGTGTGGTGGCACACACCTGTAATCCCAGTTTGGGAGGCTGAGGCACGAGAATCACTTGAACCTGGGAGGTGAAGGCTGCAGTGAGCCGAGATGGCACCACTGCACTTTATCCTGGGGGACAGCGTGATACTCTGTCTCTAAATAAATAAATAAATAAATAGATAAATAATAAAATTATATTCTTAAAGTAGTACTCGAGCAAATTCTAAATTAGGCAAAAGGTACCTAGTACTCAGAATGTACTTTAAAATAAAAAAGGCTGAGTGTAAGACAATGATTTTGATACATCTATGATTAGTATTAAAACTGGTATTTAAGGTCTGGCGCAGTGGCTCATGCCTGTAATCTTACACATTTGGGAGGCCGAGCTGGGTGGGTTGCTTGAGCCCAGGAGTTTGAGACCAGCTTGGGCAATATAGCAAGATCCCATATCTATATTTAAAAATAAGTAGAAAACAACAACAACAAAACCCTGGTATTTGTACCAGTTTGAGATTTAAAAAAAAAAAAAAAAAGCAAAAACCAAAAAAACTACATAGTTTGTTACAGTCTCACACCACATCAACTGTATATAAACAATTTTACAAAAACAGCTTCAATCCTAATTATATTCTGAACATACTGAATATTTATTTAACATTTAAAGTCACATTCATTAGGTTTTTATTCTCCAGCTAATATTCTTAAGGCCCAACAAACTATTGAAATAAAAATAATTAGAAAATCAAGTTGTTCTTTTGCAGGAAACTGAGTAGAGTTCTTTTTCTAAGGACTATTCAAACAGGAAAATTTTGCTATTTAATATATTTATATAATTATATCTTTTACTTTCTTTCCTTTCATATAGGTGGTAGAAATAGTTTTTAATACTCAATAGATGAAACAGATCACAAACTAAAAAACTGAAAATAAGGTACCACAAGTAATAAAAGAAACAAAATAATTCACCCATAACATACGGATTTACATTAGGATATTACAGATCCAGTTTATTAAAATCCCTTTCCATTAATGGTTTGAGAAGGAAAAATAAAGTATTGTAATGTGTTCATAAAAAGTAATGAGATTTCAGAAAAACTACTTAAAATCAGATTTTAAAATGCATACTTGGTTATCTAGAGAATTTAAAAGCCCAAATATGATTAATAAAGTTTTTTCATGCTTTACATTCACATCAACTTACAAAAGAGTTATTAAATATAAACAACAAAATGGAACAAATAATAAAATAGGTACTTGAAGAGACAACTCTGACTACTTCCGCCTTCAGAGGCAGTCCAAAATCTGTTACCTTAACCTGCTAATATTCCAGGAAAAAATGCACTAGCCACAGAAAATGAAAAGAATTAACTGAAAGGAAATTATCAGCAAGTACCTATTAATTATCAATGTATTACTAACAGGCCCTCTTCTAGAAGAATATACCTATGGGATAAAATTGCCCAGTAAGAATGCATTATGCTCCTTCAAGAAATTATTTAAATTTAGGTAAAAGAAGAATATCAAACAGTCATCAGTTCCACCCACCAACAAAGTTACAACTTTCCAATATTCTATATTAGCCATAAAAAATACACAGCTGGTCTTTTCCTGCCAACAGAAATAAGTAGAACAGAGCCCAGAGCTCCCTGGAATGGGAAAGGGAAACAAAGAAAGAGCAAAGTGGTTAAATTCTTGGTCTACTTTTCATCCAGGTATTTCAAAACACAATCTTCTTGCTGGAACTAAGAATCAAATATTCTTGATATTATTATCAATAACATACTACTGGTCAATTCAAATTTCAGGATTTTTTAAACTTTTTAAATTCCTTAAGTTACAAAAACACACCTAAGCTAGCTGAAATTCCAGAAACTCTTAGAGCCTATTAGAAAGAGACCATGCACTAACTGCTGATGTCTTTCTCCTTTGGTCCCTCGATAATCTGCAGTGTAGTCTACTCAAATTCAATTTGTTTGCAACTTTGTCCCAAAAGTATGGACTACTAATTTTCTAAGTAAAATCATTTATTTCAAATCAGTATGCATAAGCCATAAAACAATAGCTATCAATAAGGTACATTACATAATGAAAAATATGAACCAGGAAGTTGTGTGTGTGTGTGTGCATCTATTGCACAGTATATGGAATAGGTATATATGCACATATATGAAATATGTATATGTGTATATATGGAAATATATATGTATATATGTATATACATATATACATATTCCATATACTGTGCAACTATATTTTCAATGTCTACCTACTTGGAATCTTTGAAAAAAGCCATCCTTGTAACATTCTCTATATATAAATCGGGTTTAAAATCATCACATGGTATGTATGTGGCAAAGTGAATAGAAAGAATGATAAATATATGAATTAAAGTTATCCAATAGCTGGTCCACTTATTTAAGGTAGAACTCTTTTAAAAAATAACAAAATAGAGTGGAGAGAAATACATCAGAGCAGGCTGCCATGATCCCAGCCCCAATCCTCTCAGTAGTAAAGGACAAAAAGACACATACAGATGAGCTTGATAAATTTAAAATATACCATAATGCCATAACAAAATTACTATATTAGTTCTCATTTATCTTTATAACCTATAAATGAAATTTACTGTACAAAGGCAAGCCTGAATTTCAACTACTGAAGACAATCTTACAATATCTATGGTCTTTTTGCATGACATAGTTGCAACATGAAATCAGAAATAGATGTAGAAAGATGAACTATTAAAAAGATTATCACACACTTAAATTTTCTGAGTAAATAAAAAGATAGTAATGGCTTCACATTCATAAAATCTTATGCTTTGCTGCTGCTGTCAAACTATAACTTATTCATCTGAGACCCCCGAGGGAAAGTGAAGAGAAAATCCCTCCATGGAAGGGAAGGGTGTTACTAAGCAACCAGTATTACAAACTTGAGGCACATGGTAAAATGGTACTTTCTTTCCCCACTACTGTCTTTTCAAGGCCATAGAGAAATAATGCATCATTGTGGGCTCAGCTGAGTTTTTCTGTTGCAGTTTTTTTGTTTTTTTACTTCTTTAAACGTTGAGCTTGAATCTCCCAATAAGGCATATGTAAGAGTATATTGACTGAAACTATTAAAAGCAAGTTATCCAAATTGAAGGAAAAAAAAACCATGATGCTGGAAAGCTGGCAGTTGTATCATGTCAGCGTCACCTCCGTCTTCTTTGATCTCGACTCCTCCAACAGTGCTGTTTCAATCTTTGTATCACAGGAGTTAGAAATACTACTCCACTTCTGCCCAGCACATAGCACTGGGTTCCATATTTTAAGGCAAAACTGAAGTCTCATGCCATAAGAACAATCACTTAGAGAACATTTGGCTTTCTCCAAGGTTAATAGTTTACAAGGAAAAGGTATAACGGGTTAATTGATTTAAAATATTTCCTCTCCTGGGGCCAAATATGTCCTTTGTCAGACACAGGCATGAAAATAATATATACAAATGGCAAGAGACTAAATATTCTCACCTGCTGAAACCAATTATAATCACCTAGATGAACAATATAAATAAAACAGTGGTTCTAAACAACCCTCAGCTCCAGAGTCACCTTTCAGTTAGCTTCCTTTCTTCAGAAAATGGTCAAAATGTTCAGTTTACATTTATTCCTAAATCTGACCATGAAATCAAGCTTCTTCAAGTTGAAGCCAACAAAGGTTTATACAGCTTAATTAGGCCAAAGGCACTAAAAAAAGGTTCTGTCCTCATAATAAGAACATATGACTAAATCATGAAAGTATTTAAATTCCCCTTTTAACATTTACTCAGAAAAGGTAAATATGTTCACAATTTCTTTTGAAGACTAGAATTACCAGGCTGAATAGACCATGAAAACGGCAGGATGTAGTATGACTGGCCCCAATTCTAATCCTTCAATCCCCTCTTCCATGAACACTAACCAGGCTAGAATTTTCAGTGTTTTGTAACAGCCTAGCACGGCTATTTCCTAAACTAAACTACAAGAAATCATACGGAAATAAGCCCAGATGCTAGTGACCAACCTGAAGAGTAGAAATTAAAAAAACAACAAGAAACTTACAGAAATACTTTCACATCAGAAATTCAGAAATTAACAGATTTAGGAAGTAAATGTAAGTCAGTCATCTTTCCAACTATATATGGCACCATCCTTAAGTAAGACTGGTCAAGTATACGAATGTATAAAAACATTTAAAACCTCAGAAATTGTGTCACCATAGTTGACAAAATAATTCTTCTAGAAACTATTATCACCAATGTAATTTAAAAAATGACTGAGTTTTGTAGCATTCATCCTTATCAACCCTCACAACATCCCTGTGAGGTAGGTAGAAGATACGTGCTATTTTTCACATTTTACAACAGAAAAAGCTGACAGTGTTGAAAGACGCTGACTTTGAAGAACCAGAAAGTAACTGTCTATGTTAACAGGTCTATGACACTAAACCAAAACCATTTTACTTCATTAAAAATAAATTACTCTAAAATTAAACCTTCCATTTCCCACCCCCCCCAAAAAAAAATCATTGTAGTTTACCAGTAATCTTGTTAAGTCGAGCTCTCTTTGCCTGAAATGAGTTGCCTTGATTATTTTTCCTCTTGTTTGATAATGTGCTCTCTGGCTGTGGAAAGACCATCTTTGGAACGTTCTCTACATGAAGTCCTACTTTTAATAGAACACATATATGAGAGTTTATCTAGAATCCAAAATTAAAACACATGATTTTTTAATAGCAAAATAGTAAAAATGTTTTTCACATTAGTTTTTTAAATCTACTACTTGATACAGACCTTTGAAAAACACAAATCCCTCCAGACTAGTATGTTAGAAATAAAAGACAACTAAAGCAGTTATTCTTAAAGCAGTAAGAAAATGACTTACTGCTTTTTCCGTATTACATATGAAGCATATACAGAAGCATATAAAAGGTTGAAGAAAAAACACAAAAGAAAAAATTTCAAACAAAAACCTGCTATCAAGAAGTTACAAATCAAAAGCTCAACCTATTTCTATTCAAGAATACTGAGGGCATCCAGTATCAAGTAACCCAAACTAGACTATTAATTTTCAGGCCTATCTGTAAAATGCTAGAAAAGTTAGCCATCATATTATGCTAGGGAAAAAAGCTTAAAAATTTAATTATACATTCAAAATCAAAGGGGCCAAGGGATTTGACTTTACTACATGAGTTTACCAGTGTCATAAGGAATTAACGTAAGAATGTATTTTGTACCAAATGTTTCACTAGATGTAGGCAGATCTTCCTTCTTCTCTACGTCTGGTGTGGCTATACAAGCTGAAGTTTCTTCCTTCTTTGAAGGTACTTTAAACCACTTTCTCTCATCTTTATCCTTATCTTTATTGCTGTTAGCGCTGGTTCGAGGTTTACTCCCTGTTTTGTTCTTGGCTGCAGCTGCAGCAGCTGCTTTGACTAAAGCTATCCAATCCTCCAAAGGAAAAACACAAAACATGTGAAGTATTAAAAATTAATTAAAATGTAATTACACTAATAAAAATATGTGTCACATTTTCAAAGCTATTTTCACATGTAACCAAACATAAATATAGAGAGAACAATATTTACATGATAGCTCAACATGGTAGGTTATCAAATTTAATAATCGAATGAGTTAGATTGTACAACCTCTCATAAAAATAGGAAGCACATTCAATAACAGGTATTCCAAGGATATATTTTTACAGGAGTTAAAATCTAAAATAGCAGAGGAAACCTATGGCAGATACGGAATACTACATGACATGCTACCTTAGTATTTTAGGGCTCAAATGTTGCATTCCATCTCTTTCCCATAATACAAAGGACTATAAAAGAAGGGAAAAATGCTATCTTGCAATTCTACAAAGACTAAAAATAGTGTATTCCCACCTACCAAATTGCTATTCCTTATTAGGATGAATGTACCATTCAAATTATAGTCAATCTCATAGAAATCAAGAAAGGTATGATTTTTATTATTTTCTAAAGCTACTGAAGTTCAGATAGCAATTTATCACAACAGCTTAATAATACTGATGAAGAAGAAAAGAGCTCCATTGACCAAGGTAAAGCATTAACAGTCAAAACTCCATATTAATTTATCTCCCCATACAACATCCTAGGTCTTTGTTTGGTATCATTCCTCTGAGGTGCAAATATTTATTTTTCCTGTGTTAGTTTGTTGTTAAATATATTTTACTATTGCATTTTTAACTAAAAATGCTTATTATAAAAAAAAAGGTGTAAGGAAGTATAAAGTGGTCCTAACATTTTAATTTTCACAATCAAAATGTTTTTAAGACAAATATTTTAAAATAAATACAAATATCTCTACAAAGTGAATCTGCTGAGACCACTAAGCTTTGTCAAATAGACTACCAGTTCAGACTTACTCAAAATACCTTTAATCCCTAGTCCAAGCAACTAAAAATTTCACAACATCAAATGAATTTAATTCATGGTTTACATTAACAAATATAAGCAAAATAGGTTAATAAAATTAAGCAATGAACAATGTAGATTAACACTACCTTAAAAATACATGGTGAAAACAATAAGCCATTTAAAAAAAAATCTGTATTCTAACTCTTTCTCTCATGACTGAAATTAACTGAAAACATGTGATTGCACTTAACACATTCAATCATCAATTTTCTACTGAACACCCTGTCCTATATGCCAGGTACTAGGCTAAACATTCAGGAGACCGCAAGTGGTAAAAGACTGGTCCTGTTCATAAGTAATTCACGGGTAAATGCAATTAGCTATAAGCCGTGACAAGAGACGTACTAGAGAAATAAACAAAATACTATAGAACAGAAAAGAAAAGACTGATTTTGACTGAAGAGAAAGACTAATGCAAAGCTTCAGGGAAAATGATAGATGAGCTGAACCCTAAAGGTAAGTAGGAATTTCCCAGGGAAAGCGGTAGTGGAAAAGGAGAAAAGGTTACTCCAAGCAAAAGGAAAAACATTAAACAAAGGCCAGGAGTGAAAGTGTACAGGAAAGTGAAAGAGCGATGAAAGGTTCAAGGAGCAACATGGGTAGGTAAAAGCAGTAAAACATGGGTAAAACATGGGTAGGTAAAAGCAGTATGGCTAAGTTGAGCTTTGAGACTAACATTTAAGCAGTAAGAAAAGAAAGCATCATCAATGAAAAAGAAAGGATTGAGAGAGAACAATCAACAAAGTGGGATGAGAAACAGAGAAACAAGAATAAGTATAATCAGACAACCAAAAGGAAAGTGTTATATGCCACAGAGATCATATGTTTGCAGACCTATTAAGAGTAGAGCATTTAATTCTGGTTCCATATTGTGGGGAAAATGTTAAGTTGTCAGAGTTGCCGGAAAATGTCAGAAGTAATTTCCATCCCAAGTTGTTTTCTACCTCCAATAAAGAAAAAAATTAAAAAGAGACTCATACTGCACCTTTTAAAATCTAAATGCTTTTTAAATGCTTTTTAATCATACGACTTGCATGGGAATCACTGTAGCTGTGTGATTAAAGAATTCTCTCATTGTTTTGCTCTTTTATTTTTACGTTGAGTTCTATTTTGTGTTTGCTTTTATGTTTATTTACATAAATTTATGGGATTCATGTGAAATTTTGTTACATGCATATACTTAGTAGTGATCAATTTAGTGTATTTAGGGTGTCCATCACCCAAATATAGTACATTTTTATTAACTATAGTCATTCTACTTTGCTATCAAACACTGAATCTATTCCTTCTATAGAAAAGCTTCATTGTTAAAAATAACTGAAGTGTGATCTTTCCATCAACTATAACTAATAATGATGTTTTCAAGCTTTTTGTAGATAATAGAATATTGCACTAAAAAGGGCAGTCTTTGAAATCAGAAACTCTGGGTTAAAGGAATCACTTTGCACAGAATAAGCAAAATTTTAAGTCAGTCAGTCACTCAATTCTCTAAGTTCTGAATTCTTCAAATGCGAAACAGAAATATTAGCCATACCTATGTCAAAGGTTCTATGAGAATCCAGTGAAAGAATGTACACAAAAAATGTTTTGTAAATATTAATAGCAAAGGACCTATGAGCCAACCATTAACACTAGTGAGTTACAATGTAACTTTTGTATCAGCACACCCTCAGGAAGAAGAAATGAGAGAAAAGACAAGTACTTCTGTTACAAGCTTCCAAATTAAATATGTAATGGCTCAATCTCTCATCCTGTAATTACTACTGCTCTTATTAGAGTAGAAAACCAGAAGGAACAAGGAGGTATCTCATAAGATGAAGGAATCAATCACCCTCCTATAATATATGTCAGTTTCATAGCTATTTATGTATCAACATTACCATGCCACACAAAATTATGTGGAAGAAGAAAAAAATGTAGGTAGGGAGAAAAAGAGGGGATCTTATTTTGGGCTGTTAACATGTCTACCTTCTTTCCCAGTGAGAAAAATGTCTACAAAGAAAGTATTAGAAGGACTACAGCTCACATTGCACCCACTATAATATTAAAAGCTCTTTAAGGTGCTCAAGCTAACCTCTTAATGCAAGCAGAAGTTTATCCAGTATTAACCAACTGGTTCAAAGTCAAAGACAACAGAATTAAGACTTATTTAGGCTTAAGAATATTAATTAATCTGGAGGTTTGAATATGCCAAAGTGTTATTAATGTCACATTTTAGACAGGTTCAGGAAGAACATTTCCACAGTGCATTAATTTGATGCACTATTCTTCGCTAGCTTAATTTAAAAATTATCTTTATAGAGAAATTCTCAAAGTCCTCAAAATCTTGCGGCTATATTACGCAAGATAGCCGCCCCCCGCCGCCCTTAGCTTTGCCCAAATAACACCTGATTTGGCATATTTCCTTGATGAAGGCAAGTCAAAAGCTTGTTGGGAAAAAGCAACTCATAAAATGAGAGTCATTTATGAAACACAATTCTACAAATATTGTTAACATTGCTGTAATTAAGAATTCTAAAGAAAAAATGAAAAATATACTAATATAAAAGAAATATACTACTACCCAAATATTATTTCAATTGTTTTGTATCTTGGCACTGATCTTAATGTTACAATGCATCATAGTGTGACTAAAGAATCACTATTTATTAAAAACAAACATGCATAACATCCAATAAATTTAATTTTTACAACCTGTAATTTTACCACAAACCAAATTGGCTCAGTGTCTCACTTTGACAAAACAAAGTTTTAAGGCAATAATATTAATGTCAATTCATGAACATATCTGATCAACCAGAATAACAAAATAATTGTTTTAAAGCAAAAAAAAAAAAAAATTGAGACTTTTGTTTAACCAGGTATATACTAAACAATGTTCCCAACATTTTAATCAATCTATGTAGTAACCAAGAAATCACACCACTGAATGCTTAAAAGAACACTTTATTTATACACACATGTGGGAAGACACAAAGCCACCGCCTGATCAAAAGCATTTTTATTTTAAATTGCATTTACATGTTGATTAGAGGAAATCTGCTTGCTAATCATTTCATAACTAAATTTTTGAAAACCAGGCAATTTAAAACAATCACACTTATTTCTTCATGAATGTTTTTAATGTGGTAGTTATACATTTCTAGAGCACTAAATGTTTATACTTTACTGAAGCTGACCAGGTAATTTCAATACATTTCAGAATGACAGTTTACACCGCATGTTATGGAACAAATATGTAGCATATTTCCACATTAGACATTTTTACAGACTACTTTCAATTTCTTAAAATTAATTGTAGGTCCAGGTGCTGAAAATCCCAAATAACAGCAGAATATAAAAGAAAATATTTTAAATTTCTAATGGCACCTTTCTTTCCAGTATTTCAGAAAACATAGCCAACAAATGAAATTGTGGTTTTACCTCCACCCAAGATTCTCCTTCCAATGCTTACCGTCCATTCTTGCTTTGAGCAGTGACAAAGCATACAATACACTGCTTCCATCATATGACTCAGAGAGCCCTATCTGAAACAGCCTACAGAGTGTCAGGTAAGCGCCTTTTAAAGGAAGATAAATGACTGATTTGTAGAAGGAAAGAAGAAGATAAGAACTCAATGTAAAATTTTGTATTAAAAAATTTTAACTTTCTAAATGACATTATATACCAGGAAAAACAAAACAAAATTCAAAAAAAAAAGGCACTTACCTCACTTCCCATAGACTGGTTACACGATCCAGCTGGGTCGATAGGACAACACCAGCTTAGTGGATGCTGGGATTTCACCTGGAACAGAAACTAGTGACCTATAACTTTAGCAGGTCTAAACCAAAGAAGCAAAAATCAAATGTATAATTTATTTTACAGTCTAAGCTTCCTTTTCTTGCTGCTATTTGGGGCTATCAGCACATAACCCTACAATTAGTTCATTTAAAAAATATATATATAAATATATTTTGAACAATCACCGTTCAAGAAGATGTCCCTTTGGGTAGCTAGGAATACTGAACACTCTTACCTGCCCCTTAGCATCCTCGGGCATGGCTTTAATGTGCATTCTTTTTAAACAACGGATTACTCCATCATAAAACTGAACTGTAAACGTTCCTGAAACAGGAGCAAGTCAGAATCATTAGAAAATATAATTCAAGTTTACAGCAACACTTGAAATCTAACAAGTAGTGACCTCCATAGATAAATGCTTAGGAATGCAAAAACTACAAATACTCCTGTTAAGGACTCCATCAAGTTTAAGTTTACTTTCTCCCTCCCTCTAAAAACAACTCTGAACTCCTGTTTCCCCTAACAAGTACACAAATTAAGTCTTGATAAGTTAGTTCCATGTAATTCTGATTTTTACTAAGAAATTTTACAATTTTACAATAATTTAAATGTTTAGACTCATAACATAGCTGACAAAAGTAAAATCATTACTTACAAAAATATATATTTCCATAGGCATTACCATTTGCTCTTTGAATGTTTCTTTCAAAAGAAGTAATACAGAGAAGGAGCTGATATGCAAAAAAGATCATTTACCCTGGAAAGGATTATTCCTTGGGCAATAACAACAAACTGGAAAATAAGAATTATAGTTCTAGATTTTAAAGCTAGAAAATATTTTACAAATCAACTAGATAAAAGTCTTCACAAAGTAGCTCAGAACACTGAACTCTAGAGGAAGGCTAAATGCTATACCCAATGGCATTCACCTAAGTGGCAGGTAGCATGGCCATAATTAATATTTCCAATCTCGTCTAGTCATCCATGTCTTTCCTACAAACTCATCCTACTTGAAGGCCTCAAGATTGTTTGTCTATTATGAAGCATATTCACTTTCTGTTACAGACCCCATGCTTTCAAGTCAATATAAACCAGTCCTATTAGAAGATACATAAATTATGTATAATGCCTACTTAAGGAAATTCAAATGTTTTTCTGTCATTTCCTAGATAAATGTTCTTCTACCATTTCCCCAATTAAGGCAGAATCTCACTTTAAGTAAACAGATACTTGGTCTTTATAAAAGAATTATAAATTATAAACAAGAAATATGGCGATCATTACTAATGTCCTTGGGGTTGGCACCAAAGCCAATAATATATATGTGCAAAGATTTTTGTGGGGCGTACTTTGAATAACACCATGATTTTATATCTTTCTATAATTAGCATAATGTTGAATTTCACAGATATAAAGATCTAAATTCAAGTTATACAAACAATTGATCAGGTGAATATTAAGGATGTATGTAAAGACACTAGAAATATTTTGAGAATGCCAAACTCTGCGTACACCTTGCACTCCCATCTTTCCTGCAACTTTCTGTCTTCCTTCTTCAACACAGCATTCCAGAAAAACAGCTTGTACACCAGGCTGTCTGGGCATCAATACCTCTCTGCCTTTGCTCATGCTGTTTCCTCTGTTGTGATGCCTTTCTCCTTTCCTTATGTATATCTAAACCCCACTCCACTCTTCAAGTACCATTCCCAAGATGAAAACTTCCCCAATACTCCAGTACACCCTGACTGGCCCCTTTTCTTCGCTTCTATATGCTATATTACAAATGCCTAAATGTTCACAATTGTTCATTTTGGTTTGCTGTTACATTGAATGGACGGCTTCTTTTGCTCTTCTGATTTTTGTCAAGGTGGGGAGGGGGCAGGACTATCCACCACTTGGGACATACAGATATCACAGTATTAATAGCTTTCAGAAAACAAATAGTATCTGCCAATATTTCAGTATGTGATCACTGAAACTACTCTTGAAATCGCTGGGATCACAATCAGTATCATCACTCTTCCACTAAGGTAAGCTGCATTTTCTATATTAAATGCCTGTAGATGAAAGGGATAGAATAAAGAATGAGGGTGGTTTTGTTCTGAGTGTGTGTGATATGTGTGTACTTGCATCTGCACACACACAGGGAACTTGATGCATGGAACGAAGGTCCCAAAGCTCTTAAAAGAAACTGTTATGAATTAATGTAGAGGGCAATGACCATGTAATTTTACTTCGTTTTGGGTACATCCTATTACCCAACAGAAGAGATCTGACTTCTTCCTTTACTTCCACAAATTGTTACTGACTGTCTACTATGTGCTAGGCTCTGGACTAGACACTCAAGAGCCAACGTGAATAAGACTTGGGAATGTAAGCTCCATAACACAGCTCCACAGAAGTGTAAGTGCACAGGGAAATACAGGCCCCACTAGAAAAGAAGAAACAGCCTGCACACCTGACAACTGAGATGTCTCTCAACTCTTTCTGTAGCGGTAACCAGTGGTAAGAAAATCATAGCCATATTCATGATTTCAATTCATTAAACAATATATTGGATTAAGGTCTTTATAAAGTTATATCATGATTTCTAGCTAGACTACTATGATTTTTATTTTTCCACACCTAACATTCCTTAATATATCTCTGTTTTCTCTTCTGTCTTCTCTTACCTCCTATTTTCTCTCAAGTTTGTTGTTAGATTAAATCCTCAGCTTAAAAAACTCTTCCATGGCTCCCATCACCTCCAAATAAAATTCTAATTCTTTAGCAAGGTTACATGACACTTCATATACCAATCTTTGCCTTTCCCTCCAACCTGTACTCCAGCTATTCTATCATCTTTAAACGAATCTTTCATTCTAAGCAACCTGCAGTTCCTTAAAATGACATGGCATGCCTCTCCCACTTCTGTTATTTTCCACATATTTATTCCACCAGAAAAGCCTTTTGATCACTTCTTTAGCTAACTTAGTTGTCTTTCAAGACTCAGTTTAAAGGAAATGTCCCCTTACTTAGATTAAATGCCCTTCTTGCCAAGAAGCTGTCACTCAATGTTTGTTTCTTTAGTAATAACAATGAATACAGAAATCCCCCTTATCCACGATTTCGCTTTCCACAGTTGCAGTCAACCGCGGTCTGAAAAGGAGTGAGTATAGCACAATAAGGTATTTCATGAGAGAGAGACAAGGGAGAGTGAGAGAGAGAGGAAGGAAGAAAGAGAGAGACCACATTCATATAACTTTTATTACAATATATTGTTTGATTATTCTATTATTATTGTTAACTTCTTACTGTGCCTAATTTATAAATTAAACTTGATCATTCATATACATGTAAAGTATAGGAAAAAACATAGTATATATAGGGTTCAGTAGTTTCCGAAGTTTCAAGTAGTCACTGGGGGTCTTGGAATGTAACCCCTGTGGATAGGGAGGACTAGTGTAAGTGGTCAAGTTTAAGAAATAACTTTAGTAGAAAATTAATGTATTACTGAATTAAACAAACATGTGCAAGTATTCCATAACTTTTTTAAAGGAGAAATTTAAAAAACAAAATATTCAGGTATGTTTTCAATAATAATTTAATTATTAATTCTTACAACTTTCCAAATAAGTCAGCATATGAATTCTGTTTTAAATTAATGATCTGTCCAACGATTTCCCAGTCTTCTGCAACACTAATAAACCTAATTTCTGGGTTACTTTCAACATTTTTGATTACTTAAGTAACTTTGGCTCAGTATCTAATATTCTAACAAATATCCACAAAAAACTACTAGAAAATTAACTCAATTATCTGTAGAAATTAACGATAGGACAGCAAGGAGAGACACAATAAAGGAAATCCTCAAATTGGTAAAAATTCCATACTCTTCCCTCAGAAAATATCCTATGTATTTCACTTGTGAATTGAACTGATTTGAATTCCCCTAAATCTTTAACCTTTCCTCACACTCTTGGGTAGATGCTCATAAATAGAACTTGGTCACAAACTAGAAACAGAGAAGTAGAAATAAGATGCATATGATATAAGCCTGTGAATTGAAAGTTGAAAAATTTTAACCAACTATTTTTGTCTACTAATTTAAACACTACTTAGGTAGCACACCATGTAGCATTTTATTCTAGACACATATAACAAATTAAATGCTCCCAAAAAAGAATACTTACAGAAAATATAAAAGTTATACATGATGATATAACACACACTAATTAAAATTTAAAATATAGTGAAATTTTACTATTAATCTAATTTTAAGTCTCAGATCATTTCAAACACATACCTTCTTTGTTAATTGCTTCAATCTTGGCAGGGTAATAGCGACAGTCTGTCCAACGAGCCAGAACTTCTTCTCCAGCTTTAAAATCCTATTTTAAACAACTTTTAAGATCAATTCCATGTATATTAAATAAGCATTTCCTTAACAAAAACAGGCTTTTGTATAATTTAACAGAATCCTTTTAAAATATGTCATTACATAGCTGGCAAAACCAGCAAACAGAAAAAATCTGCTACTTACAAAGAAATCTTCCTCATCTTTTAGCCCTTCTTTTCTTAGTGCCGGTCTCTCAAGGGGTCGCAATCTATTGCTGTCCCAGTAAATCCACTCATCGTAACGATGACTCCAGCGCTCAAAATGGACCAACATCTTGCCCTCCTCATAGTCAATTTTTTCAATTCGTGATGGATACCTCAAAAATCAAAATGCTTCATATCAAGAGAAAATCCTTATATTTGTACAAAGTATTATACATAGAAGACTTAGCTGAACGTTGCTTACCATTAAAACCACGAACAAAACAATAAATACGTCCATATTTTAAAACTAATCAAAAAAGTCTGCTTGTCTTTATAAATGATTGTCCTCAAGATCTGAATAAATTCCTTGATACACTCCCAGTAGAAATATAAATGACTGCACTGTTTTGTGAAGTAATGTGGTAACATACATCAAGAACCTTAAACATATTCCTACTTTCTGACCCAACAATTCCAATTCTGGAATTATATACAGAAAACATTATTTGTAATAACAAATAAAGTGGAAACCATCTAAATATATGATTGGAAAAACTGAAGATTGTCTAGAGCTATGCAAACAATGATATATACACTGAATGAAATATTATGTAGTCACTGAATGTGGTGTTTACAAAGAATTTACAATGTGGGGAAAATGTAAAAAATAAGCACTCTACTTAGCATAAATATAAATATGTAAATTTTGTCTAGCAAAAAATACATCAGCATGTACACTGTCTTTATATGGCATAAGCTCACTTTCTTATTTTTCTGTATTTATCAATATTTTATAAAGAGCAACAATGATGGTAAGGCTCAGTAAAACCTTAAATTTAAAAACATAAAATATTTCATTGTTCTGTCTTGATGTGTGATAATTCTGTAATTCCAAAATAGGAATTCGTTAAAACTTTTTACAAGGAAAGTTGCTTCGTCATTCTTAATGTACTGTATTAAAATGTTAACAGATGACTCAGTTTTTTTTAAAGCATGATTAAATAACATTCAGAACTCAATAGCAGCACACAGTGGATGATTCAACCATATAGTTTATCCCATATTCTTGCTAGTTTTTGCTAAATTCAGAATCTTTGTTTTCCCTGTGGAAAACTAGCTTTAAATATAAAGTACAATGGACTTTATATAACTTTGAAATGTAGGAACTGATTACTACCTAATTTATAGCTCAATCTTGCTATTCAGAGTTTTTTAGACATTTCAAGGATCATTCTCTGGTAGAGCTTCTTCCATATTTGACATTCAACCCCACTTTGATCTAATGATATTGAGTTCTTGGATTTTCCTCAAACATACATGGCTCTGTGTCAAGTATTTACACATTCTCTCAGTGTCAAGCATTCACACATTTGTGCTATTCTCCATTCTATTCTTTCTGCAGAGCCCTAAACCACTGCTTGTGTGAAGACTTCTCTAACTCCTGGGGCTCCTGCTGCTCTGACTGTTACTAGATTCAAGAAAATATGTAACCCCTTTTATCATGAAAATGTATTAACATTTCTTGAGATAGCAAATAGCTAAGAAAGATGAGGTTAAAAACGTTACTCTGGCCGGTGAGTTTCTGGAGACAAACAGTCATGTTTACTTTTGTAGTCCCCAGCACCTAGCACCATGACAGGACACAAAACTGCTATTCAGGGAATGTTTGCAGGAGTAAGAAGCAGCTTTAAAGAAAGGCAATTTGCTCATTTCTTCAGAACAAAGAAGGCAGTTGACCAAATTATAGCCTTGTTAGATGTTAGTCTTTTGCGGGGAGTAAAAAGAAAGGCATAAAAACAAGAAAACTTAGCAGATTAGCATACTTCCTGAGGTGGACGTGCCTACCCCACCCACTTAGAATCAATGCTGTAATACTTGTCTTTTGCAGTGTTGCTCTGGTTTTGTTTTTGTTGCCCTGGTTTTTAAAACATAAAAATTGTCAATAGCATTAAGAAAAACCTAGAACAAGGTTGTTTTTTATTTTTCAACCTTCACTAGCCACTAAAGTACTATAAAAAGATATTCTATCAATTATAAAAATTATTAAGTTTCTCTCAAAACATAAACACCTCTAATTTCATGTGCTTAATTTGTCTTATCATTTACATTTTGAATAAGAAAATAAGTTTATTCTTTAGGTTCCTTCATATTCTAAATGTATTCAACTCTATATATTTGAAACACTTCTCAAAGTGAGAATAGCCCACAGTAACACATCTTTATTTTCACAACATGACTTAATTCAGTAAAGAATCAGCATCTAAGTGAGTTCAAATAATTTAAATCTGGATTGCATTTTAAAGTGACTTATGGTTTTTCTAAAATATTTTAAATTATTCTGGCTGAGATGCCTGATGCAACAACCAAAATGAAAATTATGTTTTGGGGATCCTCTTTAGGATAAGTCATAGCATGCTGTACTCTCTACATAAGTATCTAGAAACCAATACGTACACTTGGGATGAAGGCCAAGAATTAAATAAGTAACACAAATACCCCAGATTCTTCTCTATTTTAATTTTTATCATGTTCACTAATCAAATTTTGAATCTTAAAAGGTGTTAGAAATATTGCCATTATCAAAAATGTCCAAATTTCTGTTCATTCATTAAACATTTATTTGAACATCCAATAAGACTAAGGCACTTGCTAGGCACTGTTAGTACATAAAAAGGAAACAACTCAGCCAGGCACGGTGGCTCACGCCTGTAATCCAGCACTTTGGGAGGCTGAGGCAGATGGATCACCTGAGGTCAGGAGTTCGAGACCAGCATGACCAGCATGGAGAAACCCAGTTTCTATTAAAAATACAAAATTATCCAGGCATGGTGGCGCAAGCCTGTAATCCCAGCTACTCGGGAGGCTGAGGCAGGAGAATCACTTGAACTCAGGAGGCAGAGGATGCAGTGAGCCAAGATCGTGCCATTGCACTGGGCAATGATAGTGAAACTCCGTCTCAAAAAAAAAGGAAATAACTCCTATCACTGAAGGGTTTAGCTTAGGGTCAGATTAGGAGAAAGAAAGAGAGAAGAATCAGAATATTTACTGTCACATGTATGTCAGGCTCTGTGTTTTTTACTTATTGAGTACCAACTGTTCTTTCTATATGTTTTCTCATTTGATCTTGGTAATCATCAAAGGTATAGAAAACATAGTGTACGTTTAACAGATGAAGACCTGTCCAAGAATACACATGGTGTAGCCAGTATTAAAAACCAAGACTAAGTGGAACAAAAGTCTGTACTCTATGCCAAGGAGAAATGCGATAAGGCCCATCTAAGTGATTATATCACACATAGCAAAACTGGTAAGTGTATACAAAAACTGTATACAAGATGCTTTAATAGTCCATAGAAAATCTGTAATTTACTGAAGGTTCTTGGGAGACGTTGTTTATGTTAGACTTGCTAGGAGACATCTAGAATATAGGCCTAATGAGCACAAACAAAGTGTATACACAGAGCATAATTCATTTACTCAGTGTTCACTAACTTAAAACCATCACACAACTCTGAGCTGGGCAAGCAGCCATGGATTTCAAGAGAAGTAGGATATGGTTATTTGTCCTCAAAGACCTCACGTTCAGAGACTGGAGGAGCACTTAAAGGAAAGAGTAATAGTCCTTTTGGCTAGACTACATGGTAAGTAGTAAAGCAGGTAAAGGAGAATAGTAAGACATCAGATGGGACTTCTTAGCGGGGTTGAAACTTGAAGGGCTACAAAATAGCAAACTAATGAAACAACCGTTTACTCTACAGATAACAGGGAGTGCCTTAAAGTTTGTACTTAATTTGGTTGCCAGTTACATCTCAGAGGAAAAAAATCATAACATCAAGATCTTTGCAATACATGTAAAATGCATTAAATAGTAATTTAACATATAGCTTTGCACAGTGAAGTTATTTCTAGCAGATGGCTCATGGTAATAATGTTTTGATACATACAGTGAAGGAAAAACCCTGTTGAACACAAATGTATTTACAAATGCCTCTGTATACTGAACTACAACAATATTATTTTGATGTACTATTTATGTTTTATTCTAATTGACTGTGAATTAAACATAAGATTTTTCTGATTGAATTTGGAAGATGTAGTGTTAATGTTTTTGTTTTGTCATTTTTTTAAAGGTTGAATCATAGAAAGCTGTTAAATTAAAGAATAGTGATTAGGCCCGATCCCAGACATTTATGAGTAATTTGGAAAAAGATTCAAGAAGTGGAAGACTGAAGTTTCAGAGTTTAAAGAGTCACAGATAAGACATCGGTAACAATGATTAGAGATAAAGAGAAAAGAAAACCACCATAGCTGGCATCTCTCAAGGGTTCAACCGAAAGAGACAGAGAGAAGGCAACTTCACTAAAAGTAAGATTTCTCAGTGCCAAAATTCTACATAGAGCTCTCTTAACCTTTGTATATCACTGCAATGTACCATACAATTTCTGCTATGTACCTTGCCTAATTCCACTTAAAATTCATGCATTGTTTAAATGTTATCTACTTATGCAGAAAATAATCACCTCCACTGCTGAGTCTACCTTGCTCTCTCACATGTCTTGTATACTTGAATCCCAGGAAAGAGTTTACCCTCAGAAAACTTAACAAGAAAAATAATTCACTCTAAAATGGACTCTTTATTGTTTATTTGGCTTAATGGAAATGAAGAGCATTCCAAAATAGAGAAGACTCTAAAATGATTCTTGCAGAATTTAACAGAATTTTCACATACTCAATTCTACTAATCTCAACTGATTTCTTGAGACCCTTTCTGAATTAGTGTGGGACCCTTTTGAATTACTGTCCTCTAATGGCCAAGTCAAACTGTAGCCATAACTAGAGTAGAGCAAAGCCATCACCAAGAATAAAATGTTTTTCACCTTCTCTAAACTCCTATAGCATTTTATTGCATTATCTGATATGTTGTCATTTTAACACTATGACTCCCACTTGTACAAGACTCTTCAGAGAGTGGCAGTATCTACAGATTCTGGACTGACACCATAATCTCGTAAGAACAGAAACTGACCAAACAGGTTAGCTATACTGTAAACATACAGTATCAGTTCCCTGTTGTATCAACTCTTAAGTGTTATCAAAACATAAATATGTTTTGCTTAAAATTTATTTTCGCATATTTTACAGAAACCTAAAATGGGAATTATTACCAGTGAATTCTTATTCTGGCTCACATTGTTAACTGTTTTACAGGGGTAGGTCTGGACTCACCCACTAGATCAGGAGACTAAATTCCCTGAGGCTGCCTGCAAAATGTTATGTGCTTGGTGTAGATGTGTATGGGTATTCTTTTGAGGTGAGAATTTCCAAGTTAATTAGATTTTCAAAGTGGTCCACATTCACAAAACCAGAAACTTTTGAAAGGCAAGATCATTTATTAACTCAAACTGTCAGAGCTTCATTATCCTAGGATAAAAGAGGGAAGCAATAGTGGGCATGCAGCTATGCCAGAAATATAATCTGATGGATTAATTTTAAAAAATTCTTTGCATTCAACGTAGGAACATTAATACAACTAAACATCATTTGCATTTAAGGAATTCATTCTGATTTATATTCTAATTTGAAATATATATCCAGATTTTTATCTGTATTGATTTAAAAAAAAAAGTCAACCATGAGAAAATGACAAGGGAAATTAACTGATACAACCTAGAATCTCCTGAACTTAAGTCAAAATAGAGCTGATAACTACCTCAACGACAGGTTGCAATCCACCAAGCAGGGCCAGAATATGTTGACAAATGCCCTATAGACCATGAGAATTCACGAAAAGATTTAGGATTTAACTAATCATTTGAATAAGCACCATACCAATCAAAATGGCAACATCTTTTTATAAACTGCCTCAATAAGTTATTCCAATTATGCATTTTAAGTAGTCATTTTCTTGTTTATAGGGATAAGCCAATAGGATGTCTAATTCATGTAAATTTAGAAATTGACAGTTCCTCATTCATTTCATTTATTCAACAAAGAAAAAGAATCAAGTACGTTAACATAATTCAACATAATGATAGCAATATAATAAAGACATGCCAGCATACAGAAAGAGTATCTGAACAAGGATGCTCTCTTGGACAAAGTACTTCTTTATGTTTTAAAGGATAGCATGTATGAAATACACCTAAAATATGACTTAAACATAACTAAAATATTAGCAGAATCCTAGGGATCTAGGATTAATAATTCAAAATAGTTTTGTGAATAAGAACTTCATCTATAACTATGGTAGTCATAAAAAATGACTAAAAGATTAGAAGAACTAGAAAATAGAAGGGTAAGAGCTGTCTTACATCTAATTATTAGTAAGAGGATTATTTGCCAAATAACAAAAATTAACACAGAATGCAACCCAAAGCAAACAAAATATTCTTGTATCCTAGTTACCCTTTAAAATTTTTAGTTTCCTGGAAGCACTTTAAATTTACATTAAGCTTTATAATTTTCAAAAATGTTTTCTCATTCACCCATTGATTATAACTGCAGCAATGATATCATCTACTACAATTACAGTATTTTAAATTCAGCACTTTCAGATACTGCATGTTCATTTGCTTCATACTTTAAAAACAATAAACTGAAAACAAAACTCTCTTGATTAATTCAAACTCAGTATTCCACAATGCAATGTTAATACAAAATAGTCTAAAATTTCAAATCATTCAGATGATAGCTTATAGGTCAAAACCATATCTTCTCCAACACTGAAGTGTAAGAACCTCATCATATTATTTCTCAGGTCTTTTCATACCTATTGATCCCCATAATACACATATGGCATGAGCTGATAGTTCACCCTGCTTCCTACTTGTCCACAACTTTTACAACAAAGAGAAGAACAGAATTAGCTATGTCTTCTCTTTTAGAACCTTGTGACAGTACTTTGCAAATTAATGTTTCACTTCAGGTCACTGTATTTAAGTTCCTGTTCCACTCTCCTCCCAACCCCCACCCAGCACCTGAATCCTGCCATGCCTATATTCACTCACATTGTCAGTTCTAACCAAATCAAAACACCTGTACCATAGCCTTTGTACTCACTACCTTCTCCCACCACAAGCATCCATTAAACCACAGAGAATTTCTTTCCTACTCCACTAAAACATGATCTTTCTGTCATGAGTATTGGACTCAAAGTTTATGCACTTCATACAGTTTTTTCAAGTTACAACTATTGTTACTTAATTGTGCTAGCGAAACTCAAAATCGAGCAGGTTGCAATCAGCCAGTTATATTTCTTAACATTTAGCACTTTAAAAAAACTTTACTACAGACAGTTATATTTGTTTATATGCCTACTGATTAAAGTCTGATGAATTTACATTGATTCCTCCTGCATTTGACTACACCTTCTTAAAATAATGAATGTTCATGTTACTGTTATGATTAAAATTAATGTTTAAGTGCCTACCATGTGGCCTATAACATGCATTATTTTGCTTAAATCCTCAAAGAACCCTTTAAATGAAGTACTAATACTGTTACCAGTTTTTAAAGGGAGGTCATGGAGGCTCTGAAAGATTCAGTAACTTGCTCATGTTAAAACAGGTAATGAATGGTGGATCCTTGAACTGAGGTATTCCTGTCCATGAAGACTATGCATTCAATCATTACAGATTCTGCATCTTGCAACTGATGATTTTCACTTCTTATTACATTTATGGCAGTGCTTCAGTATAGGGGATGCTTACCAATTAAAAACAGATAAAACAATATAAAAATCAAATTATTTTATCTATTTATTTTTTCTTAAAATTTTAATTTTAATCTCTCATATACAAACAACATGCCTAAAGTTGGTTTTGTTAGACCAAAGAGTATGGAAAATAATTGTACAAAATAAATATCCTCCATGCATAAAATTACTAAGCAAAGATAAAAGGCTCTTCTGTTTTATTAAAATTTCTCAAAACAAAAGGGTACTACATCTCAACTATGACTAAGTATGAAACATCACATTATTAAAATTAAATAATTGGAGTAAACAAAGTAGCTTAACTTTCATCACGTTTGAAACTCATAAATTTTAAAATTAAGAGGAAATCTAGGATATGATACGTTACAGAACAAAGGAAAACAAAAAGTGACTTTAAAAATAAATTAAATTTGCTAATCTAGGTTAACAAATAAAATCTTATGTTTAGTTTTCAATCCAAAAGTCACAATGCATTTGCCATAATTTTCTGCAATGATAACTAGGTTATTTCAAGATATCCCAAAACTTTTGTGTTCATTCATCCTTTTTAAACCCAACAAAATTCAATAAACTTTGCTGGGTACCTTTTATGAGTAAGTTACTATGTTAAGGCCTTGTAGATATACCATTTCATATAAGTAGTTTATACTTCAGTACCCTCGCTAATCATGATGTACCAGAAATACGTTTATTTCTAATTGATGGTAACTTTTTTGACAATAAGAAAACAGACTTTCAAGATACTCTGAATATTAAGTAAATATCTATATTCTTCCTTCAACTTTACTGCAACAATCCTCCCAAAGTTGAGGTAATTATAACTACTGAAATAACATAATACTTGCATACCAATTTCTAATTTAATAAGAAGTATATTCTTATGTGCTGACTAATGATCTGCAGCAAGAAATGATAGGGAGTGGTCAACACTTCTTTAAAATACACAGTTACAGTAAAAATACTAAAAAACTGGGACCTTAATGAGGAACAGCAGAACTAAGCTGCCTTTTCAATATTCCGTTAATTTCTTTTAAAAATTGTACTACTGATATTCAAAACTTAAAATTAAAACTAGTATTTTCTCCCTCAGCTTAAATCACTTAAAACCAAAATTAAAAACATAAGCATCTGCAGATGCCATTTCTGTCTACTCAGCAAAACTAGAATTGCAAAACATTCTTTTTAGTAGAGTTAACTACCACAAAAGATAAACTGTTTCCCAGCTAGTGGCTTTAATCAACCCCCAACTAAAAACTAAACCATTATCTAATGTGATGTGACAGGGTGAAATCTCGTAACACATACATTCGGCAGGAATGATGTAACAAATAGGGAGCTGGATGTGTGTCATATGTGATGGCTGGACTTCAACCAAATGTCAGAAAAGCAAATAAAACGGTCTTTTCTCTTGTTCCAACCCTTACCACTATATGATCACACACACAAAAAGCACAGCACAGTAAGCCTGCGATTCCTGGACTTTACCCTCATTATAAATGTATGAAGGAGGCTAAGAAATCATCAGGTTGGAGGTTTGATTCTAAAGTAAACTTAGGAGGAAAGCTCTCTAGGACAGATAAACTTGAAATTTACCTACCTTGCTCAAGCCCTCTAATTCCAATGAAAAGGAGTGGCATAGGCTTGCCGGACTTTCAGGGCCCTTCTAGATGCCAGACATACACTCACTACTACAATCAGTCAGAAACTACGGTGGTCCATGAACACTGAGCCCATTTAGTTAACTGGGGCTCAAAGCTTTAGGAAATCTATGTGAGACAATGGGCTGTAGTGGAGAGATCGTTATATTGGGAGCCAAAAGGTTTCATGTCCAATATAGTTATACCCCAAATAGCTCAAACCTCTCCATTTTTTTTCCAAATTATGTTCAGTTTTCTACATTTTTCTCATTTTCTCCTCTCCATAGGTAGTTCAAAACTGCTGGCTTTTTTTGAACTATGACTTTTTGACTGTCTTACCTCCGCTTCAAGTTTGTGTTATTTACCCATCTAAAAGTGTGATTTAAAAAAAAATAAATAAATAAAACCTGTCATTCCTGAATAGGTGAAAATCAATAAAAAGAAATTGAGTTTGGAATTCAATGGCACCTGAAAGATCATCTAAAATGTAAGACTTTCATTTTAAGGTCATTAAAGCAGAGAAATACCTCTCCAAAATCACTAGTTCATGGCAAAATAGCACTTAAAACCCATATTTTATGACTTCCAGTTTAATTTATTTTTTCTAACACTTTTGTTTTTCAAAAAAACTAGGATAAGCAGAAAAAGCTTATAAATCAGAAAAAGTTCTATAAACAATGAATTAACATAAAAAAAGAACACTAGAGCAAGAACTACCTGAAACCAGGTGTGTGTTCAAATAAATAAGTCTTCTCTATCCCTATTTCTAATCATGCTTTTCACATTTGTGGAGGGGTACAGGGAAGCTTTCTTATATTTAGCATTGTTCAAAGGAATTTATGGGGCTTTCTTTTGTGGAAATTTTAAAATAGAAGTAAAATGTTTGTGTACTGGTACAGACCTGCTTGATAATTAAACTGGATGATTCACTTTGATCTTAAGATTCAAAATTTGTGACTAAATGTAAATTATCTCAGACTTTTTAAACAAAACTTACAGATTTCAATTGAATTGTCTGCAAGAAGGGTCCTTAAGCTGGAGGGCATGTGTAAGTTTTCTATGAACTTATGACCATAGTATATAATTCATTTATTTTGGTGTATACATACAACTGTATATTTTTTCTGAGTCCACGGCTGGCATTGGTTTTCAAAGGTAATGACTCAAAATAATAATCATTACTTCCCATGTATAGACAAATGGAAAGAATCCCAAATTACAAAAAGACAAAAATTGCATGCATTTTATATTAGCAAAAGAACCTCTATTTTTGAAGTATTCACCTAGTGTTCCTACAATACTGTATTTGACCTACGTGTTATATTTTAGGACCATTCTCCTACTCTAAATATAGATGACACAACTTTCTCTAGTAGTGTTTTCCTTTGAATAGTTAAATCTAATTAGAAAAAAAGTAACTTTTTATTCAGAAAATGTATACCTTTATTTAAATTAACAAGTATTTGTACTTGCTATATTGCAAATTTCCTTAATTCTCCTATACTATTAAAATTCTGTTCACGAACATCTTAAAAACTCACATTTGCAAATGTTTCACACAGTTCAAAAAACTCCAAATGTGTGAAAACAGCATTTGCCAATTCAAATTTATACTATTCTATTAAACTCTGATACTTGGAGTTATCTCCACAATTTTTAATCTTTCATATTTCCTTTTCTTTAGATTTAGAAGAGAATTAAATAGAAATATTCCAAAAGAGTCCCAGGGGCATAACTCATCTGAATGTTTTAAATTGACTCTACATTTCAAATTTATTTTAAGATTAACACCAGAGCATGTTATTTAATCTCTTGTGTTTTTGTAACAATCGCTTACTGTAGAATAACTATTTTAATTTCAATCAGAAAACAGGAGTTAAATCAGTAGTCAATACCAGTGTGATTTTATCACTTTTCTTACTAAACAATATTCAGAATGATTAGATACTTTAATACTTGCAAGCAAACTCTATAAAACTCTGTGGAAACATGAGGATTTTATTATCACTTCAAAAAGACTGTCTACAACTTTGGAAGGACAAGACAGATGGAAGAACTGCTTGAGCCCATGAGTTCGAGACCAGCCCGGGGAACATAGAGAGACACCTTTCTCTACAAAAAAAAAAAAAAGAAAAGAAAAAGAAAATCAGCAGGTTACTATGGCATATGCCTGTAATCCCAGCTACTTGGGAGGCTGAAGCAGGAGGATGGTTTGAGCCTCGGGAGGTAAAGGCTGCAGGCTGTGGCAAGTCATGATCTCGTGACAGCACTGCAGCCTGGGCGACAATAAGACCCTATCTCAAAAAAAAAAAAGGAAAAAGAAAAAAATGTCATCAGCTTGTTGCAATGACATGTTTTGCCTTGTATGGTTCCAAGTCACTCTCCTGTCAACTAAAGCTACATTTAAAAACTTAATCACTTAACTCTTCAGATCCCCAAAGATTTACTTTTCTATTCTCCCTCTCCCCGGCATTTACCTCAATGCTTTACGATTATGTACCAATCTGCAGAATTTAAAGTAATACATAATTTTATTTGAACCTTAAAAACCAATCTCTAAATAAAAGCCAGTAATGCTGCTTCCATTTTACTGCTAAGAAAACCAAGTTAAAGGCCTTACCCATATTTATAGGATTAATAAGTAACAGTCTAAATTTAAACCACCCGCTTACAGTGTCTTCAATATAACTTCAACTCTCAACTTTCTCCTTCCCCAAATATACTTCTGTATCAACACCCCTATACTCATTTTTATTCTTATGATGTTACTACCTCCCAGAATTTATAAAACCGAATATCAAGGTTTGGATGCACAGAGTCTGTTGTGAAAAACATGATGAAAATAAAAGAGAGTTGACTGCGCTAGCTGTAAACATTAGCATGTCAAAGTCTTTATGCAGATGACTGAAAAAGTTAAAAGAAAATGTTTTTAAAATATTGTAAAGCTATAATATTTTAAAAAATTAAAACAGCTCACACCACTCAGGAGTTATGTTTGGTCAGTGTAGGAGAGATCCAATTATCAAAAAGCAAATACTGGGACTAAGATGAGTGACCTCCTGATGGCTTCTCAGGGCCTGCATTCATTAGTACTGATAAATAAACCACCAATGAGTGTTCTTATGTGGCTGTGAAGTTACTCTGAAAATAAAAATAAATCACTACTTAAGGCCTGGCATAGTGGCTCATGCCTGTAATCCCAGCACTTTGGGAGGCTGAGGCAGGCAGATCACAAGGTAAAGAGATGGACACCATCCTGGTCAACATGGTGAAACCCCATCTCTTCTAAAAATACAAAAAAAAATTAGCTGGGCATGGTGGTGCGTGCCTGTAGTCCCAGCTACTTGGGAGGCCGAGGCAGGGGAATCGCCTGAACCTGGGAGGTGGAGGTTGCAGCGAGCGGAGGTTGCAGTGAGCCGAGATCGCACCACTGAATTCCAGACTGGCGAAAGAGTGAGACTCTGTCTCAAAAAAATAAATAAAATAAAATAAAAAAAAATAAATAAATCACTACTTTAAAAGGTACAATGTTGTCTTTCTGATCTTTAAGAATTATACTGTGATACAGTTTGTTCAAGCAATAATAACATACTTTTCCTGAGAAACACTGATTGAGTCTTCCTGTTAAATCAAATCTACACCAAAGCTAAAAGTGAGAGCTTAACTTCAGATTATTTCCACCTACTAAATTTAGAGTTTATCCTTTTATGTCTAGACACATACCAGAAACTATTTTCCTTTTTTATATATGAGAAACCAGCCAGGAGTGCACTTTGGGAGGCTGAGGTGGGAGGATCATTTGAGGCCAGGAATTCCAGACCAGCCCGGGCAATACAGTGACACTTCATCTCTACAAAAAAAATCTTTTTTCAAATTAGCCCAGACTTGTGGTGCACGCCTGTAGTTCCAGCTAGTCAAGAGGCTGAGGTGAGAGGATAGCTTGAGCCCAGGAGGTAGAGGTTGTAGTGAGCCAAGATCATGCCACTGCACTCCAGCCTGGGTGACAGAGCAAGACTCTGTCTCAAAAAAAAAAAAAGCAAGAAAAACCTTTAATAGGCATTTTAGGTTCTTCACTTGCACCACTTTCCTTTTGCACTTCTCTTCAAAAGGTAATTTATCAACGTGTGATAAGTTAGTTTCTCAGTAATATGCTGCTTATTGTAAATGTTTTGAGTATAGAGACAGTAAGCAAGATTTACATTCCTGCTGCTCCCTATCCAATGCCTATAATAGTTCAAACTACATTTATCTCAAAGATGACTCAATACTTTTCAAAAAGAATTGAATAAATTTGGAAGACTAAGCATTCAATATGGATGCAAAAAATAGAATATGAAAGAAGGGAGAGAAGAGTGGGAGAAGAGGGAGAAAAGAATTTCGGTGTACTTTCAATGATTAACTATAATATTTTGCTTCTCACAAGAATGTCAGTTTCTCGTCAATCAAATAATCCTATAATTTTACTTAATATTAATGCAAAAATTTATATAATTTCCATGAAATGTAAAATGGCCATTTATAAATGTAATAATATGAAGAACTGTTTATTATCCCATTTATAAATAAGATCTGTTAAGAGCACTAATCTCATAGAACTTTTGTGTCCCATATAAAATTCAATGCACCTTAGTAATTAAATAGTTGGTCCAATAGCACACCACCTAATACTAAATTTAAGGGGCAGCTAAGCCTAACTAGTTCTTGAAACTACTGACATTAATAAGCAAAATAACAATAAGAAAAATATCTTTGTAAATTACCTAGAATACATACATATAATATTCTTAATCCTTTTTAAATTAAGGAGCCACCTGAAACAGAATGCCAAAATCTTTATATAAATCAGCTTATAAAAACAAAACTGGCAACAAGTTTCAGTGATATGTGATTATTCTGGCGAACGCTTATTTCCATTATAGAGAACTATTATTACCAGGGTTATTAAAATTAAATCTAAACTCCATCAGTGAGTACATTTGCATGACACTACTCAAATAAGCACATATGAATTTTGTGGCAAGAAGATACAACTTTCATTTGTTATCTGAAATTCCAAGTATTCTAAAAACACAGAATACTCTAAAAGTACATTCAAGCATGGTTTTAAAAGTTCTTTTTTGTAGTTTTTTGAACTACTGGATCATAAATTTAACAGCTCCTAAGTTAGAAAACATTTTACTACCAAAAGAAAATTTCTCACTAATATCAAAGTTATATTAATAACCCTGAAAATTACTGACAGAATAAACTATGTGTTTCTCCAAAACTGGAAGCTAGTTCAACTGCAACACTGTCAGTTGGGAAGCCTAATATATTAATATGAATTAACTAAGTCACAAAGTCAATAACTTAAGAAATAAATAAATCACTTAAGAGTAACGTCAAAGAAGTAACAAGTATTATTTCTTATACCCTTGTATCACACAGAGATTCAGTAGTATGCCTTTGGAGTAAAAAGCTTCTCTTGGTCAAATGAGAACCAAGATAGCCAAGTGCTGCCTCAACTAGCATTTTTTGTTGCATGTTCTAATGCTGAGTTTCTCAATCATTTTTACCGCCACCCACCCTCATTCCAGTTGTCATTTGGCAAGGTCTGGAGACATTTTGATCGTCACTACTAGGAGAGATGCTACTGACTAGTTTCCCAGGTGCTTCCCAAACCCCTCCTGAGAACTACCATGTACATTCTTCACCTAGTGACAGTATCAATTAACCTCCCTATCTCAAATTGTAGCTTCAAACTGTCCTAAAGCGGAGCTCAAAACAATAGGTCATTAAGCTGGGGTCAGAGATATGTGCCAAGCTCTAATGCCAGATGTTAAGAGAGAGAAACCCTAGCCTCGTCTATACAGTCAAATATCACGACTAAACAAGATTTCTCTGCCTGCCATTGCCAACTCAGGAAGTTGACTTAATACAAATCAATCAAAAGTAAATCTACAAAATGCCCACTATGGTTTTAAATGAGAGAAAATGTCAAAAAGTCTGGGAAACTCCAAGACCAGATAAACAAGAGCTCGCATCAAAATAAATGGGCTTCAAGAGGAACAAAGGCAGCATCCTTCCCAGAAGCGGAACCCCTCTAATGCCCCTCTCAGGTTAGGAGCCTGCGAATGGCAACAAAAAGACATCTGCCAAGACAGCAGAATGAGGGGCCACTTAACCCAAATGAGGAACACACTCCTTAGGAGAAAGGAGAATCCTCCTCATTCCTACTCTGGCCCAGGGACCCCTGCGTGTAGCTTCTCCTTCTGTCCTTTCCAGATGGTAGTTTTATACCAATTCATCAATTTTTCCTAACTACTGTATAAAGGCTATGTTGGGAGGTGTTTACATATACCACTTACCACGATGGCCAGAATAGTGGGAGACACATAGTTCTGAAAGGACAGCCTATTGTGCACTGGAGAGAGTAACAACGTGCCTTTAGGTTACGGCCCTCCAGGGAAAATAGGAGGTTAAGTGTGATTTTGGTTTTAGGTGAGATAATGAATAGTGGAGATGTTTTTGAAAGTGTTCACTATGAAAAAATGCTATGCTAACCATTAATATACTCTGTAGTTTGAAAGACTACCACTGACATACCAAAAATACCGATTTAAAACAAAATTTATCCAAAACTTGAGAAGTTGGTTCTCTGGATTACTCCTCTCTCTACTTCCACCAATATAGCTCATGTGAGGTATATATGAGGTATACACAAACCTCACACTCTAGACAATTATTTTCATTTCTCAAACACCAAAAATGATTGTACTAAATAATTTCATCAGTTGACTAAAAATAGTTTTTAAATGCTAAACTGAAAAAGCCTAAAGAGTAGGAAAACTAAAAAACAACGTATAATGTGTAATCAAAATGTGAATACACTGATGTTTCTGCTACCATCAGTGGAATTTACTGTCTTAATTAACATATGTAAGGCTACAGATATTGTGATATTTAGGTGAAAGTTCTATATTTTCCATACCATTTTTGTAAGTAGTCCAGTGCCTCCAAACGAGCACCAATCTCAAAAGTGATTCCAGGGCGATTTGGGGGCTTTTTACTCATCTTGAGATCCTATTCTTCAGTATTCTCTTTTCACTACCTCAAGAGAAAGAAAAAAGTTAGATTCCGATGCAGAAAATGCATAGGAAGTAGAGTATAAGGGAACAGGTAAAATTAAATTTAAACAGAATTTCTAAAACAATACATGGGAATATAAAATACTTGCCAAATTGTTAAGAAATCGGAAGGAGTATTACCAACATCTCTATATAAAGTTCTGTGCAATCTGCAGGCAATCTTGATAATGACTTAAGAAAAAGAACAAAGAAAACATAACTATCTAAAAAGAATGAATAAATGGACTGTTAAAAATTGTTAATAGCTAAAAATGCTTTATATTTTAGCTTGAAGATACCCAAGAAAATTCTCCATGGGGACAGTTGAAAATGCTTTCCTGCCTTTGAAAAATTAAGGCAGCTGAATGTTCTGGAATACGACTACTGAAATTCTTGAGAATAAAATCAATTTTTTAATTTCAACAAATATTTGTTGAGTGCCTCATACTACAAAACATTAGATAAGGCCCTACAGCACACAAAGATGGAGGAAACAGTGGGCACAATCCTCTGCCAGCAAAGATATCACTAATTCCTCTTGGGATTAGGATGTTTCATTACTCATGATCTCCCACCTTGGCAGCATATAATTCAATAATTTTAATTTAACATATAGTGTTACAAAAGAGACTGCTTTCTTATACTTCACATTCAACAAGCAATAATAATATGCTTTTGTTAACTCTGAGTATTTCTACTATATTTCAATATAGACAGTGTCCACATTGATAATAAAAGTGGTTGTAATGCTAGAACAAAAACTGCAAAGGAGTACCTATGTATCCCTAGGTCGTTCACATGCAAAGTATTATATTTTGGGCCACACTGGCCACCGAGCACATTTGAGGTGGCCTCTTTTTCACTAATGGGTATATGAGGAACATGAATAAATTTTGAGATAACCTAATCAAAACATAACTCATAATTAGAAATGTAAATTGATTGTTATCAGGAGCAAGGAGAGATCCCTAAAATGTCCTTCAATATTTGAGATCACTAATGACTATGTTCCCTAGAGTTTAAAACGAAAAAAAGAAACACACACACTTGTCATTTTTTATAATGGTTTTGTCACAATTCAAAATAGACAAAACAGAACAGCAAACATAAAATTTCAACTGCTCCCTCTTTTCTCTTTGAAAGAGCCTGATAGATCAGGGAAAAAATAGCATCAATACGGGCCATGAAAATATGCGAACTCAAATACTCATGGTTGGAGGGGGAGAGTGGGTATCCTCCTGCTATGGCATAAGCAAATACTAAAGCATTAAAATGTTAACAGGGATCTTGCCCAGGGTGTAGGTGGTGCAAAAGAACAAATGTATGAATATTTCTAACAGAGGTCTCGTCAGTGTGCAACATGTAAGGCAGTTACTTAAATGTGTAGAAATCGAATCAACCTTTTCTGCTGTCCGTCACAGGAAGAAATCAGTAAGAGGTAGTAAAGGTACACTAACATCTTCTAGGATCAAACTTACAGCCCATAATTAAGCGATGGATTGAGTAAGTATAATCCCCCACTGACACTTAGGGGTGAAGTACCAGAAAAAAACAAGATTTTCCTTTGTCTTAGGTTTGAAGAGGGAAGGATGAAGAGGGACTTGAATTAAGGAACTTTTATAAAGTAAGACAGCCTACTGGGAGTAAAACTTGAAGCAAAAAGAAGGCAGAGAGCACGGAGAGGAATAAAAACAGAAAGGAAAGGAGCAAAGAATGGCAAGAAATAGGACAGTGGAAGTTTTCGGAGATGACAAGTGAGAGAGAAGAAGAAATGAGCAAGAAGACATAGAGACGGATAACGTAAAGCAATGGTCAGAGAATGACCGCCAGGCCAAAAAAGGTGAGGAGGTGAAGCCAGAGAAGGGTGGCAAGCGACAGGCAGGAAAGGCTGAGACCGGGCTGGCAGGGAGCTGGAGAAGCCTCCAGGTTTGACAGCCATCCGGCCCTCGGCAGGGGGGTAAGGGAGGGAGGGGAAGGGGGAGCGGCGGCGCCCAGACAATAGGGCCGGCGAGTTACGGGGAGGGAGGCAGGAGGGGAGCGGGCCGGAGAGAGAGACACCAGAATGGGGCCGTCCCGGGCGGCCTGGCGGTGGCCAGGCGGCCTCCCGGCTCAGCCGCCGCCGCCTCTTACCGACTCGGCCTCCTCTCTGCACAGCAGCCGGGCCGTCCGGGGCCGAGCTGGGGTACGAGCAGGGCGGCCAGCCCGGGCCTCTGCCTCTGCCTCCGCCCAGGCAGCGGCCGGGGAGGGAGCAGGAGCGGAGCGAGCTGGGGCCGCAGCGCCGGATCGGCCCAAGGTTTCGCGGGAGGGAGCTGGGTCCGAGCCCTCAAGCTCGCTCAGGGTCCGCTGCCATCGCCGCCGCCACCGCCTCCGCCGCCGGCCAGCCCTGACGCGACGCCGGGCCCCGGCGACGTCAGCCGCCCGCGACGTGCCGGAAGCGGGCCTGGCCTTGTCACGTGACTCGCGAGGGTTGGGCCCGGGCCGCGCAGCACATTGGCGGGCCGCCGTGGGAGGCGGGGCTTTGCGGTCGTTGATGGACCGCTAGCGGGCGGGGCTCTGGGTTAGTGGAGGAAAGAACGCGAGCTCTTGGTGCCTATTGGTAGTTGTGAAGTGTTTGACCTTTGAGATTTGAGGACGAAGGGCATTGCTTGTTATTCTTGATTCGTTGGGAACCACGTCCCCCAAACCCCTCTACCCAGGACCCTTGGCAAACTTTTTCAAATGCACTACATGCTTTCTTAGATATCCACCCCATTCCACATCAAGAATAGAGCATGGTTACTGCTACAAAATCAATAAACCTCCCTTGAATGGATACTTTGTGATAGACGCTAGGCTGTAAATATGTCACCTGACAATCACAACTGTACAACTGTGTTACAATTGTGTTGCTTTCCAGTCTTGGAGATCTTTACAATACAAAGAAGCATATTACTAAGATGTGTGTGTGCGCTCGCGCTGAGGCACAGCTGAATAACCTTAACCTATGGCTACATTGATATCACTTCCCCAGGACTACACAGCTAATGATAGCAGAACTGCTTTTATTGAATACCTACCCTCCCAAACTCTACTAAGCATAGGAGACAGTATCCCTGCTGTGGGGAGAAACCAATAAGTGAACACACTGAAAATAATATTGAGATGAAACATCTTTTTTCTCTTGCTTTCCACTGTACCACTCTGGCTTTCAAGTGCAACACTGCATACAAATGACACATATTTATCTTGCTTCATAGTGTGGAGTTAAAATAGCAAAGTAACTCTCTTTAAGCTTCAGTTATAGTAAGATTCGGTAAAATAAACAATCATTTTTTTTTATTCAACAAACATTCATTTAGCACCTACTATATCACTAATAGCTACTGAGCTAGACTGAGCATGGTGATACATAGAAAAGATAGAAATAAGACAGTCTCTAGTGGATATTTGTTGCCTTGTTATTTGGTTGCCCGGCATCTCAACTCTCTTTCCATGTTTGAGAAATTTCTCGTCATGGTTGTCGTTAGTTCAGAACACCAAATACTTGTAGCATCTTCCTTAGGACATGACACGATTATACTTTCTACCCTCCTTAGAATTATGCATGGCTATTTGATTTGCTTTGGCTGATAAAATGTAATTAGAAGTGAGATTTGTCATGGCCGGTTGGTAATTTTTAACGCCAGCTCACCAAACTTTCTGTCTCTGGCACAGTGTAAAGCGGTGTTCGAGATGATAGCTGCTCTACCATCTGTCTAAAACTGTCTACCGGGTTCTAGACAGATTATAATGAACCAAGTCCTCACTGATAATCTACAACTACTGTGTTGTATAAGGAAAAAATAAATATTTATTATTTTAAGCTATGGAGATTTGGGGGCTGGATTGTTTGTTACACAGCATAATCCTACCCAAACTAAATGATACATCCAACCTTATGTATCTTGGATGCAGAATCAACCTCCCACTAAATAAGATGAAAATATCAGAAACTTATGTTGCCAGTCTCCCTTGCAGCTAAAGTTCTAGTCTCAAGTAAAACTCTCTTACCAATGACTTTGTCGCTAATGATGTTCAAAATAAGGAAACTTTTCTCCTGCATCTGTGGCAGTACCAGTATTCAAGTTTCTGATGGTCAGCCTAGAGTTAAATCTTTCTGAACTCTGGCAGAACCCCTGCTGAATCACAAGCTAGTAAGTGAGAAATAATAAATATCTATTATTATACACCACTAAAAATTTGAGGTTGTTTGCAATTTAAATAAAATACATACATAAAGAATAACACATATTCTGTCCATTCTCCCAACTATTTGTTGAGAATCCACCCTGAAAAGACGATTGTTCCATTTTAATTGGAACTTGACGATGGGTCTTCCAATAATGACACTTGAAAGAAAAAAATTAAAATGAGGTCTTATATAAATGATTCCTGGCTTCAGTGGATTGAATAGGCTTAGTAATCCTCTGTGGAGTTAATACCATGCCCTAGAGGGCACTTTGGAAATGGAGGAAGGTGTTTTGGTTGTCTCAGGATTGGGGTCGGGCGCTGCTACTACTTAGTGGGAAGGAACCAGGGCTACTAGACATCCTGAAATTTACAGTGCAGTTCCATACCTTGAAGAATTGCCCCAGGTCATGCATGACTTCTGGATGTTCTTCCAGACATTCATGTAGGTGAAAAATCTGTTTATAATTGTCTGTACCTAAAACTGCATTTCACATGTAAGTTTTCACATATAAGTATTTTTGAAAGGTTTTAATATACATTAAAAATTTCCAGGAATGAAGCAACTATGTAGCGTAAGGGAACACTGACCTTTTTTTCTGAACATTACCAAGAGTCTATCTCATTTTAAAATATCATGCCACCAATGGCTAATTATTCATAGTATTTGAGGCCCTGATAGAACTCACCTATGTCAGTCTGGTTGCGTAGCTGTTACATTTAGGAAAATCTAAATTTAGATACAAGCATGTCACTACTTCATTATATATCTCTGTGAGACATGGCTGAACGTTATGTATTGAAAAATATATATGATTTCTTATGAATTATTTTCATAAAATTTGGTTTTTTATATTATCATTGTCATATTGGTTTTTAAGTATATATATATATAGCTTGGTTATGTTATTTATGAATTTAATGTCAGAAAGTGGAGAGGGTGTGAACATAATACTGACTCTAAAAGGGAGTCTTTTAGACTTATCTCAAGCCTGATAAAACTGACAAAAAATTCATGTAGGATGTCATTTCCTCTTTTAACCACACAGAGTCAAAGGTCAGGATCAGAGTCGGGATACAGGATATACAAAATTCTAGTACTGACTCCCCGGCCATGTAGTGAAGCTATGCATTGCTCTGTCCCTTCTCCTCTCTTCCACCCAACACACCCTCTTCCAGATGGTTGATGCCCAGCCATCAGTCACTCCATCTCCAAATATAGAAAGAAAGAACTTACAGCTGTGTTTGAGCAGAACCAAACAAGCAGTGGGCAAATTATCTTGAAACAACAGTTGTTAGGCAGAAATCACTGAACTAAATTCCTCCAACATTAAAAATACGAATATGGAACCATAATGTCTCCTGGAATATTTAACAAATGTTTACCTATTTTAAGGTAGAAAAAAAGTTACCACTAAATACCAGATACTTCTTGATTACAAATAAAACACAAGAAAGTTACTTTTTGTGTGTTTACTTAATATTTATAATTAGCATTATTAAAGAAAATCAAAGCAATTCAAGGATTTTTTGTTTTGTTTTGTTTTGTTTTAGGTTAGTTTAGCAGAAATTTAAACAGCTGTGATAGATAACCTCCGTCAAATCTCTTCATTCCAGGTGCATAAAAATCTTTGAAAATAGCACTGACATAATTTTCCTCACCTGCCAAAGAGCTCACTTATCTTTTCTCTGTCACCATATCCCTTTATCAACTGAACAGAAGTTATAGTTATTCCAGAATTAATCCCTGGCAATAGGAGCTCTAGGCCATGTATAAACTAACAGAGATGTCATCTCTCCCAATGTTCCCGCAGCATTTTTTTCACCTCTCTAATGTATTCCTCACTGTGATTCATAGGTTTACATTCCACTTTCTTAGAATGAGCCAACTCCAAGGATGATAGGGTGTTCCAGATTACTTATTATTTATATATATGTATAAATAAAGAAACATAATGTTATTGAAGTAAATAATACATACTTATTAATTTATGTACAAAGTACATAATATTCAAGTAATATATATTACTTTGATATATATATATGTATATATGCATATATGTAAGTTTATGTGTTACTCAGTTTACACGTTACTCAGAGCCACATGGATTTCTGAGATTTTTAAAACTTTTAGGCTTGGCAGTAATGATTCTAAGATATCAAAGTCTCTGCTACTAAGGGTCATAAAATAGAAAAAATATGTATGTCTATTTCAGCAAATGCAGCAAGAGAGGCAAAGAACTCTTTTGTGTGTGTGCAGATTACCGTGAAGCAAGAGAGTGAACATAAAATATATCATCCAACCCTGAACACTTTTGAGAATGGAAGGAAGTGCTATTAATAATTACACTAGAATGACAGGTGGATCCCAGACAGTTCCAGACAAACTGAGATATCTGGTCATGACACATAAAGCACGAAGAAATAATCATGAGAAATTAGTGAAGATTTTATAAATAGAAGTACATTGAATATGGAATCCTCTCGTGATACCTCAAAGGATTTTCACATTTCCGATTTAGGACAAAGGATGGTCTCTGCTTCCCGCTGCTATATGATACTTTGCACCTCCCCTGATTTGTATCATTGTTTACTAGTGTCTCTTGCATTAACTATATCTGTATTTCTCAAGCTTTGGTCTGCCAATTATCTGCATTATAGAGATGTGCATACAGCTCAGGGGCACTGTTTTAACAAGACGGTCTGTTAAAATGCAACACTGTTTGATAAAATGCAAGTTCCTGGGCCCTGATTTATATCTTAGGTTTGGGGACTGGAAATTTGCATTTTCAGTAAACTACCCAAAACAATTCATACGTACATGAAAAATTCAGACCTGCAGTGTGTGAGGATTCTTTTTGTAGCATGTAACAGAAAATTTTATGAAAACAGGTATAAGCATAAAGGGAATTTTTCAGTTCGGGGAATTAATAGAAGATAAGGGATAAATCTGCCTTCTGCATCAGTTTGATTTAGTGAAAAATTATAACATCTTTCACTCTACTTCCTAAGGTTTAGCTTGATTCTGGGGATCCCCAATAGCTTAAGATATTACAGCATCCTGGTGACCATAAAAACAAATCCTAGAAGTCTTTCTCTCACTGGCCTAAATAAAGTTAGGTGCTTAAACCTGAACCAAGCATGGTGGCCATGGGGATGACTTGTACTGATTTGGCTTAAACTGGATTCCTATTCCTAATCAGGCAGGAAAGCGTGAAGACTGGTCTAAATCTCATGGACTGAGCGATGGGAATGAGTGGTTTCTTTAATGCAAAATTTGAGTGCTGTTACTTAAAAGAAAGAGACTGTAATTTGGACAACAAAATAACTAATATTCAACACAATTATAACTCCAAATTACAATTTACAGCCATTCAACAAAGCTGAGAATTCTCTTCCTGGCTTGCAAAGTTAGAAAACCAAGCCAAATGAGAGCCAAATCTAGTGAGAGATTGACCTAACACTCACATTCCTAATTCTGTAGGTGTTTGATTTTAGAGATAGTCTCTGCAATGTCCAATCCCTATTTCTGCAGATTGTTAAAATTTGGGTAGGAGAGGCTGAGCAACAGAACACAGCAACTACACAAATTAACAGTCACCAAATAGTGAATATTTTTACTCTGTTAGTGATCATTCTTTTCATTGAGAACAGAGCTAGCAGCAATTAAGTGGCATCCTGAAAAATGGCAGATAGCATACATGCATGCATGCAATATTCATTTATTTACATGCATTCATTCATCATTAATTTATTTGTTTAATCACTTAATGTCTTAGTTTGTGCTGCTATTTAAAAAAATACCATAGACTGGGTAGCTTAAACAACAGAAATTTATTCCTAACAGTTCTAGAGGCTGGGAAGTCCAAGATCAAGATGCCAATTGATTTGGTGCCTGGGATTCTTGCTGGTTTGCACTTGGCTGCCTTCTCACTGTGTCCTCACATGACAGACAGAGATCATCTCTCTAATGTTTCTTCTAAGGGACTAATCTCATTCATGAAGGCTCAACCTTCATTACATAGTTACTTACCAAAGGCCCACTTCCAAGTACCATCGCACTGGGGATTAGGGCTTCAATATATTAATTTGGGGGACAGGGAAACACACACGTTCAGTTCATAGCACTCAACAAACTTTTTGAATTCTCTCCTAATGCTACAGACTGGGGGGATGTAGAGTAAGGGAACAGAAAGAAAAATGAAACTAGATACCCATTCAGAGGTGACTTGTCATGATGCAGACATGGATACAGAAACAACTAAACACAATATGAAGCTAAATATAAATCAGTTTGAAATAAAGATACGCCGGGCGCGGTGGCTCAAGCCTGTAATCCCAGCACTTTGGGAGGCCGAGACGGGCGGATCACGAGGTCAGGAGATTGAGACCATCCTAGCTAACACGGTGAAACCCCGTCTCTACTAAAAAATACAAAAAAACTAGCCGGGCGCGGTGGTGGCCGCCTGTAGTCCCAACTACTCGGGAGGCTGAGGCAGGAGAATGGCGTGAACCCGGGAGGCGGAGCTTGCAGTGAGCTGAGATCCTGCCACTGCACTCCAGCCTGGGCGGCAGAGCGAGACTCCGTCTCAAAAAAAAAAAATAAAAAAAAAAAAAAGAAATAAAGATACTATTGGAATATGGTCATTCTGACTTAACAAATCAAGAAAGACAGCATAGAAGAAGAGACATTCAAAATATGCTTTGAAGGATAAGTAAGCTCCAAATAAGAGTTCTATGCAGACTTTATAATTATTAATGCCTTACAGTGCTTTATAGTTTCAATTCAAGGACTGACAAATGAAAATATTCTACTTCCATTTCTTTTCCACATGCACGTATTGAACATCTGTGATGTGCCAAGCACACAGCACTAGTTTCAGGGAGCATAAGGGATAAGCTTAATTCCTGATCATTGTTAAGACATTTAACAATGTAGAAATGTAGACAAACATGCAAACAGATAACTTGGATACATTGTAAGTGTTAGTGTGGAAGAATGCGCAGGGTCAGCATTTGGGCTCTAACTGGTCACTCAGAATTTGTCTAAATGTCTGGCCTCCTGGCCAGGACCAGAAAACAATAACAATATCTCCAAGGTAATTGTGGACATTCAAATGAAATAATTCCCCTTCTGCAGGAGGGAGAGTGAGCAGGGAAGGGGCAGATAATTTGTCAGCGCAAGCATTGCACAGCTGGTGGTTTGCCTTAGTAAAAGTGTTGAGGCAACACACCGTTGTGGTCGAGTATCGGATTACTTCCTCTTTTGTATTTTGCAAAACATTCTACTGAGCCAGTTTCATCAGGATAAGGAGAAACACTCTTTTGTTTTCTTTCTTTTCTCTCCTATTTTTTTTTATAACTATGATGTCTTCAAGACAATAGGAGACTGTAGATTTGAAGGAAATCAATCCATTAACTTGCTTTTTGCTATTGTTTTTTAAATAACAACTTAAAATAATAAACCATATAAGATCCAGGGATCTGGAATGAAGCCAAGAATTGTATGTTAGACCTGACACATTACCAGTTTGTTTGGGGACTAAATACCTCTCTGATTTGCTCTTCCTCACATGTAAATTAAAAATTTAAACTTACTTTGCAGAGTTGTAATGAAGATTAAATTAGAAATTATGTTTTGCAAATTATAATCGATATACAATTGGCAGGTGCTTCCTAATGTTCCTTTCTCATCATTTTCAGGGACCCATATACTAATGATTGTAATCTCTAAGAATAGTCCCAGTTTTATTATGATTCCGTGAAAACACACATTTGCTGAGGACGTGCTGTGTCAAGCCCTGTGTTTGCTGCTGGAGATTACAAAGATGAATAAGACACTATTCGTGCTGCCCAGAATGTAAGCTCTTATTAAGACTTTATTGTAAAATTTCCACTAGCTAATCAGTCTCTCTTAATGTGACTCCTCTGCACCCTCATTTCATAATCTGTCTCTCCCTATCTCTGTCTCTCTCTCTCTCAAAAAAAAAAAAAAAAAAAAAATGCTGCAATTGAAAATGAACCCTGAGTAAACAGTAGGGATATACCTATAGCATTTTTGAGAGACAGAATTCTAGTTGCAGGAAATATTCTATAAATTCTAAAAAGACACATTAGCAGCAAATGATCTGCCTGTCTCAGCCTCCCAAAGTGCTGGGATTACAGACATGAGCCACCGCGCCCTGCCAAACACAACATTTTTTAAAGTAAAAGGGAGGAATGTAAATATTTGTGACCAAAGGAAATTTGAGAACATCAATTATAAGAAAATCAAATCTAAAGTACTTATCATCTAAAATGAAAGTATTACAATGAATTTAATGATGTAGAAATTGTAGATTCTAAAAAGCAGGACAAAGCCTCAGAAATCTCATTGTTCTATCACTATCTGGACATGAACTATTCCAGTGTTATTACAACAGAATTGAGGTGAGTCAGTTTTAAAAAATGCAAATTTAGCCTGGTTTGCCACTTTTCTGATTTCTATGTCCTTTCTTAGTACATCACTTATAATTTAATTATTCTCATATTGTCTAAATACTCACATATATAGTCCCCATCCCTACCCCCATATTACCTGTAGGTAACATAATTCCTTAATGGCACTGTGATCTCACAATCTCATGACAACTCATACTGCCAACATAATCTTTTTCTCATAAAGCCAAATAGTTTGAAAGTTCTTCAAAGACGTGCCCATGAATTATTCACCTGACACAGGACAGATGCCTAAGCAACAGGTTGTCCAATAAGCTCAAGGTTCTAGCAGTTAAAAACAAAGAGCTGGATCGGGTGTGGTGGCTGACGCCTGTAATCCCAGCACTTTGGCAGGCCAAGGCAGGTGGATCATGAGGTCAGGAGATTGAGACTATCCTGGCCAACATGGTGTGAAATACTCTCTCTACTAAAATACAAAACATTAGCTGGGCGTGGTGGTGCACACCTGTAGTCCCAACTACTTGGGAGGTTGAGGCAGGGGAATTGCTTGAACCCGGGAGGCAAAGGTTGCAGTGAGCTGAGGTCATGTCCATGCACTCCAACCTGACAACAGAGCGAGACTCCCATCTAAAAAAAAAAAAGAAATAAAAAAAAGAGGTAGGTATGTCTCAAAACAGTTATAAGCATGAATATTGACACAAGAAGCTGACTGGAATCAAATGCATGAAAAGTTGTCGATATGTTCTTAATAGAATGTACAGTCACAGAGGTAGCAGCTTGGTATCAAAGAGATTATGACAACTAAAGGTTTCAAAGTTACCTTTCCGTCTGCTAACTTCTACAAGCAGAAAGTAAGCTGAGAAAGTTGCTCAGCCCCCAAGAAAGGCATATTCTCTAATCTTCAGAGGTGGCCAAGGAGAGTAATGGAAAAGGAATACTTTTACTTTCTGGAGGGTAGAAACAAGAGCCCCAATTGCCTGAGCTACTACCCCTGAGGAGCAGAATCAGAGCTGTATCAAGGAACATTCCCTACTCACAGGGTACAAGGCTTTTGTAACAACTGATCATTCCGTTTCAGAATAGCTCCATTACTGTCTTGCTAAATAGGAGAAGTTTTGATGGAAGTTATTCCATCTCTGTTCTGGTATTGAATGTTGGACATATAGGCTAAGATGTTTTAGAAGTCTTTGTATTAAGAGAAACCAAACTGATGTAGAGATTATTATGAGATTCTGGACTGGAAGTCTGTTGTCATGATTAAATAAGATTTTGGCATGTTCTCTGGAAAGATGAAGTGAAAACAGCATCTTTTTGGGGGGGGGGGGACAGAGTCTCTCTCTATTGCCCAGACTAGGGTACACGATCTTGGCTTCACCACCTCCGCCTCCCTTGCTCAAATGATCCTACTGCCTCAGCCTCCTGAGTAGTTGGGACCACAGACTTAAGCCATCATACCTGGCTATTTTTTTTTTTTGTAGGCACGAGGTTTCTTCACGTTGCCCAAGCTGGTCTTGAACTCCTGAGCTTAAGTGATCCACCTACCTCTGCCTCTCAAAATGCTGGGATTATAGGCGTGAGTCACCATGCCTAGCTGAATACAGTATTTTTTTTTTTAAAGTTAGAAAGGAGGAATGTACATATTCGTGACCAACGTGGAGGGCTATAGTAAATTCTACAACAATTCCCAGTTCTTCCTTTCCACCCCATCCCCCGCCCCCCATGTGCTTCTGCTATATACATCTACCCATTGCCCTATGACTTACAGTGCTTCCCCCTGGAGGTGTGTACTTCCCTATCCTGATGGCATTGGACTTGACCATGCAATATGCTTTGACCAAGGAAATATGGGTAGAACTTTCAGGTGTCAGCTCTGAAAAGCTTTAAAAGTCATTATGTGTTTCTGACAGCTCTCCTGTTCTCTTCCCTCTGCCGCAAGAAAGGGAAGTCCCTCACAAGGGGTACTGCCTCCAGGAATGATGGCACAAGGAGCCAAGTTTCAGCCAACTTGCAGTTAACACAGGTCAAAATGTGTTAGATTCGGCAGGGCACAGTGGCTTATGTCCGTAATCCCAGCGTTTTGGGAGGCTGAGGCAGGGGGATCACCTGAGGTCAGGAGTTAGAGACCAGCCTGGCCAACAAGGTGAAACCCCATCTGTACTAAAAGACACAAAAATTAGCTGGTGGTGGGTGCCTGTAATCCCAGCTACTCGGGTGGCTGAGGCAGGAGAATCGCTTGAATCTAGGAGGCAAAGGCTGCAGTAAGCCGAGATCGTGCCACTGCACTCCAGCCTGGGCGACAGAGTGAGACTTGTTATCAATCAAAAGATAATAATATCAATAATAATAATAATATATAATAATATAATAATATAATATAATAATATAATAATAATTGATATAATAATTATATCAATAATAATAATATCAATCAAAAGATAATAATAACAATAGTAATAATAATAAGAAGAAGATGTGTTAGATTTGAGCAGAGAAGCAGAACTACTAGGAATGATGCAGAATTGCAATTGTGTAAAATAGAGATTGAAACTTGTACAATTATGGACACTGGTAAGCGAGCTCAGTTTGGCTGTTTCTTAGGAGGGGTGCTGAGCCTGAAATCACAAGACAGTTGGTCAGTATCAAAAGATGGACAGGAAGCAGAGGAGAGCTGGGAAAACTGGAATCCACAAAGAACCATCTGGAACACGCATCTGTCTATCACCAAAAGCCATATAGGCCTTTTCCTGTCTCTGAGACTCCACCCTCATTGCCGGATATGCTCTAAACAGAAGCTGGTATTCTTTCTGTAGAGCCACACCCTCTCCTCTACCAGGACTTGTGAAATGGAGGCAACTGATCTCCAGGGACTGGAGCTTTGGGCCGAGTCCATGCATCAAGCCAGCAGGTCTGTGAAAACGTGCATGAGCTGCCGCAAAGTCTGACTTGCGGGAACCTTCCAAAAATACACACAGCTTCAGCTCCACTTTCATCTTCCAAATCTTGCACAAGTTGCTTTTAGGGCCTATCTTAACCAGGAGCATACAAAAAGGGAATTCTGGGAAATGTAGTTTCAATTAGCCAAGTTAACATATTACAAAGCCATCAAGTGGGAAAATAAAAGCTTACTGCTGTATGCCACTAAGACTTGGGGGTTGATTTTTACTATGGCATAACTGTTATGATAAGAATTGCTAGCTTCCAACTCTTTCCAGATTATTAGCCTGTCCAGGCTTTGGCCCATATATCTCTTTCTGGCCCTTCTGTGTTATGTGTGGCAGAGAACCCAGCCAGACTTAGATGATAAAAAATATTATTCACATATTATTAAGTGCCTACTATGCTAATCATAGAAACTGTGATAGCAAACTAGAAAAGCATTCTCCTTACTCTCTGAGAACTCACATTGTAGCAGAAGGAACCAACATGGACAGAAACTTTGCTCATTAATTGCAACTGTGATGCATCCTCTGAAAGGAATGTGCAGACAGCTATGGGATCCATAACCTAGTCTGGGAGGGTCAGAGAGGCTGTTCAAAGAAAAAGCTCTTTCAGAAAGAGATGGGAGGTGAAGAAAATAGCACATTCCAAGGGCCTGAGATGGAGCAAAGCTAGGGAAGCTGAAAGGAAGCCAGTACAGTTGAATTCTAAAAAGAAAGATGGGGCCTGTTGAGGGAACAATGAGGCTGAAAAATAGTCAGGACCAGACCCTACCAGACCTGGCAGGCCATGAAGAGGATTTAGAACTTGACAGGAGAGAGGAGCAAGGGCAGACACTGATGGTTTAATCAGGGGAATGACATGATCAGATATTCTATTGGAAAGGTCACTCTGGCCATGGTTTGGGGAATGTGTTGGAGAGAGGCCAAGTGGCCTTGGCATGTTGGCACAGAAGTCCAGGTAACAGGTACAATACACACACACACACACACATATTTCCTGGTTCATATTTTTCATTATGTAATGTACGTTATTGATAGCTATTATTATATGGCTTATGCATACTGATTTGATGTCGCTGGAGCCCCAGAGCAGATAGTGGAGATGGAGACTTAGATGGTAAGTCTAAGAGCTACATGAAGAGGAGTCACAATTTCAAGTCCATGTTCAAAAGCTACATGGAGAGGAGTCACGATTTCTCCCAGTTTTCTGGCATGAGTGATTGGGTGGAAGATGTTGTCATCTAATAGGACACAGAGTTCCAGAGCAGGATGAGGCTTGGGTAGGAAGAAAGATCATGAGTACATGAGGGATTTAAGCAAGCATGCAGGTATGTTCGTTCATTGCTTGTAGTATGTTAAAATCGAATTTGTCAAGTTCGTAAACTGATGTCAGCATTTCCTAACATGAGTTCTTTAGCATCCTGCCTGTCAAAGAGTATCTTACGGACTAACAGTTTTGACTTTACCTGGGAGCTGATATGAAACACTGTCTCCAATTCCCTTACTTGTGTAAGATCCTCTGTGATTTGTAGCACAGGAAAGTTTGCAGTACACAGCTCTGAAACCCGGGTCTTGGGAGATGTGTGTTATGTGACTAAAAGATTCTCAAGGCAAATAATTTTGACAGATGGTGAGATCATGTTTCCTGTGTATAGTAGCAAGTCCGAATATCATTTAAAAGGTTCTATAGTGACCTCCATTACAGAGACCTATGTTTTCTAGGACTTGTTGTACCTAAATTTACCACTAATCTTTTCCCCATCCACACGCATCACCTCCATTAATAGTGGAGGACTGAATATTCTGTGGAACATGCTTTTAGAAACACTGATTTGTAACATACAGAATAAAAGTTCTGAAGGCAAGTCTACCTGGATGTAATTAATTTATTTGTTACTTCTACAAACATTAATTGATAACCTACTATATGGGAAGCACTATTCTTGATACTTGGGCTATTAAAATGAAGAAAAATGGCAATATTCTTTGCTCCTTTAAGGCTTATGTTCTGGCTGAGGAGTATGTTTCTTATTACAAGGAATGAATTGAGTGACATATTCCTTGGTAAAAAGTGCTAAGGAGAAGAATAAAGCAGGAAGAGACTAGGGAGTGGTGTGGATGGCAACTTAATTAGAAGCAAGGCAGTGGAGCAAAGAGCTGAGGGAGGGGAGGAAGAAAGCCCTATGACCCTTAGGGTGAGGGAACGCTAACCTCAAAGGTCTTAACGTAGACCCATGTCTAGTGTTTGAGAAACAACAAGAAGATGAGTGGGCCTGAAGAGAGATGATTGAGAGGGGAGCCATAGGGTTGGAATTTAGTTCTGGCCCTTGGCAATTTTGAAAGATTTATGCAAACTCTATAAACCTCTGTCCTGCATGTGGATAATAATTGCACTTATCTTCTAGGGCTGTGTGAGATTGAAACAAGATTACGTATGTACAGTGTTTAGTGCAGTGTCTGGTTTGTAGGAAATGCTGACACACGTTGGCTATGATCATTATCACTTATAGGTTAAGAATGCAAACTCAGGAGCCATCTCACCAGGGTTTGAATCCTAGCTCTACTTACTTACCACGTACTGGCTATGTGAATTTGGGCAACTCTCTAAACTCAATTTGCTCTTCTGTAAAATGAGAATAATAATAGAGCGTCTCCCATGGAATTGATATAACAATTAATGTATTGATATGTGGAAAGGCCTTAGAGCAGTGCCTGGTACATAGTAAGCACTCCTTAAAGTTAGCAATTATTATGATCATTAATAATAAGGTTCTAATATTTGCCAGATCTTTAAAAAAAAAAGTAGACCAAAGTCTTTCTGATGTGAACTCTTTGGAGAAGTGGGTTTGTGGGCACAGGAAGAGTGGAGGGTCTCGAATAAGTCAGAAAGATTTTCCTCCCTCATCTGGAAGAGATAAGCCAAGGCTGGAAGCAGGAGGATGAGAGATAAGAAAAACAGGAAAAGGAGAAGAAGAAGAGAACTGTGAATTCCAATGAAGAGAACACCAGACAGCTGTGGAGCAGAGTAGCTGTCTGGTAAATCTAGGCAGATGTGACCAGAAGTAGCCTTGAGTAAATGTGACTATATTCTACAGGAGTCACTAAAGCAGCAGAGAGTCAGCAATGACAGATGGCTCAGGAAGTGACCTGTGTTAGGACTATGCATCTGCTAGCCATTGCTGTGTAACAAATTACCTCAAAACGTGGTGGCTTGAAACACCATTTGTCACCTCCCAGTTTGTGTGGGCCACGGAGCTGGGCAGGGCTAGCCTGGGTTGTCTGCTTCTGGGTCTTTCTTGGTTCCAATCAAGCATTAGATGGTGCTGCACTCAGTTCAAGGCTCACCTGGAGAAGGTTCCACTTCCAAGCTCACACACTTGGTTCTTGGCTGGATTCCTGGCTGTTGGATGGAGCATCAGACCCTTACTGGCTTTTGAGACAACTCTTGATTCCTTGCCACATGGGCTTCTCCACCATGGCATCTTGCTTCATCAAAGCGGGCAAGCCAAGAAAGTAATAGAGTCCAGAAAGACAGAAGCCTCATCATGGTAGTGGAAACCTAGCACCTTTTCCTTACTCTATTTACAAGGAGTACATCAGCAGCCTTAGTCCACACTTGAGGGATGGAGATTAGACATGAAGTTCCAGAGACAGAGAACTTTGAAATTAGATGGACCCTCCTCCTGACAACTTCTTCTGCCTAAAACATGTTCTACAGAAGATCCTGCCATGTGGCAGAACCTCGGGGAAAGGGAACCACAAGAAAGGATGAGATTAACTTTTTTGCCAACCTGACCAGCTGGTGCCTCAGAAGAGAACTTGATTTGCAGAAAACGAATAAGGAATACACCTTGCATATCTCTGCTGAGGACTCAATTATTCCTCATTTCTTTTATTTCATTGAATTCTTCAAGCTATCATGTGACATGTATATTTTTATGCTTATAATTGAGAAAACTGCAACTCAGAGGGGTAAGTCACAAATCTGAGGTCACACAGCTAAGGTGGTAGACAGGTTGAATCTCTGTCTATATGACCCCCAAACCCACACTCTTTCCACTATACAGTAGTACCTCAATGTTGCTAGAATATATATTTGAATGTACATTTCTTTTATCACTTGTAATAGTACAGACGTGTACGAACCCACAAACACCATCAAGTCTTTGAGCTCTACTATAATGTAAATGTAAAATGCCATCTATACAGTTTTTTTGTAAAGTCCAATCTTCATTAGATAAATTTATTGCCTCTATAGAAATTTTCATAAGATCAAGCTCTTGCTATTTAGTAGTATTCTGAATTTAATAGCATCAGTGCATTATCCTCAATACATTTAAGTGATTTGGACAAAGATCACTACTCTGCACTACTTATAACTGAATGTGGCCAGATGATGAGCAAGAAGTGAGACTGAAAGTCTTTCTCATGTTCTTGCAGCCAAAGGTGACAAGTTAGCTCAGCAAACCACCCCTCCAGTGACCAGGTTGTAACCAGCTGGCCTGACACACGGGCTGCACATTCCCTGCTGCTGGCCCAGGAAACTCTGTGAAATCTTCACCACACTCCTCAGTGTGAATGCCACTGATGTGAGCCCAACAGGAAGTATGACCTCATTCTGCTTCTTTGTCTCTGGTTACGCAGGCTGTTTTCAAAAGAAAACAAGAGAAGTTGTAAGACTGACTGTCCCAAGAACTATGCGCTCATTTATACCAGAAAACAGACAAGAGAAGAAGAGGCTGCTGAAGACAAAAACTTCTCTGCAAACACCTGTGGACGGCAATGTGTGTGGGCATCTGTGAGAAGAAGGTAGGGTGGGATTCCCTTTATTAAGAGACTTTTGCACCTGTTGACATTCAGACATTTTTTTCAGCTGAGGAACTGCTCAGTCCTCACATTTTCCACTGTCAACCACAGGAAGCTTCATATTTCAGTAATAATTTTGTCCTTTGTCAATTGGAAGAAGAGGCTGGGAACTCCCTTTGGAAGGAACATGGATGCACACATTTTTCAGAATAGATGTGTTGCTTTGATGGAACTGGCAGATTCTGTTTCTTGAAAAGTTTTAGATCTATAACTGAAGGGTTTTTTTTCTACTGTTACTAATTTTCTATTGAATGTCAGTGTACTGCCTGTAGATTCCTCTAAGCACTTGTAAGATAGAGCAATAAGACCTTACTTTCTGCTGCAGGATTTACAGGCTTAAAATTAAGCTTAATACTTGGGGAACACTAAAATAAGGTAATTTGGGCTGGGCATATCCATACAATATTGATCAAAAATGAAAAGAACAAGTGATATACTAATATATTACATTACATTGGGATTATTTTATATCCCAAACAAATGAAATTTGTAAATGTGTGCTTTGATTTAGAGATCTTCCAAGGAAGGCCAGAAAGTTCTCCTGACATCTTTGAAGGTCTCTATAAACCAGGTTTATAGTTTCCTAATAGGGTTTGTATATATTTATTGAAATATTCAACTTGAAGCTATAGAATTAGCCTGGTTTGATTGATTGTATTACAGCTACAAAAACAATCCATTACTAGTTCTCACGTTACAAAATGTGGCCATAGGTGGTGAATCAGAAAAGAATTTAGTCCTACCTTATAAAGTGATCAGGATAGTGATACTATATACAAAGTTTCATAGTCAACAGAAGTTGGTTCTATTTGATGAACAGTAAATGATCAAAGTTTGCATAATTTGCATTCTTTGATATGTTTTTAATTTGTAATTGAGAAATTAAATTATGTCGTCGTGGGAACTGAGTTCTAAAATCTTCCCAGTGGTATGCTATCTTTAGTGCAATGTTACTTATGCTCTTTAGGAATGTCCAGGCTGATAAAAGCTATTAAAAAACACTCTCTGTGACTACCTGTCAATGGTTCAAGTTGTTGGGCAAAAGACAGACACCAATCTCCAAGCACCGTTTGAAACTTGATAATGAAGATGATTTGTGTCAGATGATTAAAATACAAGTAAGTTTGTTTTGGGGGCTAAATTACTGTTAGATCAGTCATTTTATTAAGATTTCTTAATCAAATACCTCACTTTCATTATTGTCCTTGGATTGCTAATCAACCTTTTTAAGTCTAGATTTTCCAAATAAAGTATGGTTCTTATTTACAGAAAAAGGTTATTGAGATGCACTAAGTGAGGCAATGGAAAATGTTCAAAGTCATAGAGGCAGACATAACTTTAGAGAAGTTGTGTCTTCAATCTGGTCTCCTACCTTCAATTCTGTATCTCTGTATTATTTCAGTAAACAAATCTGACTAGTGCAATTAGTAGATGCCATCTGTTTTGGCATAATTTTTCTATTTTTAATATATAGTCCACCTTTTTTTAACGTCTTTTGCAGAGAATCTGTGAAGTTTGAGCAAGCGGCCTTCCCAAGATGTACCGAATATCTCAACTGATGTCAACACCAGTAGCAAGTAAATGTAGAAGAACTGTGATACGCAATTATCTTTTGAACGATTAGACTCCTTTTAGCAATTTCCTTGCTTTGATTTTGCTGATACTCAGACCATTAACCATCTGTCAGTAGCTTGTGCTTCTTAAATGCCAGTGTTCACTTTGGCAATGATTTTGACTTCATTTTTTTCCTTGAAAGAAATGTGGTATTTTTCCTTCTAGTAGAAAAAATAAAAAAACACCGTTTTTTTTTAGATGCCTGTGCATAAATGTGAAAGGAGATTGTTTATCAGCTACTATTAAGATGCAAAACTGTTTGTGTATAAAAAATGCTGAATGATTTTGATAGCTACTTGCAGAAAATAAGGGCGCTGTTAAAACGGTAGTGGTTTCAAGTTTCTTCCTTCCTCTTGTTATTTTCTCCCAAAACCCCACTTCTAACTCTCCCTCATACACCCACAGTTTTCTCCTTACAAATCAACCAGCCCAATCTGAAAGTCTAAATTCCTTTCTTTGTCCTAGATACTAATTGTCCGTAATGGAATCAAATTTCACTAAGCTTGTCTGTTAGGACCATTGACACCATCTCTGCACACGATAAAATTCTGCTTTAGAGTTTAGAATATTAATCAACTCCAACTTTCCCCAAGTAAAGTCTGTTGCCATGCCTTTGGTTAAACTGGAATGAACGAATGGATGATGTTTCTATAATTAAGAATACTCACAGTCTTTATACATTGGAAATTTTTATATAAAACAAAACAAAACCTTATTTCTTCCCCACTAATGTCTTTTGCTCATTATTTTACAGTAGAAGTGTCTTAATATGCACTAAAGAGAGAGAGTCTACAACAATGATTGAATTCCTCAGTTTACTGAGTAGCTACAATAACCAACACATTGGGTAACTGATTTGGGTTTTCTCCCGTTCACACAAGACGTTTTTTTCCCATCCTTTCATGAGCTCAGTTTGATGCTAATGATTTATTATTGCCTCATCCTGCACTAAGGAACTTTTTTTTTTTTTTTTTTTTTTTTTTTTTTTTTTTTTTTGAGACGGAGTCTCGCTCTGTCGCCCAGGCTGGAGTGCAGTGGCCGGATCTCAGCTCACTGCAAGCTCCGCCTCCCGGGTTTACGTCATTCTCCTGCCTCAGCCTCCCGAGTAGCTGGGACTACAGGCGCCCGCCAACACGCCCGGCTAGTTTTTTGTGTGTTTTTGTAGAGACGGGGTTTCACCGTGTTAGCCAGAATGGTCTAGATCTCCTGATCTCGTGATCTGACCTCCTCGGCCTCCCAAAGTGCTGGGATTACAGGCGTGAGCCACTGCACCTGGAACTTCTAGAGAGTTATGTGGGAGCGGGAACAGAAGATAGAAGCCTCTAGTTTATGTCTTACTTCGAGTAGAGCCCTGGTGATAAGGGTGTCTGTACTAGTTGGAATCTTCCAGCTGAAGCTGGAACGTCAGCTCTTCCCATCTTCTTACATGCCTCCACTGTTTGCAATTATACATATTGATACATGTATCAACATATGTAACTGTTGATCAGGTATGATACATTCTACTTCTCTCTCATTTGTTTATGCAGGTTCTTCCAGGTTGGAAAGAGAATGTGCTGGAGAACTGTCTCCCACGTGCATTTTCCCAAGGTATGTTATGGAGCTTCTTTTAAGAAATAATAATTCTGGCCAGGCGTGGTGGCTCACGCCTGTAATTCCAGCACTTTGAGAGGCCTAGGCGGAAAGATCACGAGGTCAGGAGATCGAGACCATCCTGGCTAACACAGTAAAACCCCGTCCCTACTAAAAATACAAATAAAATAAAGTAAAATTAAATTAAATTAAATTAAATTAAATAAAAATCAGCACAGCATGGTGGCGGGCGCCTGTAGTCCCAGCTACTTGGAAGGCTGAGGTGGGAGAGTGAGGTGAACCCAGGAGTGCAGTGAGCCGAGATCGTGCCACTGCACTCCAGCCTGGGCGACAGAGCAAGACTTGTCTAAAAAAAAAAAAAATCATTCTTCTCTGGGCATGGTGGCTCACGCCTGTAATCCCAGTACTTTGGGAGGCCGAGGTGGGTGGATCACTTGAGGTCAGGAGTTTGAGACCAGCCTGGATAAAACATGGTGAAACCTTGTCTCCACTAAAAATACAAAAATTAGCCGGGCGTGGTGGTGGTGTGCCTGTAATCCCAGCTACTCCGGAGGCTGGGGTGGGAGAATCGCTTGAACCTGGGAGGCAGAGGTTGCAGTGAGCCAAGACTGCACCACTGCACTCCAGCCTGGGTGACAGCGAGACTCCATCTCAAAATAATAATAATGTCTTACTTTGTTGTATTATTGGTTTGAAATTATTATTTTAGCTATCATCTAGTTTTGAAAGGCTATTTATTTTCAGTGCCATGTACATACTAAATGAAAACTTGCCTAATAGAATAATGAATATATATATTATAATCACATATCATATATATTAGTGTCAATATATAGGCAGTTGTGAATTGTTTCTCTGGTGAGTGGTGAAACTATTGAATACTGATGAATGGTTACTTTTTCTCAAACTGATGTCTTTTTAAATATGCTTTCCTATCTTGTTTTATGAAAGCAACACAATTCTATACCGATGGCCGAATTTTATGCTCTACCAAAACATGTACAGTCTACCATTTTGTTGAAGTACTACAAGGGAGTCTTTTTTCTTTCTTTTTTCAATGACTCACTGAGTATCTCTTATTCCTTATGCAGACATCAGCTGACATTTCCCCTAGCATGGTGAAATGTGCCTAGAGCATAAAGAGATCATACATTCATTTTAGGACCGGCTCCTTCTTGTAAATTGTAGGCCTCCTGATGCTACCAAATGAATCAATATGAACAGAGGCACATGTGGAAAGGATCCATGGTTTAGAGTCAGATAGACTAGGGTTCATATCATAGCTCTGCCACTTACTAGCTATGTAAAATATCCAAGTAATTTGCTGCTTTTGCAAATCATTTTTTCCTGCTATATGATGAAGATAATAATGATACTTAGCTTTTAGAGGTTTGTGAAGAGTAGATAAAGGGCAAAAAGTAGGGGGCCAGGTCATGCTCAATGTTCAATAACTCACATTAATTTGAAACAGTATTTTATTACTAGACTGAGTGCATGTATTCATTGTATATAAGCTTTTAAATGTAAAAATATCAGAAATTCAGTAGAGCATGAGGCAGATGTGTAGAAGGATGAGAGACATTTTGTAATCTATCAGTGTGTAATTATCCAACATTTTTTAATGGTCCTAATGATACTTGTCCTTTCACCAACCAGTCTTTGTCCTATCCTAGGAGGTACGATTTAGGCTCTTCTAAGGCCTAGTCAGTAACCTCACAAGAAAAGAAAAGGCTTTGTCTTTAGGCAGTTAGGCACATTGCTGGGCTTTGCTGTGGGATTGGACTGTAGAAACCAATTGGAAAGGACCTGCTAAAAACGAATCAGCTACTAAGTTTATTAGAGCAGAATGAAGCAAGAGTCAAGATCTAGAGATAATGTTGTTATCTGCTCTAAAGGTTTGATATTGTTCAGAAGGGTCCTTTTTTTAAACTATAATCCAGGTGTTGGAAGCGTGTCTTCATTTTGTTTACAATCAAGAGAGGATAGATAAAGGTGGGGCGTTATAAAGGAAAGATGCCAGGGGATTAGGGAGGCTGCAGTTGATAACTGTCAAATGTTGAAACCTTGGAAATTGGAGTGCAGATAGAAATACAGGTCCAGAACTCTGAAACCTCCTAAGTGTCCAGCACCATACAGTTGCCCTATTAATTTTCACAGAGGCAAAAGGCTGTAGAAGAAAGAGCACTAGAGTCAGAGAAATAAGATCTAGATTTTTAGCTTGCCTCTCCCACTTGTAAGCCCTGAGTTATTGAACAATGAACTTAACCTACTGGAGCCTCCATTTTCATATTTATTAATAGGGATAACAAGAACCAAAATGTTCTGTTAAAGTGCATGTCTGGAAATAGTCCCTTTTGATGTTTCCAAAGTCTCAGATTTCTACCCATACTATTCAATATTTTTATCAATGATTTGGATTGAGAACATACAGATTCCAGGGATAACATATTTGTATGACATCATTTAATATATTAAAAGTCTTGTGTAATATAATGAGAATCCCTGAAAATTCTTTTTTTTTTTTTGAGACAGAGTCTCGCTCTGTCGCCCAGGCTGGAGTGCAGTGGCCGGATCTCAGCTCACTGCAAGCTCCGCCTCCCAGGTTTACGCCATTCTCCTGCCTCAGCCTCCCGAGTAGCTGGGACTACAGGCGCCCACCACCTCGCCCGGCTAGTTTTTTTTTGTATTTTTTAGTAGAGACGGGGTTTCACCGTGTTAGCCAGGATGGTCTCGATCTCCTGACCTCGTGATTCGCCCGTCTCGGCCTCCCAAAGTGCTGGGATTACAGGCTTGAGCCACCGCGCCCGGCCGAATCCCTCAAAATTCTAACAGCACAAAATGAATAGTCATTCAAACAGTAGGCAACATATTTAGCTTACCACCATTAGGCAATGGAAAGCATAGACATTAACAACCTCCATTAAATTATGACATTAAATATTTACAGAAATCTATGAGGTTTATTTTGGGCAATCTTTACTGCACAGATTCACATTTGTTAAAAAAAAAAAAAAAATACTAAGCCTTGGAGAGAATAATTAGCAGGAGGTAGAGCCAGGATTGAAACCAAGGGTATGAACCTAGCTCTATCTGCAAAGTCTTAATTACATATTGACTTTGTAATATAAAATTGATCCAGAAGTCTAAGAGAGGAAAGGTAATTCTAAATATACAGGAAAAAGACTAGAAATTGATAGTTTATTTAAATGAGATCAGGCGCGTTCAGGGTGGTATGGCCGTAGACTTGATAGTCTATTTAATAGTGTGATAATGTGTTGGTAACTGGAGGAGAAAAAAAGAATCAAGCTGATGTGACTTAAGCTTCATTGCTAAAGACATGGATTCTATAATGAGGGAAGTGATAGTCCCTGTATCTCTTGGGCAGACACACTTAAAGGGCTAGGTTCTACGGTTGGCATGATATTTAAGAGGAACTCTAAAAAGTGGAGAATACTCAGAGAAAAGCCATCAAACTATGATAGCTAAGGGATCAAAACTACATCATGTCGTATAAAGATGAGTTAAATGAACTGGAGGACTTTTAATGTGGAGAAGCGAGGACCCAGGGAGGACATGGAAACTCTCTTTAAATAGCTGAATAGATCTCAAATGGAAGATAGAAGGAACGGAAAACGAAGGGAAAGAAAAGAAGGGAGGAAGTGAACATTTATTAAGCCCATACTAGGTGCTAAGCACAGACCATTTATTTTATTATGTGATTATTAAGATAACCCGGTAATAAAGATTTTTTTCTTGTTTTACATATAAGGAAACGGTCTAAGAGGCTAAGTGACTGGATTAAGGTTACTCACCTAAGCAATGACAGAGTTGGAATTACAGGCTTAGAGGGGGATTGACTTCAAATCCCCTGTCTTGTCCACTATGCTACAGCCCATATTTGTTCAGTGAAGGGTTGTGGGGGTGCTTAGTAAGTGTGGGGTCCTTCTTACTGAAGGTGTGCATGCAGAGAGGGACAATGTTTGTCAGAAATACAGCAGATGGGAAATTTGGTGGGGCTGCAGACATGACCGTCAAAACTCCTTCTGATTCTTAGAATCTGTGATTTTCTGGAAGCATATGGTCCCAATTTATGCAATTAAGTGGAATACATAATATGTAAAAATTATTGAAAGCATCAAGGTAAGAGCACATGAGAGCTATTGTACTATCAGTGCTGTTAATTGATTGACACAAAACCACCCCAAGAACTCAGATACATTCAGACAGTATATATTTTCATAGGTTTTACCAGATTTCCATAGTCTGTCAGGTGATTTCAGTCAGTAACTGGCATTGAGTTTATTTACATACTGAACATTTTTTAGGCTCACAATATCTGCCCTCCAGTAATGTCTAAAATAATTACTGAGGCGGACATACGTACACAAAAATCACAGTGAGATTAATTGGGGTTTAGGACAAAGAAAAATAATTTTTATGGGAGAAGAGAGGGGGAAAAAACTAAGCAGTTTTGAAGAAATAACACATTACATACTCTTTTATCCAATATGGCTCTATTACTATTGTCACCAGGCTTCTACCAAACCTCACCTCAAGAAATTTTACATTTATGAAACATTTTCATAATAATTTAGTTGCCTGTCAATTATAGGGCCATGTGATTCCTTCCTTCCTTCCTTCCTTCCTTCCTTCCTTCCTTCCTTCCTTCCTTCCTTCCTTCCCTTATTCGTTTCTTCCTTTCTTCCCTTCTTTCTCTCCCTCTTTCTTTCTCTCTCTTTTCCTCCTTCCTTTAGATACAGGGTCTTTGGTATGGTGCTCAGGCTGGAGTGCAATGGCTATTCTCAGGCATGAATAGCACACTGCAGCTTCAAACTTCCTGGGCTAAAGGGATCCTCCTACCTTAGCCTTCTTAGTAGCTGGGACTATAGGCACACACCACCAATCCCATCTCAATGTGATTGTTTTTTAAAACTAAGACACATATAGGTTTACTCAAGGAATTATGAGGCTTCCCTGGATACCAAATCAGGGAAGGTAACCGTGTGCCCATTTTGTGCAGCCAACCTGGAGGGAAATTTGCACAGGCCAAAAATGATCTTTTTGACTGCATGTTCACCCTGTATCTCATATGTTTCCGGTGGCTACATAGTTATAATGTCTCTATTACAGTGACAAGATTAAAGATCTGGCAACTGGAGGGCTATTCAAAATAAGGGAGTAGAGGGGATTTTGAGCTTCCGACATCCCATCCAAAAAAATATAATAGACTAACATCAAACGTAGGTTCATCGTATGGTGAGGAAAGTGATTAGCCATCGTTTTCACCAAGGTTTAAAACGGAAAGAAGCACTAAAGGTTCTGTAGTTTAATGCTGTCATAGGTGAGGAGATGAAGCCCAGAAGGTTAAGAGTGACATTCCTAATGGTTGCAGAAGTAATTGACAGTCATGAATGCAAAGATGTTATTTTCCTTCACAGTGATGAGACATGGTTGATGTGGGACTGGATGTACCGAATAGATATTTCAAGGGCTTTCCCTTTTCCTTCTTAGTTTTACCTGTGATTCCCTGGATGGTGACCATTCTTTTGAATGCAGCTCCGTAGATCCCCTGACAGGCTCCCACTATATCTGTCGCCGAAGTCCCAGACTCCTCACCAATGGCTACTATATTTGGAACGAAGACAGCTTCCTGTGCGACAAAGATGGCAACATAACTCTGAACCCATCCCAGACCAGTGTTATGTACAAAGAGAACTTAGTTAGGTAAGTAGAGCATATTACAGAAAGAAATCTGAAGTCCAATCCATCCATTAATTGTTCACTCATTCATTTATTCACCCAACTATCTTTTATAAGGAGCCCATTATTGTTCCAGACTGTGGAAATACAAAGGGTAAGAGGGAATGGGCATAGCCAACATGAAAACAAATGAGAGCGATGAAGTAATATGGGTGCCAGGATAGAAACCTGTCAGGGTGCAGTGAAGGGATAAAAGAAAGGAGATACATTTTACTTAGGGAATAGGTAAAAATAAACTCACTAGAGGTGGTGATGGCTGATTTAAGTCTTGAAAAATGTAGGATGTTAGTTAAAATAAAAATAGGAAAGAGGACTTCTGGAAAGATGGCACAGGTGTGGGGTTCTGAGAGACCCTGGTAAAACTTGGAGAATAGCAAATAGTTGGGTAGGAATAAACTTAGGGTGGGAAGGGGTGTTTTGTAAGAAAGAAGACTGAGGGCAGGAGCAGGGGCTGGATGAAAGGGGTTAAATTTCAGGCTAAGGAGTTTGAGCAGTACTCTATAGATAAAGAGGGGTCATTGATAAATTATCAGATGTATTCTTAGAAAGATAATAGTGACTGCTATGGAAAGGATGGGTGGTTGGATGTGTATGAATATGTCAGTAGAGACTGAGTACAATGGGAAAAATGAAGGCAAGGTATCCATGGATTAAAAGCAAATTGTGGTAGCAATGATGAAAGAATAAGGGTGGGGAGATAGATAAAAAGAATGGTAAAGGGGTGGAATCTTGGTCATCCAAAGATGTGGGAGGTCCAACAAAGGAAGAACACTTGCATGAATCTTAGGACTCTGGTTCTGTCAAGTAGATGTATGGTAGGACCATTTATCAAGATCAGAAAGAAAGGACGGGCATGTTTGAGGAAAGAAGAGGGATGAGTTCACTTTGGATCGATACATTTGGATGATCGCATTCATTTTCTTTTGCTTCAAAACCACCCATATGCTGACTGAATCAGTCAGCTATTGACACAATAAGGCTGTGTAACAAATAACTATCGAATCTTAATGATATAAAACAATGAGTCCACACATGTGGAAGTTAGTTGGAGTAGGTTGGTTTAGTCTGAACAAGGTTGAGGTTGGCTTCAGTTGGAATCAGTGTGCATCATATAGGTCATTCCCTTAAGACCATTTGACTACAGAAAAATGTTCTTTCCATTGTAATTACATAAATGCGAGAGGACATACCCCAACAGCAGGTACATTTCAAGCCTCTGTGTGCATCAATCTGCTACCATCTCACTGGTCAATTCAACTTATATGGGCAAGTTGTAATAAGGGTCAGGGAAATACACTCTACCTTTGTTGATAAGGGAAGGAGGAATTTCCTATAGGCATCTCAAACCCAGTATGTCCAAAATAGATTAGGTCACCTTTCTTTCAAAATGTTTCTCACATGATTTCTATTTCAATGAAAAGAAGCACCATTTATCCTCTGCTGTGAGTCTCTCTAGACTTGACATTTTTATTCATACATCCCTTTTAGTCAGTTGGTCAGAATAAGATGGTGTCGGTAGTAACCTATAGATCTAAATAGGTAATGTTTCAAATGAAAGCAGATTTTATTTCTTCTTCTTTTTATGTCTTTTTTTTTTTTTTTTTTTTTTTTTTTTTTTTTTTTTTGAGATGGAGTCTTGCTCTCTTGCCAGGCTGGAGTACAGTGGCGTGATCTCGGCTCACTGCAACCTCCGACTCCCTGGTTCAAGCGATTCTTCTGCCTCAGCCTCCCAAGTAGCTGGGATTACAGGCACCCACCACTATGCCCAGCTAATTTTTGTATTTTTGGTAGAGACAGGGTTTCACCATGTTGGCCAGGATGGTCTTGATCTCCTGACCTTATGATCTGCCCGCCTCCAACTCCCAAAGTGCTGGGATTACAGGTGTAAGCCATTGCACTGGGCCCAGATTTCATTTCTTGTTCATGTAATTGTCCAGCATGAGTGTTCTAGCCTAACTGGTGAGCCACTTTGAAGCAGAGACTCAGAGACCCAGATTTCTTTCATCATATGCATCTGCTAACCATGCAAGCCTTATAGAGGCTGTGGCATGGTGGAATTGCCTGGAACCAACTGGTAAAAGTGTAGAAAGAATGTGAGTTGAAGGAACACCTGCTTTCCCCAAGACTCCAGCCCATAAATGGCACAGATCACTTCTGCTCACATTCCATTGGGGAGACTTTAGACTCATGACCACACCTAATGGCAAAGGAGCAGAAAGATGTAGTTCAGTTGTGTGTCCAGGTAAGGTGTATTTGGTAAGAAGTTTATTCTTTCCACGACAAACGTGAAGACCAAATGAATCTACTTCCTAAAATTATTTTGAATTGTTCCTCTTGTCTTTGTTCCCATAGCTATTTTCTTCATTCAGGCCACCATAACCTCCTGTTTAGATTTCTGCAATGATTACCTTAGCATTCTGATGCCTCCTGCATTAGCCACCTTCCAGTACATTCTCCAGGTCAGGCTACTGCAAGGTGGTTTCCTTACATTGGTTAGGCACCCTCCTTCAGGAAAGTTTTACTCCATTTTCTTTCTTCTCATTTTGCCTTACATAACTGCCAATGTTTGTTATTTAAAAAATAAAATAAATGTATTGATTGCTTTCTGTGTGCTAGGGACTATCCCAACTGGTTTGCATATATACTACCATTTGATTCCCAACTCCTGCTCTGGAATCTTATGACATAGATTTTATTACTGCCATTCCCATTTCACAAAGGTGAAACATAAGTTCAGAGAGGCTAAGTAATTTTCCCAAGCTCACAGGGCTGTTAGGTGGAAATAGGATTCCAGCTCAGATGGTCTGACTTTCAAGAATCAGTTTTGCAACATCACTTTTAACTCTAGCCCACGTTATATAGATATCCTTGATGTTAAAGATGTTTCACCCGTACTTTTTGTTCTCAAATTTGATGAGTGCCCATCCCATAATAGGTACTCAATAAAGAGCTGTTTAGTGAATTAATGAATATAAGAATAAATGAATAAAAATTTCTAATTGCTGTTTATTCCATTTTAAATGATCTCATCATAGAACCTACAAGAATCTTTCAAATTTGGTTCATTTTCACAAGAATGTGTTCCATTGTCATGAACTCTACCATTTTTCTCAACTTGCCATTCCTGGAACCAATGACAGAGAGAGTTCAAATAAAGTAGATTTTCTCAACAGTAGCACTATTCACATTTTGCACCAGATAATTATTTGTTGTGGGCAACTGCCCTGTGCACTGTAGGATGTTTAATGACTTCTCTAGCCTCTTCTCACCGTCTGCCAGGAGCACTCCTTCCCTGGTGTAACATTAACAAAATGTCTCCAAAACCTACCAGATGTTCCCTGCAGCCAAAAATCAACGTGGTGGAGAACCATCAGGATAAAGAATGCACAAGGCTTGTTGTAATTCATCCTAACCACCAAGGGAAAGCACAATTCAAAATGCATCTTCTGGTAGCAGCTGTAGCTAAAGAGCAGAATTTTGTGATGGGAAAACTGTTCCATGCCCTCCTTGCATGTGATGGGAAAGCTGTCTCACTTGACCTTGCATTACCTAGCTTTGGTTCAGGCCCTCACGATTTTTCACCAGTATAGTGAGCACCCTGTGCTCAGCACAGGGCTTGACACATCACAGGAAGATACGCAACAGTGACTCCCCTGTGCACTTCGATCAGCCCCTCTGCCCTCAATCTTGCACCTCTGAGCCACCCTCTGTTACCGACAATTTTGGAAATGCAAACCGAATTATGTCATCACTACTGTCTTCCCTGTAGCCATGCTTTAGAGGTCTCCCTTTGTTCCAACACTAAATTCCAACTCCCTTGTATCATATGAGAAGTCCATCATTACCTGCCTTCCTTTTACCTGTCCAGCTTCATTTCTTGGCATGACCTAATCACACCTACTGGTTCCTCGATGAACAGGTCAGATCATCTCATGCAGCTTACAACTCACTTCTCCCAGAAAAACTCCCTTGATTATCAATTAGCACTGCCACTCCTGGTGCCCTCAGAGCAGCCTCTAGGTAATCCTTTCAGAGCACATATCTCCTATATAGCATAGTGATCAAAAGCAAAGACCATGGAGGCAGATTCTCTGGGTTTGCATCCCAACTATGTCACCTACTAGCTGCATGACCTCAACCAAGTGACTTAACCTATCTGTGCCTAAGTTTCCTGATCAGAAAAATGGGATAATAATAGTATCTGTTTCACAGAGTTGTGCTGAAGATAATGTGAGCTAATCTATGTAAAGCACTAAGAAAGATGCCTGGCACAGAATAAACTATAGGAAAGCATTACCTATATGTGCATTATTTTTTTTCTTTCTCCCATAATTCATTGTGAACTTTTCACACACAAAGTTTTGTCTTTTATCTCAGTTCTCTAGACATTGAGCCAAGGACCTGGCACACAGTAGAATTTGAGAAACTTCTGTAGAATTAATGCAGTGAGCAGACTTGGGTTGTGGAAATCACAGTTTTGAACTAAAGGTAACTATTATTAATTGTTCACCATGCTTTCATTTCTCTCTAGGATATTTAGAAAGAAAAAGAGAATCCGTCATCCCTTTTCTTCTCTCTTCAACCTCAGTACCTCCAAATCTTGGCTGCGTGGAAGTATCTTTTGTGACGTCGACTCTTCTCCAAGTGAGGACAACTGGTTGGAGGGGATCAAGAGGTTGGACACAGACCATTGCAATGGAAATGGTGAGTTTTGAGTCTTCTTTTCCATAATAAAATTTTATCTCCAAGTGGGCTGTGGTAACCCTGTGGTCCTCGACCAATGTCAGTTCCAGAGATGACAGTCATTTTGATGGAGAGATGGGCCATATTTTTAAAATTCTCTCTATATTACATGTGTGATCAAAACACATATGTGACTATGTCATGCAAAATAGCCTAATGTAAATGTGTAAATTATTAAGTTGATAATGCTGGGAAAATATTTGCACATTTCCACCGTATCTTTTCTGTAAGGAATATGGGTGGAGAAAGGGTACTGGAGAGTCAGATTTAGAAGACCTATATTGGAAAAAAATGTACTGGAGTCAGGGTTCAAGTCCCAGTATGAGTACACTTGGATAGTACTTAACTTTGTTGAGTTTAAATTTCTTCATTTTTAAAACCATATATATGGTTTTTATATATATATGTGTGTATACATATAACTTGAAATATAATACATATTAGATATATATACATATTGTGTAATAACAATATTCATACAAGTAAGTATGTGTATATACATGTATATAAACACAGTGATGGGAACTCAAAGCATCTATTTTAAAATTTACTTTTCTTTTTCAACTTTTATTTTAGAATCAGAAGGTACGTGTGCAGGTTTGTTACCTGGGTATATTATCTGATGCTGAGGTTTGGGTTATGAATGATCCCATCACCCAGTTACTAAGCATAGTACCCAATAGTTAGTTGTTCAACCCTTGCCCCCTTCTCTCTCTCCCCCATCTAGTAGCCCCGGTGTCTACTGTTGCCATCTTTATATTCATGAATATCCGATGTTTAGCTCCCATTTATAGGTGAGAACGTGGGGCATTTGGTTTTCTCTTCCTGTGTTAATTTGCTTAAGATAATGGCTTCTAGCTTCAGCCATGTTGCTGCAAAGGACATGATTTCATTATTTTTAATGGCTGTGTAGTATTACATGGTGTATATGTACCATTTTCTTCATTCAATTCCATGTTGATGGGAACCTAGGTTGATTCTTTGTCTTTGTTATTGTGAATAGTGCTGCCATGAAAATGTGAGTGTGTGTGTCATTTTGATATAATGATTTGTTTCCTCTTGGATATATACCAAGTAATGGGATTGCTAGTGAAATGGTGGTTCTAAAGTCTTTGAGGAATTTCCAAACTGCTTTCCACAGTGGTTGAACTAATTTACATTCCCACCAACAGTGTGTAAACATTCCCTTTTCTCTGAAGCATCACCAACATCTGCTGTTTTTTGATTTTTAAATAATAGCCATTCTGACTGGTGTGAGATAGTGTCTCATTATGCTTTTTATTTGCATTTCTATGATGATTAGTGATGATGAACATTATTTCACATGTTTGTTGCTGCATGTATGTCTTCTTTTGAGAAGTATCTGCTCATATCTTTTGCCCATTTTAAATGGGGTTATTCGGTTTTCGCTTATTCGATTGTTTAAATTCCTAATAGGTTCTAGATATTAGACCCCTGTTACATTCATAGTTTGTGAATATTTCTACCATTCTGTAGGTTGTCTGTTTACTCTTGTTGATAGTTTCTTTTGTTGTGCAGAAACTCTTTAGTTTAATTAAGTTCTGTTTGTCAATTTTTGTTTTTGTTGAAATTGCTTTTGAGGACTTAGTTATAAATTATTTTCCAAGGCTGATGTCCAGAATGGTGTTGCCTAGGTTTTCTTCTAGGATTCTGCTAGTTTAAGGGAGGTCTTACATTTAAATCTTTAATCCTTCTTGAGTTTTTATATATGGAGAAAGGTAGAGGTTGTTTTATTCTTCTGCATATAGCTATCCCAGCACCATTTATTTAATATAAAGTCCTTTCCCCATTGCTTATTTTTTGTCAACTTTGTCAAAGATTAGGTGGCTCTATGAGTGAAGCTTTATTTCTAGGTTCTCTATTCCATTCCACTGGTTTATGTATTTGTTTTTGTATCAGTACCATGCTGTTTTGGTTACTATTGCCTTACAGTATAGTTTGAAGTTGGGTAATATGATGCCTCTGGCATTGTTCTTTTTGCTTAGAATTGCTTTGGCTATTCAAACTCTTTTTTGGTACCAAGTTAAATTTAAATTGAAAAATAATATTGATAGTTTGATAGGAATAGGGATAGTTTGATAGGAGTAGTTTGAATTTGTAGATTGCTTTAGGCAATATGGCCATTTTTGTGGTATTGATTCTTCCAATCCATGAGCATGAAATATTTTTCCATTTATTTGCGTCACTTGTAATTTTTTTTTTTTTTTTTTTTTTTTTTTTGAGACAGAGTCTTGCTCTGTCACCCAGGCTGGAGTGCAGTGGTGCAATCTCAGCTCTCTGCCTCCTGGGTTCACGCTATTCTTCTGCCTCAGCCTCCCAAGTAGCTGGGACTACAGGTGCCCGCCACCATGCCTGGCTAATTTTTCTGTATTTGTAGTAGAGATGGGTTTTCACCGTGTTAGCCAGGATGGTCTCGATCTCCTGACCTCATGATCTGCCCGCCTCGGCCTCCCAACATGCTGGGATTACAGGGGTGAGCCACCATGCCTGGCCCTGTCACTTATAATTTCTTTAAGCAGTTCTTTGTGGTTCTTCTTGTAGAGATCTTTTATGTCCTTGGTTAGAGGTATTCCCAGGTATATTATTTTTTGTGGCGATTGTAAATGAGATTGCATTCTTGATTTGACTCTCAGCTTGAATGTTGTCAGTGTACACAATGTTATTAGGATACAGAATTGACTAGTGATTTCTGTACATTGATTCTCAAAGCATATTTTAAAGATGAAATGAGACAATGACTATCAGCCATAGTTCAATGTCTGGTGCTCAGTAAGTTGTAGTTATAATTATTTTTATTACTAGAATGGAAACAACAGATATTTATTGGGCACTTACCATTTTCCAGGTACTACAGTAGGTCAGGGGATACAAAGATGAAATAAACAATGTAACCCCTGTCTTCTTGGGCCTTCTGGTTTACTGGAACAGGGGCTGGGGTTCAGCTCTTTGTTAAATAATTGCAGAAACATAACATAATGATTGTGGTAGGTGCCATGAAAAAAAGTTGTATGACACAATGGGGAATTTGACTCATTTGGAAACTTAAGAAAAGTTTCCCTGTGGAACTGGCAATGGAGATGAGTGCTAGACAATGAGGGGGATTTTGCTGGGCAAAGGGGAAAGGCAAGAACATTCTGTGCTGAGGAGATGAAAACGTCTGGAGTGTGAGTTGCCTAGTGAGTAGACATGCTTGGTGAGAGAATATAGCATGCATGGTTTGAAACACAATGAGTTTAAGTTTCTTTGGGACATCCAAGAGACAATATCAAGATGGTGTTGATATTTGTAATCTGGAGCTCAGAGGAGGAATCTGAGTTAAAGTTATACATCTGGAAGTCATATCAGTATAGGTAGTCATTGAGGCCTTGCAGTGGATGAGATGGATTAGGAAGAGGGTATACAGTTTTCAAAAGAGAGAGCCTAAAGTGGAATGTTGTGAACTCAAACATTGAATAAGTGAATAGGACAGGATTAACCTGCAAAAGAGATTAGGAAGGAAGCGTTCACAGAGGTGAGTGGAAAACCAAGAGAGTGCTGTGTAATGAAATTTCTAGGATAATAGTGGTATAAAAGGTGGGAGTACTTAGCAATGGCAAATCATGCTAGAAAGGTAAATAGGATGAGGACTGAGTGTTCAACAGATTCATTGGCCTGGGGGTGACTGTTAGTGGAGTGAAGATAGCAGAAGAGAACCACGAGTACAAAGAAGAGAGAGTGAGAGGTAAGGAAATAAAGGAATGGCCTATAGAAGACTCTGATGTCTGCCGGGAAGGGAAAGGGAGAGGTGAAGGTGGACGAAGGCAAATGAGAAGATTGAGTGAGTCCCTGCTGCCTCTTCTTTCTCTTTCTCCTTCTCCTATCAACAATGGGGGAAATTTGAGCATGTGTCACGATATGGTTTGGCTGTGTCCCCACCCAAATCTCATCTTGAATTCCCACATGTTGTGGGAGGGACCTGGTGGGAGGTAATTGAATCATGGGGGCAGGTCTTTCCCATGCTGTTTTCGTGATAGTGAATAAGTCTCATGAGACCTGATGATTCTATAAGGGGAAGTTTCCCCGCACGAGCTCTCTCTTTCCCTGCTGCCATCCATGTAGGACGTGATTTGATCCTCCTTGCCTTCTGCCATGACTGTGAGGCTTTCCTAGTCAGGTGGAACTGTAAGTCCATTAAACCCCTTTCTTTTGTAAATTGCCCAGTCTTGGGTATGTCTTTATCACCAGCCTGAAAATGGACTAATAGATGTCACTTCATCAATAAATGGGCCTGAAATAAAAGTGAGTTTGCAGGTCCACTTTGATATATCATATACTCATTTAACAGTCATTCTTTCATTTATTCATTCACCCATCAAACTCACTGAGTATGTGCTATGTGCCAGCTATTGTACTAAACACAACACTCTTCCAAGCTAAGTAAGACATTACTTTGAGAAATTCCTGGTTTAAAACAGGTAAATAAATACATTTGCAAATAGTTTGAGTATAATGCCTGAAACAGCATAAGAGATTTAAGAGTAGTATGTGGAGACAATGTCAGAGGTTTATCCAGGGGAGGCAGTGTTAGCTGTACCTAGAGGTGGCTGGGAGGGCTTGAGAGGGAGACAACATTTTAGTGGGTTTTGTTTTTTTTTTAAACATAGTCTCGCTCTGTCACCAGGCTGGAATGCAGTGGCATGATCTAGGCTCACTGCAACCTCTGACTCCCTGGTTCAAGCAATTCTCCTACCTCAGCCTCCCGTTTAGCCGGGATTATAGGCAAATGCCACCACACCCAGCTAATTTTTGTATTTTTAGTAGAGACGGGGTTTCACCATGTGGGCCAGGATGGTCTCGATCTCCTGACCTCGTGATCCACCTGCCTCAGCCTCCCAAAGTGCTTGGATTACAGGTGTGAGCCACCGCACCTGGCTCTGAGTGGGTCTTGAAGGAGGAGTGGGATGGCTAGGCAGAGATGAACTGGGGAGATACTCCCAGCTTCCCCATTCCTCCAAACTGCTGCGAGGCTCACCTTCCCAAGGTATTAAATGTGGCCTTGTCATTCCTTAACACAGCATACAAGGTCTTTTTGAATATTTCCTACTTCTCCAACCCAAACTGGCTGCATAATTTTCAGGCCCAGTGCAGAATAAAATACAGGGCTCCCTGTTCAAAAATGCTTAAGAATTTCAAGTGTTAACCAAGAAAAACTGCTAAACCAAGAAAAAGACCCTTGTGAGCAAGAAGCCCTGTGCAGTGGCAGTTGCCAAAGGTCCGTGTGGCTGGTCTTGTCTTCAACTCCATCGTTTTCCTTTCCTTTCCCATACATGCAATTGACACAGATCACACTGATCTTTCAGTTTCCTGAATGGATCCTACTCTTCCACACATCTGTGGCTTTTCTTATGTCACTCACTCTGCTGTAATTCATTTATGCATTCATTCGGAAGATTTTATTGAGGGCCAACGATGTGTCAGGCATTATTCTACACAATGGACATAGTGGTGAATAAAATGGACAAAATGGCTTGCTCTTGTGGAAATTGCATTTCTGTAGGGGGAGACAGACAATAAATAAATTATGTAGCATGTTAATAATTGGTGAGTGGTATGGGAAACAAGAAAGGGGGAAGTGACGGAGATTGCAAATGCAAATAAAATGGTTAGAGAAGGCCTCATTGAGAAAGACTTTTGAGCATTGGCTTAAAAGCAAAAGCAAAACAGCTCTGTAGATATCTGGGGGAGGAACAATCCAGGCATGTGAAATGCTGGTGTACCGGTTCTAGTTTCGGAGCCTGCACTGGGCTAAGTGAGTGAGGGGGGATAGTAGGGAAAAAACTGAAAGATGTGTCAGGAATGCAAGTGAGAAGGGACAAGGAGAGCTGTGGGGTCATTTCAAAGCCTTTGCTTTCATACTCTGAGTGGACGGCAAACCACTGGAGGATTCTGAGCTGAGGAATAACTTGTTTCGATTTACATGTTGAAAGGATTATTCCAGCTGCTGGGTTCAGATTAGATGTCAGGTATTCGGAACAGAAGCAAGAAACCTGTTAAGAAGTGATGAGAAGCAGGATTCCAGATTCATTTTACAGGCAGAGGCAACAAGATTTGCCTACATGGCTGTGAGAGGAAAAGAGAAGTCAAGGGTGCTTACTACGTGCTGAGCACTTCACATTTTGTCTTTTAAAAATATATTAGCTTGTTTACATACATTATCTTGTTTAAATATCCCCCAAACTCATAGGAAGTAAGTCATATTATCTTATTTATTATAATTATGATAAAACTGAAGTTTAGGGTTAAAGAATTCACCCAAGTTAATTTAGCTTATAAACAGCAGAGTTGGGGCCGGGCACAGTGGCTCACGCCTGTAATCCCAGCACTTTGGGAGGCCAAGGCGGGTGGATCACGAGGTCAGCAGATCGAGACGATCCTGGCTAACATGGTGAAACCCCCATCTCTACTAAAAATACAAAAAATTAGCTGGGCGTGGTGGCGGGCACCTGTAATCCCAGCTCCTTGGGAAGCTGAGGCAGGAGAATGGTGTGAACCCCGGAGGCGGAGCTTGCAGTGAGCAGAGATCGTGCCACTGCACTCCAGGCTGGGTGACAGAGCGAGACTGTCTCAAAAAATAAATAAATAAATAAATAACCAGCAGAGTTGGAATTCAACCTAGGTCTATCTGATTTAAAAGTGCAGACTCTGCTCTGCTGCCAGGAAGGGCTTTGTTCTCCTTTTCGAGGAGAAATCCATTATGTCCCTCTAGCAGGCCCAAAGAGCAAGCTACAGGAGTCATATAATGCAATAATGTATTAATATAAATGTGTAGCAATTATATGGCTATGATTTTTCTTAATCTGCTTCCTAGATAGAAAACACACATAGCATTTTTTTAAATTTTCAATAACTTCGATTTACAAAATGTTCCAAAAATTAGTACGGAGAGGGTCAGTATATACTTCATCCAGCTTTGCCCACTCATAACTACTTATACAACTATAGCACATTATCAAAACCAGGAAATGGACATTGGCACAATACTATGATGATTCTACCAATTTTTACATATATTCCTATGTGTGTGTGTGCGCATGTAATACTAGATTAGTTTTAAAAATACAATAAGTGCTTGTTAAATGAAGAAACAATTCTTAATATGATCAAAGGATTACTTAAATTGAGTGATTCTAGCTTTCCACAATAGCAAGAATGTATAAGCAGGACGAGGAGAGGAGAAAGAGCAGGGATGTGGGGGGTGAGGCCAGAAAGATTAACCATAGATATTTGAAGAACCTTTTGTGCCATTGAGGATTTGGGGTTTTATCTAATCAATCAAGAATATTTTTTGATGGCTCTTAAGCAGGGTGATGATGCAATCAGATTTGGAATTTTCAAGTTATCTTTGCAATAGCACAATTGAGGATTGGATGGGAGCTCCGAGGCAATTAAAATCAACCAGTATCCTAAGGAAGTGGTAGGAAATAGGGAGGAAGGAAGAGACTTAAAGAATATTTTCCAAGGTAGAATTGACAGGTTGGTGATAGAATATAGTGGTGAGAAAGTGGGGGAATCAAAGAAAACTGATGTATTTAATTTGGGAGACTGCGTCAAAAATTCTGCAAGTCACCAAGGGCTGGAAGATAGTGTGGTAGAGTCATAAGGAAAATGAGCTTTTGAACTGGATGAACCTGAATTCAAATCCTAGAACCATCTTTTCCCACCTGATTGTTCTTGGACAAGTTATTAACTAACCTCTCTGATCCTCCACTTCTTAGATATAAAATAAGAAAAATAATAGCAAATAGAATGGGGAGAATGAAATGCAATAATTCATGAAGTGTCACATCTCTAATATCGCTTATGAATACGAGGGGCTGGTATTCTGCTTAATACACATTAGCTCTAAAAAGGCAGAAAAGAACAGATGGGGATCATCAAAACAGACAATAAATTTTATTTCTTATGGGTTGAATTTGAGATACCTTATGGGAAATACATAACCAGTAGAGGTTTGGAAACATAAGGGGATTCAGGAGTAAGGAAGGATTTAGAGACATTGATTCATAAGCCAATCTGAGAGCCAATACAGTTTTTTGGAATAAAGAGGTCTACTTACGGAAAACAAGTGAATGAGAAGAAAGGAGAGTTAAGAAAGGAATTCAGGTGGTTGAACAGAAGCCCCAGTAATAATGATCCCTAATTGTGTGAGTACTAGAGGTGAGCACAGTTCCAACAAAGTCACATGTCATGTCATCACTTATCTGCAAAGCCTCTGAATGAGTTATTATTCTTTATCCCCATTTTCCAGGGGAAGAAGCTAAGGCAGCTTAGGTACTATGTGAGGCCATGCAGGTAGGAAGTCGCATAGCCAGGATTTGAAGAGAAAAGTCTGAGTGTGTGCTCTTAATCACTGGACTACACTGGGAAAAAGCTCATTGGGGAAAGTTTCTCAGGCAAAGAAGCAGAAGAGTGTGGTGTTATGAAAGAAAAGAATATGAAGAACTGGCTAATGATGCACAGCTTGATAAGGAGGCCAACTTAAGAATTCTGTAGTCCCTGGTAGATGTGTTATGTCTGGAATCTTCACTCAGAAGGCAAAGGAGAAGTCATCACTCTGACTCTTTCTGACAGAGTAGCACAAATATCTTAGTAGAGAGCTCTCGTTACTTTTTAATTGAGATATAATCTACATTCCTTAAAACCTACCAATTTAATGTATACAATTCAGTGATTTTTTTAGTATAGTCACAGGGAGGTCATGCAATCACGACTGCTTTCCTGTTCCAGAACATTCCATCAGCCCCAAGGAGAAACCTTATACTCAATAGCAGTCACTCCTCCTTCCCTACCAGCCCCTGACAACCAGTATTCATCTACTTTCAGCATCCTTGGATTTACCTATTTTGGACTCTCATTATTTTGTTTCATTTTGATAAAATGTTTAATTAAGGTGGTATTGATGAAGTGGGCAATGTGATGTTTCAATATAGTTATACATTGTGAAATGGCAAAATCAAGTTAATTAACATATCCATCACCTCATATACTTACCATTTGTTATTGTTGTTGTTGTGAGAACATTTAAGAGCTGCTCTCTTAGAAATTTTTTTGTTTTTGAGACCTAGTCTCACTCTGTTGCCCAGGCTGGAGTGCAGTGGTCTGGCCTTGGCTTGCTGCAACCTCCACCTCCCGGGTTCAAGCAATTCTCCTGCCTCAGCCTCCCGAGTAGCTGGAACTACAGGCATGAGCCACCACACCTGGCTAATTTTTTGTATTTTTAGATGAGATGAGGTTTCACCATGTTGGCCAGGCTGGTCTCAAACTCCTGAGCTCAAGTAATCTGCCCGCCTCAGCTTCCCAAGGTACTGGGATTACAGGCGTGAACCACCATGCCTGGCCCTTTCCTGGCAATTTTCAAGAACACAATACATTATTATTAACTCTAGTCACCATGCTATAGGATAGATTTCCAGAACATTTTTCATCCTGTGCGACTGGAACTTTGTACCCTTTGACCAACATCTCCCCATCCGCTACCCCACCTGCTCATGACTTTCTGAGGCTGCCTCTTCCTCTCAGTAGTTACTGCTGCTCCAGGAATGGCTTACTCAGGCTCACCTCTAGTGTGCCTTTTCGAGTATCCATCCATTGGTTCTCCCCTGTTTTTTTCTGGAGCAACAAGGCAAGTGTCTTCTCAGTTCTAAAGCAATGTTTTCTAAAGTGTAGGGTAGAGTAGGAAATGCTGCTAGCCCATAGCAACAGTGAATGTTGAATCAGACAGTAAGAGAGAAGCTGTGGCTCCTTTTCCAATTCCCTTACAATCCTTCTGATGAAACCAAGAAGACCAAGGCTCAGTTTAGAACCTTGGTAGCTGTCAGATTCTCTAACGTTTGCTAGACTGTCTTTGGTTTTAACAAAGTTCTTCTTAACCAAGAACAGGCTCAGAGCTTTCTGCTACACCAATATTTCACACACATTAAATAAGGTTACATTTTCCATTGTACTTATTTTTACCTTTACTTTCTGTTTAGGGCATTTATGTGACTGATATAAAGTTTGCATTAAAGTAAAAATGTAAAATGAGACAATTTTAAGAAAATATTAAATGGCTAAGAGCAAGCAGGTTCTGGGATTTGGCAAAAATCAGGAAAATGATGCCTGGATGACTAAAGTCTGAGAATCACTGTTCTAAAGACAGTATTTCACATATTTAGAAATTAACATCTAGTTTTTCCTTCCTTGTCTCTTCGAAATATGTCCAAACAATTTCAAAGTGATTGGACCGCAGCAATGCTGCACGTGTGTGAGGTATCTTATTAAAATTCTCATGGTTTCCAAATATCCTCTAAATATAACAAATCAAACTACCTCCATCCAAAATCAGTAATTAGTCAACCTGGATGCACACAGGACTTTGAAATCTCTCATCTCTGCTGTCAAAGTAATCATATCTTCCCCAGACTTCTTGCTTTCCGGATTTACCCAAGGCCCCGTGACTTTTATCAGCAATTTATTTTTCTCTGGAAATGCCTAGTTAGAAGACTCCAGAAGAAATCAAAATTAAATTGTTTTGCTGTTTTCTCTCTGAGCAATGGATGCAATCAAACATTACTTCCCCTGATTTTCTTGTGCTTCATTTTTCAGGCAAGAGGATGTTTTTGCCTGTTTTGTTTGTCCTCAGTTCACCCCTTTCCCAGCTGTGTTGACACCTTTCCTCATTAGTTGCAATTCATTCTTGAGCCACGGAATTTTGCAGCTTCCCAGGCCCCAATACTGCAATTCGGGATGTGTTCCCAGAGCCTGTGAGTCATACTGAAGGAGAGTAGAGGATTCACGCAGGGAGGACTGAACAAGATGGGCTCTATTTCTACCAGTCCTAGAAAAGGCAGGATGACTCCAGGCAAGTCACCTGAGCTTGAGGTGTGTGCCTTTCTCTAGAACTCATGCCTGTCACATAAATATCTTTGGGAAGGCAACATCTGCATGTGGCTTTGGGCTTCTCTTTATAGCAAATCATGTCCATTTTTATATAAAAGGCTATGGAAGATGTGCTTAGAAGATACAGAATCTTCCCGACAGAAGTAAACTACATCAAATTTAGAAATCAAGTTAAACAGAATGAAATAGATATCTTCAACAATAATACAATTAGAGCTATTTGGTAAAAGATTTTTTGCATTATAATCCTTTTGTTTGTTATTAAGTTTGGAGAAGAAAGTTCACTGTCAATTAGGGAAAGTTAAATCATGTCTTTTCAGAGATGAAAAATCTCCTTGATCACTTTTGACTGTTAAGACATTTTGTGGTTTCTCTGTCGAATGCCATCTTTTCTTTTAGAAAATTTTGTGTACAATTTCCAGTATTCTACATAGGATACATTTTCTGTTTCATCCAACTGTCAGCAGCAAAGCTTTATGATCAACTGGGCAGCCCTGGGAAACAGCACATCTTTTTACTGTTGTTACAGTCTCGTCCACATCTACCCAGATTGTAGTTAAGGGGCACTCATGAATATGCAATTAGCCGTGGAAGTTCCCATGTCTTTCTCACTTCCACATTGATTTGATCAGCTAGCCTCCTTTTTTTTTTTTTTTTAACAGCTTTATTGAGGTGTAATTGCTATACAGAGAACTGCACATATTTCATGCGTACAATTTTATGACTTTAGACATATGCAGACACCCGAGATTCCATCACCACACTCAAGGTAATAGACATATCCAACATGTCCCAAAGGTTCCTGTGTCTCCGTGTGTGTGTGTGTGTGTGTGTGTGTTAAGAACATAACATGAGAGCTACCTTATTAATAAATACCATATTGTTAACTATAGGTACTATGTTGTAGAGCAGATCTCTATAACTCATCCTTTCAGCATAACTGAGACTGTATTCACATTGAACAATGGCTCCCGATTTCCCCCACCCCAACCCCTAACCCCTGGCAGCCACTATTGTACTCTCTGCTCCTATGTGTTTGACTGTTTTGGCTATCTCACTGAAGGAGAATTATGCAATATTTGTCCTTCTGTGACTGGCTTATTTCACTTGGCATACTGTGCTCCAGGTTTATCCATGTTGTTGCAAATGACAAGTTTTCCTTATTTTTTTTAAGATTGAATAATATTCTATTGCATGCATATACCACATTTTCATCATCCATTCATCTATGGATAGACACGTGGGCTGCTTCCACCTCTTGGCTACCATGCATGGTGCTGGGATGATCATGGTCCAGGGCCCCCTCAGGAGCCTGGTCATTATTGGATGATCTGCATGTTTCATTTTCTGCCACTCCTTTCTCTATGGCAACCAGCAGGGATGCATCCACAGACTGCTTTGTCAAGCTGCCAAAGGCTATGTGTAAGGTGGTGCAAGGCAGCCTGCAGGGTTAGTAGTAATTCCCCAGTCCAAAACCCCAGCTGAGTATCCAGTCCAAGTGGGACCACAGGTGGAGCCAGCCCACCAGCTATTCTCCTCTCTTGAAGTCGCAGTCTTAGCTCAGCCTCAGCCTCCGTGGTGGCGAATACCGACCCACTTTCTCTATAGTTACTGCACCCTGTCATAGCAGGCCTACGTTAGATTTTGCAAATTAACAACACTACACATCTTAACCTCCCAGCCCTTACTGAATTCTCCATAAAACTTACTGAATGCTAACTATGAGCTGGGTACTAATTGCTGGTGTCTGGGTCAGATGAAGTGATGTTTTTCTCATGGAGCCTTTTATCTAGTGAGGGAGGCAGACACTAAACAACAACAACAACAAAAAACCACACAAATTATGTATTCTATTGTCTGTATTTCTGTAACAATTATAAAATCATAAATTATGATCTGTCCTCTGAAGGCAGAGAACACAGTGTTTTGACTAGAGTAAGCACAACCAGGAAAATACAGACACGTGATCACCACTCGAAGCACCTACCAGAGTTGTCGAAAGGACTCTAATGATCCAGTTGCCTTAGATGGTTAGGTCCGCTCTCTCAATGACAGGGTTGCTCAGCCTCAGCATCATAGTATTGTGGGCAGGTAAGGCCTTGTTGTGGCACCTGTCCTGTGCATTGTTGGGGGTTTAATAGCATCCCTGGCCTCTGTTCAGCAGATGCCCGTAACACTCCTCACCTCACCCCAAATAGTGACAACATAAACTGTCTCGAGATACTGCACCATGTCCCCAGGGAGGAGAAATCACCCCCTATTAAGAACTACCGTTGTATGAGGACCCCAATGTCTTCTGGAGCCCCATAGTCACTCAGCTCCTAGACTGGGAATCTTGCAAATCTCTCACTGCTGAGTGAGCATTTTAACACACAAAGCAACTCATGTTACACTCATGCTCAAATTTTTAATGACTCTAAATCACCCACAGAATCAATATTAGCTTGGAGTGTGATATGAGACCCCACACAATGTGACCTCTGCTTAGCAGCCCAGACAGAATCCTCTCCTGGGACTGGCCTCACTCACATGCTCTTGTCTAGCGACACAGAAGGACTCACTCTTCTGGGAACCCACCCTGGTCTCTCCTAGATTGATGTACTGTAATTTCTCCCCATCCCCACTTACTTTCTTCCTCTCTGCCTGGCCTGTCCTCTTCCTGCTCTCTCTCTGGAAGAACTCCTACTCCTCCTTCCAGTTTCCACTGAAGCACTGCCTCCTCTGTGAAGCCTCCCTGGATTTCCCTCAGACAGACTCAGACACCCTTTCCTAGACTCCCACTGGACAACTTGTTCCAGCCTTTGTTGTAGCAATTACCTCATTGCATCCTAATTGTTCATTTGCATATATGTCCCTCTCCAGATCATGAGTAGGGCAGAGCAGTATCTAATTTGACTTCCTTCTTCCAGAGCAGCATTGGCAGTATATACAATAACTGCATTGAATGAATAAATTGATCTGCCTGGCCCGTATCCACGCAGCTTTTCCCTCCCCACTTCTTTTTGCTCCACCTCCCAAATCCTCTGGCTTGGGGGTCTTCTCTGGGGATGTCACCTGGGGGCTGCCTCAGTCTTTCTTCCCAGCTGGTTGGTATCTTTCTTTAGTCATTTTATGTTCCAGATATTCCATGACAGCAATGAAGGCAGAGAAAGTCTCTATTTATTAACTGCAGCTGTTCAGATTACCCTGCTTGTTCCCCTTGAAGTTCCTACCACAAGGTAAAAATCATCTCCTTGATTCTTTCCTTTCTTCCTCCCTGTTCTTCTTTTGTCCCTGCCTCTAAACCCTTCTCAGGAGCTGTGGCTATTCCCCACCAGGTCAAGTTGGTCTTTCCCAGAGGTCCTCTTGCTATGCCTGTTCAGCTCTGTGATGGGACAGGGGGCAGAGATTACAATCTCTTCCCTCTCCTGGGGCAGTTTCCTCTAGAGAGGACTGTGTCCTATGGTAAAGTCAGGGCAATTAAGCAGCCATATGGGATAAACCCTGTGCCTAGAAATGTCTGGAGCAGGTTTAGGAATCCCTTCATGGTATAGCAAATTCCTGTATATATAATTCAAAGTAAAATTACCTTACCCAAGGTCAAGTAATAAGCTTCTTTTATTATTGAATGATAAATTCTTTAAAATCACTTCTACCTTGAAACATCCTTTGCTGACTCATCAGTACCCTTCTACCACCCCCCACTCCCCATGAAGTTGGTTATCACATTTGGTCATGTAACTAGGGACGATATCTATTACAATGTCTATTAGTGATAGAAGTTTCGATTCTCTCCATCTATACCATATGTTGGGATGTTTACATTTTTGTCTTTTCTCCTTCACTTATCACAGCTGTAAAAAAGTAGATATTACTGTCCTATTTTACGTGAAGAAACTCAGGGTCAGAAAAATTAAGCAAATTGCCCTGTTACTAGTCTTAGAATGTTTGTTCCAGTCTTTCTGATGCCAAAGTCCTTGAAATTTCCACAAAACCACATTTCATCTCTTTTTAGCAAATGACAGTCTGTTTCCCCTGTCCATAAGTGATGCCTCCTTTATCACCTCCCACTGTTGACTCGTGTGTACATGCACACACACACAAACACACACACGTGCACACATGAACACCCCGCCCCCCACCAGATTTCAACTTCTTTTGGGACAGTGTCTTATTCTCCCTTGTTTCCCTCCCATCTAAGTGTCCTACAATTTATAAGTTTACCAAATATTTGCCCAGGAGATATGCATATTTCCCTTAGTCATGAAATCAAAATTTAGATGGACCATAGAAATAATTGTCCTGTTTAGACAAGAAGCAAAAAAAAAAGGATATACTATGGGTATTTAAAAAAAACACAAAAAACAAAAAACACAAATTTTACAGGTCTTCAGTTTCCCCAAGGTAAAAGAAATTAGGACAATTTCTCCAACCACCATGCCTCCTGCTCAAAGCTTAAAGCCAGATGGTAATATCATGGCTACTCCCATCATCTCCCACTGCAGGATTATCTTTTTCTGAAGCACCATATTTATTCTCCTTACCCATGGGAGATTATCTCCCTGCGTACTTTATAATTTTAGATTGTGAGCTCATGTCCTTTGGGCTTTATCTGGGGAAATCTGTGCAGCTTGGGCTGAGAGTGTGTTTCCACAGAGAGCTTTTATGTTGGCTTCTGGCAGATGTCACAGGGCTAGTACCAGCCTGAGACTTTTTAAAATATTAACTTCCCAGGTTAGTATAAATTTTAACTCAAGCCCAGGCATGTTGGCCCATGCCTGTAATCCCAGCACTTTGGAAGGCTGAGGTGGGTGGATCACCTGAGGTCGGGAGTTCGAGACCACCCTGACCAACATGGAGAAACCCCGTCTCTACTAAAAATACAAAATTAGTTGGGTGTGGTGGCACATGACCATAATCCCAGCTACTGGGGAGGCTGAGGCAGGAGAATCGCCTGAACCCAGGAGGCGGAGGTTGCCGTGAGCTGAGATCGTGCCATTGCACTCCAGCCTGGACAACGAGAGCAAAACTCCGTCTCAAAAAAAAAAAAAAAAATGTTAACTAAAAACCCACTTACTTATAAAGTGTTCAGGGAGACGTTTTCCTCCCACCCACTATGTAGGCCAAAAGAGATAAGCTTTCATGCCTTCCCCTAGAACCAGTGGGCAGATTTTTTTTTTTTCCTAGCTATCCTTTCATTGAGGAAATAGCATTTTGAGTCCCTACAGAAACTCGGTTTTAATTTTCTGCCTCTCTTGAGACCAAGGCCTTTTTTTCTGTTCCTAGTGTCAGTTAATTGATAGAACTTTGACTACTATGACTTCTAAGGCCCTCTCCCCCACCCCTTTTGGAAGCTTTGTTCACAGCACATGCTTAGAGTTATAGGTTTCCCTGGCTTGGCTTTGGGAATATTTCCTTCTTTTGAGCTCAGCTATAGAGTTAAAGAAAAATAACATGTGTTGGGCATGTGCAGTCCCTTTCAGATGTCAGCTTAGAAAATACCTACATCCCAAAGCAGGACTCTGGCTACTCTTTCTGAGTGGCTTTGCTTCCAAGTCAATGAGTTCTAAACTGGCTCGAATTCTTACCCAAGATCATAAGAGTAAAGTTAAACCCTGAACTATGACACAGACCACTCAAGACAGAACCAAGAGAATTCCTAGGTACATTTATGCCAGGTGAACCAAATGGGAGACGTCCAGTGGTTGAATCAGAGGTGTGGTGCTTAACTTTCCCTGTGGTTGAAAGGCATTCTTAACACATTCATCCTTTCCAAGGAAGCTTTGGCTTAGAGCATTTTGGATCCCTTAATCTCTGACTCAAACTAAGAATCAAGGATTAAAATTCATTCCTTGGTGACCTCACACTGAAGACACCAAGTGTTATGAGGAGTCATCTTAGCATGTTTGAAACTTAATGTTGCATGCATGCTTTTGCAATAAACTTGACTTTTTTGTGAGAATGTCAGGCTAAGTTTAGGGCCAGTAAAATATATTTATGTATGAATCATCATAGAAGAAAATGGGTGCATGTTCTTGAAGCTATGTATGTATGAAATAGCCTCTTTGAATAAAAAAGTTTAAACAGATGGTTGCTATATTTTATCTAGGCATTTCAATGTATTTTATAGAGGCAGAATTTCCTTCATGGCACTTGTCACAAGATATTTTCTCCCCTGCCCCTCAGCAATATGTAAGGACAGAGATGTTGTTCTAATTCACCACTGTATCCCAGCAGCTAGGTCAATTTCTAATATATAGTCACATTCAATAAATGTTGAATGAATAAATGAATCAGAAGTAGAAGGAGTTGACTGCTGCAAAGTTTGCTCCTATAAAGATGTGAGGTTTATATACTGACTACACTTCCTTTAAATCCATCTATACAAGCCTCAGTATCACTGAAGATGCCTCTGGCCTTTGTTTATCTCTGCACCGAAGATATTTCTCTTCAGCCTTCAAGTATGAAGACAAATTGAAATGCCATTTGATATGGTTTGCCTGTGTCCTCACCCAAATCTCATATTGAATTGTAGCTCCCACAATTCCCACATGTTGTGAGAGGGATCTGGTGGGAGGGAATTGAATCATGGTGTTGGGTCTTTCTCACGCTGTTCTCCTGATAGTGAATAAGTCTCATGAGATCTGACAGTTTTATAAGGGGTTTCCCTTTCACTTGGCTCTTATTCTCTCTTTGCCTGCCACCATCCATGTAAGATGTGACTTTGCTCCTCCTTGCCTTCCACCATGATTGTGAGGCCTCCCCAGCCATGTGGAACTGTGAGTCCATTAAATCTCTTTTTCTTTGTAAATTACCCAGTCTCAGGAAAGTCTTTATCAGCAGCATGAAAACAGACGAATACACTATCTTATCCAAAAATCCTTCTCCCATCCCACTATGGTAGTGCAATAGTGTATCAATGTTACTATTTTTGTGATTATTAGGAACTAACTGTGCATTGAGCAGTCACCGAACACACACACATACACTTACACTGAACCCCTCTGCTTTTTCAGCAGATGGTTTACACTGTTCTCTGACTGATGACTGGGAGTCGGGGAAGATGAATGCAGAATCTGTAATCACCTCCTCTTCCAGCCACATCGTATCTCAGCCTCCTGGAGGAAACACCCACAGTTTGTCTCCTCAGTCCCAGTTGACAGCTTCTGAACGTTTCCAGGAGAATAGTTCGGATCATTCAGGTGAGTTCAGGAGTTTTAAATCCACACCCAAAGAATTCTTTCTTTCAGAGCCTGAGAATGACTTGGAGATGACTAATGTGCACTTAGGAGCTGGTACCAACCTGTGTGAGGAAGGGAGGACATAGGGCCTCTGCCAGAGCCCAGGTTACCCTTTTCAGAGGCAATGACTGCCTTTGGGTGTCATGTTAGAGGCACCAAAAGCACTGGATCTGCAGTGTTTTATTTAAAAAAAAATTCCAAGAATATTTTGTAAAATGTTAGGCCTCAGTAAAGCAAAGTGGAAGATACACAGATGTTTGCTATTTTAATTCTTAGCTGTGTATTGGACATACTACATAAGAAGAAAAAAGAGGCTGGGCCCGGTGACTCACACCTGTAATCTCAGTATTTTGGGAGGCCGAGGCAGGTGGATCACCTGAGATCAGGAGTTCGAGACCAGCCTGGCCAACATGATGAAATCTCATCTCTATTAAAATACAAAAATTAGCCGGGTGTGGTGGTGTATGCCTGTAATCCCAGCTACTCTGGAGGGTGAGACAGGGAGAGTCACTTGAACCTGGGAGGTGGAGGTTGCAGTGAGTCAAGATCACTTGAGATCACACCACTGCATTCCAGCCTGGGTGACGGAGTGAGACTCCATCAAAAAAAAAAAGAAGAAGAAGAGGAAGAGGAAGAGGAGGAGGAGGAAGAGGAGGAAGAGGAGGAAGAGGAAGAAAGAACAAAAAGAACATCCCTTAGTATTTTCTTGCGGGAGTAAAGCTGTAATAAATTCAACAAGCATGCCCTTTAATTTCTGGTTTGTTAATGTCAGATTAAGCATGTTTGGACATAGTGCTGCACCAAGGTGAAAGAGCTCACTCTGTCATTGGCTTGCTGAGATTAAAAGCCCAGCTCCCTACTCGTTAGCTATAACTCAGAAGAAGTTTACCAAACCCTCTCAAACTTAACTTTTTTTTTTTTTTTGAGACAAGTCTCACTCTGTTGCCCAGGCTGGAGTGCAGTGGTGCGATCTCCACTCACTGCAAGCTCCGCCTCCCAGGTTCACACCATTCTCCTGCCTCCCAAGTAGCTGGGACTACAGGTGCCCACCACCACGCCTGGCTAGTTTATTGTATTTTTAGTAGAGACGGGATTTCACTGTGTTAACCAGAATGGTCTCGATTTCCTGACCTCATGATCTGCCCGCCTCTGCCTCCCAAAGTGCTGGGATTACAGGCATGAGCCACAAACTTAACATTTTTATATCTACATGGAGATGATCATAATTCATACCTTCTTGTGACTAAAATAACTCTTGTAAAGTACTTAGCATACTGTGTCATGTCTACTGAATACTCAGTAAATGTGAAGTTATTGTTACATAAAATTGAAGTTAAATTGGAAAAATATTTTCTCTTTATTTGCTTCCACAAAATCATAAATATTCACTTCACTGGCCATCACTCTTCTGGTTCTGAAGATCAGTATGCTTTGTACATTTTGTTCCCAGTGCAGCTACTAGATAAATGTTCAAGGGTTTTTTGGTTTTGTTTTTTGTTTTTTTTTTCTAGTTCCCTTTCCAGGTTTGGAATGACAGGTTATCAACACCTAAGAAGGCTCGATAGCCACCTCCTCCAGGGAGCTCACCATACTTGGTGCTCCCCTAGCTCCCAGGACTTCTCTTTCTCATGCCCATTATTTGCACTGTTACTGCATGTTTGCCTCTGTGAGATCCTTAAAGATGAGCACTAGGTCATAGTCATCTGTGAATTCCAAAATGCCCACATAGGCATGGAGTCTCACTCTGTCACCCAGGCTGGAATGCAGTGGTGTGTCCTCGACTCATAATGCTTCTTTACTGGTGGACCAAGTAGTAAGTGTGCTTCCTCCATTTTACATATAAGAATATTCAGGTTCAGACAGATAAAGTTAACCTTTGTACCCTTTGCCAAGGGTTTTGTAAGAACAAATATAAGCTCTTTGCTGTGTCTGGAATCTCTCTCCCACCTGCTATACCTGGGTGGCCCTCTACTCTTCCTCAAGTCTCCAATTAAATGAGACCACCTCTATGCACCTTCTCTGCCTGCTTCTGCCTGGTGGAGGTAGCACTTTACTTCCCCTTGATTCCCTAGCACTCTATATATCTCTATAGAAACTGTTTATTTTCCTCTTTCTCACTAGGCTATGAAGTCCTGGGTGGACAAGATCTCTATCTTCCATTAAGCCCTTCACATGTAGGTTTTGCATGTATGTTCTCTTTCAGGTGCTAAAGATATAGGCAGGTACATCATCTGTATCAGTCTAAGATTTTTGAGTTCCAGTGGATGGAAACCCAACTCAAAGTAATTTATTGGCTCATCTTAATGAAAATCCCAGGCTTACAGTGCAGGATCCTGTCATTCTCTGTTTTTTGTTTTCTCTTCTCTTCTATGTCTGTGTTACTCTTTGAAAGGTTGTACCAGGCTAGCCTGGGTGACATAGTGAGACTTCGTCTCTCCAAAAAATACAGAAATTAGCCAGTCATGGTGGCTCATGCCTGTAGTCCCAGCTACTCAGGATGCTGAGGTGATAGGATCGTATGAGCCCAGGAGTTGGAGACCAGCCTGGGCAACATGGTGAGACCCCATTTCTACAAAAAATTATCTGGGCATAGGGGTGCATGCCTGAAGTCCCAGCTACCTGGGAGGCTGAGGTGGGAGAAACACCTGAGCCTAAGAGGTCAAGGCTGCAGTGAGCCAAGATCATGCACTGTACTGCAGCCTGGGCAATAGAGTGAGACCCTGTCAAAAAAAAAAAGAAAACAAAACAAAACAAAACAAAAAAGACCCTCTGTCCATGGTGGATCCTGGTGGCTCTGTGCCTATACCTTTCTAGTTTCCAGTTCAGCAGAAAGAGATTACATCTGTCTGGACTAATGACAAGAGGCCAATAATTGAATTTCATTGGTTCTGGAAGGGCCTGTTTCACATGAACAAAACTTTGTTGATAAGTATGTGAAACTCCAAAAAGCTTGAAAAGAATCAAATGCTAGGAGGAAAGAGAAAAAACCAGTCACTTCACTGAATCGTGTACCAACAGAGGGGGAAAGGTGATTCCTCAAGGAAAATATGGGCACTGTCCCCAGGGAACAGGAAATCGATGCTGACTGTTGTCTCAGTGAGCTTGCAGTCTAGTGGGGGATTATTGAGAAATATTACAGAATTTTTAATTCAATGCGAAAGAGAGTTAGCGAAGATATGAACAAGGTATAATGGGAGCACAGAGAGGGAGCAGCTAAGGGCTAAGGAAGAGCTAGTAGAATCAAGGTAGGCTTCCTGAAGGAGGTTACACCTGAGCTGAGCTGAAAAAGGTATTCAGTAAATGGCCACTTAAGGAAGGAATTCATGAATAATTCGTCCCAAATCACACAACTCATATCTTTGTAGATCTCAAATTTAAACCCATTCATCCTTCAGTATCCAAGTCTGGTGAACTTTGCAGTTTTTCAAGCTGGATTTGTTTCTGAGGAAATGTTTTCCAAATTCCACATGAAATCAGGGTAGGCTAAGAATAGAAACACACTTTAGAAGGATGGTTGAGTATTCAATTGAACCCACAATAACTGAATTCACAATATACATGAACGACTGTACATTTGCAGTGACATAATTTACTACTGTGATATTTTGAATTGCCAATCTTCAGCATTCCACCCGCATTATGGGCTAAGTAGGTTTTGTTAGCTGACTCAATCCTCATTCATGGCATAAATAGCAAAAATAAATGCATTCATAACATAAAGTCATTCCAAGTTTTAAACAACTGTTGCAAAATCGAGCTTTTGAAGCATTTGGCAAAAATTAAGTTGAGGTCTGTTTATATTCTCCTTTAGGTCTTTTATGTGGTAATCCTTAAACCAGCTTTAATTTCTTTAAGGTGATTACAATAATACTGAGGTTCACTCTTATTCTTATAATTGTTGGATGACTTGTAGTTTCTACTGTGGCTTGGCAGTACTGAAATATTGTACTGATTGCAAAGAGTTTTGCAAAGACAAATATTTCATAATATATGTTCTCATTTTTGGTCTTTAGAGACTTCCGGTATGTGAAGTCGCAATTGTCTTTCCCTGCCTGCTTCAGACAAAATGTTATGCTCTGTCTAGATGTGGTTTTTAAATCTTGGCTGTGACACCTCATAGCTGTGTGACCTTGGACGAGTTCATCATTTCTCTTAGTCTTATTCTTCTCTTTGCAGAACTAAGATAATGGCATGCACCTCACAGGGTTGTTGTGCTGTTTAAGTGAACTAACGTATAAAAGCTCTTTGTGAATTATAAGACACTTTACAGATTTTAGACATTATTATTATCACAGTCACAGAGTTAGATTTCTTACATTATCATAAACTCTACAAAGCCTTTCCCCAACGTTAGATCAAAAGGCAGCCCTAAACTGTGTAAATAGCATAGTCTTTTATTTTATAGTGATTGAAGAAAGTAATTAGTTGCTGAAATTTTCTAATGACAGCCCTGTATAACAGTAGGTAATTTTATCTTGTTATTTATGACGCATTGCTTGAACTGACATACGTTCCAAAACTTTTTTTTTTTTTTTTTTTTTTTTTTTTTGGTGGGTAGAAGGGAAGTTTGAGATGATTTTTTGTTCCAAGATGATTGAATCAGCAATGATTTCTAATTTATTTATTTTTTTCTTCCTATTAGAAACCAGTTTGTTGCAAGAGGTCTTCTTTCAGACCATCCTGCTTGCTGTGTGCTTAATCATTTCTGCATGTGCAAGGTAATTCAGATTTTATTTTCATGCAGTGGTATTTCATAATTAGTGAAGCTATAACTGATTGATGATTTCCTTGCCCTATTCCACAAAACATTTTAGGTAGCTTTGTTGTTAAGATTTGTTCATTTGTCTGTCCATGATAAGTTTCCCTTTATCTCTCATTGCCCACCTCCATCCTCTCACACAGCATGCAAAACCTAGAAAGTAGGCAAGGCGCAGTGGCTCATGCCTGTAATCCCAGGACTTTGGGAGGCCAAGGTGGGAGGATCACCTGAGGTCAGCTGTTCGAGACCAGCCTGACTAACATGGTGCAAATTAAAAATATGAAACTAACTGGGCCTGGTGGGGGGGCACCTGTAATCCCAGCTACTCGGGAGGCTGAGGCAGGAGACTTGGTTGAACCCGGGAGGCAGAGATTGCAGTGAGCCGAGATCCCACCATTGCGCTCTGGCCTTGGCAACAAGAGCAAAACTCTGCCTAAATAAATAAATGAATAAATAAAAACCTAGAAAGCATACAAAACCTAGTGTACCTTGCTTAAAATTGTATTTTACTATGTATTGCTTTTTGTTAAAAAAAAAAGTGGCTCCTGGAGTTCAAAGGCACTTGAAGTTCCCGCTATGGGACTTAGGGTCCCTGCAGAGACTCCACCCTTCCCATTGTATTTGCATATCCCCACATAAATTGTCTCTTTATGTCTCAAGGTATGTTTGTTCTCTACTCTCTGGCCTGTACGTTCTTCCTCTGCCTTCTTTTTCTTTCCCCATCCAAGTCTCCAGGGTAGTGATCGAGTTCCTTGGCCCACTCCTGCCTCAGGGCCTTTGTACTTGCTGTTCACTCTGCCTCTTACAACCCTCCAGATAGCCTCGTTACATGTGAACTTACTTCTTTACAAAATCTGTTCAAATGTCACATCATCAGAGATATCTTCCCTGAAAATCCTGTATAAATAGCATGCCACTCTTTGTCACATGCACCTTGCTTTACTTTTCTTTCAAGCACTTATTACCCCCTGACTGTGACATGATTATCTGTTGAAGTTTCAATGGGATCTGCCTCTCCCTAGAAGAATATGAGCTGCCTGAGAGCAGACACATTGTGTGTCTCCCTCATTTCAGCATCCTCAGTGCCAGGAGTTCTTCAATATTTGTTGAATCAATGAAACAAAGGTGAATACAACAGTCCAGGGGTCTTTATGGTTCTTGAACTCTGGCCAGCAAGGGCTGCCTGCTCTCGAGTCCCACATTTTGAGGGTCAAATACAGCAGCATCACTTGGAGGAGCCGCTTTTCAAAATACAAAGTCCTGGATCCCATCCCTTGAGATTCTAATTTAGATTTACTGAGAATTGGTATTTTAAAATAAGCTTCCCAGATAATTATGAGGTTTGCAAAATATTTTTAGATCACAATGGGACCAAAAGAACAAAAGTGGAGTGTGGGGGGTGCTCCTGTGGTTAAAAATAAATTTGCAAAATTCTGCGTTCTGTATCCCAAGTTCGGAGAACCATGATGTGCATTAGTATAATAATCAGTGAAATAATGTGGTGAGGGAACACGTCTGGCTTTATTTCACTTAGTGTTTTCCAAACCTCCAAGTTGATCTCAGAGCCCTTTCTTTCCTTTCACAGGACTGTGAATTAAATGTTCGTTAGGTTAATGTTTGTGGATACTCCTGCCTTAAGAGGTGGAGCTTAACTCTTAATCTTTTGAGGGAGGGCTGCATTTAGACACGTCTTCCAGGAAGTAGAGTAAGGAAGTGGGTAAGGAAGGTAACTCTTCAGTGGAGAAACTGGACAAACACTGCTGCAAGTGAACAAGTCAGCATCAACAGGGATAAGTTATACTGATTGCATGTCCCCTTGATAGATGCGGTGAGAATGGCGCTTTACCTCTGTGGTCTTCCAAATCCCAGTCTACCAAAAGAAAAATGGCAGAATAAATAAATTAATTAATTAAAATAAAATAAATTAAGGGACATTCAACACATTATCTGAGCAGGACTTTCCAAAACTCTTGTTGTACTAATGTACCAGTATTGGTACATTACCATGTTCCTTCATTGCGACAAACATACCACAGTAATAATAATAGAGAAAGCTGACTGGGGACCACATGAGAACCCTCTGTCCTAATTTTCTGATTTCTCTGCATATCTAAAATTATTCTAATAATGTTTATTTGAATTAAAAATTGACTAAAAATGTATAGATGTGGGCAAGAGCGTGGAGGTGTCTCTTTTTTTTTTTTTTTTTTTTTGACTCGGAGTCTCACTCTGTCACCCAAGCTGCAGTGCAGTGGCCGGATCTCAGCTCACTGCAAGCTCCACTTCCCGGGTTTATGCCATTCTCCTGCCTCAGCCTCCCGAGTAACTGGGACTACAGGCACCCGCCACCACGCCCGGCTAACTTTTTGTATTTTTAGTAGAGACGGGGTTTCACTGTGTTAGCCAGGATGGTCTTGATCTCCTGACCTTGTGATCTGCCTGCCTCGGCCTCCCAAAGTGCTGGGATTATAGGCGTGAGCCACCGCGCCTGGCCGGATATTTCTCATAGATATGTAAGTGACACATGACAGACAGGAAAGTCAACATGTTTGCACATACAGGTTGAGTATGCCTCATACAAAATGCTTGGGACCAGAAGAGTTTTGGATTTTGGACTTTTTTTTTTTTTTTTTTTTTTTTACATTTGGGAATATTTGCATATACATGATGAGATACCTTGAGGATGAGACTCAAATCTAAACAAAATTCACTTATGTTTCATATACACACAGCCTAAAGGTAACTTTACACAATATTTTAAGTAATTTTGTGCACCTGTGGCATGAAGTCAGGTGTGGAAGTTTCCACTTGTGGCATCATGTAGGCACTCAAAAAGTTTCAAACTTGGGGCATTTCAGATTTTGAATTTTTTAATTAGAGATGCTCAACCTGTGTATATAAAATTCAAGAAAAGGCAAGACAAATCAGTTATTATAGATGTAAGAATAGTGATGAATTCCAAGGGTATGTACTGAAAGGGACAACCAAGGAACCTTATAGGGTGCAGGAAATATTCTGTATCTTGATCTGTGTAACAATTACAGGTGTTTATATTAAAAAATCAAAATCAAGTTGTATACTTTATAGGCTTTGCTGTATGTATGTTAGAGCTCATTTTAGAATAACGGTTTTAAAATGCATATAAAGGGATTTCCAAAAGGATATTCACCAGATTTTATTAATAACTTTTCCTGTATGGTGGGATTTTTCCGATGATATTTTCTTTTCTTTTTTGTATTTATTTGTAATCTCTTTCAAATGATTCACATTTTGAAAATAAAAACCACAAAAATATTATTCTTTTTTAAAATAAATCTACCCAGTGACATCATCACCCATCCTATTGGCAAAAATTCAAATGCTTGGTCACATATTTTGGCGAAGTTGTGAAGTAGCAGACGTGCTCCATCATTGCTGTGAATTTTTAAACAATTTATTCTTAAAATCCCCAGGTAGGGGGACCGGGTGCCGTGGCTCACACCTGTAATCTCAGCACTTTCGGAGACTGACGTGGGTGGATCACAAGGTCAGGAGATAGAGACCATCCTGGCCAATATGGTGAAACTCCGTCTCTACTAAAAATACAAAATATTAGCCGGGCGTGGTGGTGGGCGCCTGTAATCCCAGCTACTCCGGAGGCTGAGGCAGGAGAATGGTGTGAACCCAGCAGGTGGAGCTTGCAGTGAGCTAAGATCACGCCACTGCACTCCAGCCTGAGCGACAGAGCAAGACTCCATCTTGAAAAAAAAAAAAAAAAAAAAAAAATCCCCAATCCTCAGGTAGGGAGATTCAATAATGTCGACCAAGTTTAAAGTTACATGTCTCCTTTGACCTGGCCATACCTTTTCAAATAATTTATTGTGTGAAATGACATATGTAAAATACTAGTCATTGCATTTTTAAGCAGTTTTTAAAAATTATTTTTAAGTGCACTTTCAGTGGTTTTAGTATATTTACAAAATTGTAACACCATCACCACTATAATTCTATAACAATTTCATCACTGAAGAAAGAAACCCTGTACCCATTAGCAGTTACTCTCCATTCCTTCCTCTCCCACTTCCTGGAAACCACTAAAGTACTTTCTGTCTCTATGAATTTGTCTATTCTGGACATTTCCTATAGAGTTATACAATATGTGGACTTCTGTGTCTGGTTTGACTCACTTAGCGTAATGTTTTCAGAGTTCATCCATGTCATAGCATGTATCATACTTCATTCTTTTTTATGGAAGAATAACATTCCATTGCATAGATATACCACATTTTGTTTATCCATTCCATCAGTTGATGGGCATTTGAGTTTTTCCCACTGTTTGGCCATTATGAATAATCTTGCTATGAACACTGGTGTACAAGTTTTGTATGGACATACATTTTCATTTTTCTTGGTTAAATATCTGGGAATTGAGTTTCTGGGCATATAGTAACTCTATGTTTAGTATTTTTAGAAACTGCTGAAACGTTTTCCAATAGGACTTCACCATCTTGCACTCCCACCCCCACCATCAGTGTATGAGGAATCCAAATTTTCCTCATCCTGAACGGTTGCTATTGTCTGTCTTTTTGACTAGAGCCATCCTGGTGGATGTGGTGTGATACCTCACTGTGGTTTTGATTTGCATTTGCCTGATGGATAATGATGTTGACCATCTTTCCATGCACTTATTTGATGTTTGTTTGTGTATCTGTTATACAGAAATGTCTGTTCAAGTACTCTGACACTTTTTAAACCAGGCTGTTTGCTTTTTATTGTTAAGTTAAAATAATTCTTTATATTTTCTGCATATTAACCCCTTCTCAGATCTGTGATTTGCAAATATTTTTACTGTTCTGTGGATTGCCTTTTCACTCTATCGAATGTATTCTTTGATGTGCAGAAGTTTTAAATTTTGATGTAGCCCAATTTCTCAAATTTTTTTTTCTTTTTTGTGGCCTCCGCTTTTGGTGTCACAGTCAATAAATCATTGCCAGATCCACTGTCATGAAGTTTCCCACCTATCTTGTGTTGTGCTTGATAGTTTTAGCTCTTACATTTAGATTTTTAATTCATTTTGAGTTAATCTTTGTATATGGCATAAAGTAATGCTTCAACTTCATTCTTTTGCATGCAGTGTAGTAAGTTTTGAAGTGGAAAAGCATGAGTCTTCCAACTTTGTTTTCCTTCCTCAAGATTGTTTTAGCTATTTTGGGTCCCTTGCACATCATTTTGGTAATAGCAGAAAATAGAAACAACCCAAATGTCCATAAATAGAGGACTGAATAAATAAATTAAATTTGTCCACACCACAGAACAATGTGCAGTTGTGAAGTGCAATAGAGGTAGATGTAGTAATAAAGTTAGAGAATGGGGTGGGAAAGACAGAGAGACAGAAAGAGACAGGATAATTCGTATCTTTCAAGATATAAATTATTCATAACTGGAAAGTCCAAGCATTGAATACAGCTGTCCCTTAATACATAAGAGGGTTTGATTCTAGAGCTTCCCTCAGATACCAAAATCCTTGAATACTGAAGCCCCTTATATAAGATGATGTAGTATTTGCAAATACCCTATGTATATCCTCCCATATAATTTAAATCATCTCTAGATTACTTATGTAGATGGGTTATATTACTTATGAACTTTATTTCAGGGTAAGAAGAGGCATTACTGTTATTAAATGAAATGTTTGTTTTTAAAAGGGACTGTTAGGTCTGACTGGTCTGAATACCTTTTTTACAGACAAAATATGCTATGGAATATACAGGTGTGGGTGATCTAGATCTCCATCTCTTCACTGCCATGACTCTTTTTCAGATATATATTGAGCCTTTACAAGCAAGGTGTGAAGTGGTGAGGGCTGCGTGAAAAACAAGTGTGGGGTCTGGTCACTGCTAGGTTGTAACAGCATCCGGGCCTAGCCACAACTTTGCTCTGAAGTCAGAGCAGGCAACGCGAGCAGGGAGAGGCCAGGGGCAGGAGCAGGCACTTCCAAGCCTGCAGGGGCAGGGGGCTTCCAAAGCCCCCAAGAGTGCAGGGATACCTGGGTTCAGAGCAGTGACTGGGCGGCTGCAGCTGCACCTAGGAGGACGGGGCTCCCTCCTGTTCTGGGCTCCCTCCTGTTCCAGGCTCCCTCAGGCTCTGTGAAGCACACAACCCTGGCCACGCCTCCCCTCATGCAGCTGGCGTCTTTGCAGCAGCCACAGATAGGCTGCTGCTGCTACCATCACTTATGGGACTTCAGTTTTCCCACCATTTCTGTCTTCCCTTAATTTCTTATTTTTTCAGAACAAATTATTTCTGCCATGGAATATTTTGCTTGTATATGATTAATATAGAAAACTGTTCACCTCTGTAAGAAAATATACTAACCCACAGCAATAACAAATATGCTAATCTACAATTAGCTCATTCCTTTTTGTTGCTGAATCATATTCCGTTGTATGGATGTATAAAGTTTGTTTATACATTTGCCTGTTGAAAGGTGTCTTGGTTGCTTCTGGTTTTTGACAATTTTAAATAAAGCTTCTACAAAGAATCACATGCAGATTTGTATATAGACACAGAGTTCAACTCAGTTGAATTAATACCAAGTGCAGCAGTTGGGTTTTATGGTAAGTCTACGTTTAACTTTGTAAGCAAGAGCCAAACCATCTTCCAAGTGTTTGCACCCTTTTCATTCTTAACGGCAATGAATGAGAGTTTCTGTTGCTCTGCATCCTCCCTAGCATTTTGTGTTGCCAGTTGTTTGGGTTTTAGCCATTCTACTAGGCATGCAGTGGTATCTTACTGTTTTAATTTGCATTACTCTAATGATGAACAATGTTGAACGTCTGTTTTTATACTTATTTACCATTTGTATATATTCTTTGATGAAGTGCCTGGTCAGATATTTTGCTCATTTTTTCAAGTGGGTTGCTTATTTTCTTTTTTAATTTTAAGAGTTCTTTATATACTATGGATAGAAGTCCTTGATCAGATACATAATTTGCAAATATTTTCTCACAGACTGTACCTTGTCTTTTCATTCTCTTAAAAGTGTCTTTCACAGTGCAAAAGTTTTACATTTTGATAAAGTCCAATTATTCATTTCTTTTCTTTCATGGATTGTGCATTTGGTATTGTATTTTAAAACTCGTTGCCAAATACAAGGTCATATTGATTTTCCCCTATGTTTTCTCTAGAAGTTTTACACTTTTACAGTCTACATTTTTGGTCGATGACTCATTTCGAGTTAAATTTTGTGTAAAGTGTGTTATATATGTGGAGGTTCATTTTTTGCATGTAAATATCCAATTGTTTCAACACCATTGGTTGAAAAGATGGTATGTTCCCTTTGAATTGCTTCTGCATCTCAATTAAAATTAGTTTACTCTAGCTGCATGCGTCTACTTCTGGGCTGTCAACTCTCTTTCATTGATCTGTATGTCTGTCCATTTTCCAATACTATCTTTATTACTGTAGTTTTTATAGTAAACCTTGAAATCCTAAGTCTATAGTAAGTCTAGGAAAATCACATAGGTTGGAAATGCACAATTAGTATGCTAAATCAGAGCAATCTTGTTGTTTCAGATGGTTTATGGGAGAAATATTAGCCAGTGTCTTCACGTGTTCATTGATGATAACTATAGCTTGTAAGTAACTGTTTCCCAGATTACTGCGATGATGCCTGTATTTCATTCCAATTTTGGTCACTTTAAAATGATTTTAAAATATTTTCTCTTTTTCGCTCAAGATGTGAAATCATTGTTTCTCAGCCTTGCCAGCTATTTCAAAACCACTGCCTGTGCTCGGTAAGTGTTGCCTGTGTTATCATTATTGTCTGGACAAAGGTGACTATAATTTGATATCCGAGAATGGTTTCTGCTGCATAGTAGATGCCAGTGACTGTGTATAGAAAACGTTGTGATCATTTGTCCTGAAGACTACTTTCTGTTACTGCTAAAATTTAATAGTATTATCATCCTGCCTCCTAAATTTTTACATCAAAATAATTTTTAAGCACAAGACTTAGAAAATAATTTGAAAGGCAATGTCCTTTAAAATAATTTTTAAAGTGATTTTGTAGATTCATAGCACTACACTTTATAAATACCTCATATTAAGAAACCTTTGTGTTAGACTTTCCCAAATAGCTGGCAAACTGCCCATGAAATGATCTCAGTTACAAACTGTGATTTCTGTGCCTTCTCTTATTCATTTAATGATCCCCTTGTGTGTTAACTGCCATGGTTCAGCATATTTCAAAGGGTTACTGGGGTCTGGGTGGGATGCCCATAGAATTTCAAACAGTCTGGAAAGCACCATCCTATTGCAAGATGAACTGTGTTAATTACCTTCACTTCAATATGGCTGCCAGAGGCAAACTCACATGGCTTGGAGACCGGGGTCTGTAATTCACCATGGTGCTCTTACAAAATCTGAGTTAATTCTGAAATCACAATGGGGTTTAGTAAAAATTTATTTTGGTTAGGATTCTAGGCAATATTGATTTACTGACATTTTGAGTGATGCTTCCCACAATTTCTAGATATTTCAGGTTTCTGGGGGTGCACATATAGCTAAGTTTTATTCAACCTGATATTTAGAAAATTGAATCTTTGGGTAACTCAAGAAATCCTTGTAATTTATCCCTTGAAATTAATGACAGGCTGGGTGTGGTGGCTCACACCTATAATCTCAACACTTTGGGAAGCTGAGGCAGGAGACTTCCTTGAGTCCGGGAGTTTTAGGCCAGCTTGAACAACATAGTGAGAGCTACAAAAAATAAACAAAATTAACTGGGTGTGGTGATGTGCACCTGTAATCCCAGCTACTGGGAAGACTAAGGTGGAGGGATTGCTGGAGCCTAGGAGGTTGAGGCTGCAGTGAGCCGTGATTGTGCCCATGCCACTGCACTTCAGCTTGGGCTACAGAGAGAGAATTTGTCTTAAAAAGAAAAAGAAAAAGAAGAAAGAAAAAGGAATTAATGACTTCTGTTTAAAACAATTATTGATTTCTAAAGTGGCACCACCTAAGTTACCAAACCTTTATTGAGAATTTATGATATGTTCTATATGGTATGGGGTACCCAGTTCAGCTCAACTGCTGTTAATGAAGTGTCTACCATGGGTTAGACACAGTCACTAGGTGCCAGAGTGTCAATGCCCTAGCATGTGGCTGGCCTTGAGATTTCATCATCTCATTAGAGTAAAGGACATGTAAGGGGCAAGGTAAGGTTGCTTTTTAATATGGTTAAGTGCAAATATCAGGTTAGTACAGGAGCCAGGGGGAGCACAGGAGGTCGGTTTACCAGACTCAGAGGAGTGGGGAGTATGTTCAGGGAGGGCCTCCTGGAAGAGCCAACATCCATCCTGCAGGGGTTATATCACCTGCTGTTTTCTCAGAACTTCCCATTGTTCTGGGCTCATTGTTTGTTTTCTCCTAAAAGAAATTACATTAGGACAATATTTCTATCCTGAACAAATGCTCTTATCTTCTGACTCATTCGAAGAAGGAATGAGATTCCTTCTTTGATTACTTGTGTACATACTTTGACTTGTTCTTCTCTTGTTCCCAACTCCATTTCTCCTGTTTCCTGTCCACCAATCTCATATACACACACATTTGCATTTAAGACCTGTGAAAACAAGGACTATTGACTTCATTTTTGTATCTACCACCAAAGCCTTGAAAATAGTACGTACTCCATACATAGTCATTAACTATGTTTTACTGCATCATTTCTTGAAGTACTTCCTTAAAAGCCCGAGCTCTGTGTGTATATTAAAGACTTTGCAACCCTCTCCTTCTTATGTAAACATACTGAGAAACTAATAAACCAAAGACATGGTTATTAATATCGAGAGTCAAGAATGACTCATAGGCTTCCTCTAACAATCAATGATGAGAATCAGGCCGGGCGCGGTGGCTCAAGCCTGTAATCCCAGCACTTTGGGAGGCCGAGGCGGGCGGATCACAAGGTCAGGAGATCGAGACCACAGTGAAACCCTGTCTCTACTAAAAATACAAAAAATTAGCCGAGCGCGGTGGCGGGCGCCTGTAGTCCCAGCTACTCAGGAGGCTGAGGCAGGAGAATGGCGGGAACCCGGGAGGCGGAGCTTGCAGTGAGCGGAGATCGCGCCACTGCACTCCAGCCTGGGCAACAGCGTGAGACTCCGTCTCAAAAAAAAAAAAAAAAAATGATGAGAATCTAAGGAAGTGGAAGGCAAGCACTGAATTCAGTTCAGCAAATATTAATGCAGCACCCTCCCCCCAACACACACACCGATCTTGCACTGTGCAAGTTAGATTAGATTAGGTGCCTGTTTAGCACCTCAGATCATATCCCTTTTCATAACATAATGAAATTCTTAGGCAACTGTTTCCCTCATTAAATTTAAAGTCTGTGAGGATAGGGACTATCTATCTTGTCCACCATTGGCCTGAATGTCCCTTGCAAATGAAGGTCAGCACGGGTATCTCGTGTTAGTAATGATGTGTTAGCATCAGCGGTACACGCTTTGCACACTTATGATTTCATAGTAACAAAATGGGCAACATCTGTTCTCTCTTAGATGAAGGAATGTATGTTTGTATATGTAATGAATGAATGAATAAACTTTAAGGAATAAAAATATGGGGAAAATCCACCTGTTACCCTACAGACTGTTCTACTGGGCAGGAGAGAGCCTTTTTCTGGAAGTTGTATTCTTTTGAGCCATTTTCTTTACTAAGTTTTTAATCTTCTTGAGGCTCATGATTGCCTTTCACTTAAAGTGCGTTTAATCCAGAAAAATGCCATTAGGGCAGGTGGGAAGAGGAAACCTTAGGAAATGTTCGTTAGCTAAGTACCATGCTGGGCTGAGGAGTCGAAACCTCTATAGCCTTTCAGACAAAAAGGAGAGCACTAAGAACTGCTGGGATAAAAGCAAAAACAAAAAGTACCCTTAGTTGAGGCTGCACTCTTCCTAGTTGTGATTACTTAGGCCAGTTGTGGGTATGGGTGTGGTTGTGCGCATATATATGCACACAGGGGTATGCAGTGATTACATACTGCATTTCCTGGGCATAGGGATGAATTATGCATTTCTTTTCTTCTTTCCCCAATCTAGGTTTGTCAAAATTTGACAACCATTTACGAATGCCTTCGATGAATGTACTCCATCTGAGTATCCGGAAATTGTCCAACTTGCAGTCTACTTGGAATCAAGTGTTTTATTGAAAGGGAGTAAGCGAGTAATTGAGAAAAATCCATTTTAGTTGGACTATGTGATTTTAAAATGATCTCAGTTTTTCCATCAAAATTATAATATGCTCATGAAAATAATATTAGTTTGCCTTCCCTTTGCAAACACCAGCAGTTGAAAGGGAAAGGACAGGGAATGTGATGGAAAAGAGACTGCCTGGAATAAATGTTTCCCTATGATTCTCTAAGGCAGTGGTTCTCGAGCTTGAATTTTCATTAGGAAATTCTGTGAGGAGCTTGTAACCAGATTCATGTATCTGCCACATGCACCTATCTCTTGCTGAATTGCTTTAATAGAACAATGAGAGCAAGTTTGTCTAATTAATACCAACCTGGCAACTTGAATAACAATAAATACAATTTGAACATAAAATATAATGCTGCAAAAGTTTGTCATTCACCTCAATGGAGTGACTTGATATTAGATGGTAACAGTAGGTGATGGTTGATACGAAAATGGATAGGAAAGAAGAGTTTTCTGAAAGTTATATTCTTTTGAACCACTTTCTAAACCAAGTTTTTAATCTTGGGGCTCATAATTACCTTTCACTTAAATTACACTTAAAGATATAACACAGAAAAACGCCTTAAGGACAAAATAAAGGCCAAACACCTGAGCGCTTTGAAATGCATGAAAATGGTGCAGCTGTACCCTGGAGCCTTGACTCAAGGGCTCTAGAAAATGTTCCCTTTGTACCCCCCACACTTGGTGCATGTTCACAAAGCAAATATGGCCTGCAATTCAAATTTGTTCTATGTGATATTCTCTGAGTAAAAACTCTTATGTGCAGAAAATTGTCTTTGCTCAAAATGGTAATGCCAAAATGTAACTTTATATATAATTTGCATTTAGTGCATTTTTTGCTTAAAAAATAAACTAATAAATAAGTGGAGTCACCAGCAAATTTATATTTGTGTGTGTGTGTGTGTGTGTGTATATATACATATATATATGTTTTTTTTTTTTTTTTTTGAGAAATCCTGGAGGAACATCATTAATGGAAGACTGTATTATTTCCCTATTTCTGCCTTAAGAAATTACCACAAACCAAGTGGTTTACAGCAACATAAAGTTACTGTTTTACAGTTCTGGAGCTCAGAATTCTAAAATAAAGGGCAGCAGAGTTGTTTTCCCTCTGGAGGCTTTAGGGAAAGATCTATTGCCTCGCCTTCTTTAGCTTCCAGTGGCTGTCTGTATTCCTTCGCTTGTGGCCCCCTCCTCCACCTCCAAAGCACACAACTCTGATTTTTTACTTCCATCATTACATCACCTTCTCCTCTTCTGAGTAAAATCTCCCTCCACCCCTCTCTTTAAAGGACACTTGAGACTACATTTAGGATCCACTCTGATAATCCAAGAAAAAATCCTTAACTTAATGACATCTGCAAGGCCCCTTTTGTCATATAAGGTAACATTCATGGGTTCCTATGATTAGAACTTGGCTATTTTGGGGGACCATTAGTCAGCTGACCACAGTTGTATTTGAAATAGCTTTGTGTAATAATTTAGTACGTCTGGGATGTGTCCCATGCATTTGCCATTTTTACAAGTAGGTTAAGTGATCACAAAGTGATCCACAATCCACGTGCATGGAATGCTTTGAAGTGCGATTTAAAATGAATTTAATGGAGAACTAAATGCATATAGAGCCTTTCATTTAATACTCTATTAGGAGAGTTTCCATTGAGAATTTCTGTGTTTCCTTTGTCTGTGTGTAACACACATTTTTCTACAGGGTAATTTGATTTAAATGATAATGTTTTTCAAAGTAAGATACTGAAATAGTACTAATTGTTTACATGCATATAATGCTTCGTTGTTGACAAGGACCTTTTCTCCCAGACTGTATGGGCTTACCATAGCTACTGTAACAAGTTACCACAGATTTGGTGGCTTAAAACAATGCAAATGTATTATCTTACAGTTTCGGAGGTCAGTCCAAAATGAACGTTACAAAGCTAAAACCTAGAGACTGCTTGCATTCCCTGGCCCCTGGCCCCCTCCTCCATCTTCAAACCACTTCACTCTAACCTCTGCTTCTGTGGTCACATATCCTTTTCTGACTTTAGACATCTTGCCTCCCTCTTAAAAGAATTTTTGTAATTACATGGGGCCCACCCAGATAATCCAGAATAATCTCTCCATTTTAAAATCCTTTACTTCATCCTATTTACAAAGTCCCTTTGCCACATAAGGTAATCTAGTCATAGGTTCCGGAGTTCTGGAAGGCAGACATCTTCCAGGACCCAATGGCTAAGGCCTTCCCCAGTGAAAGCTTCAGATGAGAGGCCAGTGCAGGACAACACCTTCTTTGCAACCTTGCAGGGGACATAGTTAAAGCTGTGGTTCTGACCTACAGAAACTGTGAGGTAATAAGTGTGTGTTTTAAGCTGCTAAACTTGTGCTAATGTCATTACATGGTGATAGACAATGAACACAACATCCACAGATTCTCTCCCAAGTTTATGAAGTGTGTTGCTGTGCAAAATGACTTTAGGACATGTCCCCTAGCAGTGGGCTCTAGCTAGATAGTTGCTCTTGAGCCCCACTACTTGGAATGGCGAGTATAACCTTAATCCCCTGCAGATCCATCTGTGACAGAGGTGCACAGGATCTGACGAGTGATGTGTGTGTAGCCGGGAAGACTTGTACATCGCTGGATGTCAGCTTTCTGCCAATGACCAGCCTCAATCCTCTTAAGGTCCTATTTGTTATTGTAGTCTAGCAGTGGGCAACATCATTATAAAGAAACTTGTCTGCTGTACACAACAAATTCTCAGTGATCTGGAATCCACTCCTTGGGAATTTGTAACTTTGCTGAAGTTAATAGTCATCATCAGAATATGATTTTATGTATATATTTGATTTTACAGTTTCATTTATTAATTCATTCAGTAAATATATATTTAGTCCAAGCATGTGCCAAGAGTCAGTCTGGTCCCTGGGAATATGGCAATGAAGAATACAGATGAGGTTCCTGTACTTATTAAATGTCATGTTTATGTAGGCACCATTCATTCTGTGAAATAGGCAGAAAAGCTGTTTTTAAAAACTTGTTCAAATACCAGCAAAACAGAAAATGGTGTAAAAATTATTATAAGGCAAATGCCGTGTTTTAGTCTGTTTTGTGTTGCTATAACAGAATATCACAGACTCTTGTAATTTATTTTTTAAAACAAACATATTTCTCACAGTTCTGGCAGCTGTGAAACCCAGTATCAAGGTGCTGGCATCTGGCAAGAGCCTTCTTGCTGCGTCATCTCATGGCTGAAAGTGAGAAGGTGAGAGAAGGCCAAAGGGAGGAAAGGGGCCAAACCCATCTATCTATCAGGAACCTACTCTCAAGATAACTAATCCATTCTCACAATAATAACATTAATTCATTCATGAGGGCTGAGCCCTCATGACCTAATCTCTTCTTAAAGGTCCCACGTCTCAACACTGTTGTGTTGGGGATTAAGTTTCCAACATATGAAATTTTCAGGTCACATTCAAACCATAGCATGCCCTTTTAAGAATCAAACATAAAAAGAGACAAAATCTTGCTGGCTATACCAGGAGCCCTCCAGCTACTCCTTCCAACATCCTCACCTTCAGAATAACCACTATGCTGAGTTTATGAAAATCACCTCTGTATCTTGCTTTATAGTTTTTATTACCAATGTACATTTCTAAATACTATAGTATAGCTCTGCCTGTTTTTGTTTGTTTGTTTAATGCCTTTTGGGTCTCTTTTAATGCACAGATTCTTCCCCCCTGACCTTTGAAGTTCGTTTCTTTGAAAACTACATCATTTGTCTTATAGACTTTACTCCATTGGAATTTTGCTGATCTCATGTCTGTAGTAAAGTTTAATGTTTTCCTTAGTCTTCTGTATTTCTTGCCAACTGAAAGTTGATTATAGAGGCTAAATCGTTTTTTGTTTTGAATTTTCTGGGGAAAAATTACTTTCTAGGTGGTGTCATATTCTTTGTCAAGAGGGGCATTATGTCATTTTTGTGTTGTCAACAGCCATTTCTGATCAGTGGTCAGATGTATAATTAATTACAGATGGAAAATGATGATATTCCAGTTTGATCACATCTTCTTTATTTACTTGTTGGGAGAATGTCTGTGCAAGGAAATATCTGCCATCTGATTGCCCAGTGGTTCAGATTTTACAGGAAAGGAGAGATGAATGCTTGAGTCTTTTCCTTTATTTGCTAATTTTCAAAACAAAAAGTGCATTTCTTAGTATCTTTTAAAGGTGGCCAGGATGCTATGTATAATCAACACTTATATATATAAAGGAACTATGTTTAATACATAAAATTTCCTGGAAGACATACCTTCCAACTTCCAAACTCTATGTACTTTGTACCTCATCAAGATGCTAAAAAGATTGAGAAAGTAAATTAAAGTGTGAGAGATATATAGACAATAACTCAACTTTAAAAATTCAACCACCATTTATTTTTTGAGAGCCTACTACCTGCAAGAACTGAGTCAGGTACAGATGTTTTAAAATATGGTTCCTGCCCTCAAAATCGTGAGGTGAAACAAGGCATTGCATGAAACAAGAAGGATAAGACCACAGGGCCAATACTGACGGAAGTCCTTTAGCAAAAGGACTATAGAAGATTTCTACTCACCCACTGTCATATCTCAGACTGCTATAACAAAATACTACAGACTCAGCATCTTACACAACAAACATATATATATATATATATATATATATTTTTTTTTTTTTTTTTTTTTTCCAGAATTCTAGAGGCTGCAAAGCTCAAGATCGAGGTGCCAGCTGATTCTGTGTCTGGTGAGGGCTAACTTCCTGGTTTGCACATGGCAGTCTTCTTGTTTCAGCTTCACAAGTTGGAAAGAAAGATCCAGGGTCTCCTCTTCTTTTTATAAGGGAGCAAACCCCATTCATAGAGGACACATTATCATGACCAGATCATTTTCCAAAGTCCCCACCTCCAAATACCATAACATTGGGGACTAGAGCTTCAGCATATGAATCTTATGGGGACAAAAACATTTGGTACATAATACCCAGTTACCAAAAATGTATGTCTAATAAATTTTAGAGATTCAGTCCTTCTGAATTGAACATCATTGTTTTGACTTATGCGTCTTTTAATGCCTTTTACTAGAGATATTACTTTGCTGCTCTAGAAAGTATAAATGATTTATAGTTGTTCTAGCTCATTCATCCATGAGTTCAATCAATCCAATCACTCATTATTATAATTGATCACCTGATAATTACCTGGCACTTGCTAGGAACCAAGGATTTTTTAAGTGAAGGAAATACAATTCTACTCTCAAGGAGCAGATGTCATAGCAGACTGAGAACCAGCTAAGCATGTAATTACAAGTGTCAAATATACTCTAGAGCCAAAACATGCGTTTCTTTGAAAACATTTACAAGGTCAGATTCTCTGGTAATTTAGATGAATTCTTCCTTTGGGTTAATGGGAATAATGGTATTGTCTTCTCTTGTTGAGACCAGAGAGAGATGAGACGTGAAAGGAGAGACAAAGTATCAGAAACAGGTAGTGAGGAGAAGAAAATAAATGATCACAGTGGCAATAAGTTAACAGTAATAGAAAATACGATCACTGGGGAACTTTTGTTCTGTGCCTGATCCTGCCCCTGGCAAGTTCACATTGCATGTTCTGTTAAATCTCATAACAACCACTTTAGCTAGGCAGGTGTGATGGTTAATTTTATGTGTCAACTTGGATATATCATGATGAACAGTCGTGTGGTCAAAAACTAGTCTAGATGTTCCTGTGAAGGTATTTTGTGGATGTGATTAATGTTTGTAATCAGTTGACATTAAATAAAGCAGATTATCCTCCATAATGTGGGTGGGCCTCATTCGACACATTGAAAGCCTTAAGAGCAAAGACGGATGTTGACCAAAGAAGAAGGAAGTCTGCCTCCAAATTGCAATATAAACATTCTGCCTGAGTTTCCAGCCCATAGAGTCAAGACAGTAACACCATCTCTCACCTGAATTTCCAGACTGCCATCTTGCCCTATGAATTCTGGACTTGTCAGCTCACTGCAAAATTTCTCTGTCTCTTTCCATATGTATAGTGTATATATACTGTATCAGTTAAGGTTTTCCAGAGAAACAGACCCAATAGGATGTGTAATATAGATATACATGTATTACATATAATATACAAAATGTATATTTCTAATTCATCACATATAACAAATAGGACATATAATATATGTGATTATGTATAATATAGGTGACATTATATAATATATATGTTTATAATATATCATATATCCTATTGTTTCTGTATCTCTGGACAACCCTGTCTAATACAGCAGATAGGATAATTGCCATGTTATACATTTAATAACCTTAGACAGGTTGAATAACTTTCCCAAGGGTTTCCCAAGAGGGTAAGTAAGTGGGAGATCTAGATTTTGAAGCCAAGCCTGTCTGACCCACAGCCCTTACTTTCCCTACTACTGATTGCTGCTGAGAAGGTTACATGAGAGGGGCCTGGTGCCTCAGTGATCAAAGGCTGCGTGAGTCACTCTCACCAGAAATGCTAACTCAAGAGAAAGTTTTCCATGAGGTGAAACATTAAATGAAAAGAGTCATCTTTCAGAGACAATGATGACCTTCACCTTTTTTCTTGTATCTCAGGGTTCTCAAATCTAGTTTCTTGGAGAATTGGCATGAATGAGATGCAATATAAAGAGAGGAATTATCAAACATTGTCTGGGCTGCTTTAGAGCCTCTGTTCATAGAGGCTGATGTAGCTACAGAGCTCATAAAAAGAGCTGCTGTTTTGTTGGAGTATGTACTATATGCCAGGTGATTAATCTTCTTGGTCTGTAATTGTTGCCACCATCCTGCTGAGGACTATTCTTGGTTTGGTCACTTCCACAGTATGTAAACCCACATCATGTCTGATGGGGCCAGTCAGTCGTCCTTCATCTTGTAACCATACTGTACGGTCTCCAAGCTTGCCTGCCATATTCTGTCTTAATTGTCTCAGACTGGGAAGTGTCATGTCCCTTTATTTATAGGATTGGTCATATGACCCACTTATGCAAGGTGGTGGAGAAAGCAGGGAAGTACATGGATCTTTGACGAACTTTAGCAGCTCCGCCACCCACTCTCATTTAAAAGCGAGGAAGGCAAACTTCAAGGAGGATGTATTGCTCACCCTGAGTCATACACCACAGGTCTCTAAGGCGCCTATGCCACTCACCTCCACCCGCTCCTCAACACCCTCACTGCAATGCTCCTCCAAGCAGATATCTACTGTAGTTACTCCAAAACAACTCAGATGCAAAATGATCTGCTTGTGCTGCAGGAGAAGCCAACCACCACTCCCAAAAGGAATCCCACTACTGCAAACACAATGCAGCAGACACAGACACCTGCCAACTTGGCATACTTTGCATCAATGCCACATTTGCCTACCAGGCTATGATGAAGGTCTCATCATGCATTTCAAAAAAAAAATCTACCCTACCGTGCAGGCTGTATCCCCTCCATCTGTCCCATGCTCGGTAAAATCTGCTACAGCTGCAAGCTACACCTGCTAGAGAGCCAGACAGGGTACCTTGGGAGTGGAGGGCAATTTAGCAGGTGGATGCTAAAAGCTGGAAACTATTTTGCAAAAATTTTCTTATCCTTTTGTAGCCTTAAAGGAAACTTTTAAAAAAAGAAAATAAAATGCAAAGGGTAAAACAAAGGCTGACGAATCACAACTTACACATTCGATGCAAAATGAAATTTTGCATTTTTTATTGTAGAGAGAGAAGGTAGCCCCTCCTCCAGTCCAGGCCAAATTGAAACAACATACCTTTGTGTGGGTGAAGCTCATCTTCAGGCTGCAAGTGATCTGCTGTGGGGGAGACAGCTGAAACTCACTGCCAGAAGTTCCATTTTATTCTCATTTTATTTTCTTTTTTTTCAGTAAAAGAAAAGGTCAAGAAACACATTCTAGAGGCTTCCACCTTCCTAATCTTCTTTATTTTTTCTCTTGCTGTGGTCCCTTGAAGAGTAGCATTGCAGTATAGCATGATACTTCAGCTCTGGAGTCAGAGTAGACCTGGGACTAGACTGCGACCCAGCTACTTAACTGCTTTCACTTTGGACAAACGATTTCACCTTTCTAAGCTTTAATTTCCCAGTCTTTAAAATGAGATAAAAATATTACCTAATTCATCTAACTTTTATGAGATTAAACAAGTTCATGCAGGCAAAATGCTTAACACTTCAAACAGTGCTAGATCATAAGCTTTTCTGAAGAGGGAGCTGCCATTATTATTATTATCATTATTATTGTATAATAATAGTAGTGGTGACAGTAGTAGTAGTAGTATTTGTGACTTCTGGGACAATGGAAATTTTTCTATTATTGGGTGAGATGATAGAAAGGAGAGACTAACTGTGGGCTGAGGCTTAGCTACAGCCATGTTAATCTAGCTGAATAAATACTTCTTCCTATATTTAACACAAGTTAGAATGGTATAAAACCAAAATACAGATTTTGAGGTCAGATAGACACATATGTAGACTTAGACCCAGACATAGACTCTGGCTGATCCACTATTTCTAGCTTTGTGATATTGGACCTATTGGTCAACTTCTTTGACCCTCACTTTGCTCATTGATAAAACAGGCCTGATTTCTGACCTGTGGCCTTCTCTGAAGTGCTTGCTGCAGTATGGAATGATCGATCGTATGGCTTTGTTGTCATAGAGAAGACCAAATAAGAGAAAGTAAGCTTATATAGTGGCATGAGAAAAGATTGGCTTTAAAAATAACTTCTTTAATTCAATTTTCTTTATTTCGAAAGTGACTCACCATCATTTTATTTAAATAGGAAGGAAAGAATTCAAATAAGCAAAAGAGAAGAAATTACACATCATCCCTCAACTCAAGAATAGCCACAGCCAACATCTTGATGTTTATCCAAGAAAATTATCTTGGCTGCAAGGTTGATGAGTTATGAGAGCAGGCCACCTAGAGAGGGGGACTTTGGGCCTAGGAGCCGCCACCATCTGGGGTCAGTCATGTGGCCATTGCTCTGTTGGAAGCAAAGGGCTCTACCAGATGACAGGCTCAGCCCCCTGCTGTGATTTATTGTCAGGGAAGTGCCATCAGCTGTCACACTGTACCAGTGTTGTCCCACTTCCCATCCCCAACCTGGGGGCAAGATGGCTACACAATAAAAGTTAGTTTTAAAGACACTTTATCCAAAGGGAAGCAGGACAAAAACTAAAATCTAGTGCATTCGGTGTGTCTTCCCACCTTCCTTTTCTCCCTCCCTCATTTTTTCTTCAACTCTCAGCCCCTTTGTTAGTTCTGGGGTCCATGCAGCTCAGGGGCTCACAGTCAAGATGGAGACAACTCCAGGTAGCCCTTCCCATCTCTGCCTAGATAACAGAAGGACAGACAGAAAAGCTTCCCAGGCATCCTCTGTACTTCCCGGCACAGTGCTCAGCACACTGGTCTAAATCCAGTGTCCGTCTTTCTTCATGACGACAAGCTCCAGGAGGGCGAAGACCATTTCCTCTGTGGTCATTACTCTACTCCCAGTGCCTCTGGGGAGGTACTCGGTAACTGTTGATCAGACTGCTGCTATTGAAAGAATATATGAGCCAGGTGGTATTTGTAGTGAACAGTAGTTGTCCTGTTCTGTATCCCAGTGCTATGGTTTGAATGATTATGCCCTCCAAAACTCATGTTAAAATTTCATTGCCATTGTAGCAGTGCTAAGAGGTGGGACCCTTAAAAAAGGTGATTAGGCCATGAGGGCTCTCTCTTCATAGACAAGGTTGGTGCCATTATAAAAGAGCAAGCACCCTCTTGCTCATTCTTGCCCTTCCATCTTCCTCCATGGGTACCACAGCAAGAAAGTTCTTGCAAGATACCAACTCCTTGATCTTGAACTTCTCACATTCCAGAACTGTGAGCCGATACATTTCTGTATTATAAATTATCAAGTATGTGGTATTCTGTCATGGCAGCATAAAAATGAGTAAGACACGCCCAGGCGTGGTGGCTCACGCCTGTAATCCCAGCACTTTGGGAGGCCGAGGCAGGCAGATCACAAGGTCAGGAGATCAAGACCATCCTGGCTAACAAGGTGAAACACCACCTCTACTAAAAATACAAAAAAAAAAAAAAAAAATCCCCTGGCATGGTGGCAGGCGCCTGTAGTCCCAGCTACTCGGGAGGCTGAGGCAGGAGAATGGCATGAACTTGGGAGGCGGAGCTGGCAGTAAGCCGAAATCACGCCACTGCACTTCAGCCTGGGCGACAGAGCAAGACTCCATCTCAAAAAAAAAAAAAAAAAAAAAAAGAGGAAGATACTCTATCACTTTGTAGGAACCTCACTGCCTTTCCCATCAATCTCTCCTTTTAAGTTAGTCAGAACACATTTATCTTGCTTCTTTTTTGCTACAAAAAAGAAAATAATATATATTGAATATGCTCTTTTTGTCTTTAAAAAGCTTAATTGAGGTGAAGTTCATGTGACATAACATTTCCTACTTAAAGGTATACAATTCAGTGTCATTTAGCACAGTTGCAGTGCTGTGAACCACAACACTGTGGTTCCAGAACACAGTCTACCAAGTTCCAAAACATTTTTTTAACCTGAAGAGAAAATCCTGTACTCATTAAGAAGTCGCTCTCCATTCCGTCCTTCCCTGGCCCCTGGCAACCACTAGTCTTCTCTCTATGGATTTATTCTGGCTATTTCATATAATTGGAATCATATGATATGTGATCTTTTGCATTTGGTTTGTTTCACTTAACACAATGTGTGTATGTTTATCCTACTCACATCCTAGCATGTGTTAGCACTTCTTTCCTTTCCATGGCTGAATAATAGTCCATTGTGTGGATATATCACATTTTGTATATTCATTCACCCACTGGTGGATGTTTGGGTTGTTACCACTTTTGGGGCTATTTTGAATAGCTGTGAAATGCTCTTGAAAAAAAAAAAAAGAGTGAGTTTGGCAGGTAAGGAAAATGGAAAGGGTATTTGAAGGAAAGGGAGCAACTTATTCCAGGGCGGAGAAAGTTTCCTACCTGGCCTTCCCTCTTTTCACTCTCCCAGGCTGCAGTCTCCACGCAGCAATTAACAGTGATCTCTCTAAAGCTGGCATCAGGCCACATGGCTTCCTTGTTAATTACCCTCAATCTCACCTTACATTTCCTCTTGCTTACTACACCATGGCACGTAGCACTGCTCCCCTTTCTGTTCTTTTTTTGTTTTGTTTTGTTTTGTGCGTAGTTTATTTTTTATTTTTATTATTAGACTTTAAGTTCTAGGGTACATGTGCATAACGTGCAGATTTGTTACATATGTATACTTATGCCATGTTGGCGTGCTGCACCCATCAACTCGTCAGCACCCATCAACTTGTCATTTACATCAGGTATAACTCCCAATGCAATCCCTCCCTCTTCCCTCCTCCCCATGATAGGCTCCGGTCACCAAGTTCAGCTCTACCTCAAGGCTGTGACACTTGTAGGACACTAACACAGAACTTCTCATGGCCAACTTCCTCTCATCATGCAAATACCTCCCCCATAGAGAGGACGTCCCTAGCATCTTAGGGATGTTCTCCCTATTCACGCACGCCACCCCTGGTCACTCAACTATCTCATTATCAGAAATTATCATTCTTTTTTTTTTTTTTTTTTTTTTTTGAGATGGAGTTTCACTCTGTTGCCCAGGCTGGAGTGCAGTGGTGTGATCTCAGCTCACTGTAACTTTTGCCTCCTGGACTCAAGCAATTCTTCTGCCTCAGCCTCCCAAATAACTGGGATTACAGGCAACCGCCATGGCTAATTTTTATATATATATATATATTTTTTTTAAGTAGAAACAGGGTTCGCCATGTTGACCAGGCTGGTCTTGAACTCCTGAGTTCAGGTGATCAGTCCGCCTTGGCCTCCCAAAGTGCTGGGATTACAGGTGTGCACCATCACACCCAGCCAGAAATTATAATTCTTATTCATTGGTGGTGTGTGAATTTTGTTGGTTTGGTTTGGTTTTTGGTTCCTCTCTGTTCTGCCCTATTTTTTTCATCAGAACAGATGCTCTAAGAATAAGTAATTGCTTAAGGAGTGGATGGCTGTATATGACCCATTAGTGAACTGGCAAGGAATATATTGTGTCTGGTGCAGAGAAATAGAGCTTCAGGTGGCGCAGCATGTGGTAGAAATATTGACTGTGCCCAGATTATTCAAGATGCCCTCTTTATACCAGGCACACTCTAATTTAGCTTTAGAAATTCCGTGGTGTGATGATTTCACAGTACCAAAGGGAACTGAAGGCTTGTCTATTATTTCTCTTTCAGAGTCAGCATAGAAACCCTGGAAGAGAGTTGCTCCTGAGAAGCAGCTTTGCAAAGGGGGAGCAGCATGGTGGCTGGGAGGGGTCAGAAGATCTATGTTCTCTTTTAGTGCTGTGTGGCTTTGGGCAAATCATCTAACCTCTCTGAAATTCGGGTTTCTCGTTAGCACAAATGAACAGAATATGAGGAGAAGAGTTTTCCATGGTCTATTACAAAATGTGAGATAGGTTTGTGCATACTTACTCTAGTTTCATGCTCAGAACACTCTGCCTTATGTTGTGCTGTGAGGTTCATAGGGATTATAGTTCTCATTTGACAGGTGAGGGTCCAGGAGGGTGAGTCGCTCGCTTGAGGTCAATTGTCAACCACTGGAAGAGTCAAAGTGAGGTCTGCCTCCAAGTCCAGTACGTTTTCCACTTGTGCTTCCCTGCCTACCTCACGGGGTGTTGTCATAATTAATGACAAGTTATAAATACATATATTTTATTATTATTTTCTGTTCCATGCTTATTGTACCACTGGCCCTAGAAGTAAGATTGAGGTCCTCCTTGCTTCTCATTGCACCTACTGGATGATTATCCCCTCTTCTCCCCTAAAACCTCCAGTTTTGAAGCTCGTGACACCAGTCTGCACTATCTGCTGCCACTTCTGGATGCAAATACTAACCCCTCATTTCTTGAAGACTTTAGCATCTCTCTCATTGTCAATCTTTCTGGTACAATTCCAGTCATTCTTGGTGAACTCCACATACACATGGATTTCCCCTCTCATACTCAGGCCCATCAGTTTCTTTATTTTTATTTTTGGATTTTTATTTTTTTTTCTTTTTGAGATGGGGGTCTCGCTCTGTCTCCCAGGCTGGAGTGCAGTGGCAAAATCTCAGCTCACTGCAACCTCTTCCTCCCAAGTTCAAGCGATTCTCCTTCCTCAGCCTCCCAAGCAGTGGGGATTACAGGTGCACACCACCACACCCAGCTAATTTTTGTATTTTTAGTAGAGACGGGGTTTTGCCATTTTGGCCAGGCTGCTCTCGAACTCCTGACCTCAAGTGATCCGCCCACCTCAGCCTCCCAAAGTGCTGGGATTATTTTGAATATTTTTAAAAAACTGCTTCATTGAGTTACAATTTATACAAGATAACATTCACTTGTTTCAAGTATACAATTTAATGGTTTTTAGTTTTACAGTTATGCAAGCATTATTGAAGTCCAATTTTAGAAAATGTGTATCACCCCCAAAAAGATCCCTCTGCCATTTGCAGTCACTTTTCATTCCCATCCCTCAGCCCCAGGCTACTAACCACTAATCTACCAACAGTCTATAGAACTGCCTATTCTGGACATTTCATGTAAATGGAATCATACAATATGTGGCCTTTGTGTTTTTAACTTTTTTAACTTTTATTTTAGGTTCAGCAGTACATGTGCAGGTTTGTTATGTAGGTAAACTCATGTTATGTCATGGGGCTTTGTTGTACAGATTATTTTGTGTCCAGATACTAAGCCTAGTAACCAATAGTTATTTTTTCTGCTCCTCTCCCTCCTCCCACCCTCCACCTTCAAGTGGCCTCAGTGTCTGTTGTTCCCCTCTTTGGGTCCGTGGCTTCTCATCATCTAGCTCCCACTTATAAGTGAGAACATGTGTTATTTGGTGTTCTGTTTCCTCATTCGTTTGCTAAGAATAATGGCCTCCAGCTCCATTCTTGCAAAAGACGTGATCTCATTCTTGCAAAAGACATGATCTCATTCTTTTCTATGGCTGCATAGTATTCCATGGTGTATATGCACCACATTTTCTTTATCCAATCTTGTCGTTGATTTCATGTGGCATAATGTTTACAAGGCGTACCCGTGCTGCAACATGAATCACTACTTTGTTCCTTTTTATAGTAGAATAATATTCTACTGTGTAAATATATCACATTTATTTATCCATTCACCAATTGATGGACATTTTGGCTGTTTCTACCCTTTGGTTATTACGAAAAATGCTGCTATGAAATTCACATACATGACTTTGTGGAGACAGGTACTTTAATTTCTTTGGAGTAGATACCTAGGAATGAAATTGCTGGGTCATATGGTCAATTTGTGCCTAACTTTTTAAGAAAATGCCAAACTGGTTTTCAGAGTGGGTGTACTATTATGTATTCTCAGCCATGGGGTGTGATTATTCCAGTTTCTCCACATCCTCTCCAATGCTTCATAAAGTCTATCTTTTCTATTCTAGCCAACTGTGAGTGGATGCGAAGTAGTATATTATTGTGGTTTTGATTTGTATTTCCTTGATGGCTAATGATGTTGATTATCTTTTCATATGCATTTTTCCTGGCCACTCACTTTCTCTGCTTCTTTCCTGCTTATAATTTTGTCTCTTAACCCTAAATTAGGCATTTGCACTCACAGTCAAGCCCTGGACCTTGTCATTCCCATAACTGCACCTCCCCCATGCTATCAATATTGAACATTCCAGTTTTAACCATCACCATCTTTCCAGCTCGTTCTTTCTTCCAATGATTTTTCAATGACTGGGATCAAATTCCACTGGTCCTGACACCTTTTCACTTATCCCCAATCATATATTCCTTTGTGTTCTTATTCGGCTTAGATTCCATGCACTGTCAATAAAATCATTCCCTTGTATCTCTCTCCATTCATTGTACTTTCCGGGTTAAATTCTAATTCTGGTTGAATCGAATACTCTATTATTCAGCTTCACCCACATGCTAAACATGCCTTGTGAAAAAAACACACAGCCGGGCCTTTCTTTGAATTCATAACCACAAGCCTCCTGGTGTGTTTGGTGGTGCCTCGCAATCATGTTACCATGTCCTATTAATTCACTTTCCCATTCCCCGGGTGATTATTTCATACTTATCCTCTCTCCTCAAAGCTTCAGTATCTCCTTGCCCAGTCTCATTCTTAGATGATGTCCTTCCTTTCTATTTTACTGAGAAAATAGAAGCAATTATGAAGATACAGCTAGCTATTGCCACCTCATATATCCCACCTACGGGCATCTGTTCCTACTCTGCCTTCCTTCCTGTTTCTATAGAAGGAAAATTCTTGCTGCTGTCTAAGGCCAATTTACCACTCATGCATTGCAGCCCACCCTCTCTTATCTACTTATAAAAATTGCTCCAGGAATTGTCCCCTCCCTCCTACAGCAGTAGCATGCCAGCGTGTTGTAATAATACCTGTCTTAAATAAGACCTCTTTTGATTCTTCACTGCTTAGACTGATTCCCCTCCTCCATTCCTCTGCTTACAGTAGCAGTAAAACTCCTTGGTAGATTTGAGTTCTATGCTTATTTGTCTCCCATTCTTCTCTTTCAAGTCTTTCTCAAACCCATCCCAATCAGGATTTTACTCCTACCGTCCACACAAGTAGCCCATGTTAAAGACGTCAACAACCTTCAATGTTGTTAAATCCAATGGTCAGTTCTTAGTCCACATTTGACCTAGCAGTATTTGATGTAATGACTCCCTCCTTCTTAAAGCACTTTTCCCACTTGGCTTCTCAGTTTACCAAACTGTTTTTATATCTCCTTTGGTAATTCTTCCACATGTTTTCAGCATTTAAATTTTGGAGTATGCCAAACCTCTTCTCTGTCTAAATTCACTTCTAGAGTGGTGTCATCCGTACTCACGACTGTAAACCATGACTCCTTCAACTAGATCTCCAGCCTGGACCTTGTTTCTCATGCGTATGCCAAAGTTAATTCTCAAAATTTCCATCTGGATGGCTAAGACATATCTCAAACTTGACATGTCCAAAATAGAGTTTGTAGTTCCCACTTCCTCCAAACCTGTCCCTCTACTGCCTTCACTATTTTAGTTAATGGCAATGGCATCATTCAATTTTGTAAATTAAAAATTTAGGATTCATCTTTGCCTTGTATTAGTTTGCTAGGGTTGCTGTAACAAAGTATTATAAACTGAGTGGTTAAACAACAAAGCTGCATTTTCTCATAGTGACAGAGGCCAGAGGTCTGAGATCAAGGTGTCGGCAGGGTTGGTTTCTTCTAAGGCCTCTCTTCTTGGCTTGTGAATGGCCATCTTCTCCCTGCATCTTCACATCATCTTCTTCCTTATGTGTCTGTGTCTGTGTCCAATTTTCCCCTTCTTATGAGGACACCAGTCATATTGGATTAGGCCCACACTGATGATCTCACTTTAACTTCATTAACTCTGTACAAATTTGGGTGGGAGGGCACAACTGAGTCCACAACAGTTCCTTTCTTTCTCTTACAACCTATATCCACTCTATATGTTGGATCCTTCAGTTGGGTCCACCTTGAAAATATAGCTTACACCTGCTTACCAGCTTCTATGTTATTATCCCCTCTTGTTTAGTTTACTGCAATTGCCTCTTCAGCTGACATCTCTGCTTCTGATCTTTGCTCCTAGAGCCTACTGTGAACACAGTAGCCACAGTAATCCTGTTACAACAAAAATCAGAGTATAACATTCCTTCGCCCAAATCTTCCACTTGCTCCCATGTCCTTCAAGGAAAAGCCAAAGTTCTCAAAGCCTTCAAGTCTCCACATGCTGTGGCTCCAGCTCCATCTCTGTCCTCATCCAATACTCACTTCAGCACGTGGATCACCGTGCCCTTCCCTGGGCATGTTTGAGCACTCTCCTCATCAGGCATTGCCATTTGCTGCTCCCCTGTCTGGAACTGTCTCCCAAGACATCCATACTGTCCATTCTCAAATGTCACCTTCTCCTAAATAAGGAAGCAACCCTCTCCAGCACTCACATCTCCATCCTCTGCTTGCTTTCCCCCACCCCATTAGCACTTAGTAGTACCTGACATGCCATGAAATTACCTGTTTATTAGTTTGCTATATCTTCCTGTATAACTATAAGCTTCTTGAGGGCAGGCACTCTCTTTTGTTGTAGTTGTCTTACTGCTGTATCTCCAACACTAAGAACAGTGCCCAGTACCTAGTGTAACTATGTAATATACATATGCACACACACACATACACTCACATACATTTACATATACATATAAACATGTTTTTTATATATTTATATACATTTGTATTGTGGATATACATAAATGTGCACATACATATCTATGTATTCTATATTTGTTGAATAAAGTAATGGCATATGTCCATATGGAAAGAATGAAGCAACAGTAGTGAAATGCTTTCTCCCTCCATTTTTCCTTTTTCTTTTTTTCCTGTGTGCATATGCTCACTCTGAATCTATGTCTTTTTTTCACCTCCCATGTCTTGCTTTCTCTCTGTCCCCAGGTCCCCTTCTCCATTGCCCTTCATTCTCCTTCCTGGTTCTGCAGTCATCAGAGGGAGGCCACTTCCAGCCTGCTGCTGCAGCCACCTGCATTCTTCATCCCCACCTGGCTTGCTCACCAGCATGATGGACTTAGAGTCACCAGGACGTGATGTGGTTCTGTCCTAGAGTTGTTGATGTGTCCATTTTCCATTGATGGAAGCTGCTCCTTATAGATAAATGTATTTGTAGATGAGAAGAAATCAGGAATGCTTATTTGGTTCTGAGCTATAATAAGCTCATGTGTTATAATCAACTTAGCATATTTCTATTCCTTCTGCCATCACACACAACTGGTTCAAATGGACACTTTTCTCCCCTCAGGGAAAGAGGGAGGAAAAGAAAGTCAGGAATGAGTAATGCTAGCCCTTGGCAAGGTGGAGGTTGTGAATGGACCTGGCAACATAGGTAGCTGGGAATTGGGAGAGGGTCAGGTTGGAGATAGAAGACATGCACATGACGATGAAGTGGTGCAACGGTTTGAGCACCTTCACAAGGCACTGGGCCAGAGCTGGATTTTGGCTGCCTGATGACTAGGGTTTATCAATACCGACATGTCAGAAATACCTCTTGTTCTGTGTGCATTTGTCTTCCCCACTGACTCCTTGCTCCTGGATCAAAATCTCTCAGTGTTAACCATTTAAGAGCTGTGCCTGGCTGCACACAGATCTGCAGGTGGGCCAGCTTGGAAGCTCATCAAGCTGATGGACACTCCAAAACGATCTGATCCAACCTCTTTTTTTATTGACGAGGAAACTCGAACCCAGCAGGGGAATTGAATGACTCAGGTCATTGGGAGAGTTAGGCATATTTATGATACAAATTGTTATTTAAAAAGAAATTAGTTAATTTCTATGACTTGGGTGGTCATTCTTGAGTTTTCTCTTTACCTTAACCGTCAATCAAATAATCAGGAAGCCCTATTGGCTTCCTACCCCCCACTCCAGTTTATACAACAGTCACTACTTGTCACTATTTTCACTGTCACTACTTCTGTAAAACAGTATCACTAGCCTCCAAACTGGTCTCCCTACTTCTACTCTTAATTTCTCACCCAGCCCCTACTAGTCTCTTTTTCATAGAGCAGCCAGAATAGTGTCCTTCAAAGTAAATTATATTACATCACTTTCCTACTTAGACCATGCATTTGTTTCTCCTTGTTCGAAAAAATGATCTCCAAACATTTTGATATGGACCATAGGTGGCTGCATCTCCTACATGGTCTGCTCTGTAGTCTCATCTAAAACCACTCATACCCCTTGTTCATAATCCTCCAGCCACATGGGCCTTCCTCTGGTTAGGCTTGTGTTCCCACCCAAATCTCATCTTGAATTGTAATCCCCAGCTGTTTAGGGAGAGACCTGGTGGGAAGTGACTGGATGATGGGGGTGGTTTCCCTCATGCTGTTCTCATGGTAATGAGTGAATTCTCACCAGATCTGATGGTTTTATACATGGTAGTTTATTTTTTAAAAAGTCTCTCTCTCGTCTGCTGTCATGTAAGACTGTGACTGCTTCCCCTTCTAGCATGATTGTAAGTTTCCTGAGACCTCTCCAGCCATGCAGAACTGTGAATCAATTAAACTTTTTTCTTTATAAATTACCCAGTCTCAGATATGTCTTTTTAGCAGTGTGAGAACCCATCTTGGTTTCTAATATCATTCTCCAATGAAAGAAACCAGGGATCCTTGGAGAATAACTGATTCTAGGGCTGGAGATATGAAACATACAAGATGAGCCTGGGCTGTCATATAGTGCCAGAAATTAAGGAAGTGCTCAAAACAAAACAAAACAAAATAACCAAACTCATAATGACAGGTGTAGGTCAAAGTGACCTAGAAACCAACTGAAAGAGTTTCTAATGGTCAAAGATGAACTAATTTGAACAATAAATTAAAATAATAGTGGATTCTAACCCAAAGTATAAAGTAAATATCCATGAGTCTATACTGATATAAATAAGTAATAAAATAACTAAGTTAATGGAGGAGAATAAACTCTTCTCCTCTGGAGAAGAAGTTCAAATAATCTACAGACACTACACACTGAGAGGGCAGCATAACTTCCCACTCCTTCAGTGTGGGCTACACATTGTGACTTTCTTCCAAAGAACACAGAATGGAAAGGAGGCAGGGAGGAGGAAGGCGGAAAGAGTTACTTTACAGAGAAGAAATCCGACAAATACTACTTTAGCCAAGGCCAACATAAGCAGTAATACTTCATGTGACCAATACCTGTGATGTTATGAAAATCGTATTTTATCTCTGCAGTCTTCCTCTCAAAAATCTATTACCCCAGTTTAATAACAAGAAACACAGCAGACAATCACTGCTGAAGGACATTCTATACAATACTTAACCAGGGCTTTGTAAAACTTGCAAATATATGATCAAAAACAAGAGGAGCCTGAGAAACTGTCATGGCAAAGAAGAGCCTAAGGAGACAGGACTAAATGCAATGTGGTAACCTGGGTTGGATCCTGGAATAGAAAACTGACATTAGGTAACAGCTAAGGAAATCTAAATAAAATGTGGAGTTCATTTCATAATAATGTATCAACATTGATTATTTGATTGTAACAAATACAGTACACTAGTTGTATTAGTCCATCTGTTATAAAGATACTTCTTGAGACTGGGTAATTTATAAACAAAGGAAGTTTAATTGACTCACAGTTCGGCAAGGGTAGGGAGACCTCAGGAAACTTACAATCGTGGTGGAAGGGGAAGCAGGCACTTTCTTCACAGGGCAGCAGGAGAAAGAAGAGCGAGGAACTTCCAAACACTTATAAAACCGTTAGATCTCATAAGAACTCACTATCACGAGAACACCATGAGGGAAACTGTCCCATGATCCAATCACCTCCCTTCCTCGACATGTAGGGATTACAAATCAGGATGAGATTTGGGTCGGGACATAGAGTCAAACCATATCACCAATGTAAGATTTTAATAACAGAGGAAACAGGATACCTATATAATGGGACCTCTCTGTACTATCTTTGCAATTTTTCTAAAAATCTCAAACTGAAAATCTAAAAGTTAAAATTTAATTAAAAAATAATTCAGGTAACATAACTCAAACTAATGCATATTAAGCAGTTTTTTAAAATATGAGTCAAGTGTGGTGGTTCATGCCTGTAATCCCAGCCCTTTGGGAGGCCAAAGCAGGAAGATCACTTTAGGCCAGGGATTTGAAAACTGCCTGGTCAACACAGTGAGACTCTATCTCTACAAAAAGGAAATAAAATATTCACAGGATGCCGTGGTGCATGCCTATAGTCCCAGCTACTTGGGAGGCTGAGGCAAAGGATTGCTTGAATAAAGCTACAGTGAACCATGATTGTGCCACTGCACTTCAGCATGGGTGGCAGAGTGAGACACTGTCTCTCTCTCTCTCTCTCTCTCTCTCTATATATATATATATATACACACACACACACATATGTGTATATGAGTCAAATCACTATTTCTTGTCACAGAGAATTGTCATAGTATATTTTAATTTTTTAAAAAAGCAAAGTTTAAATTAATGTGTATAGTATATTCCTATTATAAAAACAATAAAAAGAATGTGGAAGGTACACAAGAAACAATGGCGTTCATTTCAGGGAGTGACATTGAACTGCTGAGGTGATATTATTGACTTTTTCCTTGTATATCTTTATATTTTTTGACCTGATATAATAAGCATATATTAATTTAAATTGGTTAAAGTCAATGAATAAATAAAGCAAAACCCCAGATGATTCTGATAATCAGGTTTAGACACCAAAACTCTAGTTCCCCCCATCTCTATGACAATTATATTTCAAGTACAAATAAGGACAACTGACATTCGTAAGTACTTCATAGCTTCTAAAATCCATTAATAGAAATACTCTAAGGTCCAACCAGCTCTTAAAAATAAGTTTTATTATCACCCCATTTTACGAAAGAGGCTACTCAAGGACTTGCTCAAAGTTGCACAACTCATCAGTTGGAGAACAAGGAGCAACTGTAGGTTTTGCGACATGTGCCATCTTTCCTCTCTAATCACATCACCCAGGCACAAATACCTCCTAGTAGCCTACATAACAGAAAATAATGATTTTTGAGCCAGATTCAAAATGTTCTAGAAAAAACAGGCCATGTTATTTTAAATTATCTTGAATTAAACTCCTAAGGAAACTGGTAAAACACTCTTAGCTCCCTTACATGAATTAGAATAAATATCCACCAGTCTTTTAAACAGTATTTTTAACATAAGTGATTTTGAGTATATTAATAAAGGTATATTAATAATGGATCTGTCAGTTGCAAGTTAGTGACATCCAACTCAAACTAATTTAAGGGAAGGAACATTAAGATCCCATATATACAAAAAGTCCAAGGGTGACTTTCAGGTACAGCTTGATCCAGATGTGCACACCATGACTTCAGGGATCTCTCTCCACCTTTTTGTTCTTCTCTCCCATATATTGGCTTTATTCTCATGCAGGCCGCTCTATTTCAGTGGTCAGAGAGCTGCCAGCAACCTCAGCAGGAAATAAGTGTACCTAAGAGTTCCAGCAATAGTCTCAGGTTTGACCCTCATTGGTTGTCATTATTTGACTTGTTGTCCCAGCTTGGGCCATGTGTTCACCCATGAACCAAATACTGTCATTAAAGAAAGGCAGAATTGTTACTGGCCAGGCCTTAGAGAGGATATTTTTCCGCAGCCTGGAGGTGGGGTCAGCCACACCAAACCCTCATGGAGAGTAGAGGGGAATCTCCTTCGTGAAAATTCAGGGTGCTGTTACCAGAAGAGAGAATGGACGCCAGGTAGGCAAAGCCAAGAGGTGTCTTCAACGCTAAGTGTAAAATATTCCCCACAGGGAACCAGATGTCTAGATTACTGGGTTGGGTAATATCTAAAATGTGAAAGAGAAATTGCTATGGTTTGAATGTGTCTCCCAATGTGGCTGTGTTGGAAACTTAATCCCCAATGCAACAGTGTTGAGAGCCGGGACCTTTATGAGGTAATCAGGTCATGAGGGCTCTATGCATTAATGCTGTTATTGCAGCATTTGAACCAGATTTGAACCAAAACTTTATTATTTACATGATATTAAGAATTAGGAAAAAAAGAATTAGAAATATGAGTGGTAATGGAGTAGATATAAGGATGTCACATTTTTATATTGCTTCATAGTTTACATGAAGTAACTTAGTATCCTAACTTAGTGGTAATTTAATGTCCTATATGATTTGTATCTGGCTTAAATACTCTCAGGAAAGCTAAGAAAACCATGCAGTTCCTGGAGGACTACTTCACAGTTGGTGTGTAATGGGCTCTGTGGTAAATTACCATACAGTTGATGCAGGTAAATATCGAAACCAAAAGCAGCATAATTTAGTGATTGAAAGCATGAGCTTTGGAGTCAGGCAGATTTGAGTTCAGGCCCTGGGCTCTTACCTTGGGCAAGTCACTTATCCCTTCAGCTTCCATTTCTTCATTTGTAAAACAGAAACAACAATGCCAACCATACGATAGGTTAGGATTAAACAGGAGAATGCACACGAAACTGGCAGCACCTGGTGAGAACTCATTGAAAGTGTGGGTCTGCCTACCGATGAGGGAACCTGTTACAGCTGCCTGTCTGAAGAAATGAGATGAGGCAACCCTTGCTCTGGGAAGGCAGAGTCACCTGGTATCATCAAAGTATGATAAGAAAAAAGACTCTCTGGAGAGCAGGGTAATAATGACTTCATTATTCTGCTAGAATGTAAGCTTCCAAAGGGCAGTGATCTTTTTCTATGTTATACATTGATGCCCCCAAGTGCTTAGAAAAGTGTCTGGCACAAAGTGGCTGTTCAGAAATTATACGTTGAATGAATGAATGAATCATTTCCATTCTGATATTTGATCACTCATGTAAGCAGGCACTAAATGGAAATACCTATGTAAATATATATGGCCAAAATCTTAATATATTGTCAATATATTATCCTTTGTAATTTTTATTAGCTTTCCCTTCTTGATACCTGCTTTGCAACAGACTACAACTGGGAGTAGACTCCTTCATGTATTGTTTTATTTAATTATTCATTCAGCAAATGTTTCCTGGTTTATTGAGTGTCTTCTGTGGGTGAGGCACTGTGCGTGGTGTTGGGGAAATGAAAATGGAAAAAGCAAAGTTTTCTGTCATCATGAAGTTCACAGTTCAGCAGAGACAGACTAGTGGTGGGATAGTTAATAAGTCAAACGTGATCAATGATACATATAATAGTAGCAATACAGGAGCCAGTGGGAGGACAGAGGCAGGCATCGAAAACTTAACATGTTCCAAATCTTTATTTATACACCTTCAAATCCATCCCTCCTCCATTCTTCCCCTTCAATCTTCATTTCAGGAAACACAGTCAGCAAGAAAGTAGGAGGCTTCATTGATTCCTCCTCTTTTCTCAATGTAAGTTCCAGGATCTCTTCTCTCAAAACTGTCCTAAATATCCCCACTTCCCTGTATCACTACTGCTCTCCTCCTAGTCCAGCTGACTCATGATCTACCTGGGTGTCTGCTGCAGAAGCTTCTTTCTTGCTCTCACTCCTCCCAGTCTTTCCACTCATACCCACCACCATAGCATAATCCAGGTTCCACAATGCAGTATTGTTGGAATATTGCATTCCACAACCCAATATTGTGGAAATGCTGCATTGTGTAGTAAAACAATATTTTAAAGATGTGAATTAGAACAAATCATCTCTAAACCATGTAAAGATGTCCCATCCCATTTGGAATGACACCTTGTCTCCTTACAAACATGATTATTTGCTTCCTTCCCAACCCTTCCATTTCTCCCTGCTCCCCTGCCTCACCATGTTGGGCTCCTTTTTCTGTTCTTTGAGCAAACTAGGCTCTCCCAGTCTAATAATTTTTTGCATTTTTCTCTCTCTGGGAAAAATATTCCTGTGTTCTTCATATAACTGTTTCCTTCTCCTTCTCAGGTCTCACCCCAATTGTCATCCGTTCAGAGATGACATTTGATGACCGCCTTTGACTAAGAAATCAGCTCTTCACTCTCATTCTGTCATCACTCTACTTTTCTTTCATAGCCCATGTCATCATCTTCAGTCTTCTCTTGTGGTATTTATGTGTTGACTTGTTCATTGTATGGTCACTCTGAATGAGTATAGAAACTTCAGCATGATCAAAATCTTTTCAATCTTGGCGACCGCTTTATTCCCAGCCCCCAGGGGCTCAATACTATTTGCTGGGGTGGGGAGAAATGGGTCATTGGATTAATAGGACCCTTATGTCCACCCAAATTAGAAATCTTTACACTAACTACACCATGTTCTTGAAACACAATTATTTGGGCACACACACATATTCAAGTAGGTGAGATACAGGGCAGGTGGAAAATTACATTAAAAGTAGAGTGCAGAATAAATATTGTCAGTCTTCTTCATTAAGGCAATGAAAGCCTTGAAAATATGATTCTCTCTAAGCTGGAAGGGGCAAGTGTGAACTGTAGAAGATTTGTGGCTAAGACCTCTCTCTGCTTTTGGACAAATGGTGCCTAACAGAGCTGTGTGACAGAAAAAGGTGAGATCATTTTTAGCAGATGCCAGCCAACGTCAGAAGGGTTGACTGATGTGACAAAGTCTTTTCACAAAAAACTCAAATCAAAGAAGATGACTGACAGTGAAGTAAACATTTTAGAACTAGAGTAATTAGGAATATATTAGCAATTAAAATAAACTTATTATCATTAGCAAAATTGGCAGTTACTGGCAATTTCCCCAGGGGCCTCATTTCAAGTTTATCTTAGTTGATTATATTAAAAAGGATTAATGTGTTCAGAGATATGGTTTTAATTTTTGTGCATTTCATGTACTCACATCCCTATTCATAATTAGTTGAACTTAATGGTTCTGAAATAATAATCTTGTGGATACCACGTTTTCTATGAGTTGGACCCGGGAATTCTAACACTAAAACTGAATAAAGCTATTGTTTACTTACTTCTCAGAGAAAATTAAATTAGTTTCTTAGAATTATTAAATTAAATTAGATATGTTTCTTAGTTTTTTCCTCTTATAATTTCTTTAGGCCTTTAGCACCTGCTACCACTTGTCTGCTAGGAAGTAACAGAAAATGACAAAAACCCTGGACTTAAAGCAAATAAACTAACCAAGTAAAAACTCTGAACGCCACCCTTCTCAGATTAATAGGGTCTTCACTGTGTGGAAATGTGTGTGATGGATGAGACATCACATGGTAAGAGGGAAAGGATTGAACTCTCTATTTCCTTCACCCTTTGGTTCTTTTCTCACAATGGGGAGGCTACTTTTTAGCATCACAAGACATCAATGTTTTATCACTTAGCATTATTTATTGTTAGCAATGAAAATGACCCTGGCAACAGAATCAAAAGGATTAGAAGAATATTGGGGAGCTCATATGAATTATGGAAATCTGAGTAGGTTTGTAGCAAATAATTTGTCCTTGACCAAAGAGAAAGACTGGCCTTTGTGATCAGTTTCTAGGAGGCAACTCTAGTGTCTTTATTTATCTAGGGACATTGGGTAACACTGGTTAGTCCAACAATGTGATTTAGGGGACTCATGTAGTCTTAGGGTGGGGATTTTCCATGCCAGAAAGACCAATCATGTAACTTAGTATGGGGGTGAGGGCTTTGGATCACATGATATCAGTCAACCAAGCGACTGAGATTAACTACATGGACAATCAATCAGTCAATCAATTATGCCTATGTGATGAAACCCCAATAAAAAGTCTGGACAATGAAGTTCAGGTGAGCTTTCTTGGTTGGCAGTGTTCTATACCTGTGAGCAAACGTTGGTGCTGGGAGAGTAATGTGTCCTGACTCCACGAGGAGAGAGCAACAAAAGCCTCTGGACTCTGCCCCATGTATCTCTTCATTTGGCTGATTTAATCTACATCCTTTTTCTTTAATAAACTGTAGCTGTTTCTGTAACAACTTCCAGGAAGTTCTGTGAGTTCATCTAGTGAACTGATGAAACTGAGGGTGGTTTTTCGAAATCCCTGAAATTGCAGTTGGTGTCAGAAGTGAAGGAAGTGTTGTATGGAGAAAGTGCCTTCTAAAATTTCGTAGTTGGTCTTAAAAATTTGCTGTAGCTGCACCAAAGCTTGCAATGGGCAAAAACCGGGGGTGCCATGGAGTGCCAAGAAGGTAGAATCAAGAGGCATATCAACCAGGTGAAACAGTCTGGCCAGGACACCATGGGGATGACTCCACTAATCTTTCTGTCTACAGGTGTTCCCTAAAGAGAAGACCTACATGACCTCACCATATGAGCAAAGTGAGGTCATGTATTCCCACACTGGCCATTCTTCCAGGGGTGGTAGGAAAATAGGAGGGGTCACTTTTAGCTTTTCCAGCAGAAAACTGGCAACTGGACTTGTCCTCCAAAGAGATCCAGGGGAAAAGACACTGGGTACCAAACATGGCACATTCCTACTTCAAAAGTAACACATGAGAAACTATCAATAGCAGCAAGATTCCATTTTGTGTTAGAGATACTCTATGCAGAAGAACCTGAAGGCTTGGTCTCCTCCTACTGAGGCTGTGTAGGGGCCAGAAACAATAGCTGCCTACCCCCAGGGGCACTGGCAGGATGGAGCTGGGAGGCAAAGGAGAAGGCTGGACTGAGGGGTAAATAAGGAAACAGGTCAGGAGACCAAAAAGAACGAGGGAGGGCATGTTATTCTAGGTGCCCATCCAAGAGTAGCTGACCTGGTGGGAGGCTGTGCTGGCTGGGTTGTTCTGGGCACATTGAGGATATGCCTCAATGGGCTCAGAGGGGGCCAAGGGGCGTCTTTAGCTCAATGATTTTCCAACCCTATTTTTGTGGAGTATCTTATGAGCTGGGTTCATGTGTTCCCCCTTCAACATCAAACAAAATCCAATACTTCTCTTTTCCCAGGTCTACATAGACAAGACATTGATTAGATTGTCTCAGTTCTCCTCAGGTTGGTCCTCATGGTCATTGACCCCTGGTTCAACCTGAAAAGATCCTTTTTTATTTGTCCTGTATATTAGGATTTGAATAGAAGATTTAGGCTGCTAAATCAAAGCTCAAATACCTTGGAATCCAGCTGCTATTATGTGGATTTGATTTTTCCCCTCCAAATCTCATTTTTAAAATTTGATTCCCAGTGTTGGAGGTGGGGCCTAATGCTGGTGTTTGAGTTATTGGAGCAGATCCCTAATAAATAGATGAGTGCCTTCCCTTGGGGGTGAGCGCATTCTCGCTCTGTTAATACCAGAGAGAGTTGGTTGTTAAAAAGAGCCTTGTCTCTCTTGCCTCCTCTCTTGCCTTGTGGTCTCTGCACAGGCTAGCTCTCCATCATCCTCTGCCATGAGTGGAAGTATCCTGAAGCCCTTACCAGATGCAGTTGCCCAACCTTGAACTTTTCAGCCATCAGAATCATGAGCCAAATAAGTATTTTTTCTTTATAAATTACACAGCCTCATGTATTACTTTATAGCAACACAAAATGAGCTAAGACACTAGTTTGTTACCTACGTAAAGTGTCACCTTCTACTGGAAGAGTAATGTGTCCACACTGCTGACCTATCCCATTAAAAACAGTAGTGAAAGGGGCTTGTTCACTTCCCAAGTCAGTCAGTGTATTAAAATTAGTCCCATATTTAAAACAGATATTTGACTATATCTCATGATTCTGTGGGTCAAAAATTCTACCAGGGATCAGCTGGATGATTCTTCTGTTCCTTGTGGCATTGACAGTGGTCAGTCATTCAGTGATATTCAGCTGATGGATGAAATGGTTCAGAGAGTCCAAGACAGCATCAATGATGTGTCTGGTGCCTTGGCAGGGAGGGCTGGAAGGCTGGGGCTGGGCTGCAGGGGGCATCTACATTCCAGATGGAAAAAAAAGTTATCTCTTATATTGGATGCAACAGATCTACTTAAGCAATGCTGCCCTCCTCCAGTTTTCTCTGTGCAAGCAAAACAGTTAAGTTTGATTTTTTTCAGATCTTTTTCACTATGTTGATACAAAGCAGACTGAATTTCTTTATCTGTAAGATGGAGACAGTAATTGTACCCACTTTTTAGGGTAACCATCTATGGATTGCTTTGTTTCAAAAAAAAAAAAAAAAAGGAATAGTTGGCTGGGTGTGGTTCCTCACACCTGTAATCCCAGCACTTTGGGAGACTGAGGCAGGTGGATAACGTGAGATCAGGAGTTCAAGACCAGTCTAACCAACATGGAAAAACCCCATCTCTACTAAAAATACAAAATTAGCCAGGCGTGGTGGTACATGCCTGTAATCCCAGCTACTTGGGAGGCCGAGGCAGGAGAATCTCTTGAACCCAGAAAGCAGAGGTTGCAGTGAGCCGAGATCACACCATTACACTCCAGCCTGGGCAACAAGAGCGAAACTCCGTCTCAAAAAAAAAAAAAAAAAAAAAGTTATTGGGTGCAAAAGGAATTGCAAAAACCACAATTCCTTTTGCACCAACCTAGAAGCTCATACTGAGTATTTTCTACATGTTAAATACTCTTCTAAGTGTTTTACATGTAATGTGTCAATTAGTCCTCAAGGTGCCTGGTATATGGAAGGCACTCAATAAATACATGCTGATGGAAATAAAGAAGGAAGGAGGGAAGAAATGAACCAAGAAGGGAAGGAAGGAAGGGAGGGGAAAAAAAAAGAAAGGAAGGAAGGGAAGAGAGGAGGGAGAAAGGGGTAAGAAAAAAGGGATAAGGGAACAGGAGGATGAAAGGAAGGAACTGAGACTTGTAGTGGTGCTGGTAAACTTGGGAGGTTGGTTTACCTTTCATAAAGTTGCAATGAAGAAACTTTTCTGAAGAAAAAAATGCAAAGTATGGTGTAATTCTAGTCACAATATTGGTTACACATCATAAAAATATGAACTTATGTAAATTAAAATGAAAATAAAAAGAACTAAATTGCTTTCTAGGCCAATGTCCCTGGAATTTATCCAGCATAAAAGAAGTAGGAGGACTATTTTGCTGTTACTGGAATTAATAAAAAAAACAAAAAACTGTTTAAGATTTATTTTTTCTACTTGTATACATGAAATGTCACAACTGTTTTTTCAGGAAGCACAGCTCATCTTGTTATAGTTCCAAGAGTCAAAGAAATAAGTCTATTTGGACAACAATTGGCATAAACAGACACATGTCGCAACTCTTTAAACTCTTTCATTCACTTTGAGTGAAATGAACTTGACTTACTTAAAGCTGTCACATTGTGATTTCCCGATTGTTCTCCCTGTCAGTGGACTGTGACAATCACAGCACACTGTACACATGTCCTTCATATCCCCTGGGTCCTCTGTTTCTAAGAAACACAGTGGCTGTGATGTTAGGTTGAGGAAGGACACATCATAACCAGCCCAGCCTGGCCCATGACAAACTGCAAAGAAGAGATTGTTGATTTCCTTGCTTTCTCATCCAAAGCTTTTCTCTGCTTGTATTAGTCTGTTTTCATGCTGCTGATAAAGACATACCCAAGACTGGGCAATGTGCAAAAGAAAGAGGTTTAACTGGACTTACAGTTCCATGTGGCTGGGAAGGCCTCACAATCATGGCAGAAGGCAACGAAGAGCAAGTCACATCTTACGTGGATGTCAGCAGGCAAAGAGAAAAGCTTGTGCAGAGAAACTCTCAGTTTTAAAACCATCGGATCTTGTGAGATCCATTTACTACCACGAGAACAGCAAGAGAAAGACCCACCCCATGGTTTACCTCCCACCAGTTCCCTCCCACAACACGTGGGAATTATGGGCACTACAAGAGGAGAACTGGGTGGGGACACAGAACCAAACACTGCTCCACCAGAGCGTCAGGACGATCTGTCAAGACCTTGCCTCTGGAACCAGATCTTATCCTAGATTTTGGTTAAAAGGTCCCAAGAAAAGGTACTGTCCAATGACCAGAGAATAAGGTACCCTTCCTGGTAAACCTGCTAGATCCCTTTACAGCAGGGACACCTCTGTGGTTGGTGATCCTACTGAAGTGACAAGATGTGGGCCTTACACCCAAGACAGCCAAGCTCTTGAAGAAATTGGCTCACCGACTCATTCATTCAATCATTCAACAAATATTTATTGAGCACCCAACGAGTGTCAGGAATTGTGCTGAGAGCTAGGATTCAGGGATGGAAACAAACAAACAACAACAACAAAATTTCCTCTCTGGCCTCGAGAAGCTCTCAGTCTAAAAAAGTGATGCAGTATAGAATTAAGGTTTAGGCACAACATTCTGATTCACCATGCTTTAGTAAAATAATATCACCGGGCTTTAGTTTCCTAATCTGTAATATGTTCATGACAGTATGACCTCCTTGAGGGTTACTGTGAGAATTGAGTTAGTAATTTCAAAGTACATGGGCAGTGTTGAGCGCACAGTGATTAAAAATACCTTAGAGATTTTTCTCCAGTAGAATGACAGCCTCGTTGTTTATTCATTTATGAATGAATGAACAGAATGCTTGAGTCCCACAGATATAAAATTTCACAGGAAAAAATTCAAGACACGTGTCCTAGTCTATTGGTACTTCTATAATGAAATATCTAAGACTAAGTCATTTATCAAGAATAAAAATAAATTTTTATTCTTGATAAAAATAAAAAAAAATAAAAATAAAAAAAAATTTATTTTTATTCTTGATAAAAGTCCAATATTGGAAGTCCAATATAAGGGCACTAGGCACCAGTTGCAGTAGCTCACGCCTATAATCTCAGCCCTTTAGGACGCCCAGGCGGGAGGATCCCTTGAGGCCAGGAGTTCAAGACCAGCCTGGGCAACATAGTGAGATCTTATCTCTACAAAAAAAAAAAAAAATTAAAAAAATATTAGCCAGACATGATGGTGCTCACACATAGTCCCAGCTACTTGGGAGGCTGAGGTGGGAGGACTGCTTGAGCTCAGGAGTTCAAGGCTGCAGTGAGCCATGATCACTGCACTTCATCCTGGGCGACACACTGAGACTCTGTGTCTAAAATAAAAATCAGGGTGCTGGTACGTTGGGTGCCTGATGAAGCCTGGTCTCCACTTCCAAGACGGTGCCTCATTGCTGCATTCTTCTGAGGAAAGGAGCCCTCTGTCCTCACATGACAGGAGGGATAGAAAAGGCGAAAAGGGGTGAACTCCATTTGGCTAGCCCTTTTATAAGGGCATCTCATCCTATTCATAAGGGTGGAGCCCCTACAACTCAATCACCTCCTTAAGGCCATGCCTTTTAATACTGCGACACAGGGGATTAAATTTCAACATGAATTTTGGAAGGGACAAAAACATTCAAACCACAGCAGCCCCTTTGACAACTAGAGAGTTTAAGAGTAAGATTGAAAGTTCAAGAGTGATGAGAAAGAAAATAAACTTTCCATCTGAGGAATGGGAGCCCCCTTTAAATTATCAGGCCCAGAGAGGCACTGAAATGTGACAGCAGTCAAGTTCCACTCCCCCATCCCATTAAGCTAAGTAATTGTTTCAAAGTTGCCTGCCATAATGTCTCTAGACTGAGTGTTGCCACCGATGGCTATAAATTAACCTAACAATGCTGTACACTGGACATCATAACTCACTCCCCATAGTTTAACAACGTACAGCCAATAACTAATCAATGTTATTTCTGTAAATGAGTGAGAATTCCTAACAAGCAACTTTCATTGTCACCCCTCTCCTGATTAGTCCTTTTTTCTTTAAAACTGGAGCCTCAACTTTGTTCCGCAGAGCACTTCCCAGTGTTTCCCAGGCTTCAGTCCTCAACCTTGGCCCAAATAAAACTCTCTACCTATATTAATTTTACCTCAGTTTCTTTTTTTAGGTCAACAATGAGTAGGTCTGAGAATGAGGATAGAAGCTTAGAGCCAACATATCAAACACCTGGGTTGCAATTGCTCTTGAGAACTATCTACGGTCTGGAGTGGCTCCCTTTGTCTCCTGATCCAGAGGCTGAGATCCTTTATTTTTATTATTTTTAAAAATTTTTGTTAAGAGACATAGTTTCTTTGTGTCACCCAAGCTAGAGAGCAATGGCACAATCCTAGTTCACTGCAAGCTGAGATCCTTTATAGTAGGCCTGACCTCATGGCTCTGTCAGCTTAGAAACTAACCTTTCTACCCAGTAGCAGCTTCCTTCCAGAAGCTAGATCCTTTTTAGCCTTGATGAACCCCTTGTTGTTAAAATGCACAATTCAAGCCCAGGCGTATCTGCTAAACTTGCCTGCTGCTCATAGCATTTTATCTCCTTTGTGAGTAATCAGACATCAGTACTCAGAACTGTCAGTGGCACAGCCACGGATGTTTACCCATATTGTCATCTTCATGTGGAAATAGAGAAGTTTTAGCTTTCGAAGGTGAAGTCATCTGTCTGATGCCACACAGTAATAAATCCGTGTATTTAATCTATGTTTCCAATGCCAGAGCTAATACTGTTCACCTCACACTAACCTGCTTTCAGAAAAATAATAGTGGATGTCAGGCAAGTTTATAGTTTGAGTGCCTTTTGGCCTCCTTGGAAATCCAAATATTTCACTCCTTAGAAATCCAAATATTCAGGGAAATAGTGCCTGAAATCCCACTCTTCCAGTTCAATTCCTTTGGCCTGGCATTTAAGGCCCCCATTACCCCCGATCTAAACTCTCATTCTTACTGTTTGAAGATCTCTTCTATCTAGCTCTCTTTATCGTCAAACTAATGTGTCTGCTTCCCCCCATCACCTCACTCTGTTAGACTTTCCTGCCTCTCTGTCCAAGTTCATGAACTTGTCACTACCTGGCAAACTCTAATAATTGCCAGCTGTAAATGCTTAACAGCTATTTGCTAGAAAAATTAATTTCTTTGCACTCAGCATTGCTCTAGGAATCTTCTTTTAAAATGCAAACATAATACACATATCAAGATAAGAAGCACGCACTCCATACTGTTTACGACGACTTTTGGAGAAGGGTCTGGGGAAACGTGAGGGGAGTGTGGGGCTGTAGGAGATATACTTCCTACATTTTACAATTAAGAGACTGGAGAATAGGGAAATTGATGGAGGGGGTAATGGGTGGCGTTTATGGAAAACTTGTTAGCCGGAAATGGGTGTTGGGGAGTGACTTTAAAAAACTGGACTATGACAATGACAACGAACCTTTATAGTGAGCCTGTTGATTTTATAGTGTCCTTCCTTCGTTCAAATTATCTAAAGCTTCACAGTGATCCTCTTAGGTTATTACTTCTCATCTTACAGATGTGGAAACTGAGGAGAAGTAAGTGTAAGGTCACGCCGCTGGTAGAGTAGAGGGCGAAATCCAGATCTCCTGGCTCTGGAAGCTTGAAATCAAACACAAAAAGGAAAAAGTCAAAGGCGGTCTGGAAGGCACAGGAAAGAGGAGCGTCCTGATTCTTTGTTCAGTCTGGACCAGTGGGAGAGGGAAGCAGTCTGTGGCAAGTCGGAGGTGGGACGAGGACGAAGACTGGGTTTGGGTTGGAGAGCCCCTGTCTGCTGAGACCCTTCACTGCAGTCTCCTCCGCTTGCTCCGCGGAGCTCAGGAAACGCGGCGTGTCTTGGCCCCGCGCGGCCGCCGTAGAGTCCCCGTTGCCATGGCTCCCGAATTCCAATGGGGACGCGCTGAGGAGGGGAGGTGAAGGGTGAAAAGCGTCCTTCGGGGTCCGGGTCCGGCTTGCGGGGCCAGCGAACTGGAGAGGCGCCATGGGCTGGAGTAAGCCCCCCTCCACCTTCCGTCCTCGGTCGTTCCCCTTGTGGACATCGTCCCGGGTCCCGTGGGATCCTTGTCGCCGGCACCAGCCCCGCGCTGTCGGTTCCCCGGCGCCTGGGCGGACCCCAGCCCCACCCGGCCCTCCGCCCCGCAGCCCCGGCTGCGCTAGGTCCTCTGCAGACTGGCCGGGCAGCCTGGCCTTTTCCAGCTCAGGTTCCTAATCTGTAAAATGGGCGGGGCCGTGGGAAGCAGAGGAAGAGGCAGAAAGGCACTGGACTCCAGGAAAGGGGGTCGGGGAAGGTGCAGGGTATTTGGCGTTAGACACACCGGGTTCCGGCCAAGCGGCTCCTGACTCGCTGTGAACGTGGGCCAGTTACTGTCTCCAAGCCGCAATCTTCGGACTCATTCCGGAAGGCAGTGTAGCCTAGCGGTGGAGGGTCCCGACTCTGGAGCCAGGGTTGAAGTCCTCCCTCTTCCTGTGACTTTGAGCGAGTGACTTCACCCCTTGGGCCTCAGCTTCTTCATCTCCAAAATAAAGGCAATCATAGTACTGTTTTAGACACAGTAAGTGTTATAAACGTGTTTTGTTGTTGTTGTTATTTTTGTTTGAGACGGAGTCTTGCTCTGTCGCCAGGCTGGAGTGCAGCGGCGCGATCTCAGCTCACTGCAGCTTCCGCCTCCCAGGTTCAAGCAATTCTCCTGCCTCAGCCTCCTGAGTAGCTGGGATTACAGGCGTGCGCCACCACGCCAGGCTAATTTTTGTATTTTTAGTAGAGACGGGGTTTCGCCATATTGGCCAGGCTGGTCTCGAACTCCTGACCTCAGGTGATCCACTCGCCTCGGCCTCCCAAAGTGCTGGGATTACAGGCGTGAGCCACCGCGCCCAGTCGTAAACGTGTTTCTTAAAAAATATACTAACAGACTGCAAGGTGATGCGGGTAAGTTATGTTGGATGAACCATTTTGATATCAACAACGTTTTTGAGCTCCCCATATGGCAGTTTTGTACAGCTCCACCTAAACGATCACTTATCATTGTAAAAATGTCATAATTAACTTCTTTTTAAATCAAGAGACCGCTCCAGATGATGGGCTTTCTGACCCGGAAAACCTGACAGCCTGCAAGTGGGAGGGGCGGGGTGGGGGGAGTGATTTGTAGATGTTAGAACTCCTTTCCTAAACCAGCTGCTGATAGTTCTTCCTCTCTTCTCAGGGCTGTTTCCCCATGCCCTGGTGTCACCCTAGTTGTTGTTGTTGTTGTTTTTTCCTTCTTCTTCTCATTAGCTTTTTTATGTCGTGAATTTTCCTTTGCCGCCTTTCTCTGAGTCGTGTCCACTTTGACTTGTTAAATCATTAACTTCTCAGACTTGCATTGGAGTGTTTACCTTGAGTCAGGTATTGAATGCCGGAAACAGTGAGGAAGGAGACAGATGTAGGCCTGCCCTCCTGGGGAGAGAGAAGACAAACACAAGCTTGGTGGTTACAGCCGGGAGAGAGAGGGGTGCCTGCACCCTGAGGGCATGGGTGGGTGGAGGCTTCTCTGAGGAAGTGGTGCTGTCTGGAAGGGAAACAGGAAGGCACAGTGAATTGCCCAAAGGTGAGAAAGAGCAGGGCTTCTTGGTGGCTAATTGTCACTGACAGGAACTGGTGTGAGACAGAAAGGAGGAGTGGAGGGCAAAGAGAGAAGCAAGGCCTGACAGGTAGGCAGGGATCGGCTTATACAGGTTTTGTACTTAAGATTTAGAAATTTATCAAAAGAGCCACAGGGAAACCAAAAGGTTTTGTTCACGGGCATGGCTTGGCCCTGTAGGAGACTGAGTGGGAGACAGTAGTCTGAACTGAGGTCATGGCAGCAGGACAGATGACAAGCACTCCTCCAATGAGTAGCTCTGATGTCCCAGGCTTGGTTAACATGCTTTACCTTCATTCTCCTGTTTGATCTTCCCAGCAGCCTTTTAAGGCAGGGAAGGATTACTGACATCACCATTTCTGAGGTGAGGCACAGAGAGTAAATCCCATAGTAACTGTCAGCGCTGGGAACAGAACCCATGAAGATTTCCTCTGGGTCCTGCATTACACTGCACTGCCTCCCACAGGACTGAGGCTAAGGGGACAGATTTGAAAGATGTGGGTGGAGAAAGTGGTCCTCTCTTGCTGTGCCACAAACCCTTTTTACGTGTTCTCTCTCTCCCGTGCTTCCCAATAAATGGCCTTCTGCCTCTTGCCAACATCTCCTGACTGCTCCTGTGTGCCCTTTTTTCCACTGCCTTTCCTGTATTTTCCAGAAAAATATGCAGGGATGTTATTAGTACAGGTTTTAGAGAGACCATGCTCAAAATATCATCTAGTGTACCTGTTCATTTTAGAGATGAGAAGGGGAACATTGATCCAGCCAATGTCACATCCCGTCAGTCAGGAGAGACGTTGGACCTAGGATACGAGCTTCCCGGCTTTCACTGCTCTTTCCACAATTCTCAGCTTCCTACAGCTGAAGGAGAAATTTGGGCCCCTGAGAAAGGATGATAATAATAGCTCACTCACACTTATTGAGCTGCTTATTGCCTTCTAGTCAGTATTCTGAAAGTTTCTGTGTGTGTGTACTCATTGACTTCTCACAAAAATCTTTTGAGGTAGTCACTAGTATCATCGTATCCACGTTGCAGATGAGGAATCTGGAGCACAAAGAGGTTAAGCAGGGTGCCCAGTGCCACACAGTAAGTGGTATATCTGGGATGGTAAGCAGAGCCCGCACTCTTGTATATGGTTGCTATATTGTCTCTTAGGAGTAAGAGACGGGTGAGAAAAAGAGAGGTCATGGTGCAAATTCTCATGTAAAGTGGAAGAGGCCACTATTTTTGGTGTTCGTGTCTGCTCAGGAGGACCAATACTGAGCCTGGGGATGGTGGCGAGAGGAAAATGAATTAGGTCCTCTCTGTGCATTTAATCTGGTGTGTATTGTGATTTAGAGAAGATCTAGGGTCTTTGTTTTTAAATTTTATATGATTGAATGCATTTTGTATTACTGTGACACCTTTGTCATCTATGGATCTTCTTTGGTGAAATGACTTCAGGTATTTTGCCCATTTTATACATTGATTTGTTTTCTTATCATTGAGTTTTAAGAGTCCTCTATATATTCTGGATATAAGGTATCAGATATATGATTTGCAAATATTTTCTCCCCATCTATGGCTTACATTTTCCTTCTCTTAATTATTTTGAAAGAAGTTTTAAATTTTGAGGTTTAATTTATTATTTTATAGATCTTGCTTTTGGTGTCATATCCAAGAAATCTTTGCTAAGTTTACATAGATTTTTCTCTTTTTTTCCTAGAAATTTTATAATTTTTGGTTTTACACTATTCCATCATTCATTTGACTCAATTTTTGTATATGTGAGATGTAGATTAAATTGTTGTTGGGGTGTGTGTGTGTGTGTGTGTGTTTAATGTGGAAATCCAGTAGTACCAGCAACACTTGTTGAGGACTATGCTCTCTCCATTGAATTGAACCTTTGGATAAACCAGTAGCATGAATATGTGTGTTCTGGACTTTCTTTTCTGATTTATTGATTTATTTGTCTTCCTTTGTGCCAATTTCACACTCTCTTGATTACTGGAGCTTTGTAATAAGTAGTCTTGAAATCCAGTAGTGTTTTTCCTCTAAATTTTTTTATCTATCAAAGTTGTTTTAGGTATTCAGATCCTTTGCATTTCTCTATGAATTTGAGTAGTATCTTGCCAATTTGTACAAAAATAAGTCTCCTGGGATTTTGACCTGGATTGTGTGAAATCGGTAGCTCAATTTGGGGAGAATGAGCATCTTAACAATATTGAATCTTCTGACCCAAAAACAAGGGATATATCTCCATTTATTTAGATCTTACAAAATGTCTACAATATTTTTGAAGTTTTCAATAGACAGACTTTGCACATATTTTTCTGATTTATCTCTAAGTACTTCATATTTTTGATGGCATTGTAAATGGTTAATATATAGAAGTATACTTGATTCTTTCATATAGATCTTATATTCTGCAATCTTGCCAAACTTTCCTATTCAAGTAGCTTTTTATGTGAATTCCATTTGATGTTCTCTGTAAACAGTCATATCATCTGCAAATAGAAATAATTCTACTTCTCTACCATATGAATGCCTTTTTTTCCCTTGCCTATTGCTAGAACCTTCAGTATAATGTTGAAGAGGAGAGAATGGATTTCCTGGCCTTTTTTTCTGATTCTTAGGGGAAAAGTCTTTCTCCACTCGATATAATATTGCTTATAGGTCTTTTATGGATGCTCCTTATCAAGTTGAGTTCCTTTTTATTTCTGGTTTTCCGAGTTGTTGTCTTTTTAAAATCAGGAATGGATGGTGGATTTTGTCAACTGCTGTTTTGCATCTCCTGACATTATCACTTTGTTAGTTTATTAATATTGTATGTCACATGGATTTCTGAGCATTATATCAACCTTGTATACATTGGATAATCCCCCCCTTAGTTATAATGTATAATCTTTGTATTACATTATTGGATTGGATTTGCTAAATTTTTTGGCTAGGATTTTTACATATGTGTTCATGAGGTACATGGGTCTGTAGTTTTCTTTTCTTGTAATGCATTTGATTGGTTGTAATTCTGGCCTTACAGAATATAACGGGAAGTATTTTTCCTTTTCCATTTTCTACAAGAGTTTGTGTATATGGGGTATTATTTTCCCCTAAGTTATTGGTAGAAGTAGTCAAATGAGACATCTGTGCCATAGTTTTATTTGTGGAAAGAAAGGTGTTTAACTACATATCCAGTAGATACAGGGCTGTTCAGCTCATCTATATATTCTTGAGTGAGTTTTTGTAAGTTGTGTCTTTTAAGGGATTCACCCATTTAATTTAAGTTCTTAAATTTATTGGCATAAAGTTACTTATATTTTTTATCATTTTAATATCTGTAGAATACATATGCTGTCACCTCTCTCACTCCTAATATTGTCAATTTGTGTATTCTCTCTTTTTTGCTGATAAGTCTGACTAAAAGTTTACCAATTTTATTTTCTTAAAGAGCCAGCTTTGATCTTTATTGATTTTTCTCTGTTTTTTCCTGCTTTTCATTTCATTGATTTCTGTTATAATCTTCATAATTTACTTTCTTCTGCTTATTTTGGATTTTATTTGTTCTTTTTCTAGATCCCTAAAGTGGAAGCCAATATTCGATACCTTTCTTTATTCCTACTATAAGTATGTAATGCTATACATTTACCGCTAAGTAATGTTTTAGCTGTATCCCGCAAATTTTGATATGTTGCTTTTTTGTGTGTAATTTTTAATTCTGTTCAAAATACTTTCTAATTTTCCTTTTTATTTCCTTGTGCCCAAGTTTAAAAAATTACTTTTGTATGGTTTGTATAGATTTTTAGTTATTTTGGGCTAGAGGGTAAACCCTGTTTTATTACTCTATTATGTCCAGAACCTGATGTCACTGCTAATCTTATGATGAAGTACTGGTCCTAGCCCTCAGCTTTCTCTGTCCTCTGGTTTCAGGAAATGAAAACCTCTTCATAGTGCTCCCAATGCAGTCCTCTGGTTTTACACTTCCTCTGTCAGCCTTTCCTGATTAGTTGTGTTTAGCAGCAGCCTTTATACGATACAATATAATTGTTCTTTAAGTTAGAGTTTCTCTCACATTTCTCTAACACCTGACATGTTACACTTACTAGTACATTCCCTTCTACTTGTATCCTATCTCTGTTCAACACCAGGGCAAGTCTTTACAACTGCCCTTATCTGCCTTGGGCCAGGCACTATCTATGTTCTGCCTACCAGGAATAACAGTGTCCTTGCCACTCTGGCAACCTGTAATCTGACTCCGAAATCCTATCTTCGTTAGCATCTGCTTTCATGCACCACTTCTGGTATCAACTCTTCTAGGTTGGGCTCTTCAGGAAGCTGAAATCTAGGTGGGAATTAGCATGCAGGAGGTTTATTAGGGAGCATTGTTGGGGTGGGTAGGAAAGAAATCAAAATTGAGCAGAGGGAGAAGTTGGGCTGTGATGCATCTAACAAAGACCTTAGGAAACCAACCAGGAGATCTGAACTTGGAATGAACCTTCTGACTTGCCCAAGTTGGGGTGAAGAACTGGGTCTTTACAGCCCCTACATTAACCAGTCATTGAATGTGGGCTTTCCCGGGAAAGGAAAGGGCATGACCTTGGTTGAACAATCTCTTCAGCTGAGGCAGCTCAGGAAGAAGGTGGGCAGCTGAGGGCTGTCTGTCAATAAAGCCCCCAGCAGCTAGAGGAATTAATCCTTCAGTTTTGAGGAGGGACCTGAGAAGTGCATCATGTCATCCACGATGGCCTGAGATGCCCTTTCCTGGTTTATCTAACAAACATCTACTCCCATTTCAAGATTCAGCTCAGGGCCGGGCACAGTGGCTCATGCCTGTAATCCCAGGACTTTGGGAGGCCGAGGTGGGTGGAACACGAGCTCAAGAGATCGACACCATCGTGGCTCGATCTCTATTAAGAGACCCCGTTTCTATTAAAAATACAAAAAAAAAAAAAAAAAAAATTAGCTGGGCATGGTGGCGGGTGCCTGTAGTCCCAGCTACTTGGGAGGCTGAGGCAGGAGAATGGTGTGAACCTGGGAGGCGGAGCTTGCTTTTAGTGAGCCGAGATCGCGCCGCTGCACTCCAGCCTGGGCGACAGAGCGAGACTCCGTCTCAAAAAAAAAAAAAAAAAAAAAAAAAAAAAAAAAGATTCAGCTCAGACTCCTCCTCCATGAAGCTTCTTCTGACCTCCCTTTTCTCAGTAGCACCGATCACTCTCCTGAGCACTCATCATACTTTCTATGTGGTTCTCTCAGTGCCCCATAGCACTTAGTGCTTCTGAGTAGCACACTCTACTAAGTAGTCCCTAAAGATATCACTAGACTGGGGTGCCATATGGCTATTGCCGCAAATTATGATGAGCCTGGGTCAGCAAGAAAAGACAGGCAAGTGTACAATCCTGCTTTTAAGAGTTTCCATTGAAAATGGTTAAAAAATGTTTTAAATGCTGCAAGAGGTGACCTTCACCCGTCTGTAACCCTTCATTCTATTAAATCTCAATTTCATGTACATATCTGATAGGTCTTTTAAGATGTCTGAAAATGCTACAAAATCTTCAATAAATACATATTGGTTGATTTTATTCTAATCTAGCAGGGAAAAAGAGTTGCTTACATAACATGATGTAAAGCCTGAAGGAATGAACACTAAATTATTGGCTTTGGGAGTTTTTAGAACTTTGCTCAATGTAATGAAAAACTTTAGAAGCAAACACAGCAGGATAGCCTCCAGTGTCCCAGAAACCTCCTCAGCGTGCCCTCTGTCCCTGCTCCCTGCAAAGTCATTTTACTGATACACCCTCAAATTTTGGAGAACCCATTCATATTAACGAATTGGAAAGAAACTTAGGTGAGCTGGATGTGTTTTGTTAAACCCTTGGATCCCTTCACTGCATATTTTAGTGAGGGGAGTATGTATCTGTGGTTGAAGCTGTCAATATCCTTCATCAAGTACTTATTTCTCCAGTCATGCAGGTATTGGTTAGCACTCACCCGTCTGCATCTTATATTTTGCTATTTGAAATTTCCTAAAATAAGGAAGTGAAAGCAGTATGTTTTATATTGTGCCTTGGCATGTTTTTCTTCCATACCACATAATAGGTACTATAATACCATTTCTCTTGAAATAGTCTTATGATAGCATATTAATGTTTCCAAAGCATTTTATTATTTATTTATTTACATACTTATAGAAGGAAGGGAACTAACATTTATTGACCAATGACTGTATACCAGGCACTGTGCTAAGGGCTTTACTTAATTATTTAATCCTCAAAAAAATTTTAAGAAATAATTACTAACATTATCTCCAGTTTACAGATGAGAAAACTGAAAATAGATGAACAGTTTTGCCCAAATCTATGTATCATAAACAGGTAGAGAATGGTGGGGCAAAGATTTGACATCATCTTTTCATGACAACACTACACACCGCATCCCTTAGGTTACGTTCCGGTTCTAAATTATAGCACAAGTTCATTCTAAGTCCTTAGCTCTCCAGGGCTCTTTACCGTGGACTCAGACTTGCCTGGCTTTTTTATATTTCCCGATTCCTTCAATGCTTTGCTCCAGCCATAATGAATGCCACATAATTTACAGAATCCTCTATGGCCTCTCTTCTTCTGAGCTTGCTTCTTGGAATTGTCTTTTATCTGCCCCATTCTCTTGAATAATCTTACTCATCCTCCATGTCTCAGCTGAAGATAGGGGGCTTTCCATCTTCTCCGAAGACTGGATTAGAAGCTCTGGGTATCCCAGACCATCCACATGACCCCAGTGGTATGCACACCGTACTTCTTGTCTGCCTGTTCTACCAGGCAACCTCCATGAAAGTAAGGACTGTCTGCCATTGTGTCTACAACATCATTACTGAAGGTATGTTCACTATATTCTTGCTGCAAAGTGAATGAAGATACCCTTGCTCCCTGGCCTTTGCACTGTGCTGTTTCTTCTGCTCCACTCTCTTCCTTTTTTCTGGTTAATTCTCATGTGTGCTGTGTATCTCTGTCAACATTCCCTGCTTCTGAAGCTGCAGCTGGGTTGGGTGCTCCTCCTAGGTGTTTCACAGTATCCAGCTCTTCTCTCAAGCTCATCATTCATCTTGCACTGTTGTCACTGCCTCTTACTAATTCTGGACTGAAAATTCCTCGAGGACAGAGTTTATATCTTTTTTTTATTTAACTTTTTAATTTTGTTTTCATTTCACACATTATTGTACATATTTATGGGATACATTGTGATGTTTCCATACATATACTGTATAGTAATCAGATCAGGGTAATTAGCATATCCATTATCTAAAACATTTATCATTTCTTTATATTGGAAACTTTCAATATAGTCCTTCTAGCTATTCTAAACTGTGTATTATTGTTTTTAATTTTATATTCAGAGGATACATGTGCAGGTTTGTTACATGGGTATATTGGATGATGCTGGGGTCTGAGCTTCAAGTGAACCCCTCACCCAAATAGTGAACATAGTACCCAGTAGGTCATTTTTCAACCCTTCCCTCCCCTCCTTCCTCCATTTTGGAATCCCTAGTGTCTATTGTTTCCATCTTTATGTCCTTGTGTACCCACTGTTTAGCTCCCACTTGTAAGTGAGAACATGCGGTATTTGATTTACTGTTTGTGCATGAATTCACTTAGGATAATGACCTCCAGCTGTATCCATGTTGCTGCCAAGGACATGTTTTTTTTTTCTTTTTATGGCTGCATAGTATTCCATGGTGTATGTGTACCAGATTTTCTCTATCCAATCCGCTGTTGGTGGGCACTTGGGTTGAATACATGACTCTGATATTGTGAATAGTGCTGCAGTAGCACACGAGTACAGGTGTCTTTGTGATTGAATGATTGATTTTCCTTTGGGTAGATACCCAGTAGTGAGATTGTTGAGTTGAATGTTCATTCTGTTTTTAATTCTTTGAGAAATCTCCATTCTGTTTTCCATAGGGGTTGAACTGATTTGCATTCCCACCAACAGAGTATAAGTGTTCCCTTTTCTCTGGATCCTTGCCAACATCTATTATTTTATGACTTTCATAATAATAGCCATTCTGACTGGTGTGAGATGGTATCTCATTGTAGTTTTAATTTGCATCTCTCTGATGACTAGTGATGTGGAGCTTTTTTTTATGTTTCTTGGGCACTTGTATGTCTTCCCAAAGCATTTTTAAATCTCTAGAATAATCTCACGTAAGTGCAGTGCTATATTATTTGGAGTAGAAATTTCTAAAGGCGAATAATGCTCCTTGGACTTAAAGAATGTTTGCTCTAAATTAGATAGTCTATAAAACTGAAAATGCTTTCCTGTTCAAAAGCATGAAACACTATAATCTCCATGCACCATGTAGATATCTTTATACATTTCTTCTTGGGAGCTCTGGTTTTTGTTCTGATGTTTGCCATTACAGGTGAAGCAGCATTGTGTAACAACAATTTCCTCCGTGCTATAAAACGGTAAGCCACATGGCAGTTTGCTTGTGATAGGAGAGTTTAGAAAAGGTCCACTGGGAAATTCCAGATCTTCACAGTTCTATCCTCCTCTGTGATTCTCCATTTTCTTTTAATGTATCCTAATTGTATATAATCATTGCTGTCCAGGCAAACGTCTCTGTTGTGCCTCTTCTTTCCTTTGTGTGTGTGTGTAATTTAGTTATTCATGCTAAGGGAGGTTCCCTAAACTCCACCTCTTTAAACTAATAGGGATTTTTCTCATCTTCAGTCTCATGGTTAGAACATATGAATCAACATAATTATTTCCTAATATCTACATGCCTTCAAAAGAGAAGATTTGACAGTTGCATAAAGTTGTCGATTTTACACACATAATACCTTGATGAAGAGAGTTTCTTAGCTAGTCGCAGTGGCTCACACCTGTAATCCCAGTAGTTTGGGAAGCCAAGGCAGGTGGATCGCTTGAGTCCAGGAGTCTGAGACCAACATGGGTACCATGGTGAAACCCTGTCTTTACAAAAAAAAAAAAAAAAAAAAAATTGGTGTGGTGGCGTATGCCTGTAGTTCCAGCTACTCAGGAGGCAGAGGTAGGAGGATCCCTTGATCCTGGGCTGCAGTGACCCATAATTGTGCCACTGCACCCCAGCCTGGGTGACAGAGTGAGACCCTGTCTCAACAGAAGAAAAAAAGAGTTTCTTAAATGTTCAGAGGTATAGCAAAAGAATACTAAAAGGATATTTGGTATTGGTAGAAACTTTGTCAACCCTGCAAATCTTTAAGAGTGCGCAATTTGGAAAAGTGTAGAGTGTAGACTAGAGGCACCTGTGATACCTTCAGAGTGTAGACTAGAGGTGCCTGTGACACCTTGAGCAGCCCTGCGAGTCAGAAAGTCCAACATGGCAATATGAGGCCAGAGACCAAGTGATGCTTAGGATACTATCAGAAGTCCCCTGAACACATTCGACTTAAGCGTGGATGACAGTCCTTTGGAATTCAAATTAGGTTATATCTTCAATATGGATACAAAACTAAGGCTTCAACCAGAATCTGAGGCAAGAGTATAAGTAAAGGCCTATGTATCAAGTTATAAACCAAACTGCTAAATAAAATACGTCTTCCTCCCTTAACAAGTATACTTTCATAACAACCCAAGGGCTGCATTTCCTATGCTGGAGTTCTATGACAGAGCATGGTGGCTTGGGGAAATCTTGCCCTCTGGCCCTCTCTTCCCTTTTCTTCCCATCTCTGACTCTATCCTGTCCCCTCACGCCCATGTATGAGCATGGACACTTCAGCCTATACATCCATGCCATCCACCTCCCTGACAAACAGCTGATCCTTGGACACCCCTAGGCATTGGGATATATACCTGATGTCATGGTCTGTCTTCAGGAATGAACCTGGAGAAACTGCCATTGCAAGGTTTGGAGTAAGGCTTGGAGCCCCTTGGACAGAGAATCCCATCATTCCCTCCATGGATCATGGTCCAGAGAGGAAGACTTGGGCCCTGGATGGGCACGTCCTCCTGGCCCCATGGACTCCAGTTCTAATAGAAGCAAGGCCTCCAACAATCCACCCCCTTGCTCTATGGATTTGAGTAGTTTAAGTTACAGATATACCGTTAGTCATTGAGGGTCTTATTACTAGTGGTCAATAATTTCCACATTTTGTTAAATGTACAGATAACAAGGGTTGTGCCATCTCAACCCCTTGACCCATGTTGTATCCTTGCTAAGATAATTCTTATAGGCAAATAACAGATACAGATCATACAATTACTTTACATGGGAGCATTGCTCTATCCTCTGGCTGTACCCATTTATTCATTATCAGTTGATTTAAGCTGTTAGAACCAACTTTGGTTAGGAATATAGAGAGTAGTTTTAATGCTTTTCTCTTACAGGTTTGGTTTTTCTCTTTTCCTTGATTATAGCACTCTATTTAAGCTGGTTCGCAAACCATCAGTGAAATTCCAGGGACAGCTGAATGGTGCTGGCAGCAAGGGTCCCAGCGAGCCAGACTGGTGGTGTACTATTAGCCTCCTTCCTTGGTGCTTTGGGCTGTCCCTTACCAGGATCTGATTTGTGACTATTTCTGCCTGTTAGTTAAGCCAAGGCTTAGAGCAGCAAGGACTTTCCCCATGTATGGTATTTAAATCTCTCAACCCCTACATTACTCTGGTCCTTCTTCCAAAGAACTGTCATTGCCAGCACCCGTATCTCCTACCACTGAAAGTAGCAGAGAGTTTAGCTAACTCCACATGAATGATTAAGTTTTTACATGTTTTTACATTTAATAAAAAGGCAAACTCCACTTTTAAGGATGTGACATAGAGATGTGGTAGCAGAAGTTGCTGTGAAGAACTCTGTCTCAGTTAGAGGCGTCTGCACCTTCAGGAAACCTGGAATTTCTAGACGCTGTTATTTGCTTACACGTGAGGCAGTGGAGCATAGTGGTTAAGAGCAGGTGGTCTGGCACTGAACTGTGAATTTAAAACCTGGCTCTAGCACTTATCACCAAGACCCAGGTAAGTTATTTAAACTCTCTGTGCTTTATTTCCTCATCTGACAAATGGCAATAGTAACTCCAGATAGTCATATATTAATACATGCAAAGCATTTAGAATAGTACCTGGCACCTTGTAAGTGACAGTGAGTCTTTATTATCTCCTGGGGTAGACATACAATATTTCCACATCCTACAGAAGATGTGAGGGTTCAACAAATACCATTTTTAGTGGCAGTGGGAAATGCTTGGTTCCTACTTGTCGTTACCTCTTTGGTTTCAACGCATCTTTATGAAGATGATTCATGATCTTGTGCTTGGCTGTGACTGTGGACCATAGATAGCGCTATGTCCAGTCTCCTGGCGCCATCTTCATCACATACTGCTGACCTTCTGTGGCAGGCGAACCCAGGGCAACACATCACTCATGTCAGAGGGATGGGAGCTCCTATGACACCTCCTCCTGTGAGCGGCTTTCAAAAACAACTTCTCCTGGAAACACAACAAGTGGTGGCTGCTTTATAAGACTGCTGTGCAAGATCTAAGGCGTTCCTTTTCTTTCTTTCAAGCTTCAGTTAAATTAACAAACATTGGTTAAATAAATGACCCATGACCTTTATCTTCTGAATGGTGGAAGATGCTTTCATATCTCTGCCCTCTGACAGCCCAGTTGTGCCTCTCAGTAACAAGTTGCTCTGTCTCAGATTAGTTAGTGGATCTCATCCATTTTAACACGGTACCATCGTAAGATTCCATGTAAACATTTTTATAGCCATTAACTCTCAACTCCATCTCCATCCATACAGCAAAATATATGTAGACCCTTCACATTCAAAGGCAAATATAATATCATCATGTCTTCTTCTTCCCTCTGATTCACATCGTGGCATCACAAAAACTCCAGGAGGAGGTACCATTTTCTCTTTCACTTTGAAAATTGCTTGGGCCTGGAGAATTGACATTTAACTGCAAAAAATAAAATAAAATAAAATAAAAATGCGTTAACAACACAATAATCTTACATTGAACAATGGGGACAGAAATGTAATATGTAACACATTTTCTTTCAGTCACAGAAGATCTTATTAGACGGAATGCTGAACACAATGACTGTGTCATTTTTTCCCTGGAGGAACTCTCCTTGCATCAGCAAGAAATAGAAAGACTAGAACACATTGATAAATGGTGCCGGGATTTAAAAATTCTCTATCTTCAAAATAATCTTATTGGGAAAATTGGTAAGTTTCAGTACTTAGTTCTTATGGTTTCTTTAACATTGTGAATGAGAGAACTTTGGAAAGTGCTGTGTTATTTTTAGAAGAAGACAATCACTGGAAAAGAATTCCATGGGAAAACAGACACAGCCATCTCTCAGTGGCTGTGTGGGGGACATTTGCCTAAACATTTCTGTGTGTAGTGAAAACAATTTCCAACAAGAAGTTGGGAGAGTAGGTAAAGGTGAGGAATACATTAGTTGACCTGATCATCTAAAAAGACAGAGAACACATCAGACCTGATTATTTTTTTTAAGTTTGAAAGGGAGGAGGTATTTGTCATCGTTTTACATCACACTGCAAGACGAATTTATATGAGAATTGAGGGAGTCCTTGTCAGGTGACTGCAGAATTCAATAGCTAGTTTTGCTATATTTATTGTGACCATATATGTGCAACGCATTGGGTTCAGTATTGGGTATTGAGGGGCTTCCAATTTGGAATGGAAATTAGAGGTAAATGCAGGAATCGGGTCAGTGAAGATAAAAATATCAGCATTATAACTGATAAAGCTCTTCTAAGAAAGTGGCTTAGACTTGCAGCCAAGTGGGCTTGCTAATATTGCCCTCAGAATTAACTTACCCACCCAGTTACATGCAGAATTGGACAACCACAAGTTTCTCCTACCCAGGTGGGCCTTTGCTTTATGTCAGGAGGTAGGTTGAGACCATGTGCTGTCTTCTGGTAGGAAGATCCCAGAAACCAGGAAAGAGGGTAGGACTGGGCATGCTCAGTTTCTTCTCTTGATTAACCTATCAGATAAGTTGGTCTTCCTTCCCCCACCACACCTGACTTCTCTCACAGAAGAATGATGAATTAAAGGGCAGAGGGAAGGGAGGCATGTGGAGTTACTCTAATGGAGGTCCTGCCACATGGACACAGAAGGAGAATCCCCAGGACCCAGAAAGAGAAAGCACAGGCTCTGGCATCAGGTAGACCTGAGTCAGAACACTGCCTCTGCCGTCTCCCTCTACGCAGTGTGAAATTTGACAAGTCAGTTACTTGCCCAAGTCTTAGTTTTGCCATCTGTAAAATGGCTAATAATGCCTAATGTATAAATTGGCATAGGGATTACATGAAATGATATGCTTAGCGCTTGCTCACCATGAGGTAAGTACTCATTACAGGATAGCTGCTGTGCTGCTGCTGTTATCAATTTGATCATTTACCCCAGTGTCTCCAGGCTAGCCAAATGAAGGTAGGAGCAGAAAGGAGAAGCCAACGGAGTTGGAGGAAAAGGGATGGAGTCAGGGCTGATGAGGCAGAATGAGTGCCAACCCCTGTGTGCCCTGGCATGAGAACCCAGAGGTCAGCTTGCAGGATTATATTTAACTTCCCATGGTGATGTGCAGTGGTTCACAACAGGGGCATTTGGCAATGTCTGGAGATATTTTTAGTTGTCGCATGTGTATAGGAGGATGGGGAGGGGATGCTATTGGCATCTAGTGTACAGAGGCCAGGAATACTGCAAACCATCCTACAGGGTTCAGGATGCCCCCCACCCCCACAAGAAAGAGGCCCAAAATGCTAGTATTGCTGAGGTTGAGAAACCCTGGTGATGTGGTTGCTTCTAGTTTCGTGGATAATTGAAAATTGGCTTCAGGCTTGCAAAAAGCCTAGCTTTGCATCATTTTTGGAAGATTTACTAAAATTCTCTGTATTTTTTCAGTTAATTATTTTTGGCATCTTTAACTTGACCAGAAATTAGAAACTCTGGCACATTGTTCAATTAAAAAGGCTATTACAGAAAACCACCAGCTTTTATGCATGGGGGCATGAAAGAACGGTTCTAATTGTACAGATCTAAAAGAGTTCCTAAAATTTTAATCTCCACAGCTGGGTCCATCACAATTACTAATTAGGAGCATGGTATTTCAGTCCTTTTCAGAGCTGTGAGAAAGCTTAAATTTTTGCTTCCAAAGTACTCTTAAATTAAACACTCTTTTAAATCCTAATAATGGGATTTTTCAGTGCTACTCCACCCCTAGGCATTTAGGCACTTATTTAGCAAGTAAAACCACCCCTCTAGGATTCAGACTCGCTCTTGTGCCATTAAGGTAGAAGTTTGTGAAGCAATTGGCTTTCCTAAAGCCCTGTTGCCCACAGGAAGACACAGATGGTCTGCGGAGGAAGGTGCTGCTTAGAGGTGACCTAAGAGGGAGCCCAGGGGCCATGTGGGGTCTTGTCAAGTGCCCTGCCCCCAGACCTACTGAATCAGAACCTGTGGGCTCCTGGAATCAACCCTTTCAACAGCTTCCCAATGGACTGCATGCCTGGGCCAAGCTGAGAGCCACAGAGCTTCTTAAATCCCAGAGGCAGAGGGTCTACTCCAAGTTCATGGGCCTGCTTAGTTGAGAACTGTTTCTAGAATGGTCTCACTAGAACTCGGAGTCCCTTTTCACTACCCAAGAGGCTCTTCCATTTTGACTTACAGAGCCTTTTTTTTCCCTCTCTGACCAAGTTGGGCCCTGTGGTTTTGAGGAATTAACTTAGGAAACCCTCCCTGAGCAAATCTTACTTTTCTATCATATGACTCCTTTAGCGTTTACAGGGTGATGCATATAACAAAGGTGGAGAAGGGAAATCCTATTTTGAAGAGGTATTTTATTGTGGGCTGGCCATTTTAACAATAATAAAGTATTTTGTTTAGGATGTGGATGAGACTCTCATAGTTCTTAGCACATAGAAACCTCCAAATCTGCTGGGCGCGGTGGCTCACGCCTGTAATCCCAACACTTTGGGAGGCTGAGGTGGGCGGATCACGAGATCAGGAGATCGAGACCATCCTGGCTAACACAGTGAAACTCTGATTCCAATAAAAATATGAAAATTAGCCGGGTATGGTGGCGGGTGCCTGTAGTACCAGCTACTCAGGAGGCTGAGGCAGGAGAATGGCGTGAACCCGGCAGGCGGAGCTTGCAGTGAGCCAAGATTGTGCCACTGCACTCCAGCCTGGGCAACAGAGTGAGACTCTGTCACTTAAAAAAAAAAAAAAAAAAAAGAAACTTCCTTATCTTTGACTCTTGAATGCTCAGATGTTTCTAAAAAGCTTTTTCAAACATTAGGATTACTTAGAATAATTTAAATTCTGAGAGAAACATTTGTAGTTTTTTCCCCCAAATCCTCCATTTAAACAATGCATAAATTGAGATTCAGAGATGTGAACTGTTATGTTCAGGTCTATGGAAACAAATATATGATGTTTTGTACATTTTAGATTAACTATTAGTGGTGATAAGGGTGATGATTATAAATCACCATGTTTGAGCTTCATGATACCCCTGAGAAATGGGCAGAGGATGCACTAGTTGAGTGAGGCTGCCCCCAGTGCACATTCCTTAGCAAAGTTTTCTACATTCCTGTCATCTTAGAAAGGACTGTTCTTTTAAAGTGTACTATAATGATTTAGTTCCAGGTTCTGGAGTCAGATTTCCTAGCTCTACCACTTAACCTTGGACAAGTGAATTAATTCTCTGTACCTTGGCATTGTGATTTGTAAGGAGACAATAGTTTTGACCTCATAGGTTTATGATGAGGATTAAATAAGGTAATACGTACTAAATGCTTAGAACATTGTGTGACATGTGATAAGCACTCTTGCTATGGTATTATTCACTGTTTTTCAAAGGCCCCATTCTGCAGCAATTCTGTGACTTGTTTATGCTTGTTGTTCTGCCTGTATGAGCTTTCATGTTTGTTAAATAAAATAATTCTGTATCAGGTTATTTTGGTTTCAAGTCAAAGAAACCCAACTAAATGTGGCAGAACAGTAAGGAAGTCAATTATCTTACCCAACTTTAAGTCTAGAGGTAGAGCAGACTCCAGAATCAGACAGGGTTGGTCGATTCCTTCTCTCTGCTCTACCAGCTCTCAGGCTTTGTCCTGCAGCTGCTTCCCTTATGATTGAGTATAAGTATCAATAGAGATAGTAATTCCTTATTAACATCCAGCAGGAAATAGAGATAAGAACCCCCCAAGCATGGAATATAGATCCTTCCCTTTTATCTGATTAGGAGCACTGGGTGTGCATGTCCTCTCCTGTATCACACAGTTGTCAAGAGACTGCCATGGCTTAAACTTAGGTTCCTGAGCCATCACTAGCGAGAGAGATTGGATTGTCATGCACTGGCCCAACTTGGCTAAACCTAATTGCCTGGAGTTAGGGCTAGGTAGAGACATGAGCAAAACTGGGTGTCATCAGGAAGGATGGAGGGAGCAATGGGTCCTCCTTAGGCAGCCACCATGTCTGATGTACAGGTATAGATTTGGAAAAGCAACATGGTTTTGATAACCATAATAATAATCTTTAGATTTTCTTTATTATTTTAGTAATAGATTACATAAAAGTGTCTTTATTTTGAAGATTATCTTAATTACATTATCTTGTATTTCAGAAAATGTTAGCAAACTCAAGAAACTTGAATATTTGAATTTAGCTTTAAACAACATTGAAAAAATAGAAAACTTGGAAGGTAAGAATGTTTCTTCTATTATGCTATTATGAATTAAAATTGAGATTTAAAGTTAGAAGGTCAGGTGCGGTGGCTCATTCCTGTAATCCCAGCGCTTTGGGAGGCCAAGGCAGGCAGATCACCTGAAGTCAGGAGTTCGAGACCAGTCTGACCAGTATGATGAAACCCCATCTCTACTAAAAATACAAATTTTAGCCAGGTGTGGTGGCATGCACCGGTAATTCCAGCTACCCAGGAGGCTGAGACAGAATTGCTTGAACCCTGGAGGCGGAGGTTGCAGTGAGCTAAGATCATGCCATTGCACTCCAGCCTGAACAACAAGAGTGAAACTCTGTCCCCGCCCCCCACCCAAAAAAGAAAAAAGTTAGATTTAAACAGTCTTGTAAAAAATAGGTATGCTTTTAAAATTAACATTTTACATACATCTTATAGTTATTCTTCTTATAAAAATTCAAGCAATAAGGTGATATGTAAATTCAAAAATGGAAGTCCACTTTACCCCTTCCTAAGTAGCCAGAATTAACACTTGGGTGTATACAGGTAGCCAGAATTAACACTTGGGTGTATACAGATAGCCAGAATTAACACTTGGGTGTATACAGGTGGCCAGAATTAACACTTGGGTGTATACAGGTAGCCAGAATTAACACTTGGGTGTATACAGGGTGATTTTATTTCATTTTGCTTTCTATTAATGGTATCATACTATGAGTATTGTTTTGAAAATTAGTTTTTTCCCTACAATTACCTTGCTTTTTTGATATCCAGGAAAGGGGGTGTGGGGCTACGTACTGGAATCACTGTAGACTGATTTATCTAACCATCTGTCTGCAAATGGACATTTGGGTGCGTTCCAGTGTTTTGCTATAAAAAGCATGGCTACAGTGAGCCTCCTTCTACATTTTACTTTGTGTACATGTGCACAGTTTTTTCTAGGACAGACACTTAGAAATGGAATTCCTGCATTTAAATCAGCATATTTTGAAAGATACTGCCAAATTGTTCTCCAAAATATCTATTGTATCGATTTGTACTTATACTGATAGTCCATGTGAGTACCAACCTCTACACAGTTTCACTAATACTTTCTATAAACAATATTTTTTAAGATAGGAAGATATTTTTGTTTATTTTTATAGTAGCCATCCTATCCTAATAGGTGTGAAGTGGTATGTTATTGTGCTTCTGATTTGCGTTTACCTAATGACTAATGATGTTGAGCATTTTTTATGTGCTTACTGGCCATTTGAATATCTTCTTTGGAAAAATGTTTATTCAAAGCTTTGGCCCATTTTTAAATTAGTTATACTATTTGTCTTTTCACTGCTAAGTTAAAAGTGTACTTTATATATTCTAGATGCTAGACTTTGATCAGATATTTGATTTGCAGATATATTCTTCCAATTTGCGGGTTTTCTTTTCAACTTTCGTGATGGTGACCTCTGGGGCACAATTGTTCTTAGTTTTGTCTGTAGTTTGTTTGTTTGTTTGTTTGTTTTCCCTATAAGTGTCTTTGGTTTTACTGTCTGGAGAGTATGGGCCTTTATAGAATGAGTTGAGAAGTGCTTCTTAATCAATTTTTTTCAAAGAGCTTGTAAAAAAGTTTGTGTTAATTCCTCTTTAAATATTTGTTAGAATACACCAGGAAAGCCATCTGGTCCTGGACCTTTCTTTGGGAAAATTTATTGATTATTAATTTAATCTCTTTGTTTGTTGGAGGTCTATTCAGATTTTCTGTTTCTTCTTGACTCAGTTTTGGAAGGTTATGTCTTTCTAGAATTTGTCTATTTCACTTAGGTTATCTCATTTTTCACCATACAGTTGTTTTTACTACTCCCTTGTCATCTTTTTCATTTTTTTAAATGTCAACAGTAAAGGCTCATCTGTCATTCCTGATTTACTAAATTTGAGTGTTCTCTTTTTTTTCCGGTTAATGTGTAGCTAACAGTTTGTCAATCTGGTCAATCTTTTCAAAGAACCAACTTTTGATTTTGTTGATTTTGTCTATTGTTTTATATTCTCTATTTTTTTTGTTTCCATTGTAATCCTTATTATTTCTTTCTCTTTGTGTTTTCTCTTTTTTCTAGTTTCTTAAGACAGACAATTAGGTTATTGATTTGAGTCATTCTTTTTTATGGAGGTATAAATAAAATTATATGAATTTTCCTCTGAGCATTATTTTTTTTGCATCTGTTTTGATATGTTGTGCTTTTGTTTTAATTAATCTCAAAGTATTTTCTGATTTTTTTTGCAATTTTTTTCTTTAACCCATTACTTATATAGCAGTGTTAATTTCCACATCTTTGTGACTTTCCAACATTTTCTTATTTTACTGATTTCTAGTTTCATTCCATTGAGATCAAATAAATACTTTCTTTGATTTTAATTACTTTTAGCTTATTGAGACTTGTTTTATGGCCCAAAATTTGATCTATCCTAGAGGCTGTTCTGTGTACATTTGAGAAGAATGTACATTCTGCTATTCTTGGGTTCAATGCTCTAAATATGCGTGTTAGGTCTAGCCTTTTGTTTCTTTCTTTCCTACTCTTCTATTTCCTTGCTGATACTCTGTCTAATTGTTTTATCTATTATTAAAAGCAGGTTATTGTTGTCTCCAACTATTATTGTTGAATTGTCTCTAGCTCTCTTCAATAATGTTAGTTTTTGCTTTATGTATTTTGGGACTCTGCTCTTAGGTGCATATGTGTTTATAATTATTTTATCTTTTTGATGAATTGATGTTATTATTATAAAATGTCATTTTTTGTCTATAGTAACAATGTTTGCCTTAAAGTTTATTTTGTCAGGTATTGATATAGTCACTCCAGCTCTCCCTTTTTTCTTTTTGGTTACCATTTGTATGGTATAACTTTTCCTATCTTTTACCTTTCCAACTATTTCTATCTTTGAATCTAAAATGCTTCTCTTTAAATAACGTATAGATGAATCATATTTTGATTTTTAATCTATCCTGTCAATCTCTGCCTTTTAATTGGGGAGATTAACCCATTTACACTTAATGTAATTAGCAATAAGGCAGAATTTCTGTCTGTTATTTGCAACGTTTTTCTATATATTTTATGTCAAACTTGTTCTTCTGTTTTTGGATTACTGTTTTCATTTTTGTTATTTTTGTGTGTACCATTTTAATTCCCTTGTTCTTTCTTTTATGTGTATTTTTGAGTTTTTTTAGTGGTTTCCATGGGAATTAAAATTCTAGTTCAAATTAATACCAACTTCATTTCAATAGTATACAGACTTTGCTCCTGTATAGTTTAGTTTCCCTCTCTTCATTTATGCTGTTATGGTCACATATCACATCTTCACATATCATATGCCTATTAACATAGATTTATAATTATTTCTTTTTGCAGTCATCTTTTAAATAATTTAGCAGAAGAAAATAGGTACAAACAAAAATAAATTTATGTTGTCTTTTATATTTACTTATATAGTTACCTTTAGTAATCATTCTTATTTTATTAAATGAATTTGAGTTTCTCCCTAGTGTCTTTTCATTTCAGCCTGAAATACACTCTTTACTATTTCTTGTAGCATAAATCTGTTAGTGAAAAACTCTCATTTTTTCTATCTAAAAATACCTTAATTTATTTTCTATTTTTGAAGGAGAGTTTTCCCAGATAGAAAATTATTTTTTGACAATTACATTTTTACCATTTCTTCTTTCCTTCCTCCCTTCCTTCTTCCATCTATCCATCCATCTACCTATCTATTATCTTTTCCAATAACTTTTTTTGTGTTTTTTAAATCTCCCCAAGAACTTCTTTCAATTGGATTTTTAGTAGTATAATACTGATCTTTTGTGCCTTTTAACTTGCATCTTTTATTTAAATCCATTTTTGTTGATATTGTACATTTTGAAATATTTCACCAGATTCAAATTCCAAATAATCATTTCCTTTTCATCCCTGTTCGTTTTATAGTTCAGTCCATCTACAATTAACTCTTTAATTTGGCCATACTTTTTTTTATTATTTTAGTTTAAGTTCTGGGATACATGTGCAGAACGTGCAGGTTTTTTACATAGATATACACATGTCATGGTGGTTTGCTCCACCCATCAACCTATCATCTACATTAGGTATTTCTCCTAATGTTCTCCCTCACCTAGCCCCCCAACCCCCGACAGGCCCCAGTGTGTGATGTTCCCCTCCTGTGTCCATGTGTTCCTATTTTCAACTCCCAGTTATGAGTGAGAACGTGCAGTGTTTGGTTTTCTGTTCTTGTGTTAGTTTGCTGAGAATGATGGTTTCCAGCATCATCCATGTCCCTGCAAAGGACATGAACTCACCCTTTTTTATGGCTGCATAGTATTCCATGGTGTATATGTGAATTTTGGCCATGCTTTTTATTCTTCTGAACTTACTTCTATGTTCTGATTATTTCGTTCCTGTGGTGTGTATTCTTATTTTATGGATGAGATATCTTCTAAATCTCTTTGGAGATACTCGTTAGAAATTTTCGCTGCCATTTTTTTTTTCATCCCCTGAATTATCTTCTTCATCTGAGGTTTTCTGTTTTATTTTGCAGACTTCTATCTTGTGCTATTTTTCTCTAAATGTCTGATAACATTTGGTGTCTGATTACAGTCACAAAGGATTTCGTGTATTAGGTGGCTTGTGTGACTTATTCTGCAGCTGTAAGGTTCTGCTTGCCTATCCAGCCTCAGCCTGCCTGGCAGAGCCACTGTGCACTCTGCCAGTGGGTGGGGCATGCTGACTGGCAGACTTCACTTTAGGGTGCAGGGCCATGGAATAGAGGCAGACAACCTGTTCTCTTCACCCCATTGCCATCTGCTAATAGCTGAAATTAGGAGGACTGTACTTAGGTCATGGTAGATTTTAGCCTATTTGCCTACTAGGGTAAAAATGGATATTCCAGTGATTATCAAGGTTAGGTATTTACAATTACATAAATCTGCCTCATATATTTTCATTTTTCCTTCTCAAAAAATTACCATTACCAAAGCCCTCAAACCTGGCCTCAGTCCTGGGATCAATATGATCCTTTTAATCATTGGCATTTTTCTGCATTAGAAGTGGAGTCATTGCTGTCTCCCAGCTAACACTTTACAGCCCTATTCTCCTGTGAACAAATGGAATAACAAAATTTACTCTATGTCCATGTTTTGTGGTAATGAATTTTCTATCTAAAATGACAAAGAAATAATTAAAACTGGGACTCTTGGCTCAGTTGTCCAGGGCTTGTTAGTTTTATGAAGTAAGTATTCTCACACCGTATGAGAAGTTCTGTTTGTGTGATTTGTTTTATTTATGTACCACTAGAGGGCAGCATCGTCACTATTGTCTTTTTGAGCTTGGCAAACTGCAGGCCAGCCCCACTCCTGCCTTTTACCTGGACAGGTCTTTTTGTGCTCTGCCTTCCAGCTTTAACACGGATGAACTGGGTGTAGGGTAGGATTGTTTGGTGAGGGTGGTGGAGGGGGATGGGGGAATGGAGAATGCATCCTATCTGCTGGCAAATATGTACTTTTGTTTAATTTTAAGGGCTTGAGGTGACAGAGGAGGAAGATGGGGGTACACCTTCAGCCCACCTCCTTAAGTAAATCTCAAAATAATTTAAAAAATAAGTTGTTTTGCTTTTTTACTTTTTTTCCTTGGATGGCAAAAACATAGCTGGTATCTTTTTTTTTTTTCCTCTCCTGTTGAGGATTCACCAGGGTAGAATAAAATGCTTTTGTTTTCCATCCCTTACCCTAACCTAGAAGGAGAGGTGGAATTTCCCATAGCATGAGCTCCCCCACCCACCTTGGGCAGTCAGTATTGTTGATTTCCGTGATTTTTAGACGCCAGAGGGTCACTGAGCTGGATCTCCGCCGAACAGGAGATAGAGGCTGGGACTCCACTGAAGGAAGCAGTGTTGAACTCCAGAGACGAGATTTTTCTCGAGCTTGGTCAGTTTGGCAAGAATTGTTCATGTTAAGGATGACAAACGTAGTTTAATTTCTTAATTGTAGGCCAAGTAGACATTACGATTTGACACTTTGAAAAATATAATGAACATTTGGAGGGTTCTTTATCTACAAAATTATAGCAACATCCAAAGATATATGACGTTTTTACCTCATTGGAATCTTTCAAATGTCACTTTTTCTTATATGAAAGAAAAATGTAATTAAAATGTCTTCTGTAGCCTCCTAAATTAAACTTAAGAAATGCCACCTAACCTATCTTAAGTCAGTTTACCCCAAATATATCTTCCACATTTATAAAATTCATCTGTCATTTTGCCAATGTAAAATAAACATACAAACATAGAGATATAGACTTAGTTTTATTTATAGATATAGTTTTGTACACATCCTCCATATAGTGGCTGAGTCTACATTTTTATAATTTAACAACTGCATTATCAAGTTTATTGATGTGTTTTAAATGCAACCTTATTGTTTGGTGCTGGAGGTGTTTTTAATTATGTTCGTTATTATGAATATAACTGTTCTGAGCAGAACTGTACGAGTTACCTCTGTTTCCAGTTGAGATATTTGGCTCGGACTTTTTTTCCCCCAGATGAAATTCTAGCAATGGAGGAAAAAAGAATTTAAAAGCCTATTTTATATATTGACAGATTGCATGCTGAAACGTATAACTCTTATGTCACAGGCTTGCCGATATATGTTTTTAATATTATCCACGTTTTTATTAATTTAATAGAAATGATTTTGTTTCTCCCTTTCATTTATATAATTATTTTTGAAGATGTGAAGTTAATGAATTTCACCTATATAGTAAAATCTAGAATATATAAAAGCATGTATTTGTTCTTGTACATTTTGGATATTTATCTTTTGCACAATCAATATTTTTAGCATAGTAATAGTTCACAAGGTCACAGTGCTATACTTATGTCCCTTGTCAATCCCCTCAGACCTCTAAGTCCTACTGCCCAGAGGTAGCTACTCACAATTCCCCTTGCTTGTTCTATTACAAGTGTCTAAATAATGCACTCAGTATTATGCTTATCTCCCAAGTATTGCACTTACATCATGCTTATCTGCTATTTCTTGATATTCCTATTTTAGATGTCATCTATTGACTTCCCAATGTGGAAGATGCAGATTTTGTTCTCTCACACCATCCACAAGGTTCTCAATTTTCTCCTACCCACCCTCCGTGTATTTTCATATAACATTAACAGGATATCATAATGAAATATGGGATATGGACCCATTTACAGGGACTGGTCTTTTGAATTAACTCTGTGTTGGGAGGAGATGTTACACTCGCTGCCCAACTCTCCCACATCTAATCTCTGGCCTTTCTTATCCCACCTGCCTCCTCCTGCCTTCTTCCAAGCTGGTCTGCCCGTCTCCACCTGTGCCATGAATTCCAGGCAGGTCAGTCCTGGGCCACGCCTCTGCTGGCTGGTGACAACTGCTTTTACTTACAGACTCAAATATGTGTTCCACAGAATTGTAGCTTGAGAATTGTAAGATGAAGATGATGATGATATTTTAGTAATAAATAGCTAACACTGGCAAAGAAACTCTGTAGCACAGGGGTCCCCAAACCCTGGCAGAGGACCCATACCTCTGGCCTGTTAGGAAGCCACCGCACAGCAGGAGGTGAGCAGTGGGCCAAGAGGGTCATAGTGTCTGAGCTCCACCTCCTGTCCGAACAGCCGCTGTTTTAGATCCTCATAGGAGCGGAGCCCCATTGTGAACTGGTCTTGCGAGGGATGTAGGTTGCGTGCTCCTATGAGAACTTAACTAATGCCTGATGATCTGGGGTGAGACAGTTTCATCCCGAAACCATCCCACCCCACCATCCGTGGAAAAATGGTCTTCCATGTAACCAGTCCCTGGTGCCAAAAAGGGTGGAGACCGCTGCTCTAACATATCAGTTCAGAGAATCTTTGCAGGTGGGCCAACCTGGGTCCAAATCCCAACTCATCCATTTAGGAGCTGTGTAAATTTTGGTAATTCCTTAGCTCATTTGCATTGCAGTTGCAAGTATCTATTGCCAGATAGATCCCAGAAGCAGCCGTTGCTGGAGGCTCCACCTCCAAGATGGTTGCTTCAGTTACCATCTGGCGCCGCTTCTGGGCGTGTTTCTTTCCACAGAAGCGGGTTTCGTTCTCTCTCACTGCTTTACGATTCTCCAGGTGGCTCAGGGTCTCTGAGTGTGGTGGAGTAAAGGTAGCCAGACACTTGATGTGGCTTCTGACATGTCCCAGAGCAATTGTTTGTAGGGAAGTCCTTCCAGTGTGAGCATTTCAGACATCTAGGCAGCCCCAGAGCTTCAGTGGTGCCCCAGTCTGTTGGTCAGGCAAGTCCCTGGGGCCAGCCCCAGTGCAGAGAGAAGGCGAAGGATTCGATGCCATCTCTCCATGAGAAATGGCATGCGTGCACATAATGATGGGCATCTCAGAGCCAAGTGCCCACACTGAGCTATCTGACCTTCAAATAAAGATAGTAATTGTGATATTTCTCTCATAGGCATGATGTTAGGATTGAATAAGATACTGTATATGGAAGAGCTTAATATAGTCAACAGCAAATAAATATTAGCCATGTAGTTAATAAGCTTGTTATGTACCTGGAGCATACTTATCACATTTGAGAAAACTATGCTAACTTATATCTTAGTTTTCTGTCAGTTTTATGTATTTTATCTATTGTATACTTTAAAAAATTCCCAACTATAACCATGTTGCAAAATTTTGAAAAACAGAATGATGTTTAATCTTAATTCCACTATTGCTATTATCATTTTGCTGTATTTATTTTTCTGCCTTTTACATTGTTGTAATTTTGGCGCATGGGCGATGTTATATCTTACTTTTTCCATTTTCATTATATCATGAGCTCTCCTCTTCCATGCTGTGATAGTTTTCATAACCACCATTTTAGATGTACTTATAACATTAAACATTGAATAGATGTATTAGAGTTTGCTTAACCATTTTTCTACATTGAGTTTCTTCCTAATGTGCTTCTTTATTTTATATCATGTAATTATATTTACTAGAATTTAATGTCCGACTATAATAGTCACCTACACTCAGTCTTGTCAATTCCATTTTTCCCCTCAGTTGCTCAATTATCTTTAAAGTTGTCTTTCCTTTAGTTTTCACCTGAGCCAACTAACTAATCTATCTGTTGACTTATCTGCTGCACTTACCCATTTTCCTTCTTTGTCTTTCTCATTCTTTCTTTTCTCCTCCCCTCTCTTCCTCCTCCCATCTCTTCATTTCTTCTACAAGTATTTCTTGACCTTCTATCTTATGCCAAGGAATCTTTTACGTGTGAGAAATAAAGTAATTAACAAGTCAATCTTCCCCTCTCCATGGAGCTTAAATTCTAATGGGGAAGACAGGTCATAAACACTCAAACAAAAAAGAAAAACATCAGATATGACAAAGCATGTACACAAAATTAAAATAAAACAATATGTGTGTTAGAGAGTATCTGATTGCCCTAAAAAGAACCAAAGAAAAGACAGTGTCTACCAGGTTTCTCTACTGTAACATTACTATATTTCACTTTTAACCAATGAGTAATTTGTGGGAAGATACTTGAACATTATGTAGATATCCTATTCCTCATCATACTTTCATGCACTGGTTTTAACATTCTAATGACTTGTTTTCATTCCATCATTCTTTTCATATTTATTAGATGACATTCTTCCTTAAGAAAAAACTTTGCCTTCTCCCCCAATTTATTCGCATTTCTTATATTGGCATAGACTCATGGATTCTTGTTTTGTTCAACGAATTATGTTACTACCATTATTTAGTTTAATGATCACAGTGTCCCAGGTTTGGCTACAGAAGCCCTTCCAAGTAGACTCTTCTGACATTTTAAAATGTTCTTATCTTTCTTTGAGTACTTTCTTGCTTAGTGGTACATCAAGAAGTTCTAGACTCCTCTTTTCTTTTCCTACTTTTATCTGTTCTTTCCTTCTTTCAAACTGTTTATATTCTTGAAATAAGTATATGAAGGAGATTATTACCATATTTCATTGCAAAAGGTGATAAGAACCTGGGGTATGGATAATAAGATTATACTAGACAGGAAGTATATGATAAAATTTAGGAGTTAAGGTCTCTGGGACTTGGCTAATGACATGAAGGAGTTAAGAGAGTAATTTAACTTTTAAATTTATGACTTGACCCTTAGATGTATGAAATTCATGTCTAAAACCAAAATAGTGATAGTATTGAAAGAGTTCAGACATAAACAAGGCAGAGAAGCTGTGTTGAGGAATAGAGAATAAGAGGAAATAGGGAGAATTCCATTTTGAACATGTTGAATGTAATATGTCTTACAGACATTTGGAAATAGGAGTATGATATTCAGATAGTGGGTTATCATTTGGAAATCATCAGAATCTGGGGTTAGTTAAACCAATAACCATGACTGTTGTCATCAAGAAGATGATGATAGAAAATACTGGGTCAAGGGTGGAACTCTGGGATATATCACCATTGAAGGGATAGAGAAGTTTATAAAAGAGATGAAGAAGAACAGACTACATTATAAGGAGAACAAGAAGAGAGTAGTATCACTGTTACCAAGTGATAATTTTAAGAGAATTCATGAATTTTAAGAGATAATTCATGAATAATTGTGCCATATGCAGCAGATTGTTCTAGTGAAAAGTGGGTTGAAGACGGTCGATTAGACTGCTAATATCATGGTCCTTGGTCACCTTTAGAGAAGCAGATCTTATAGAATGCCAGGAACAATGGGTTGAGCAATGAATGGGAATTGAGAAACAACCAATGAATATAGGTTTAGGGTAGCTTTCGATGTCTAATGGGCATTGCCTACTTCTGGATTCTGTGTTTGCACATTTAATTTTCTTTTCTTTGTATTTTTTTTCTCTTTTTATATTTTCTCTATGTTAGACATAAGTGTGAACTCAGGGACTATGATTTTTTTTTTTATCAGTTTATTCTAAAGACCTTGCTTAGCAACATCTATGTAGCAGGCACCCTGCAACTCCCGCGTGGGTGGATGAATGAATGGATAGATGGATATAGAGTGAGGTCATACATCTGAAAGTTCTAAGATAGAGGTTGCTTATTTGGAGGAGATTGGCTTGGGGTCTGACTTAATAAGAAGAAAACATGAAATTCTGGACCAGATTGAGTCAGGTGATAGAATAAGGGAACAGGAAGGGAACACCATCATTTAATGAAGTTGACTCCATTATATAGCCTTCAGAAATGAGGAAACCTCACCAAAGGTGACACAGTTGCATAGCTGTAAACCAGTCCAAATCAAATTCATATTGATGACATTAATCTATCAGGAACTGAAATTCACTCTAAATTATATAGCCACAGAAAAATTACAAAAAAATAGATAATAAGGAATCATAACGGAAAGGTGTGTAGAACTTGGAAGAAATAAATGCAGAACAAGGTGGACCTGGGGTATTAGCTGGGGAAGGCTTTCTAGACATTGGAGGTTGCAAAATCTGCCATGTTAATCCCACAAGCATGAGGCAGTCATAGTGAGAGATAATCTTATATTGAACCAAGCCCACAAAGGCTGCTGCCTAAACTAGGTCAACTCTTCTTAGTTCACGGAAAGAAACTGTAAGGTTTCTGCTCATGAGACAGCTGTGCTTGCTTCCTTCCTTATAGGTACATTGTCCAAGAAGTCATATGGTAATTAGAGTGCTCATTGAGCTATTCTAATCATAGCTCATGTTTGCTGACACTCTCAGTGGCAAGCATTATGCTAAGCACTTTACATGAGTCATCTTATGTTATTTTCACAACTTCTGACTCTGGTACCAATACTATAATAATTCTATAGATGAGCAGGCTGAAGCTTGTAACTTACCCAAGGTCACATTAGCAAGGATGAGGTAGAGGAAGCACTTGAACTTGTATCTGTCTAATTCCCAAGTCTGGACTCCTAGCCACCAAATTTGCATGGAATGTGAATGAGGGGATTAATTCAAATTCAAATTTAGATTCGATTCAAGTTTCTATAGCATCTGGCTATCTCTGTAATGAAGGTGGATGGGTCAGATTTACTATAAAACCCTACTTCAGTGACTCACCCTTTTTCTATTATTCCTTTGAACATCAAAACATCTTATTCTTCACTTTTGTTAATACCTTCAGTTCAGTTCTTGGTGGCCTTAGAGCCATTCTCTCTCTGCTAGGTGACTTTGCAAATACTGGTTCTGATGCACTGGTTTTATGAAATGCCTTTCTTTTTGGAGAAACTTTCCACTATCACCCTCCAAGATGAAATATGTCCTACCGACCTGCTAAAACTCAAGAGGACAGGTTCCAGGTGCCCTCTCTAGTAGGAGTTTTGTTCTGAGGTAGCACCCACTGTAGTAGCAGCTTATACTTTTGCTTTTTTCATGCCAGATAGTGACCAAATCAAAAAAAAATAACCAGTCTTCTTGTAAGCAGGGAAAGTGATTTCCCCTGGCTGGAAGGACTCAGAGGGTGAAAATAAGGGGAGACAGAAATAGAAAAATGAGTTAAGATGAAGCCTTTGAGTTGATATTTCTGAAAAATCACTTCATGGTAAGCAATGCAATAAATCAGCAGACTGAAAATACAACAACTGTTACTTCTATTATGTGCTATTACACATGTTTTATTACCACTGTGATTTTTCTTTATTTGCTTTGTTTTCATTTTATTTTTCTCAACAGGATGCGAAGAGCTGGCAAAACTTGACTTGACTGTAAATTTCATTGGAGAGCTGAGCAGCATTAAAACCTTGAAGCACAATATCCATCTGAAGGAGCTCTTTCTCATGGGGAACCCATGTGCTTTCTTTGACCACTATAGAGAGTTCGTGGTAGCAACTCTTCCACAACTAAAGGTATGGTTATTTTAATGGTGCAGAAATCACAGAGAAATGAGCATGAGCAACTATAATAATTCCTGCTTTACTTGCAGCAACAATGAATGTGTTGTTTCAGATAATGGAATATTCCAAAGAGCCCAAAGTAATTATCTGAATGGCTAGACCTTTAATATTGTTTAAATAGTTTTAATAAATCCCGGAAAAATAAATTGCATATTTTTCACCTTTCTCATCCAAAACTTACAGAACTTAATTTGACTTTTTCTCAATGAGTTCAAATCATAGTTACAAAGAACATTCATCATTACTGATTAGAATTCATTATTACTTGTAGCAAACCAAAAGTTTAGGGTTTTAGAAGTAGCTACAGCTATGTACCTTTGTATTACATAGTCTTAAGCTACTGTGCTTTTATAATTATTATTTTTTATCATTGCTTTTTCTTAACATTTTCTTTGTAGCAGTGGTTCACTGTCTTTTTTAAATTTTTCTTTTTCTTTTTTTTTTTTTTTTTTTGAGAAGGAGTTTCGCTCTTGTTCTCTTCTTGCGCAGGCTGGAGTACAATGGCATGATCTCAGTTCACTGCAACCTACGCCTCCCAGGTTCAAGTGATTCTCCTGCCTCAGCTTCCCAAGTAGCTGGGATTACAGGCATGTGCCACCACACCCGCCTACTTTTGTATTTTTAGTAGAGATGAGATTTCACCATGTTGGCCAGGCTAGTCTTGAACTCCTGACCTCAGGTGATCCACCTGCCTCAGCCTCCCAAAGTGCTGGGATTACAGGCGTGAACTGCTGTGCCCGGCAAGTTCACAGTCTTTGGTGTGCATCAGAACACGTAGAGGCCTTTTCAAAACACAGACTGCTGTGCTCCTCCCCCAGGGTTTCTGGGTCAGGTCTGACATGGGGCCTGACATTTCACATTTCTAACAAAATCTGTAAGTGCTGCTGCTGGTGCAGGGACCTCATTTGACAACTACGACTGTTTATGTTACTCTTATACCATATCCCCCCAATCGAATAATTTTAGAACTGAGGGAAAAATATTATTTCTTGAGAAATCATACAACAGAGAATATTAAAATAGCAATGTTAAGTTTCATGTAAGTCCAAGAGTTCCCAGCCTGCATGTGGCTCCATGTTCCTGGAAAGAGAATGCATGGATACATCGTCTGTGCAACAGGCATTTTTTCAGTTCTCAAAGGATATTTGTTTCTTAGACTTCTGTGTTCTCTGCAGTCAAGAGACTGCTGACTGCTGGATTAATGGAATACATTTCTTCTACTGTAAAATTTCTCAGATTAAGAGAATGAGTGATTCAGGTAATTGAATATAGAATAAATAATAAATTGTCTCATATGTAACCTAAACTGATCGTTATTATACAGTGATTTCCTAGAAAATGAACTGATGAGACCTAGACTATCATAGAACTAGGTCTTGTAGTGTAATGCTGTGAGCCATGCCCTTGGAAGGGCTAAGGGTCCATGAGTCCTCATGGCCACCACAGCTGAGCCTGTGGCAGTGCCGCAGCTGAGCCTGGTCAGGCTAAAGGTGTGAGAGCCATCATATGGCTGCCGCAGACAGGGTCAGAGGTTGTGCCAGGTACTTTGTGCACAGTGTTTCTGATCCTCCCAGACCCAATCAGGGAGACAATTAGGTGCATTCAGAGCTCGGGGAGTTAATGCTGCTTGTTTAGGCTGACACATCTGGCAAGTGACACCAGTGGGATTTGAACCTACATGAGTCCAACCTTGATGCCTCCACCATTCACACTATACCCACACTCACTGCTTCTCTCTGGGTTAAATTACAGGCTTTGGATCAAGTCTTTCCTTTCAGAAAGACTTCTCCAAATCAACTGCTTTAATAGAAAACAACCCCTTTTTGAAAAATAGCATTCATATATTTATTAATATTTTAAAATAGTTTGATATACTGTAGAATCTTAATTACCATTTCATTGAAAGCTTGTGAGCTGCTTGAAAGGAATTGTGTTAATAAATGTATTACTTTCCTAGGGCTGCTGTAACAAAGTACTGCAAACTAGATGGCTTAAACAACAGAAATGTGTCATCTTATAGCTCTGAAGGCCAGACGTTCAAGTTCAAGATGTTGATGGGGTTGGTTCCTTCCAGGGGCTGCAAGGGAGAATCTGCTCCATGCCTCCCTCCTAGCTTCTGCTGATTTGCCGGCCAATCTTTGGCATTCTTGAGCTTGTAGACACATTACCCGAGGGTCTCTGCCTTCCTCTTCACAGGGCTCTCTCTTTATAAAGACACCAGTTATATTGGCTTGGGGCCCACCTGCTTCAGGATGATTTAGTCTCAACGAATTACATCCATAATGACTCTGTTGCCAAAAAGTCCATGATTTGAGCTGCTGGGGGTTAGGACTTCAACATCTTTTTTTGTCAATTTTACCCATAACAACAGAGTAGTTATTTTAGATAGTCACATAGAAGAGGTGTGAGGAGAGTCAGCCCTTTTCAAGGATTTTCTTCCCAGTGTCTGAGCCACTCCAGAAGTAGGTAGACCCTGCAGTGCAGTGGGAAACAGATTTGTTAGCAGACAAACCAAGGTCTGACACCTGCTTCCACTGCCTGTGAATTGCGTGCCTCATTTTACTTATGTATAGTGGGATCATAATTCCTACTTCAAGGGAGTTCTGTGAGGCCTTCAATACACCTTAGTGTCCCTTTCTCTGCTTCAGCACTTGCATGGTTATTACCAATAAGTGCGGACACTCCACCTTTGTGCTGCAGGAATCCAGGGTGAAGAAAGATAAAGAAACGCTCAGCTTAAAACTGAATCTATGATTCTTAGGCCTTCTAAACTCAGACGTGATTTTGGCTTGAAGGAAATGTGGGCCAATTTCAAAGATGAACAGAAATCACCAAAAAAGTGAGGTTCCTAGAATAGGCGCTGGGGTACAGTCCCGAACTTGTCATTAGTTATTTTTATGAGGTCTTTTGCCTCCTGTCAGTAAAGTGACAGAGGGTTCAGTTGTCATAGCCTTTTAGGAATAGTAGTGCTAATTAAGTCAAAATACACTTAAACCGTTTATAAGACAGAAATCAATCAATCAATCAATCAATGTACTTCAATTACAAAGAAGAAAAGATCACCTTGCTCCCCAGGGTTCTGTTGGGAAAAAATCTCAGTCGAAAGAAATTATCTGTAATAAGCTAGAGTTTTCTAGCTTATTATAATACACAGTTATATATAATGTATTTATGTTAATAATATATATTTATATATAAATTATACTATATAAATTAATATAACAAAGTACTACAAATTGGATGACTTAACAGAAATTTATGAAAGTACTATATTTATATAGTATTAATTATATATAAATATATTTATAATTATGTTGATTCATATATTTATATTAGTGTATTTACTTATGTACACTTACAAAATAAGTAAATTTCATTTATCCCAAAATTTCCAAATTGATTTGATCCCAACCCTGTATTAAACTAGATCAGATTAAGTATGTGGACCACAATTACTTAATGCCTTAAATAATAGGTTTTATTGCATTGGGTTCATCATTATGGCCTCATACATAATGGTATGAGGATACCTTTATTGAAGGATACTACAAGAAACAGCCCTATGAAACCTGTGACTCTATGGACATATTTCTGGAGAAACAATGCCTGACATCTCTCAAGGTCTCCATTATGAAACTCTGTGCTAGAAGTGTGTTTTAGAGCTGCATGTTAGAGGGAAGCTACAAACTATTTTTTCCTTAAAGACCATGAAAATTGTGTAACTAATTATGTTTTTCTATTTCACTTTGGCTGCCAAGAAGCTCGGAACCAAATCTGCAGCCCATCTATAGCAACCATATGAGTTCTTATGACCAAAGCATATTTGGAATTATCTTTTTACCAAATCTCTACATAATTTTGACTTATAATTCAGCTGATTCTAATAATTTTTTAATTTGTATTTTACTAAATCTTTCTGTGTATTTTTCCCCCTTTTATATGTTTCTTATTGCTGCTGTAACAAATTGAGACAAATTTAGTGACTTAAAACAATACAAATGTATTACCTTATGATTTTGGAGATCAAAAGCCTGAAATGGTTTCACTGGGCTAAAATCAAGGTGTTGTCAGGGCTATTCTTTCTTCAGGCTCTAGGAGAGAATCCCTTACTTTGCCCCTTTCAGCTTCTAGAGGATACTTGCATTTTTAGGCTCATGGCCTCTTCCTCCATCTCCAAAGACATCATTATGCCAACTTTACATCTCTCCCTAACTCTGACACTCATGTCTCTCTCTCGTACTTATAAGGACCTCTGTGGTCCTTACAAGAATCACCCTGATCATCCAAGATCCTTAACCTAATCAAACCTGTAAAGTCCCTTTTGTCATGTAAGGTAACATTCATGGAGATTAGAACATGGACATTCTTGGGGAACCATTATCTTCCAACCACACCTTCCTAAATACCTCACCTCATTTTGCAGAATAAGGCTGGGTAGATAAATAGGTATCTTTAAACTGTTAGCTCTAACATTTTAGGTTTTAATTGACACTTTTATTTTAATATTTTACTTTGGAAAATCATAATTGAAGTATCAGATGTAAACAATGCTGTAACAATAGCCTATCTTGTTAAGGGTGAAACACGGGCTCATTTGTATTAGAGGCCAATCATGCGTAATATTCAAGGCCTTTTTTTTTTCTGTAGAGAGCTTTTGAGAAGTGCCATTGTTGTACTTGGAAGCTATGATTTGACTTAAGCATTGACATTTTTGACATAGTGAGCAATTATAAAATTAACATAAAATATTTTGAGAGTTTGTATTAATTATCATTTTTAACAGAAGACCTAATCATTATTATTGCCAGTAAAGGTATTTTTAAAACTGTGTAAATTGTATGAAATAAACATTGATTTAGAACAATGTTCTGATATTTCCCATTAATTATATTGTTTTAATTCTCTATCACTGTGGTGTATTATTATTTCTAAGTTTCAAGAGTTCTAATCAAAATCAACCTGGGGCTGATTCACACTGCTACTTTTGAACAATTGTACTATATTTATTGTTTTTTGTTTAAGTGGTTGGATGGTAAAGAAATAGAGCCTTCAGAAAGGATTAAGGCATTGCAGGAGTATTCAATAATTGAACCACAAATCAGAGAGCAGGAAAAAGATCACTGTCTTAAACGAGCCAAACTCAAGGAAGAGGCTCAGCGGAAACACCAAGAAGAGGATAAAAATGAAGACAAGAGAAGTAACGCAGGCTTTGACGGACGTTGGTACACAGACATCAATGCTACTCTGTATGTAAATTATTAGTTTACTTTCTAGTCAACTTTTGTTAAAAGCAGCAAACTGTATTCTCTTTCCAAGTTCTTTGCAGTACACTTATATTCCGGATTAATTTGAAGAATAAAACATGATGTGAATTTTGGATGGAAGAATATGAGCATCCCATTGCTTGTGACAATTCTGTAAGGCTTTCTTTCCTTGGGGGAAAAATTCCTTTTTAAACTAGTAACTTTAATTTCCATCTAAAATTATTCTCAGAAAAATCCATAAAATATGTACAGAAAAGATGAATTAACAGGTGTACTTTGATTTACAAACTAGGAGTATTTTAGAAAAGTTAGATACAAATCACATTATTATAATTTGAATAATTCTAATTGTATCACACAACATTCTGTTTTCTTTATATACTGAATACATTCTTAATGTGATTAATAACTTTTTTAAATTAAAATTTTCATGTTTATTTATTTTAAGTGAATTGCAATTATAGTCAGTTGATTTGATTCCATACAGTTAAAGTGTAAGGTATTTAGATAACAGAATCCCTTAAAATTGGGGAAATAATACTTATAGAGTATTTCAGACATACATAAATGTTTGAAAATAGTTATATAGGCAGCTTGTAGTTCTACCACCTACATTTAATAAATGACAATATATTTGCTTTGGATCTTTTTTTAAATAAGAAATAAAATATCATTAAGAGTGTAGAAGCTCCTTAAGTACTTCCCCTTCATCCCATTCCTCTCTTCATCCTGGTGGCATCTGCTATCCTGAAGCTGGTGCGTATTTGATATATGTTGATTCATTCATATTTTTAATACCTTTATTTCACAAGTATGCCTCCTTAAACAATAGTAGTTTGAGTATGTGTGTTTAGCATGAATGATATCTTTCTATAGCTTTGCTTTTCATGCAACATGTTTTTGAGATTTATGCATATAAATCTAATGTAAAACTAATTCATTTTAAGTATAGAATAATATCCAGTTGGATGAATAAATTATAATTTATCCCAGAGGTAATATTCAAAATAGTTAATAGCCAGTATTTCACTTGCCCTGACCAATCAGAAGGTGCAGCAGCTCCAACAACACATACAATCCTTCTAGTGGTGCCAGCCGGTCAACCTGGACACAGCCATCCCTCTTTGGCTGGCCATGCACGTTGTTTTCCCTATTCCCATTTCCAATTCTCACAAGAGTAGAATCTCCTGAAAGTAGCATCATGGTCTATCTTGGCCAGGGCTGTATCTCTGGTGCCTGGCACAACAGAAGATGCCCAATAAATATTTCTCGAATCCATGTTGAACATTTGTTGAGATATTCAAGCAATGTTGCCCTTGTCTCCTTGTTCAGGTATGAAAGTTTCTTCAGGGTATTTAGCAATGGCATTGCTACAACAATCATGATATCTTTTCAACTTTATACATACTGCCAAATTGTTTTCTAGAGTACTTGTAATAATTTATGCTAATATATCAATATACAGGAGTTTTCAATCTTTGCCAATACTGGATAATATATTTTAAAATATTGGCCAATCAAGTGTGTTGCATAGTGTATAGTATCCTCTATTTTAAAAAAATTTAATTTGCATTTCTATAGTTACTAGTGAATTTGAATATTTTAAATATGTTTTATATGTTTGTTGGTTATTCAGATATCCTCTATTCAAGTCCCCTACTTGTTTTAAATAAGTTGTTAAGTTTTTTTCTTATTGATAGTTCTTTTATATTCTGGATACAAATAAAAAATATATTCTTTGGTGGTTATGTGCTTTACAAGTGTCTTCTCCCAGTCTGTGACTTGTGTTTAATTATAAGTGCTTGTGTTTTATGAAGTTTAAAAATATTAATGTAGTTAAACTTATTTGTACATTTTTGTCTTGTTTATGGAATGCTTCTTTATCCCAGTACCATATCTGTTTGTATCTTTTTATCTGGAATTAACCTTTGCCAATGTATAGGGTAGGGTACTAATGGTTTTTCATATGGGTAGCTAATTGTCTCTGTACCATTTATTAAGGTGCTATTCTTTTCCCACTGATCTGAAATGCCACCCTTACTAATCCCTTCAAACCATGTATTCATGGGTTCATCTCTGAGTTCCCTAGACTGTTCCATAGGAGCACTTCTACCTGGTTTTAGTTTGTATAGATTTATAGCATATCTTGATATTTGGTAGGAGATATTCTCATTTTTCAAAGTTATCTTGGCTATTTTTAGTTCCTTACTTGTCTGTATGAGTTTTAGAATCCGCTGCTAATGAAATTCCTTAAAAATCCCTAGTGGAATTTTGATTGAAATTGCATTTAATTTGTATGTTAATTGGGGGAAAGTTGGCATCTTCATGACATTGATTCTTTCCTTGCTGAACTTTGGAAGAGCTCTATTTACTTAGACCTTCTTCTGAGTCATTCAATGAGGTTTTAAATTTTCACTATAAAAGTCTTAAACCATCTTTCATTGTCTCTATTTCTAAGTATCTTGTAGAATAAGATTTTAAAAATAGATGTAATTGGTTTTGCTGATATTTAAAGGGACAAATTAATTATTTCTGTATACTGATACTGTATTAATCTTGCTAACCTTTATGAAAGAGGCAATCCTGCATTTTCTAACTGGAAAAATACATTGTTTGTAAGCAGTAACTTGAAAATTGTTTTCCAATCCCTCTCCTTCTACTTTATTTTCTTCATGTTGCCTGCAAAGGTCTCCAGTATGGAGTGGAATAGTAGCGTTAAGAATGGGTATCTGTATCTTGTTTCTGACTTTAAAAAGAATGTTTGCAATTTCTCATCATTAAGTATAATGTTTGCTATGGGTTTTTGGGTCTTGTTAAGTAAGCTTCCTTCTATTCTTAGTTGATGAGGAGCTTTTATCATCACATGCATTATATTGATTTTTAAATGCTTTCCCCAAATTTATTGAGATAATAGTGTTTTTCTGTTACTGTGTTGAATTACATTAATAGAATTTCTAATGTTAAACCATCCTTGAATTTCTGGGATAAACATCCTTTGTCCATGATTATTTGCTAATGCATTGCTCCATTGATTTTGCTAATATCTTATTTTAATATTTGAACCTGTGTTCATTAGTGAGTTTATGCTATAATATCCTTGTCTCATTGTATTTTTTTCCTGCTGTTTGGCATCAAAGTTATGTAATAGGCACATACAATATCTTGGAGATAATTTACTATCCTTGGCTTTTAAAAGTTTACAAAAGTTAAAATGATCTGTTCCTTGTATTTTAGTAGAAGGTTACAGTGCGGTTTCTTGCAGGTGCCTTCTTGCCTCCCCCATAGACCTGGCTGATCCTTAAGTCTTCACCATTCTCACCCTATTTAGCCTGTTTGAACAGAAACATAGACATTCTGGAGGAGAATCATTGAAATCCTGAATCATTGAATTAGTTGGTGAGGAGTAGGAGGTATTTCCCTCTCAAGGCTTCAAGAAGAAACACTATAGAGAATCAGAGGCTGCAAGAAAGGGAGATGGACATTTACCTCTTGACTAGGTAGAGCCTGCCTCCAGCCTGGAGAATTGAAAAGATAGAAAGTGACCTGGAGCAGAGGGATCAGGGAAGAAGGTATTAATGGCAACAGCTCACACTTCATATGCCAAGGATTTTGTGAATATCTTTTTTTTTTTTTTTTTTTTTTAATCAGACAGAGTCTCACTCTGTCTCCCAGGCTGGAGTGCAATGATGCGATCTCGGCTCACTGCAACCTCTGCCTCCTGGGTTCAAGCGATTCTCCTGCCTCAGCCTCCTGAGTAGCTGGGATTACAGGTGTGTGCCACCATGCCTGAGTAATTTTTGTACCTTTAGTAGAGATGGATTTCACCATGTTGGTCAGGCTAGAGTGAGAGACTAGCCTGATCACCTCGTGATATGCCCACCTCGGCCTCCCAAAGTGCTGGGATTACAGGCGTGAGCCACCCCACCCAGCCAGGATTTGTGAATATTGTATAGACCAAGTGGACATGGTAGAAGAGCTGGATTTGAACTGTCTTGAAGAGATGCTGTCCAATAGGACAGCAGCGATAAGAAACTAAGGGGTGGATTATCAGTGGCAGAAGCTGGGGAATTATCACAAAAGGAGCCAGGAAGTATATTGACCACCTCAACAGTGAACAGTACACTTGGAGGGTTCTTGTAGTGTCTCCAAGAATGACAAAGGTGCCTGCAGGAAGAGAAAGCCAGTATCTGGATATTGGTCCCAGCAAGGGTAGCAATAGCCAGGTTATAATAGGAGTGGTCATATAAGAGATGTTCACCTTCTCCTCATTCATCTTCCCAGGCCCCAAATTCTGAAGGCAGGAAGCCTCTGAACCTAAGAGGCCCAGTGGTATGGGATTCAGAGGAAGGAATGGATGACAATGAAAAGTAGGAGAGGGTGTACCTCTTCCCATGCACACCCCAATCTGAAACAGGGCCAGGAGAGAGAATGGGTTGGAGAGGGAGGGAATGGCTTCGATTTGAAACTTAGGTCTAAACTTTTATTTAAACTTTAGACCCTTTAGTATCTGAAAGTGAATGTTTAGCTGAGATTATACTGTTCTTAAAAGTGACTATAGAGCTGTGGAATCTGCTTATGGATGAGTAGAGAGTTCTGAGAGAGCAGGTTGGAAGGCAGTGGTTGAAGAGAAAGTTTTTTTGATCAGACACTAATGAGCTCACTTTGTTTCATCAACCAGCTACACACATTTATATGCATTTTGCCTTGGAGACATGTTATTTAGCTGATATCTCTGATAATTTTTCTTAAGTACTGTTATTTTTATGTTTTTATAATTATTATTTTAGCTTGCAAAAGGCCAGATTGAACCAATTAGTCACTTTCCAGGAAAAATATAATTTAAATGGTTAAATGAGAATGGAACCAATTATTTCAGTGGCAATTATCTAGAATATTGTAGAATATTATAGATACCCTTCATAGATTATTCTTTCAGTGCCATAAAGAACTGTAGCTGTATAGCAAAACATTTATTTATTTTCAGCAATTTGCATTATTTTGCTTATTAAAATATTTAGTTGCATTGTATCTGTAAAGACAGCAGAATTTTGCTATATATTCTATTGATGCTACTTAAATTTCATGTTCTAGTATTTTTGGTTCATCCCTTTGAAAAATATCTTTCACAATATTTTCGAGATAAAGAAAATATATTTGAAAAGATATTGTCAAAATGAAGAAAATATCTTTAGTTTGAAGATCAACTAAAGGAGCCTTTCTTGTCACCTCATTCAATAACAAAACCCAACATGTATTGAGTACCTACTATTTTCTATAGTTGGTATTAAAGGCATCATGTAATTTTTTTCATTTAATGTCATCTAATAAAGTGTCTATTCTAGGGAGAGATAAGGGGAGAGAGACTATACCTAATGTTTATTGCTTGAATGATGTCATTTTCTTGCCACAAGAATAGAATCTCCCTGAAAGTAGTGTCATGGTTTGTGTAGGCCAGGGTTGTATCTCTGGTGTCTGGCACAACAGAAGATGCTCAATAAATATTTTTGGGATCCATGTTGAACAAATGTTGACTATCTCACATAATACCCATTTGGTGACATATAGAGACATTGTTTAATTCTCTGACAGTCTACAAAACATGAATAAAAGGGAAGAGAGACCTGTTACCATATAAAGCTACATAATCAGAAGTTATCCATGAAAAATAAACTAGGTACAGGCCATACTATAAAAAGTGTCATATGTCCTACAAGCAAATTTTGGAGATAAGAGAGTCATTAAAAAACCTAGAAATAATGTGATCCAATTTGCCTGCTAGAAAAGTCCCTCTGGGAGTAGTGTGGAGAGTGTAATTGACAGGTACGAGATTAGAAGTGGGGTGATTGCTTGTCTGATCATCAGAATCTCCTGCAAAATATAAAACACAGATTCCCAGGCTTCAGATCTACTACTTCAGAACTACTTCAGATCTACTGAATAGGCTTTCTGATGAGAACCCAGGAATCTGTACTTTTTATAAAGCTCCCCAGGTGATTCTTAGCAGTCAGGTCTGTGAACCCTGGAATCTGATTACCTCAATATTCCTGATGATAGAGTATGAAGGTCTGCCCTATTCAACCTTTCAATGTAATGAATGTTAACAGCCTTGGGTTGATCTCACTACATATCCAGGCCAGGGTAACCAGGCCTGGATAGACTGTCTTTCAGAGTCACTTTGTCATTCAAAGGTAAGAAGATAACGTAAGAAAAGTATGTAGATATTAAAAGGCCAGCATTAAGGATGAAGCTCATGAATCCATTATTGTTCTTAAGTGCTCTGTTTTTCCTAGTTCCTCTTTAGAGAGCAAAGACCACCTACAGGCACCAGACACAGAGGAACACAACACAAAGAAATTAGACAACAGTGAAGATGACTTGGAATTCTGGAATAAGCCCTGCTTGTTTACTCCTGAATCGAGATTGGAAACTCTTAGACACATGGAAAAGCAACGGAAAAATCAGGAAAAATTAAGGTATTTCATTCTTTCCTATGAGAGGGAAGCAGTAGCCACTTATGAACTATATTTTCATGATTGCCCATTTTTTTCCCCCATTATTTGTGTTAAACCTTTAGCACTCATATATAGATTTTGTTTTTTCTAACTATAGCTTTTTGTTGAATTGTATTGGCTAACATTCATTAATATCAAAGTACCTTCTTTAGAACGTCATGAATTATGACATTTTAGGTAGAGGTTTTTTGTATGTCTTCAGCTTTTTACAACTTTTAATATACCCAATAATAGTGTATTAGGGTACACTAATACATTAGTATTTCTAGTCTAGAAAAAGTTCATTTTGTGGAATGAATGGGCTCCTTTTTGAGTCTGTTCTATTAATTTGCAAAGTGAAGAATTGGAAATTAGTTTTATTAGACATTTTATTTTCCTAATACAACTTTCTTCGACATTTAACACTATGATTTCACTTTTGAATTGTTTATCTATAATTTGATGATTTGTTAGAAACTAGGATGTTTATGCTATTATCTTCAGAGTAGATTTTTCAAAAACAGATTTTGTGTCATTCCATTTCATGTCATTGCTTAAGTCTAGTATGTAAAATATATAACTTATGGGAATACTTATTATTCATGAGCTTGAGAAAGTGATAAATTAGCCTTGAAATATAGTAATCTACATGGCAATGCCTCAAGTGAAACAAAACACAGTATCTCTCTCTGTGATTAACAACTAAAAGCAAGAAAGTAGAAGTAAAAAAGATTTGAAATCTCAGCTGCTTTCATAAAATTTTCATTAATTAGAAATACAGGGAGGTATAACAATCAAAAATCAAATTTTATCTAAAATACTGGTTTGTAAAACGTGGGTGATTTTCACACTAAGGGACCACACAGCCCTTTGGGAAGAGCATTGAATAAGATTATGTATGCATGTCCTGACTCCACTATTACCCTCTGTGTGATGTTGGCAAGTACCTAACTTCTCCTCATCTGGTTCTTCATCTGCTAAACAGGGATTATCATACCTGTCTTACCTACCCCACTGTACTGTTAAGAAAATCAGATGAGCCCATCCATACATGTGAAAGTGCTTTGCAGACTCAAGAGCCCTTTAAAATGGAAGTTCTACATGTTTATAGACTGTGAAATATTTCTTACATATATACCCATACACACATATGGTATATTTATATATCTGTGGGTATATATAAATAATAACTAATCTATTATGTATTGTGCCTGAAATAAGGAGAATTTATTTTTACTCCCTGACACCTAATAAAGTAAGGCTGAATGGGATGGAGATCTGAGTCTCTATGTTTTGGACACCTTAGACTTCCCAATCCAGTGAGTCCCTGAGATGTTTGCCTCTGATTGTGTTGCCATTTTTATTAACTGGGTGTAAGCAGGGACAAAAGAAATATTTTATTCCTAACTCTGATCTGCTTTACACTGAGTAGGGTTAAGCCAAGGGCTTGTGAATGCCCCTTAATTGTCCTGAGTCATTGAAATATTAACTCCATTGGATCTGGAGGCCCAGCTTAGGATGCAGAAGAATGTGAATGATTTTTTCTAAAATAAAGTTAACTGATACAAAATCTGTATTAAAGTTACAATAGAAATTTAAGGCAAAGAATTGCCAACAGTTCCATCATCTAAACAAATTTTTCCATCTGATCTAGATATTGTCCATATTTGCCTATTTAAGTTTCTATATACTTTCAGTAATCTTTTAAATAGAATTTACATACTGCATTTTAATTTTATATTACTCAATTAATCTTCTATTATTTGCTTCCTTTATTTACCCCTTATCCAACCCTTCAACGTAATGAGTGTTGTTAGCAGGCTTGGGTTGATCTCTCTACATTTTTTTTAACCCTTTATAATTGTATAAATTATCTCTGCAAGTGTAGGATTTGGGGTCTTTTTGTAAAACAAATATGTATTTATGTTTTATATATTTTTGCTCACTAAAGACATCATAAACACTTTTCTAAATCAATAAGTAATGAGCAAATACATTTTTAAATAGCTGCAAAATATGTTATAGCATGAATGAAGCACAGTTGATTCAACCATTCCTCCACTGATGGGCACTCACAACAGTTCCAGGGGTTTGCCACTATAAATAACGCTGTGAGAAATATCCTTTTACATAGATTCTTCTGTGCTGATATTTTTATTTATATTGAATAGATTCTATTCAATTGGTATGTTAAATGTTGTATTTTAGCTAAAGCAGAAGCTCTGTACACAAATGGAGAGTCGACAGTTATCTGGGTAAATCATGTATAAAATAGACTTATTTAAATATTAATAGACAGTCATGAAAAGGAGTTTTCTTCCCTCATTCAAATTATCTGGCAAATTGTCTTGATCATTTTTTTGCTGTACAGATACAGATACAACCATGTAAAAAAATCTGGCTTGATTGTCAGTTCCCAGCATAGAATTAAAGGAATGGACTTCAGAACAATGAATTGCTGATGTGTTCATCAAAGTTCAATTAATTTTTTTAAAACTGTTTCACAAAAATGTATTAATTGCTTTTATATTCTCTTTGCTTATTTTTTCTTTCCATGCTGCCCCTTGTTCTCACCCACCATCAATCTTAAGTGAAAGAAAGAAGAAAGTGAAACCACCCAGGACTTTGATCACTGAAGATGGGAAAGCCCTAAATGTAAATGAGCCCAAGTATGTGAGGCCAAATAGAGAGTTAAAGACCCAAAAGTGTCAATCAATGGTGTTGGTCAATCATTGTTTCAATTCCAGGTTTGCTCTGCAAAGAATATATCTGACTGCTCTTAACAAGTTTGATGAGTCTAAAAATAATGTCATTTGGTGCATATTTAAAGGGAAAACATCTATTATGTTTTCAAATGCATAATTGTCTTGGCATCTAGCAAATGATCTTGGCATATGGAGATCTTAGTTATTTATGTACCCCATGAAACTTTGGACCATATACAGTTTTATGCCTGAAAATTGCCACCACATTGTTGTTGTATTTATGAATTTTTAAAACTCTGCCATGAGCAAGCTGGTGAGAATACTGATGTACCGTCTATACATCTACTTTATACTCTGGAGCACATATACAAAGCCTTTGAGAGCTAGGGAAGGAAATCAATATAATAACCTCAATGAATTTAATAGAGGACAGATACTAAAACTGGAAATCTTCAAGTATAATAATATCTAATCTACCCTCTTTATCTGTCTTAAAGTTTGAAATTAAAAAGCAGGACAGAAAAGCCTTTTGTGGCCAAAATACAGACCAAAGAGCCTACAGACTAAATCTCATTCACTTCATTTTATTACTCAAACCTATTTTCCGTCATGATTTCATTTGCTCTGTCATGACCATGGTGAAGGCACAATCTTGAATTATTTCTGGGCATCATTTATCTTCACGGCAATCACAGGTGGTAGACAGTATTTCTTTCTTACATGTCCAGCCTGGGCCTGAGAGAGGTGGAGTGACTTGCCCAAGGTCACACAGCTAATAGGTGGTGGTTCTGAGTTGCTCATGCTAACCTAGTTCTAGTGACTTCCATGATAAGATATATAATCCCTTCCCCTTACGCACCTACAGCAGACAGGAATGCAAGACAGAACACTAGGCTAGGCCCTGGGGATAGAGCAGTGACTATGACCAGTTTCTTTCTGACCTCATGGAGTTCAGAAATCGAGTTTAGGCCATCTCTCTTTAGTCTACAACAGAGCTCAAGGGAGACTCCCGGAACTCCATGTGTCTCTGGTAAGACCACCACTCTTCCCACACACTGCAGCCTCACCTGCCCCTAAAACCAGTTCTACTGAGGGTGATTCTATGAAGAACTGATTACCCACCACCTCCTCAGTGGCACTGCGTCCCGACATGCGATCGTCCCCTGTTCCTGCCCTCCGAAGTCATGCACCACTGTCCAGAATCTTATACCCAAATGGCACTGATCCAACTCAACTCATTCTCACCTCTTTTGGACCCCTGTGCCCTCTGGAGCTTGAGCCTGGACAGCAAAGCCTGAAGCCTCCACCATTTCTCCTCTTTCACTAACTGAAGTGGAGGATTCACTTCTGTGACTGCCCACTGTTCTTCCTCACCACATACACTACAGGGACAGTTACAGCCCATTGCCACTTTCAGGCCATCTTTCTCCCTTTCTCTGTTGAAGCACAAGCCATCTAGATATAGCACCCCTGCCCCTTCTTCCCGCAGTCATCTACATCACCCTGATCAACTCTCAACCCCAGCCTTCTCAATTCATTGAAGATCTTTCACCCACACCAGTGTCTCTCTCTGCCACTCCTGACATCATCAGTCTTGGTGATGACTTTATCAAACATGTAGGTGACCCACCAGAAGCCCTGGCCTCTCACTTCCCCAACCAGCTCACTTCTCCAGCTCAGCTCAACCACATGATTTCATTTTCATTCCTAGATTTGCCACCATCAATATCTCTTCCACATCAGAAACTTCACCGCGAGTGTCTCACTAGATACCATTTCTTATGTTCCTGGGGGAACTTCCTCGACTCCAACAACCAAATGCCCCCATGAAGACCATAAGATAATTCACTCTCCTATTTTTCTTACTCTCCGCTAACCCCTCATCTTCTCTTGCCGTGGTTTAGTTTCATGGTTCATCACAGAAATCAGTCCTTGGGCCAGGTGCAGTGGCTCATGCCTATAATCCCAGCACTTTGGGAGGCCGAGGCAGGCAGATCACTTGACGTCAGGAGTTTGAGACCAGCCTGGCCAACATGATGAAACCCCATCTCTACTAAAAATGCAAAAATTAGCCGGGAGTGGTGGCACACACCTGTAATCCCAGCTACTTGGGAGTCTGTGACATGAGAATCGCTTGAACCCGGGAGGCAGAGGTTGCAGTGAGCTGAGATCATGCCACTGCACTCCTGCCTCGGCGACAGAGTGAGACCCTGTCTCAAGGAAAAAGGAAAAGAAAAAAGAAATCAATGTCATTTGTCTTCCGCTCTCTTATTTTTTTCTCTTTCCATCATCCTCACCTCACAAAACCGCAACCCTATTTAAATCTAGCACACTACCCACTCTTGGGCTGGTCCTCCTGTGTGGCTGGAGGAGACCATTCACTTCTACTTTCTGGTCTTACCTTAAATTCATAACCACAGATCTCAAATGGACTCTGGCAATCTTCCTTTATTTTCTTGGGCCGTCCATTCTCCCACTGTCCTGCAGGCTGCTCTCGTACCTTCTTTCTCCTTACTTCCAACATCATCTGACACTTCCACAGTCTTAACTGAGGACCTTGTTTCCTATTTCATTGAGAAAAAAAGCAATCAGGAGATGTTTTTTCCTCCCAACATCCAATTTACCAGTGTAGCTGGACCTGTCCCATGTACTCCCCTCTCTTCTGCTTGCTGACGGTGAACTTCCTATCCAAAATCAGTCTGTGTAAGCACCCTGACTCCATCCCCTCTGCCTATCAAGGACTTAGTTGCTCAGTTATCCTTGGTCTTCTGCACTAGTTCTCTCCACTCTGCTAGATCAATCTCACCCATATGCAAACAAATTCTAAAAATCTCTGTCTTAAACAAAACAAAAGCAACAATTTCCCTTCCCCTGGTTTTCCTTCCAGCCACAGCTCTTTTTCTCTGCCCCCCTTTAATGGAATTGTCTGGACTTGGTCTCCAGTTTCTAACTTCACATTCCTTCTTGAAACCACTTCTGTGTATTCCATCATCCTGAAATTTCTTTAGCCATATTATTTCCACATTCAGTGTTCAATTCTTAGTCTTTGTCTTACTGGACATAGCAGATTTGAATCAAATTGTTCAGTACCATCCTTCTTAAAGCAATTTCTTCCCTTTGCTTCTGATTTTTCTTCTACCTTACTGACTGCTCATCTTTCTAAGTTTTGATGTATCCCTTTGGTTTTGTTTTTTAGGTGCCCTATAGCAAACTCCTCAGCTGTCTTCCTTTTCGCATTAGCTCTTCATGGCTCTCACCAAATCCCATGGCTGTAAATACACTCTTTACATTGCTCCCAACTTGATCCAACCTCTTCTCTGAGCTCAAGACTTGTCTATTCAGTTATGTTGTTAAGAACATATAGTTCCTCTTCAAAGAGTTTTGGTTCCTGGTTCTTTGTTCTATTCTAAAAGGTAATCATACCCATTCATCTATCAGCCCTCCCTATCTCTGCTGTACCCAAACACCCTAAAATGTACCGTACCTGTCCTTCCTGTGAAACGCCCACCCTTGCCTCCTTTGATGAGGTCAACAGTAGCCAATCAGAATTAGCCTAGATTGTGCAGTCCATCCCCAGCCTGCAGGGGGAGGGCACAGGAACAGGGTCTGTGTTAGGGATAAAACACTCCTGCTCTCCTTTGTTTTGCTCGCTCTCCCTTGCCTCTGCCTTGCATGCAGGAAGTGCCCTTCTATAGAAGTATATTGCCTTGCTGAGAAAACTTTTGCCTGAGTGTTGGTTTCACTTTGTGGCATCAAAAATTTGTTTCTAACAATTAGAAGTTTGACATCACTGGGTGGATGTAAGAGAGTCACTGCACACTTATTATAGCTAAAAGAGAACCCCTGATTTCAAGCCTCACTACCACTCTCCAGCATCGTGTGCTTGTGTCCCTGTGTTCTCCATCTCAGTAACACACATCCACCCCTTGGCTAAGACCAGAAACCTTGGATTCTCCCTTGATTCTTCTCTCTGTCATCTTATCAGTGAGCCCTGTGAACTCTTCCTTCAATATTATTGGAATCCAGCCATGTCTCACTGACCCCACCACCACCTGTAGCTGACAGTAACTCTTGCTTGGACAGTTGCAATTGCTTATTAAGTAGTCTCCATCGTTCATCTGTTGGCCTCCTACATTCTGTTCTACTCAGCTAAATAAAGAAGAAAAAATGGAAGAAAGGACACATGCTCCTTTTCTTAAGGGACATTCTTAGAAAGTGCCATGCAACGACTGTCCCTCGTGTGACCTCACCTACCTTCAAAGGAGGCCACAGAATGCAACCTTTATTGTACATAGCCATGCACCTAGTTCAAACCATGGTTCCTGTCACTAGGAATAAAGGGGGAAGCAGATAGCAACTAAATAGCAATATGTGCCATAGGAAACTTCTCTGAAATTACTTTACAAGTAATAAGAAATCGAGGCAGAGCAGGAGCACATAGAAGGCTCCTGAGATGAGGTTCTACAAATGCATGGGCCATTTGAGACACTGAAGAAGTCCCACAGGCCTGGACTATTGAAAGCAATGAGACAATTTCTGCCACAAGCAGAAATGCTGCTAACAGCCACATCTATCTCTAACTTCACATTTTCCTAAACAGTTTAGCTTATGTTCTTTAATATTGTTGAGTTGTATATTTTATAGAGTAATACGATAAGTGAAGTGCTCAAAAGAAAATTGACCAGGCAACTCTGATAGCATGATGTTCAGTGTGGAAGCTAGACCTAGGACTCAGCCTCAGGGTACAGTTGAAAGATGGTAGAGCTTTGAAATCCTGCCTAGCCAGGCTCGTGCAGACAAAGTGTAAAGGCATTTATTATAATTCAGCTATGCCAACCTCTTTGAACCTCTGTTTCTTCATCTATAAAACAGAGGTAATAGATAATGGGCAGTGTCTCAGCCTTTTTCAGGGCAATGGAAGGTCAGCGATGAAAGGAGAAGGAAAAAATAGCAAGAAAAAAGAAGGAAGACAGGACTCTTTAAAACCTAAGGAATCGCCATTCGAACTGGTGTGAGATGGTATCTCATTGTGGTTTTGATTTGCATTTCTCTGATGGCCAGTGATGATGAGCATTTTTTCATGTGTCTGTTGGCTGTATGAATGTCTTCTTTTGAGAAATGTCTGTTCATATCCTTTGCCCACTTTTTGATGGGGTTGTTTGTTTTTTTCTTGTAAATTTGTTTGAGTTCTTTGTAGGTTCTGGATATTAGCCCTTTGTCAGATGAGTAGATTGCAAAAATTTTCTCCCATTCTGTAGGTTGCCTGTTCACTCTGTGCTGGAGAGGATGTGGAGAAATAGGAACACTTTTACACTGTTGGTGGGATTGTAAACTAGTTCAACCATTATGGAAAACAGTATGGCGATTCCTCAAGGATCTAGAACTAGATGTACCATATGACCCAGCCATCCCATTACTGGGTATATACCCAAAGGATTATAAATTATGCTGCTATAAAGACACATGCACACGTATGTTTATTGCAGCACTATTCACAATAGCAAAGACTTGGAATCAACCCAAATGTCCATCAGTGACAGATTGGATTAAGAAAATGTGGCACATATACACCATGGAATACTATGCAGCCATCAAAAAGGATGAGTTTGTGTCCTTTGTAGGGACATGGATGCAGCTGGAAACCATCATTCTTAGCAAACTATCACAAGAACAGAAAACCAAACACCGCATGTTCTCACTCATAGGTGGGAACTGAACAATAAGATCACTTGGACTCAGGAAGGGGAACATCACACACCGGGGCCTATCATGGGGAGGGGGAAGGGGGGAGGGATTGCATTGGGCGTTATACCTGATGTAAATGACGAGTTGATGGGTACAGCACACCAACATGGCACAAGTATACATATGTAACAAACCTGCACGTTATGCACATGTACCCTACAACTTAAAGTATAATAATAAATAAATTAAAAAAAAAAAAAAAAAACCTAAGGAATCGAATGCAGGATAAAGGGGAGGCAAAAGCAACCTTTAGTTCTCCATAAATCCAGTGTTTTAGTTTGCTTCTGGCAAACTCACATGAAACGGAAAAGAAAACTTTAGCCACCAGATGTCTCTATCTCTGCACCAAAGCTAATTTTTTTGTATGTAATTTACCTTAAGGTTCTCACATTTAAACACTGTAAGCACAAATAATGTATTAATATGTTGTAGGTTTCGCTGAAATTTTAAAATTACCATTGACATTTGATTGTCCAACCACCAAAATAAGTTGTCATTGGACATTATTATAAAATTATTATCTAATTTGCTTCTGAATTTGTGAAGGGATTATCTATACAGTATCCTAACGTCATCTTTTTTTCCCCCAAATGTGTTATTCTTAGAATTGACTTCTCTTTGAAAGACAATGAAAAGCAGATCATCCTGGACCTTGCTGTCTATAGGTAAAGGCATGTTCTATGTATTTATTTAATGACATTTCTGTCAGTTTTCATTCTCAGTAGTAATTTTTTAGTTCTGAGAAAATTGGAAATGGAATTGACTTAGACCTATAGTTAAATGAAGCTTATTTGTTAAGACAGAGAAGTTACTATAATTTTTCAAAGCATGAAAATGAAGGGAAAGGTAAATAAAGCCACAATTTCATGGCTATGAACTCAGGAATATCTAAGGCAGAGTTTAAATAATTCTGAGACCTATGCTGTTTTCTGATGCTGATACTACAAGGACCCCACTCTGCTCTTTGCTGGCATAGTCCTCTGTTTTTGTCTAAAATGCCTTCCTATAGTAATAGGTATCAGGTGGTTGGCTCCCCTCCCTCAGTCCCATCTCAGAGGCCTGGGGGAACACCTAGCAGCCTCTGTCACCAGTGGACCCTTCTTCCCTGCTGCCCTCACATCCTGCCTGTTTTCTCACCCATGGGTAGGAGTGGCACAGACCTCCTGCCTGCTCTCATCACCACACCCAAACTATTGTCGTTTTCTCCTCCCTAAACCTCCATGGCTTTGACACTCAAATCTTCAGCCTATATCACCTTCTGCCCTTCTTTGTGGAAGCATCTAAAGGCAGCAGGTCACTCTGCCTCATTCCCTGAAGATTTTAGACCCTGGTTCGCTGTGCTGATACATCCTTCTGATGACCTCAGTGTCGCCTGGCACCATCTCAGAGGCTGCTTGCCTGTGCTTCCCTCTGCCTGTATCGCCCTCGGTGTCCTTGTAGCTTGCTGCCTCGTGTCCTTCATGCCTCTGCTCAGATGTCACCTCATTAGAAGGGCCTCTCTGCCCCACCATCTGACATAAAGCAGTACCTGCCCCTGCCCAGCACTTCCTTCCACTCTCTCTACTTGGCTTCCTGCTGACAAAGTGTAAATGTACTTGTATTCTTAAAAGTTCGTGGTCAGAGCAGGAAGTTGTTTTGTTTGTTCTTTCCTCTCTACATCTCCACACCTAAAACCTGGCACCTGTTAGGTGCTCAATAAATACAAGAATGAATGAATGAATCAACAAATACTGATCATGGGAGTATGACATTGACATGCGCGAATGAATGGATGAATGTTTACATGCATGAATTGTAATAAATGCCTTTCTCTTTTTAATGGCTTTTGATGTACCCCATTTTATTTAATCTCTCAGTAACCCTGGGAGGTAGGAGGGATTATTACCCAACAGGGGGTAAATTTTCCAAGAGTGGGTCTTGTCAAAGTAAACAGGGACCAAAGGAGCCAGAACATCAGCCCTCAGGACTTCAACCAACTTTGCTGTTTTGATTGTGGTAAAATACACATAACTTAAAATCAACCACTTCAACCATTTCACAATGGACAATACCATGGCATTTGATAAATTCACAATATTGTACAGCCATTACCATTGTTCCAGAAAATGTTTATCACCCCAGAAGGAAACCCTACGACCCTTAAGCAATCACTGCCCATTCTCCCTCTTCATGGCAACCACTAATCTGTTTTCTGTCTCTATAGATTTGCCTATTTGGAATCTTTCATATTAATGGAATCATACAACATGTGGCCTTTGTGTCTGGCTTCTTTAACTTCCCATAATGTCTTCAAGACTCATCCGTGTTGTAGCATGTGTCAGAATTTCTTTCCTTTTTACGGCCAAATAATATTCCATTGCATGGATATACCACACTTTGTTTATCTGTTCACTAGATGTTGGACATTTGGATTGTTTCCACCTTGGCTCTTGTGAACCAGGGCTAGCCTTAGTGTGGTCCCTTCCTCTCCACACCAAGCTCTCTCCGATCAGCTGTATGCCTCTTCACAGAATTCCTGTCAGTTCTTCTGCCTGCTTGCTGCCAGGTCATCTGCCTTTACAAAGATCCCAGCTCTTCTCCGGCTAGCTTCATATCCTCTGCTCTTCCAGCTTCCCAAGCTGCGGTTTCTACTGTTTGACAGACAAATCACTGTTTCATTCTAGTAAGTCCTTTCCATTTTTAGGCCCTATGCCTGGAGTTTAATGAATATATAACCCTTTCTTTTTCAGCTCTGTTGGCTGCTTCCTGTTCAGTTCTCAAATGGAAACATTCCTCATTCCCATGCATGTGCATTTTAAGGGGTGGTAATATTTCTCCAGTCTGTGTAGTAAAACTCTTTCATTCTCATGATTCTGTCTAAATGAATTATGCTGTAATTCCTGGTTGTGTTTATGGGCACATGGGTATACCCTTGAAAGTTAAATTCATTCATTCACGCCTGCTTCCTGCCTTTATTCAACAAGCATCTATAGAATACCTACTATGTGCCAGGCATGGGGAGACTGTAACTGGCATATTCTAAATCCAGTCATGATCTCCTATCACTTAGAGCCCTGTGGGGGAGGAGGACCGACAATAAATAAGCATCTGATGAGTTACAAAGGAAGAAGCCTGCTGTCAAGGAAAGGGACAGTGTTCAGGGATGGGAATAATGGTGTGTGGGGAGTGATCAGGGAAAGGGGGAGACATGAGCAATGATAATTGAAAGATAAGAAGTAGCTTGTTCTGCAAAGAACTGTCAGACAATTGTTTCTAGTGGAGAAAGGCCATGTAGGTAAAGATAGATGAACATTTTAGGGGGTCCAAGCATGGAAAATACTACACAATCCATTAAAGTGTAGATATCACATGTGAAGCTGTAGAAAACCTCATCTCTATTATTATTATAAAAATAGTTTTTAAATGCTGTATAATAATACTTGATTAACTCTAGCTATGTATTGGGCACTATACATGTTCCTTCCTAACAATCTTAGGGCTAGATGCTAGTAGTATCCCCATTTTACAGAAGAGGAAACTGAGACCTAGAGAGGTTAAGGAATGTGGTCCCAGGTAATAAAGCAGGAAGAGGTGGAGCCAGTTCCCCACAAGCCTGTGTGACTCCAAACCTAGGCCTGTAACCCTTGTATTAGCTTACCTGCCTTAACATTTGTGATTTTTAAAGCAGCTCTGCATTTTCTAATGTTCACAATTAGTATTTTGAAGTATGTAAACGTAATTATTTGGCTAAGCTTCTGATTTTAATGAGCAATATGAAATCTAAATCTTTAATTTGCTCATGAGTGGAGGAGAATAATTGCCACCTGATCTTGAGGTCACTGCCATAAACAGAAGGGTTTGCTTATTCAGCAGGATGTGCCTTTGAGGGGAGAAGCAAGCTAGTCTTCCAGGAGAGATAGTATCAGGGCAGCTGCAGAACAGCTGCAGGGGATCCAGAGCCACCGAGGAAGCAGGAGCTGGTGGTTGCAGGCCTCAAGCAGACTAGAATCAGCATTCCTGGCTATTCAAGTCTTAGGGGCTTAAAATAAAATATTTGTGAAAGAGCATGGCAAGCTGTTTTTTGCAAACCTCTGGTGTTTCAGACCTCAGATATTTTTGGGTTGGGGCAATCAATGCCAAGTGTACTTGTGGGTCTAAAAATGAAATTGCTGATACATTGAATTTCCTTTGGTCTGGGGATTAATTTAAAACTAATTTTTTAAAGACCCGTTTAGCATGGATATTTTAAAGTCCTTCATTTAAAATCGTCCTGTAAGTGTGAATTTGTATTTGCACTTCTTCAAACTTGATATATTTTTTAAATTATAAGATACTGTGTGTTTAATTTTGAAGGTACATGGATACCTCTTTAATCAATGTTGATGTGCAACCAACTTACGTGCGAGTAATGATCAAGGGAAAGGTAAGTAGAACCCTGTAGACCATTACAATTTCAAAAGCTAAGCTTTGAACTAAGCTGTGGTGCCTCACTTTTTTTAAAGTATTATTAAAATAGAAAAAGGGCCCAGGCGCAGTGACTCATGCCTGTGATCCGAGCACTTTGGGAGGCCAAGGCGGGTGGATCACCTGAGATCAGGAGCTGGAGACCAGTCTGGCCAACCTGGTGAAACCCCATCTCTACTAAAACTACAAAATTAGCCAGGCATGGTGGCTTATGCCCATAATCCCAGCTCCTCGGGAGACTGAAGCAGGATAATTGCTTGAACCTGGGAGGCAGAGGTTGCAGTGAGTCAAGATCACCCCATTGCACTCCAGTCTGGGCTACTAGAGTGAGATTCTGACTCAAAAATAAATAAATAAATAAATAAATAAATAAAAATAATAAAACAAAACTAAATAGAAAAAGGGGAACCAAACAGAGTGCTATTTTTTAGCACATGGTTTTATATATGGGAGTGGTATATGGTGGGAATGACTGCTGACCATATGTAGTTGGATATCATTAATATTTTAAACCTGTTTCTATTGTGTTACACTTTTTTCAAAACTAATAACATAATCACATGTGTGGGAGCCTATGCATGAAATTAAATAGTACAGCCATTCTAAATTGTCAGTGATTTCATTCATAACAACTATAATTTTATAATTTCTAAAATACCAATTTTTGCTAATTTAGGCTACTATGGGCTTGAAGATTAGCTGAAAGATTTTTAAATGGAAATATGTTGGGTTTTTTTGACAAGGCTTTCTCTATAAATTGCTTTTTAGTCATAAATGAACCCATGAGCACTTCACTGTTTGTGATTGACAGCTGTTCTTTAGACTGTTTGTTAAAATAGGTAAAATAGTTCGTGTATAATGCTCATATAAACATTTTTAATAAGTTTAAGCACATTTCTTAATTGAAGGGTGTGTCTTGAATTTGTAATGAAAATGCCCCTTGTAGTCACCCTCTCATGTAACGTCCTTGCTCTCAATGATACTTTCTACTTATTTTCAGCCATTTCAGCTTGTCCTTCCTGCAGAAGTGAAACCCGATAGTAGTTCTGCTAAAAGATCTCAGACAACAGGTCATTTGGTCATCTGCATGCCCAAGGTAGGTCATGTCATTTGGGCCAATTTCGAGTCTGGATATGAGGGTTCTTGAAGGAACTTGACCTGTCAGGACTAATGATGACTTCTGATTAAAGTACATTTTAGTTAGCAGCACCAGGAAATCTCATAGCAGCTGAGGTAGGAGAACAAAGGTCTATGAGAACAAATAACTCAGACTTGGGTGTGTTTAGGGCCTAAGGTGGTTTATCCTTTCCTGAAAGAACTTAAGGAAATTAAACTTAAAAATATTAATTTGTCCATAGAAAGAACTTGGATTTGTTATTAGAAGCCATATGAATGAGTTGGGATATTTCCTGTGTAAGCTGTAGAAACCCCGAATAAAACTGGCTTTTATCATAAATAAATGGTTCATTTCTTGTAACAAGATAGGAGAAGGTGGGGGGTAGGGGGGCCAGGCACACTGGGTCAGGATCTTTCTGATATGTCAACTCTGTCCTCAGACTGGTTTTCTTCCATAAGATGTGCACTAGCAGTGACTTGGGCAGCATGCTTTCTTGTTCCTATCTTGCATGAGATAAAAAGACAGAGGATCAGAGAAAGAAACACAGAGAACCTCTCCCATCACAATGAAACAGAAGTTCCCCTGGACTCATTAGGTCAGTTTAGCTGAAGAGCCCACTAAATCTTGATAAGCATAATCCTGAACCAATCTCTGGCCAAAAAGATGGTAGTACAATAGACTTCCATGGGTTCAGCATCCATGGATTCAACCAACCAGGAATCAAAAATATTCAGGAAAAGAAGTGTGTCTGTACTGAACATGTACAGGCTTTTTTTTTTTTTCCTTGATTCCCAAGACAATACAGTATAATAACTACTTACCTAACATTTACATTGTACTAGGTGTTATAAGTAATCTAGAGGTAGTTTAGGATGTACAGATGTGTGTGGGTTATATACAAATACTATGCCATTTTTTATTGGACACTTGAGCATCTGAAGATTTGGTGTCCAAGGGATGTCCTGGAACCAGTTCCCCACAGACACCAAGGAGTATTTTGATTGGTTTCTATTAATCATACCTCATCCCATAAGTTAGGGGCAGGGTCAACTTTGCCCAAGACATTTAGATTTCAAAGGAGAAGGGTAGTAAAACAGTCAAAATTGGGTTCTGCTGATGAGGAAAAAGAGGAGAATGAGGGAATGTCAGCTATGAAGAGTACAAACTTGATTAACCAAAAAGATTTTCTGTAATAATTTAATAATCCTGCATTTTCCTGTAGCCGATTTCCAACGGATTCATTATAGGTAATCAATTATGTATTTTTACTCAGAGGCAATAAAATAGCAAATACAATTTGTTGTCAAGTAATAAAATAACAAACACAACTGTGAGAATTGTATTGTCCTTGATGACTAAAACAAATTAAAGAAATGCTTCTATAGTAACCAGAATATTCTATAGGGAAATCTAACAGATAAGTTAATTACCTCAGTACTTTGATATAGACATTTATATAACACTGTGATTAGCAGCCTGTTGTTTTTGTGTCTGTGTGAAACTTCTAACTGGAAAACCAGACATTAAATAGAGACTGCTAATTCCTAAAGGGAAATCAAGACAGATGATCTCTATGTCTTTTGCAGGGTGCCAGGCAATTGCTGAGAAAAGCTCTACTGTCACTGTTTATGAGTCTTAAACAACTGCAGCATTCTTTTCCCCTTTTCCTTTTTGTTTTTTATCTGTCTAAATTTTTCACATCAAAAACACATGAAAATAATAAATGGCTTATTGAGGAAAAAGCATTTTAGAAGTGCTTGATTGGAGATGAAATAATTTTTATATATATGGACTAGGAATAGTTCTATTTTCCTCATTAATAAATTAGGAATAATATTCTCCCTTGAGGGATATATTTTTTAAGATTTTCGACTAATATGTTAAAGTAATATTGATGTAGAAGTTCATCGTCTTCTATCATTATTCCTTTTAAAAGGTAGATAGTAAAAACAAACTTTGGGGAATAATTTCTTGCTGAAAATTAATCATCTTTTTCATCCGTAAGTAGTTATTTGCAAGGACTTTGAAGCTCAAACAACAGATCTTATAAACCACCAAAAGTTAAAAAAATTCTAATTGCATGTAGACTTAATATTAAAATGTATATTTCTGAAAATTAACATCTTTCTAATTATTATTGATTGAAACATTTTAAGTACCAAAGTTTAATCCATGGAGCTATTCTGTATTAGTCTAGGCTTATGAACTTACTGTGGAATTGTGTGAGTCTGACCTGCATTATAATTACTGAGGGAAATTCTTGGAGTTATGAAACATACTGTAAGAATCAGCCTTTGTCCATCATCGACAAATTGATGAAGAAACTGTGATGTGTGTGTGTGTCACTGTTTAATATGCTAAAATATCATTCAGCCCTAAAGAGAGTGAGATTTTGCTATTTGCCACAACATGAATGAACCTGGATATTATGCCAAGTGAATTAAGCTAGACACAGAAAGAGAAATATTGCATGATGTCATTTATGTATAGAATATTAAAAATAAATTCAAATGTACAGAGATAGAGAACAAACAGTGGTTACCAGTGATGAGGGGGATGGTGGATGGAGGAAGTAAATGGGAAGGTCAGAGGGTACAAATTAGCAGGTATGGAGGATGAACAAGTCTAGAGATGGAATGTACAAGATGATAATTATGGGTAGTAAAATTGTACCGTATTTGGGATTCATGCTAAATGAGTAAGTTTAGCTGCTCACTCTTGCCACAAAAAGAAAAAATGATGAGTAGCTCTGAGAGATGATGGATATTTTAATTTACTTCAGTATAGTAGCCTTTTTATTACTATCTATGTGTATCCCATAACATCATGTTGTATACTATAAATATACACAGTAATATCTATTCTTTAAAAATAACTTCACAATCTCTGCATCCAACAGAGGACTAATACCCAGAGTCTACAAAGAACTTAAAGAAATTAGCAAGAAAAAAGCAAACAATCCCATGAAAAAGTGGGCTAAGGACATGAATAGATACTTCTCAAAAGAAGATAACAGATTGCCAACAAACATGAAAAATTCACAACATCACTAATGATCAGGGAAATGCAAATCAAAACCACAATGTGATACCACCTTATTCCCACAAGAATGGCCATTATCAAAAATATTTAAAAAATAGACATTGGTATGGATGCCATGAAAAAGAGCAAGAATACTTCTACACTGCTGGTGGGAATGTTAACTAGTATAACCACTGTGGAAAACAGTGTGGAGATGCCTTAAAGAGCTAAAAGTAGAACTACCATTTGATCCCACAATCCCACTACTGGGTGGAATACTACTCAGCCATAAAAAGTAATGAATTGAATTAATGGCATTTGTAGCAGCCTGGATGGGATTGGAGACTATTATTCTAAGTGAAGTAACTCAGGAATGGAAAAGTAAATATCGTATGTTCTCATTCATTAAGTGGGAGCTATGAGGATGCAAAGGCATAAGAAGGATACAGTGGCCTTTGGGGACTAGGGGGAAAGGGTGGGAAGAGGATGAGGGATCAAATATTACCAATTAGGTTCAGTATATATTGCTCGGGTGATGGGTGCACCATCATCTCACAAATCACTGCTCAAGAAGTTACTCATGTAACCAAATACCATCTGTTCCCCAAAAACCTATGGAAATAAAATAAAATAAAATAAAACATGTAACATAAAATTTACCAACTTGAAAAAAAAGAACACTGTATAATTGGAATGCCTTTGGCTTCAAGTAACAGAAACTCCTTACTCAAAGTGGTTTAAATAGTGAAAAAAAATACACTTGTTCACCTTAAAAAAAAAAAAAAAGGATCACATAGACGCTTAGGTACAATTTCAATTCATTCACAGTATTGTATTGTCAACATGTTAAGTGATATTTAATAGTTCTAGAATAGTCTTTAATACTTTTTAATATTTGGATACTCTAAATCAATTTTTAAAATACTAGATTTGATGTTGAGTAGTTCTCTCTTTGTGTCAGCATTTGTAAAGAATACTGTGAAGGGCGGACCTTGTTTTGCCTATGCATGGGATGATTCTATCATGTGAATTCAATGATAATCTTTGTATACATTTTCTAGGGACACAACATTTGTCATTGAATCCACAAGTCTCTATGATATTTCATATTAGATACTTCATTCAGCATTTTTTCATGATGTCAAATTAATATTTTTCTCTTTTCTTGCTCCTAAATGAGGCTGGGTCTATACACTCTGGGTAGTGACCACTAAGCAAATTTCATGAGTCTGTCTTTCCCCTGTCACGTGGGTCATGGCTATGTTTTGTGTTGCTACCATGTCAGTAGAGGTTCCCAGCTCAGCCCCTTGTTCCAGGAGGTTTCACTTTGTGCTAGCTCTGCAATCCCAGATGCTTCCCAACACTCACCCCTGGGTCGATGGCATACTACAGATTGCTGTAATATGCAAATATCATAGTCCCTAGTATATGGCCAGGACTTTTGTCTCCATTTGCCATCTTTATATCTTACCTTGTGGGTATCACATTTCCCAGAAAGTCAGTTGTAACTGTACTTCCTCTACCGTTTTAACAAGGGTGACTGTCTAGGCTAGAAGTGGCAAGTGAATTAGTAGAAGAGGTGTACTCTGGCCATCTCATAAAGATAGCATCCAGCAATGGGGGAATCATAAAAAATGGTACACCTGCATAGAGCACTTACCAGGAATGGAGCCTGCAGGACTGGAAGTTGCTCTGGGTGAGTCAGCAAGTGAGTGGTGAGTGAATGGGAAGGTGCAGGATGACTATACACTACTGTGGCTTCATAAACAGTGTACCCTTAGGGTACACTAAATTTACTTTTTAAAAGGTTTCTTTCTTCAACAATAAATTAGCTTACTGTAACATTTTTACTTCATAAGCTTTGTAATTTTTTCCTAAGTTTTGACTCTTACGATAACATTTAGCTTAAAACACAAATACATTATATAGCTGTACGAAAATATTTCCTTTCTTTATACTCATATTCTATATGCTTTTTTCTATTTCTAAACATTTTTGGCCAGATGCAATGGCTCATGCCTGTAATCCCAGCACTTTGGAAGGTTGGGGCAGGAGCCCAGGAGCTTGAGACCAGCCTGGGCAACATAGTGAAGCCCAATTTGTACAAAAATGAAAATAAAAATCAGCCAGGCATGTGACTCATGCCTCTAGTCCCAGCTACTCAGGAGGCTAAGGCAGAAGGATGGCTTGAACCTGAGAGGTAGAGGCTACATTGAGCCTAAGAAGTCCAGAGGCTACATCGAGGCTGCACCGAGTACACCACCACACTCCAGCCTTGATAACAGAGCAAGACCCTGTCTCAAAAAACAAAAATTGTTTAATGTTTTATTTGTTTACTTTTTAAAATTTTTTGTTAAAGACTCAAACACACACATTAGCCTAGGCCTACACAGGGTCAGGATCACGAGTCTCTCTGTCTTCTGCCTCCACATCTTTTCCCACGGTAAGGTCTTCAGGGACAACATTATGTTTTTAAATGTAAGTAGAGGGAGCACACTCTAATATAATGATAAGAAGTATAGCACAATTAAACATATAAACCAGTAACATAGTCATTTATCATCACTATCAAGTATTATGTACTGTACATAATTGTATATGTATACTTTTATATGACTGGCAGTGCAGTAGGTTTGTTTATGCCAAGATCACCACAAACATGTGAGTAATTCATTGTTCTACTACATTGAGATAGTTACAGTGTTAGTAGGCAATAGGAATTTTTCAGATCCATTGTAATCTTATGGGACCACCACTGTATATGTGGTCCATTGTCATTGGAAATGCCATTATGTGACACCTGACTATATATGTAAGTCAGACCAAGTCACTCTTCCCATTTTATTCAGAGTTAAAGGCAGAGTCCCCTGATTAACCTGTCCCCCCACCCCATTATCTCCCTGACATCATCTTCTACCGCTTTCTTCCTAGTCATTGCAGCCACATTGGCTTCCTTGCTATTTCACAAACATGACAAGCATCTTTCTACTTCAGGACTCTTGCACTTGCTGTTCTTTCTGCCGGAATGTCCTTCCCCCAGATGTCCTCATAATTTGCTTTCTGATCTCCTTCAGGTTGCTGCTCAAGTGTCACTATATCACTGAGGCCCTTCATGATACCCATATTTATAAAACATCTCCTCCCAGTCTCAGCATTCTGTATCCCTATTCCTGCTGTATTCTAAATCTCCTGTTCCTGCTGTACAGTCTAAATATTTAATTGTTTATTTCTTTTTCTGTTTTCCCCAACAAGAATTTAAGCTTTATGAGAACAGGGAGTGTTGTCTGTCCTTGTCAATGGCACCTAGAACAGAGCCTGGCAAAGAGTAGGTCTTCAGTAAATTTTTGTTGAATGAGTGAATACCTTAAATGTGTCTTTAAAATACATTTTAATATTTAGAACTTGCATCTCCCCTAAACTACTCTCCCTCTCAACTATTTCCTCATTGTTTTTCCATACGTATTATTCCGGATTAACTTTAAAATGAGTTTCTCAAATTCCGCCTCTGAAAAGGCTGTTGGAATTTTTATTGCCATGGATTTAGAGGCAGTGGGAAGAAATGATTAAGGGAATGGGCTCTGGAGCCAGAGAACCTGAATTAAATTCTGATATTTCACTCAGCAACTGTGTGACCCTAGCAAATTATTCATCTCTCTGTGCCTCAGATTCCTCATTCATAAAATGATGTCAGTAGTAATTGAGGCCTCAAAAGGTTGTTTTGAGGATTATACAAATGAATATAAATAAAGTACCTAGGACAGCACTTGGGATATAATACACACTACATTAATGTTTACTGTTAATATTATTCATTGCTAGTAATGCATATTATTAAATAATATCAATTGCTACTAGCTAATATTTTATAATTATTAAGATTGCATTGAATTTATAGATTGTAATAGGAATGAATCAATGTATTTACATTATCAAAACTGGATATTCAATAATGTGTTTCTCCATTATTACTCTTATTATATGTCCATTAGAAGGTTTTCTTTGTTGGTAGTTTTCTCTTTATAGTTGCTACACATGTCCTAAGTTTATTTATAGATATTACATGTATGATTTTAGTTTCTATTTTGGTTGGGGTTATTCCCCATCACATTTTCTAAGAGTTTATGTCTGGCCTTCATCCAAGTTCTTTAAAATGTGTAATCAAACTAAGTTCTATGTACATAATCTTTTCATCATCGTCCTGAGGATATCTAGCATATGATTTTACCACAGTCCAACTTAAGATTTAACTGGAATTTTGCATGCACTGAGAGGCTTGTTCACTCGCATCAAGTCATTAAATTAAACTGCCATCTCAATTCTTAAATGACAAGTTACAGGAACACTCCAAGAATATGCTGCATGATTTCCTTCGGGTGTTTCTTCAGAATAATTAACTGAGATTAAGGAAGTTGCCATGTGAACTGAACAGCAAAATATATTTACCACTTCAGTTGGTGAATATCTTGCTTAATTCTGTTTGTCCTGAGCACAAGAAGTGAAGGTCACGTATTAAGGTCAATAATGCAGACCATACTTCTAAAAAACACAATCTCAAACCAGCCTCCTCCTTCTTAGTTGCACATGTTCCACAGCACTTTTTCTCTGCTCAAATATACTTGTGATATACTCAACACAAATGCACTTTTATTCTCTGATTGTCAAGTGGGTCTATAGGGTTGCCTGGGCATCTTGCTAGGTTTTTCTTGTTTCATCCATACTTCTGCTCTTTTATTTCTCATTCTCAGCTCATTTATAAAACTTCCAACTGAAGTTCATTCCTGAAATTTCTAACTGAAAAAAGTGGAAGCCTCAAAAGATAATTTCCACAAACTTCAACCATGATGGCTACCAACCTACCTGCATTTATATCCCCTTGTGCAACCTGGCCTTCCTTCCTTCCTAATTCTATGAATGAACTCTCTGTGGTGTATGCAATCCCTCTAGGTGTGTTGGATCCTATTTCCACTTGCTTTTAAAAGACTCCCCACCCCGCCCCCGCCTTTGGCAGTTCTCTGCTTTCTATACTTTTTCTTTGAATGTCACCTCTGAATCTTACATTAGAAAACATTCTGAAAGGTCTCCCCTCTTAACAAAGACAGAACAAAATAAAAACATCCCCCTCTGTTTATTGCCCTGGTCCACTTTATTGCAAAACTTTTAAAAAAGACGCCTCTATTTGCTGTTTCAAATCTTTTCTCATTATCTGTCAAATCAACTCCAATTAGGCATTATCTCCTCCCCACCCCTTCCACTAAAACATCTCTCTTTGATGTCTCCAATAACCTCCAGATTACTAAACCTAGTGATCATCCCTGGGTCCTCCTGGTATTTAACCTTTTAGTAGGCTTTTTACCCCTTATGCAGTTCTCCATTTTTAAACCCTTTCTCACTTGGGTTTCAATACATGGCTTTCACTCTACCACCAGATACTTCTGTCCACTGGAGTCCCTTGCCACCAGGTGCTTCATTGCTGGTTGTTTCTTATACCTAGGCTTCTGCAAGTCGGTGCGTGCAATAGTTCAATTCTGAGACCTCTGTTCTTCTCTATTTGTACTCCTTCCTACATACTACCATCTTCTCTCATAACACCTCTAGAGCTCTGTCATCTGCTAATGGCCAACTAAGTCATAAGGAACAGCAATCACACTGAGAACTTAGGAAGAGGGACTAAATATTTTAAAAACATCTTAATAGTACAAATACCTACCAAGATAGTGAATAGCCACTGTCCTCTGAACAAAAAGAATCCTTCAGTGACCACATGGGTGGGAAGAAAACAGCTAAAGTCCACAGCCTGCCAAAAAGGGGACTCTAATAAATCACTCTCACTTTGGGATGTGATTCTGAAGGACCGTCACCTCTGAGTAAGGTGAGTAAGATATAAACCAATCATCAGAAGTCCTCACAGCCTGTCTTCACACTATCTAACTTGGACTTGAGCTTGAGTGAAGGTTGTCTCAGATAAGTAACACCCACACATGCCTGGCAAAACCCAGTGAAAATCCTTTCTAGAAGAGGCAGGCTCAAATTGTATATATTATAAACATACATGCATATGTATGTATGTGTGCTGTGTGTGTGTGTGTGTGTGTGTGTGTGTGTGTATATATATATTTCAAATCAAGTATCCAGCATGCAAAGATAAACTAGATACACACAGGGACATGAGTAGGATTCAGTAGAAACCCAGTCTAGCTTTGGAATTTGATTATGGCAGGTTGTTGCTCTTCTTCCTTGAGGGCAACCTTGAGGGTCCCACAGTTGCTGTAGGCATTAAATTGTTAGACACAAACTGTAAAACACTGTTTTAATTTGGTGTCTTTCAGAAGCAAAAATTTACATAGGGATTGTAGTAGAATAGTTTATTTGGAAGTATGGGAATGCTGGAAGGGAAGGCGGCCAATGGAGAGTTCTCTGTTAAACCAGCTTCCCTAGTGGGAAAACTCTAGGAGACAGTGCTAAACACATACCTCAGCACAACCCTACATAAGGGGCAATGGAACTGGGACATGTGTGCACCAGCTCCTGAGGATCCTTGGTTGATGGCCGCTCCCTGTTGTGGGGTGGTAGTGACATTGATGTTGGTACTTATTATGTTAGGAGGCAATCGTCAAGCATGAAATGTTTTATAAGGAACCAGAAAATACAAAAGTGGTTTAACATACTTGAAAATGAATGAAATAAAAAATTTTTTAGAATTGAAATATGATACATTTAAAATTTAATGAGTGGATTTAACAGCAGATTAGAAATAACTGAAGAGAGCACTGCTACACTGGAAAGGAAGAAGATTCAGAATGAAGCATAGAGAAAGAAAATATTAACACAGACCCTAAGAACATGTAGAATAGAGTGAGAAGGTCTAACATGTTTAGTTTAGTTAGTGTCATATGGAGAATAAAGGAAGAATTAGTAGAGATAATATTTAAAGAGATAATGGCTAACTACAGGATTTATACTTAGGATTTTTACATGTATACCCACTGCACAAACTGAAAACATTTTGTATGCCTTCAGTCTGGGAGATACTATGCTATACTTTTTATGAATAGAAAAATAAAATTGGCTTGGCCCCTGCCCTGAAAGACTTTACCACCTTCGGAGATATATCTACAATTATGACTATTTAGCAAAAATTGTATATACTCTGTGATAAACAATTTAAACAACTCACTTTCTGCAATAACCCTGTAACCTAGGGATTTTTATTATCCAGATTATTTAATGAGGCTTGCTGACGTTATATAAATTTCCCAAGGTCATAAATAGATGTGTCATGTCATAGAAAACACTAGATTGGGGTCATTAGTTCTCTTCTTTCAGAATCCTCTAATAAATGTGATACTTAGACACACCATTTAGGCTCTCGCTTTTATCCTTATACCAGTTAATAATAAACACAAAGACATAGCCACTATTTATTGAACATTTACCATGTGCCACACACAGTGTTGAATACTTTGAACATCTTATGGAGTAGGGGTGATTATCCTCATTTTGCAGAAGAGGAAATGAAATTCTGATGTTGCCTTAAATCATAGGGTATGTTTCCAAATGAACACAAACAATGCCTCATAATTTTCATCTACAGCCAGATTACTTTTGGATCATTAGCAGCTTAAACTAGTAAAGTGCTTCACCTTTAAAATTTTGTTCCCAGTATTTCTACTCTAAAATAAGGAAGTAGTTTAGGGTATTTCATGAGTATCAGTATCTTTGCAGTCTGTATTCTCCTGTGAAATTCCCTCCCAACCCCACTAAGAAAATTGTTGAGGATCAAATGTAGATACAATGAAATGTATCCTTTCTTCCATGATTCCTCATACCACTTTAATTGGAAGACACCTGCATAGTTACCCGGCTTGTTGTCAACTGGGAGACAAGGAAATACACATTATTTCCAGATAATTGTTTTCTTCAAGGTTATAGAGAAGCTTCTTTTCAAAATCGTGGACAGCTTCTCTAAAACCTTGCCTAGCCTCCTCCTGGACCAAGGGGTTGTCTTTTTTCTGTGTTTCCTGGAAGTGAAATAAACAAATGTCACTTAAATAATGAAATTTATTGCTGTCAACTTCATACATTCTTGTCAGAATAAACATACAGTAGATACCAGATGAAGGTCAGGCCCTAGCTGCTCAGAAGGTAAGTCAGATCTCACCAGGAGCTCCCTGCACAGCTGACCTTGATCCAAGAATGGAATCAGCTTTGTGGGCACTGGAAGCTCACAGGCCTCCTGTTGTGAGGTGAGGCTCCTAGGTATGAGGGAGGAGGGCTCCTCAGGGCTACACATAGGGCAGGTGGTGCTCTCAAGAATGGCAGTGCTCAGTGGGCTCTGGGGAACAGCCACATTTTGATACAGACCCATCAACTGCATCTTTCTTGTATTCTTTATCTCCATGAATCTGTATACGGTTATTTTGAAAATAAAATAAGAGGTGACCCAAGGCTAGCTCTCCACTGGTCAAGTGATGTCTCCGTCCCTGACTGCAAAGGCTCCAAACACTGTCTTTCTGTGACTTGGTTTCATAGCTTCTACAGAACTGCAAAGTTGACACTTAAAATGGGCTTTGTTCCTTTTTCCCATTGGCCAGTGGGGGTGGGTGACAGGTCATTCTTCTTATTGCCAGCAATGGGGAGGAAAACATAAGATAATATCAGACAACAATTCAAGGTAACCGGGAGAGGCCATAGACTGTGGCAATCCCCTGCACAGCTGTCCCTCGTCGGACAGATCTCACCACAGTCCCTTCGAGACTGGGAACCAGGCTGATGCCCCCATCACTCTGGATCCTTACAGGGGGCAACAGGAGAGGGAGTATTGCTCTTTGTTTCATTCCAGTGTTTCTGATATTGAAGCTTTCTCCTAGGCAGTGAGGCTAAAGTAGCCTAGGCAAGTCAGCCTGATTATTTGCTCACTTGATCGCCTACTGTGAACAACGCTACTGTGAGTGGGAGAAGCCTCAGGTCCTGGGTACTTAGCCTGCAGCCAGACAGAGGGGTTGACTTCAGGATGTCATTTTGTTCCTGAAGCGCAAAACCCTCTTCAGCATCTTTACAGACTGTCTCTAGCAAGATTGAAAAAGAAAATTTTCTTTTCATTTTATACGTTATTCTCAGTCTTAATGTTTGTCCTAACTTAATAAAATATTTTCAGTTTTAGACTGCAATGTGTGAATGATCTTCTATGGGGAACTGTCAGAAGAGTGACCTTCCAAGTAGAAAATAATTTTGAAGGAATCAGTTGATAGTTGGATTTGTTCTCTGGTTACTCAAGACCATATAACTGCCTTGTGTAACTGTCAGTGTTGATTTTACATATACATATCAGTAACTGCATCTTTACAAATTTTCCTCATAATATAAATATTAGCAAATTATGGGCCTGAGAATCAATGACATTTTGTATGCACCTGCCAATTGACGGGCCACATAAATGCATGGTGAGGATGGACTTCCTATCCTGCCATTTTGCTGATATCCAGCCTCAAAAATGTAAAATGGTCAAATGGACCCATGACTTCCTTGTGTAGACCGGCTCCTCCAATAGTCCTCCTTGTCTCAGAAAATGGCGCCATCAACTGATACCCAGTTGTTCAAGTCAATGATTAGGAGGCATCCTTAACTACATCTTGCAGGCATCACTACCAAAATATATCCTGAATTCAGTTACTTAGCACCACTCCCACCATCACCTCCCATCAAGCCAGTGTCCTCCCCCAACTGGACTACCTTGGACAGCCTTCTCACGGTTTGCCCTGCTCTGTTCTTTCCACTCTTTGATACTTTCTCCATAGGGAAGCCAGAATGCCCTTTTATTTATTTTTTTTGTTTATAGTTGAGTTTTAAAATATTTTTTCTTTCCTATTATGAAATTATTACTGTTGAAATACAACAAAATGTAAAGAAAAAAAATAACTCAATGGTCCCACTATCCGGATAAACATTTTGTTTTGTTTCTTTTCAGTCTTTTGTCTGTGCTCAGGTATAATTATTTCAAAGTGATTGCTATTTGTTTACTTTTTAAAGAAGTAAATTTTGCAAAATAAAAAATGTACATCTTGCAAATAATAGCTTTATTCCCTTGTTGAAACCTACCAATGACTTTCCATAGCACTTGAAATATATTCAGACTTCTTGTTGTGGCCCAGAAGGCTGTGTACAAGGTAGTTTCTGCCTATGTTTGTGGTGCCTTCTTCCATTTTTCTCCTCTCATATTCTGGACACAGCTTTTTTTTTTCTCTCTCTCTCTCTTTCTGGAACACAGAGGATTCTAATAAGGTTCTGAAACACAGGAAGTTCTAATAAGATTCTGGAATACAGAAGGTTCTAATAAGGTTCTAGAACCTTATTCCCACTGGCAGGACTTTTGTGTTTTCTGTGCTTTTTTTGTTAAAAGCATTTCTGCCCCTCTCTCTGTTTGTATCTGTATTAGTCTGTTTTCACATTGCTATAAATAAATACCCAAGACTGGGTAATTTATAAAGGAGAGAGGTTTAATTGACTCACAGTTCCATGTAGCTGGGGAGACCTCCAGATCACGGTGGAAGGTGAAGGGGAAGCCAACTTGGACCACAGCAGCAGGAGAGAGAGTGTGTGAGACATCCAGAAATACTACCATTTATCAAATCATCAGACCTCATGAGAATTCACTCATTATCGCAAGAACGTCATGGGGAAACTACCCCCATTCTTGGTACCAATTTCCTATGTTAGTCCGTTCTCACACTGCTCTAAAGAACTGCCTGAGACTGGGTAATTTATAAGGAAGAGAGATTTAATTGACTCACAGATCTGCATGGCGGGGGAGGCCTCAGGAAACTCACAGTCATGGTGGAAGGGGAAGCAGGCGCATCTTACATGGCAGCAGTTGAGAGCGTGTGAAGGAAGTGAAGGGGGACGAGCCCCTTATAAAACCATCAGGTCTCCTAAGAACTCCCTCACTATGAAGAGAACAGCCTGGGGGAAACCGCCCCCGTGATCTAATCACCTCCCTCCCTCCACACAGGGGGATTACAGGTCCCTCCTTGACACATGGGGATTACAATTCCAGGTGATATTTGGGTGGGGACACAGAGCCAAACCTTTTTGTATAAAATGGTTTTTATACAAACCAAATTGAGCCAAACAGATTTGTATAAAAAAAATACAAATCTGTTTCCTTTGTATTATGCAGGTTTGGGCTCAAATATTACATTTTTAGAGGGACTTTTTTTTTGAATACCAGAGCTAACATAGCCAGTCACAATCTCTCAGTCATCTTTCTCAGCCATATTACTTGGTTTATTTGATCACAGTATTTATTACTGTATGAAATGGCCTTATTTGTTAAATTTTGTGTGATTTGTCTTTACCTGTCGAAATGTGGGGATTATGAGAGAAGAGCCTCGATTCAGCCAATGAGTGGAGTAGTACTTGCCTTCCAGTAAATAAATATTACAACAAATAAATATTAGTTGAAGAATGAAACCTCCAAAGCTTCTTATTCATTCCTTATCATGCCTTATCTGATTTTTGAATATTTTCTGTTAGCCAGTGATTTGCTTATTATTTTATTCTGCTTATTATTTGTAAAATAAGCAGAAGTTTTGGCTTTGGTGAAATCTCATATGTTATTTTATTTCTATTTTGGTGATTACTTCCTTTTTCCTATTTATGACATCTTTAGCTTTAAAGATATTCTCCCACATTTTCTTTTAGAAGCTTTACCATTTTAGCTTTTACCTTTAAGTCTGGGATTCATTTCAGATGGGTTTTTATGTATGGTATGTAGTAGTGGATAAGGGCCATTTTTTTTTTCCCTTATGGATTTGAAGATCTAGCCCAAAAGATTTTACTTTCCCCATTGAGTTGCTTCAGCACCATTGTCAAAAATCAATGGCCTCATAAAGAAGGGTCTATTTTTAGGCCTGTATTTTTTTCCCATTGATCTCTTTATCCTTATGCCAATACTACCCTATACTAATAATTTTAGCTTTATAATACACCTTTAAGGCTGCAATTCTTACGGTTTGTTTGTTTCTTTTTGATGATCATTTTGTTTATTTTTGTATCAGTATATAAATTTAGAAATCAGTTTATCAATTTTCATACAAAAACATTGTTGGGATGCTAATTAGGATTTTATTGAATCTGTAGGTCAATCTGGGAAGATCTGACGTCTTAACATTATTAAGTTTGCCAATGTATGATCATGAAGTGTCTCTCTATGGGTATTCTAAAATTTGTTTCTCAACAGCAACTTGTCATTTTCAAGGTAAAAGTCATTGGGCATTACATATATATATATGTACATGTATATATATATATGCACATATATATGTATGTATATATTCTTTGAAGTTTATTATTTTTATCTGTCAGAAACTTCTATCGTACTGAACAAATATCTTCTTTTACTGAGCTCAACAGAAAGTTTGTAACACTTACTTTACTTGATTTCTCCATTGTATGAGATATTGTTGGATTCTCCTCTTCCTTTTAATCTTGCTCTTAGTTTTATATAATCATGTACTCCTATTCTTTCTTCTACCTTTCTGTCCTTTCTTTTGCAGTCCTTTTTTGTAAGTACATCTTCCTTTGCTCATTTCTTAAATGTTCACTTTCTTTTGTGTTTCTTATCCAACTCTCCTCATTCTTACCCTCTCCTGATTGATCTTATCCATTGAATTGACTTCGGTTACTTCCTAAATATGATGGACTTTTAAATATGTATCTGCAGGATTTTCAGTTAAAATCTGAACTCTATTTCCCTTCCCACCTTACTACACCTCCCAAATCCCTTTTCTTAATGAATATTACCATCATCCACCCACTTGATATCATCTTTGTCATCTCCCTCTATCATCACTCTTTACATTCAAGTCTGCTAGATTTTTACCTCCTTCATACCTCAAATTCATTCTTTCTCTTTAATGCCACTGTCTTTGTCTTGGCAGAGATAACAATTATCTCTTACCCTATTACTACAATGGTATTATAAATAGACTTCCTCTTTTCAGATTTTATTTCAATATATACTTTGCTTTCCAGCAACCTTCCAAAAGTGCAGACTTTATGGTGCCAGTTTCTCCTTTTATGAAGCCTATTAGTGGGGTCCCTCTCATCTTTAGAATAAAGTTATAACTGCTAAAACAGCCTACAATTCCTGCATGCTGTAGACCCTGCTTACATCGACAACCTCAGCTCCTACTGTCTCCCCTTCTAAAGCCCATGCACTAGGAATATGGAACAACTTACAGTTCCAGGAACTTGCTATTCTCTTTTACTTTTGTGCAAGTTTTCCTTCTCTGTGAGAGGCACTTTTCCTCCTTTCAACTGGATATTCCTTTTCTAGCTCAGATAATGCTCCCTTGGGAAATTTCCCTGAGCCCCCAAAGCTGGGATATGTCTGTCCTTGATGCTCCTACAGCACCCTGCATTTATTCTCTGTCTTATTGATCTCACTGCCCTAAAGCTGTGTGCTGACTTGTTTTCTCTTCCATTAAACCATAAGCTCCCTGAAACAAGAACTGTGTCTAGTTCAGTGGCGTGTTGTAAGTACTCAAAAAAATACCTGTTGATTGAAATTGAGTGAATTAATGAATATTTTAAAATAAAATTGGAGGATATTGGCTATTTGGAAAACATTAGTTCGTCAAATACACCAGACACCAAAATAAATTTCATATGGATTTTAAAGAATTGAGTGTTCTTTTAAAAGCATTAAGAAAATAAATAAAGATAAATATCTACTTTCATTCTTTAAAGGATTTTCTAAACATAAAATAATTTCAAAAATCACCAAGGAAAAGCAATAGTTTTAATTATTTACAATCTACAATAATTAAATAATTATTTCATTATTTACAGTGTAAGAGTTGTATGTCAAAACCTACCATTCAGTAAATACTTTTTGTTCACTTGCATTTCATCTATGTATTTATTCAACAAATAATTGTTGAGGGCTTACCACGTGCCCAACACAGAACTTCCTGTCCTCATGGAGTTTACATTTTAGTGAGGTAAAATAAACAAGTTAAGATATATTATTTTTAATGCCGATATGTCCCATTGCCAGAAAAAAAACCACAAAAGACTAAAGAAGGATAATATGTATAAATTCATAAAAGTATTTCAGAAAACAATTAAAACTACTAGCAAGGTGGGAAACGACAGTTACAAAAGAAACACAAAAGATATGAGAAATTTCCATTATATATTATAATAAAATATTATATTTTTTCATGTTATTATCAAACATTTAAAAACTTTTTACTGCTTCTTATTTATTTTTAAATAGATAATATATATTTACAGGACAGAATCCAAAAGCATTAAGTAACTTACAGTACAAAGCAATCCTTCCTTTCATCTCTCTTTCTCAACCATCTAGTTCTTCTTTCTAGAAGCAACCACTGCTGCCAAATTTAAAAAAAATTTTTTCAGTTCAATGCTAATGAGGGTTCATTGAAAGTACTCTCATAAACTGCTAGAGAAAATAGGAAATGATTTAATCTTTTTGGGAATAAAATTACTGACATATATCAAGCCTTAAAATGTACATTATGACTTAATAAATCTAAATTTGGATTCTCTCCTAACAAAATAGTTAGGTATATCATACAATATACAATTTATGTACATGGGTAGACACCATCATATAAGAAATTGGAAACAATCTAACTATTCAAAACCAGTCCATTAAATGATAGTGCACACATAAAACAGAATATTACACAATTATTATCTCTCATCTGTAGATCAAAGTATATAATTTTGAATAGCAATGTAAAATATTTCATCAGTGCAGTGACCATGTTTTTCTGGTTCATCCACAGCATCCCAGCTCCTAGAACAATTTCTGGAACACTAATAGGCATCTTGTAAATGTGGGTTGTATAAATTAAATTGCATCCAGAAAAGCCTGGAAGCTGCAGTATCAGCTAGGACTGTTTTCAAAACTCATCTAATCTAAGAATCACCTGGGGAGAGCTTGTTAAAAACTAGATTCCCAGGCCGCTATCTGCAGATTCTAACTAGAAGGTGTGGGAATCTTGTTTTAATGACCACCCCAAGGTGTGAGAAACACAACATAAATAAGAAAGGGTCTAATGAGAAATCAGGAAACACTTGAGTATTGAAATGTATACAATACAGGATTTATAAGGGAATTTATTATTTAGGAGTAATTCAGGAAGAATATTACCCAGATAACAGGAGATTTGAGAAGCCAAAGAAAGGAAAAAATGTGTACCATCAGGAAGTTACCACCATTCCTGCGACAGAGGGAGAAGTTAGTGTTGGCAGAAAGCAAACACCGAGGTCACCTGGAAAGGTCACCTGGAAGAAACCAAAACTGCAGTAGCCATCTTGGGCAGGGCCTGGAGCCACAGAGTAGATTCTACCACTGCTGGAGGAGTTGTTAATGCAGACAGGGATTGTGAAAGCGTGTAGGGTTCTTGGCCCTCCAGCTTCCCTCCATTGCCTCCCATTGGCCAGGCCCAGGTGGAAGTCAGTTAACATAGGAGGCCAGCAGGTTCTGTGGATAGTGATAGTGAAGCCAGCAGGGTTCTGTCTTCCTGTGATTTATAGAGCAGAGCAAAGACAGGGCAGGCAATGGATATGAGGACAAACAGTCTCAGTGCCTATACTATGCGTTAAGACACCATGTCACACCCATATGAAAATACTGCAAAGGTCTGCACTGAAGAGTGTAAAAATCATTTATTAATGTTCAGTTCATTTTAAGAAACTATCCCCTTAACTTCCATGATCTTCCACTCTGGGGCAATTGTGGACAATGGATTGTATTTCATGCAAATGACCCCTTTTAAGAGGATATATAAATGCTGAGTGATCTTGAATGCAGAGGCCAAGACCTACCTCCTATGAGACAGTGGTCTGCTAGAGAAATGGTGGTCTATAGGCAAACTAAAGCCCAACAGAACAGCACAATTAGCCAGTGATTCAAATGTGTGAATTTGTAGAATCTCTGTGATGGCCATTATGCACATTTAGACAGTTTCCCAACAGGATTGTGTGTCATGAGTATTTTCAGAGTGAGGTTGGGTGCAGGAACAGAAATTTGACTAAAATAGTCTAAAGAGAAAGGAAAGTATTTTTATCTAGCTAGGCAAGAGAAAAAGACACTTTTCAAAAGCTATCACTCCACTGGAGTTAGTATTTTTGTTAACATCACACACCTTATCTAAGGAAAATAAGGATGTGTGTAAAATACTACTCTTGAGCTGAGGTAAGTAACTGTGTGACTTGGGAAGAAAGCATTGCAAAGTTCTCATCACCACTTATGCAAAGTCCAAGTGCCATGAAATAAATTCCCCCAAATCTCTCCTTTGTTCTTTAGCCTTCTCTCCAGCTGCAGTCTGCCACATATTTCGTGCTAGTTTGTGTGGTCATTTACTTTCCTGTCTCTGCTCGTGCTTGTTTTCTCTTTCTGGAATATTCCTCATCTACTACATGACCTACATCTTCTGGAAAATTCCTGCTTATCCTTTAAAATTCATATCAAACCTCACATCCCCCAGTAAGCCTTCTAATGGCCATTAGGCACATTTAGATAGCATCACAACAGGATTGATTTAGATTTGTGTCCCCACCCAAATCTCATGTTGAAATGTAATGCCCAGTGCTGGAGGTGGGGCCTGGTGGGAGACAGTTGGATCATGGGGTCGGTTTATAATGGTTTAGCACCATCCCCCTAGTGCTGTGTGATAGAGTTCTCTTGAGATCTGGTGGTCTAAAAGTGTGTGGCACCTCCTTCCCCTCTCTCTTGCTCCTCCTCCTGCCATATGAGATATGCCTGCTTCCCCTTCACCTTCTGCCATGATTGTAAGTTTCCTGAGGCCGTCCCAGAAGCTGATGCCATCATGTTTCCTATGTAGTCTGCACAGCTGTGAGTCAATTAAACCTCTTTTATTTGTATATTACCCAGTCTCAGGTATTTCTTTATAGCAGTGTGAGAACAGATTACAATACCTTATTTGATTTCTGCTCTCTATCCTTTCTAGCATGGCTCCCTCCCTTGGGCTTCCATAGTAGTCTATGCATATATCTAGCAATTGTACTTTTTTCAGTGTATTTTAACTGTTTATGTATCTTTCTCCCTCATGAGATGATCAGGAATAATTTTTAATCTATCATTCCATATCTGCCTCTCAGTCCTATGCTTGGCATATAACAGATGCTCAGTAAAATTTCTTGGAGCAGATTTAATGGAGGTAATAGTTGAAACTGTGGGAGAAAGTGAAATCTCCAAGAGAAAGAGAAATTTACTGTGATTTTCATGTATACTTTTATTTAAGAAGCCAGGTTAAACTCACAGGAAAACGTTAAAGTTGATTGATTTATGTTTTCTTTCTTAACAAGTATTCCTGATTGCATTCATGTCCTTTGTTCATTCCCTCTTAATTTACCAGTAGCATGTCTTCATCTGAAACAGAGTTATTGTTTGCTCATTTTTATTTAAATTCACTTAAATATTAAGTTAAACCATAAGAAATCATTTTTCATGGATCAAACATAGATATTGGCAATTTTTATGGTTCAACCCAAAGTATAAGGATTCAGAGCTAAGTAGCTTCGTTGCATCCGTTTACTGTATTTTTACACAGCTCACATAGTCTATGTTTCTTGGTATGAGTAACTTTTATAGTTGATGTAGATCATCTCAATGCACGTACTGCCTCGGGATGTAATGAAACTTCAACCCAGGTACTATGTAAGTAAAAGTTGGAAAGTCATGCATCAGAAAAGCCTCAGCATGGACTTTTGTATTCTGTAGAAAAGTGAACTCTATTACTGCCTCCATGTTCACTCCCAACTTTCAATTGCATGGCTCTATGAGAGTTAAAATAATGTAACATTATTAAAATGTTAATTTGTTCCTTTATGCCTATCCCACAATTGAATTTTCAAGTAGTTGATTACATTTCTCTCTGTGGATTCAGGAAACCGTTAGTCTCACATTATCTAATTTACTAAACATATTTTGGCCCTTACAACTTTTCCATTAGTCATTCCTAAACACATTTAGCACAAATGAATAAGACGATATTTGATGTTAATGAGCATTGCTTCCTCGAGGCAGAGCAACCCGGGACTGCAGGTACAGTGGGAAACCAAATGTTAGGATTGCAAAACCTTGGAACACTGAACCTATAGACCTCTGCTTGGGCAAATTCGATCTTATCAGAAAAGGTAACCTACTATTAATATGAACGTTGACGTTAAGATGAATTTCAGTGTTATTATGTATGTTGGCATTAAGATGAATTTCAGTGTTATTATGAATGTTTGTGTTAATATTTTATTTACAGCTGACTCCTTAATTCCTTCTAACTTTTAAACTTAAAACAATCTTTGAAACTAAATGAGCTGAAAATACCTTTTAAAAGAAGAAACACATTTAGATTCTGGTGCACAGCAAATTCCCTGTGAATAAAAGTTCCAAATTTGTGATTCTATTTGCATTTCCATAAACACAGAGTCTTTGTGCTTATTATGTGACAAATAACAGTGTTAGAAATGGGGTGTTTTAAGACTCTAATTATGCATATGTTCCCATTCTCATTGGTGCATGTATTGAAATGTAAAGCTATACAAAACTTGTACTTTGGGTTCAAGAGCTTTCTTTTTTTTAAGCTGATATTTTAATGAATTTTAACTAACATTGACTTCATTTAAAGGAATTAAAATATTAAGAAGTTTAAAAGGTGCTAAGGTGCCACTGCTTCTTGGGAAGCAGATTCTGAAATGCAGATGAGCGTGCAAAATGTGTGTTAAGAAGTGTCCTGGGGGTCAACACCCGGAAAGGGAGGGAAGAAGCCAAGAGTGGGGAAAGGGAGAAGTTGAGCTGTGACGCAAGCCCGACAAAGGTCTCAGTCAACATCTCAGTGAGCTCCCTGGCTGACCTGAGTCTTTTCAATTGGCCAAATCAGGCACAGGGGAGTATCCTCCAGATCTCACATTGATCAGAGAGATTGGATTGTAGACCCCCAAGTTCTCACACTCACATGAGAGTTCCAGGTCCCAGGCATGGTAAGGAAGGAGCAGAGAGTTCCAGAACAGAAAAGACCATGTGGTCTAGACCACAGATGAATTACGGGTGGTTGGTACGGACAAGGTCGTTCACACCTGAAGAAGAATCCCAGTAGCCCATCACATGACCAACACACACGGGTTTGAAGCTGACTGTGGTTATGTTCCTATATCTCTTGCTAAATAAACATAAATTCAAATTAATTAAAATTTAATAAAAGCAAAACTTTAGTTTCTACATTGCACTAACCACATCTCAAGTGCTTAGTAGCAACAGGCAGCTGGTAGCTATTGCGTTGGATAGCACAGAGCATTTCCACCAGAAATATTGAGATAGTAGGAAATACTGAAAAACAGAATTGCAGAACATTTTGCTGGACAACACTGCTCCACATGTATTACACAGGCACATCTCTCAGAGGTCTTGCTGCCTCCCTGGGATACTTCCAGGAGGAGGCCCTTCCCCGCATTCTCTCTCTCCTTCTCTAAATCTAAGGAGAGTCTCTTTTTAATCTCCATAAAACATTAAGAAATACCTTCCCAATGCTATTTTTTACATTTATAATTGACATCTGATTTGGTTAACTATAACTGGAATCAACAGCAACTGAAAAGTGTTTTCATTCCCTTAAGAGAAGGGCAGGATATCAGGAAATATTTAGATTCATCCCACTCATTCAGTTAAAGAAAAAGAAGAAAACCAGTTGTTCTCATATTTAAACCATATAGACATTCGTACCCTGCCACAGTAATATCCACAAATATAACATTGGTCAGCAAAAAATTAATGGAAAGCAATACAATTACATTAAGTCTATTTTAAAACCTAGAAAATACAACATTTTAGACTTAGCCTACTCCAAAATAAACCATGTTTGATAATACAAACCTGCTCCGTTGGGCAAACCTTTCTGTGAGTCGCCTTCTTTAATTATTCAGTAAACATTGTTTTGGTAGCTTTAGTTGCCAATTCTTCCATAGCATTCTTCTATGAGTTTTTGTAATGTGGACTGCATCGCTTTTGAAACATTTCTGAACAAACCCTTCTAGGCTTGGTATTTAAAGTTTTTAGTAGCATTCATTATTTTTTTCTTCTGGAGCTTCAGTAAAAGTCTTACCATCACATAAACCACTTGTGATTATTCTCTCCCAGTCTAGTGTTCAAAGCTGATATTGAAAGGGTGGAGCTGAAGATCTTTCCACATCACATATACACCCTCCCATGAGACCCATGGAAAGAGGAAGATATACTTCTTATGTTCATGGTCTCCAGTGAAAGGGAGCTGCATGACATCACACATACATACATGTGTTGCATTTTTACAAAATATAATTGAAAATTATACAACTGCACCATGTAAAAAAACTAGTCTGGCACCACTGTATGATGTTGACACAGGAGGACTGCCATCTAGGTGTGGGCATCCATCAGAGCCCAAACCTCCCCGAGTTTGATGCTGCAGTCTCAGACTGGGAATCATTTCTTCATTGGTTCATTTATAATTTATTTATTGAAGCATACAGATGATAAACAATGGGCTAGGCTTTGGGGGTTTACTGGAGCCTAGAACCAAGAATCTCTAATTAAATAAGAAACAAATTACCCATGTATTAATATGATTAAGTGACCAACACTTCAGTATAGTAAAGCTTAGATAGGAGAATGTGGCTTAGTGTTAAGGCGAAATTGGGGCTTCCAATGCCCTTCCCAAATATATACTGTAAATCAAGATACATGCCTGAGCCAGTAGATGGGAGGCAGATGATGACAGACCCTTGAAGTCCAAGCCTAGTCTTTTCCCTAATCATTTGCGTGAGCCTGGATCACAGCTGTGCAGCACACCAAGTCTCAGGCAGAACAGAGAAAGGCAGATAGCCCTCACCCTTGAGATCAATGACCCTGCCCATCAGAGAGACATGGCAGGTGAATGAGTCATTCCCCTGCCATAGAGAAGGGCCTGGTGAGGGTGGAGAGAGGAATGGACACCCACTCAAAGTCACTCTACTCCTTAAAAACAAAGGGCAGATGCCATATTGGTCAATGGACCCAGGCACATGAGAAGAGAGTTTTTAAACTTCTCTCCTCCTGCTAGCAATCCCTGTCTCATAGGAATGTTTAGGGATGGGGAAATTAAATAAAATACAGTGTTGATATTGGTAGGTGTGTGTCTAGCACACCATTGGAGTCTGACAAGTAGCAGCAGGTTCTCTTTTCCTTCCCCTCTCTGATATCTTAGGAGTTTCTTGAGAGGAGGTATTGGGTCTGAATAATTTTTGCAGTACATTTGTTGAATGGAATCATTTTACTTATTGAGACTTCAACATGCTTAGCACTGAGCTTATTTAGTTTAAAAATGTTAGAATTATAGGATTTTTTAGACCAAAAAAGGGGCCTTTCAGATCATAAACCAATTCCTTCATTTTACAGAGGAAGAAACCAGGGCCCAGTGAGCTGGGAGAATGAGGATTCAAGCTCCCATCTCAGAGTGCTTTCCACATTTCACTAGGAGCACCTCAAAGGCAGTGTTTCCATCACATCTGTATCCCCAACACCCCACAAAAGTATCTGGCATGTTGTTGTCTCTTAGATAATATTTGTTAAATACATTAATTCACCATATCTCCTGCTTGGCCTTTGACAGTTGTAGATAGCTTGTGGCTTTGCAAGACTATTATGATAGATACAATTCGTGATGTAACCTTCTGTACACTGCATGTAAGGGCTTCAAGATTGAGTCTTTCATGGAATATGTAGAAAAAAAATTAAAATGTTTTAGTATCTTTTAAAATACATATATGTATGTTTTTAAAGGTACATCAAGGAGTAATGAACCACGTGGTGTGTGTTTCATTTTTATTTTAGGTAGGAGAAGTAATCACAGGTGGTCAACGAGCATTCACATCTGTGAAAACTACCTCGGACAGGAGCAGAGAACACATAAATACAAGGTACCACCCTCCCAGTCTGTCCTTAGCTGTATGATATTGTTCTCTTCATTGTCATTTGTTGGTTGGAATGCAGCTTCCAAAATTATACAATTATTTAAAGTTCTGAGATGATTCATACCATGAATGTTAATGTTTGTTTCCCAAACCATAGACTCTTGCTTTGTAGGGCTCCTGATCCCTAAAATCAAATCTGTGTATATACAGGTCCCAATGTGTCGTCATGGTATAACATGACTGGTAATGTCAACACCAATGACGGCTAATGTTTACCAAGTGCTTGCTTCGTGTCAGGTGCTATTCTGTGTGGTTTACCCATATTCACACATTTAATCCTTGTAATTTTTATGCTCAATTTCCAGTTAGGGGAGCTGAGGGAGGGAGAAACTTAGAATGTACTGAAGGTCATGTAGCCGTGACATGCTGGGACAACCTCGCTGGTACCGTTGCTGTCACTGCCTCCCTTTTAAGATCTGTGTGTCACTCCACAGACGCCTCAACTCTCAACGGTACTAGGGCCCCTCCTGTCAATCTCCTGACTGTTGGTCATTTTCTGGCCTTTGCTCAAATTCTTTTCCCAACAGGACCCTCATCCTCTCAAGACAGTATTCATTCCCTTCTTGGTATCCTCTACTGTTAGACAGCCTCTCTCTGTCTCTCTTTGATTCCTAAGTGAAGGCCCAGGCTCTGCTTCCTGGAGACCGTCAAAACCAAGCCAATCTCCCTTAAGCAATGACATCCCATAAAGTAATTTGTACAAAGCTCTCCCCTTTCTCAGTTCTTCTCTAGAATGAGATCCCAGTTCTTCCAACTGTCCTTCTGCTTCTTATGATTTTCAGACTCTTATCATCCAGATGGTAAAATCTATTTTGAAGTAAGGCAAACTATCTTTGTGATACAAATGTATATGCTAGAATTACCATCATAAAAATACCTGAACAAGAGCTATATTTATGTGTTGTATAATAAAGCAGTCAGGCACTGGTATGTTCAAAGACAACTGCTGAACTTTTGTAGAGATTTTTAAACATGGGGTTTGTTTGAACAACAGGTATGCAATTGAATTCCTACTGAAAAACGGGTTGCTGTTTTTAACCTTGGAAATCCACTCTATTTCCCAGCTTAGTGATTTCCATTGCACATACAAGATTCACGGGTATTATGTCTATTATGAATATTCACAGTCATAATTAACCCCCAGCAGCATCAACACATGGAAAGAGTCTGAATCTAATTTGTGAGGAATCAGCAATGGAAAGTCAAATCATTGCAAACAGTTCAGAGCTGGTTTTCAGACCCCAGGAAAACTATCATTACTGTGATTACACTTGAGGATTCAAGATGTCTTAGCACGATTCTTCATAGCAGTCCCTCCTGTGGTATTTTTGCGAAGCCTTTCTTTTTCATTTTGATGACTGATAAATGATCACACCACAATCACATATAAAATGCCTGTGGGAAGGTAGTTGTGTGGTGCTCCTTCATCACTGGCAAACTCTATTGTGCGCGTTATCCCAGCCTCAGGCCGGGCAACCGCATTAACCAAGCAGCTGCCCGTTCAAGCTGCTCACGGGAACTGAGATCAGGCAGGATTGTTGGTTTTAGGCAAAGGACTATGGATGCAGCGGTCCACCGGGAGGGCAACAAGAGGCCCCTTGACCCTCTCTTGGCAGAGTGGTTTGTTTCTCATGCTGGGGAGAAAGTGAATGGAGGGGGAAGAGAAACTGGGGTAGGGTTTTATTCATCAGGGCTGGAGGGTAACACTCAGTGACCTCTTGTGCCCTTAACACTGTAAAATGAAAGAAGATGCACAAATTCCTCCAAATGAAGGGATTTATTGAGTGCTGACTCTGCTACATAATGTTATGTGTTGTCTGTCTTTCATCTTCAAGAATAAAACTGCAGATAAATACTATTATTTATAATTTACTGAGATTGAGAGATGGCATTTGCCCAAGATGTTAAAGCCGGTAACATCTGAACCAAGATTATACAACCTCAGACTTGCCTTCTTCTTCTTCTTCTTTATTTATTTACTTATTTTATTTATTTATTTATTTATTTATTTTTGAGGCAGAGTCTCGCTCTTATCAAGTGCAGTAGCAGGAGGCTGGAGTACAGTGGCAGGATCTCGGCTCACTACAACCTCTGTCTCCCAGATTCAAGCGATTCTCCTGCCTCAGCCTCCCAAGTAGCTAGGACTACTGGTGCCTGCCACCATGCCTGGTTAATTTTTATATTTTTAGTAGAGATGAGGTTTCGTAATGTTGGCCAGGCTGGTTTCAAACTCCTAACCTCCTGTGATCCGCCTGCCTTGGCCTCCCAAAGTGCTGGGATTACAGATGTGTGCCACCGCACCTGGCCAGGCTTGCCTTCTTAATCTCTTCCTGGTGTCATTTGATGAACAGAAGATTTTGATTTTAAAATAATTGAAGTTATTAAACTTTTTTATGGTTAATTATTTTATGTTTGTTCTGTTGTAGAAATTCTATCCTGCCCTGAGGTCATAAAGGTAGTCCTTTATGTTGTGAGGCTTTATACTTTTGCCTTTCACATTTAGGTATAATTTGAGGAAACATCTAATCCATCAGGAATTAAGTTTGTTTAAAGTATGACAATTTAACATGTTTAAAGTGTGAGAATTTAATTTTTCCCAGTGTGGACACCCTACTGTCACTGTGTCTCTTATTAAAATGGTTATTCTGTCCACATTAGTTACCAAGGCCACCTCTGTCATAGACCAGGTGTCCACATCTGTATGGGTTTGCCTCTGGTCTCTATTCTGCTCTACTTCCTTAATTTCCATAGTCTTATAATGAGTTTTATAACTGGCAGGAAGTATCCTCTCACCTTGTTCTTCTTGAAGAGTGAGTTGGCTAATTTTATCCCTTTGCACTTACATATATATTTCAGAATCAACTAAGGAAGTTTTACTCACACACAAACACACACACACAGGTATGTATTGGGATTTTCTTTGGAATTGTATTGACCACATAGATCAATTTAGGGAGAACAGTTCTTATAGTATAATATCTCTCTGTCCTTTCTTCAATCTTATTTGGTATCTCTTTATAACTTTTCCATAAGCATACCAATGTTTTATTAATTTTTAGGTGTATGATATTTTGATGCTATCACAAATGTATTATTTATTTTATTTTTTTCTCTGCTGCTGGTATATAGATTGCAATTTACTTTTTCATTGTGGTAAAATACACATTACCTCAAATTTACCATTGTAATCATTTAAAAGTGTACAATTCAGTGGCATTTAATATATTCACAATGTTGTGCAACCATCGCCACTAAGTAGTCTACTTTTGTGTTTGATTTTGTAGCCAGCAACTTTACTAATCTCTCTCATTATTTTATTAACGTATCTGTGGGTTCTTTTAGATTTTCTATATGCCTGCAAAGAATGGCAGCTTGCTGGCTTGCTTGCTTTCCGATTGATCCTTCTCTCTTTTATTTCCTCTTCATACCTTACTGCACAGGGAAAGGCTCCGGGATAGTGGTGAGTAGTGGAGTGAGGGCAGCATCTTTGTTGTTCTGCTGAGTCCAGAGGGAAGCTTTCCATCTTTTACTAGGAAGTCTGAGACATGTTATTTAAACATAGTAATTGTAGTGGTTTTGTAGTTCATGTTTTCATATTCCAATATCTGAAGTTTTTATATTTCTATTTCTGTTCTTGTTAATTCTACTGGTTCTTGTGGAGTTTTTTTTTTTTTTTTCCCCTTGAGTAGTCGTCTTTTTTTTGTTGTTCATTTATTTGTTTTTTTGAGACAGAGTTTCTCCTTTGTTGCCCAGGCTGGAATGCGATGGCATGATCTTGGCTCACTGCAATCTCCGCCTCCAGGTTCAAGCGATTATTGTGCCTCAGCCTCCTGAATACCTGGGACCCACAGGCACGTGCCACCATGCCCAGCTAATTTTTTGGTATTTTTAGTAGAGACAGGTTTTTGCCATGTTGGCCAGGCTGGTCTCAAACTCCTGACCTCAAGTGATCCTCCCACCTCAGACTCCCAAAGTGCTGGGATTACAGGCATGAGCCACTATGCCTGGCCTAGTTGTTTATTTTTTACTGTGAGCTACTGCATATAGAACAGTTCTCTGAGTGACCTTGGACCAACCCTTTCCCCCTACTTTCTTAGTTGTAGTTCACAAGAATAACTGTGGAATGTGCTGGGAATACAACATCTTGAGATAAGAGGGAGCTGGCTGAAATAGCCTCAGTTCTGTTTCAGTCGCCTTCCCCACCCCGGAAACATATGTCCTTCAAAGCTTCATCCCAGTGATCATGTGGTCCAGGGGTATACAATCCAGGACGGGCTGCTTCCTGGGGTCCCTGTGCTGTGGTACAAGTGGGGCATGTGCAGAAGAGATGCCGTCTGCTTCCCAGGCAGCTTTCCTGAGCTTTGGGGTGCAGCCCCCAATGCACCTATGGTTTCTGTTGTTCTCTGCTGCCTGTCTATAAGGAATAAATCTGCTTCATGCAGCCTGTTGTATATGGGGGTGTTCTGTTTTACTGGACTCCGGCAAGTTGGTAACCAGTGCACAGGCAACTTGCTTCACACTCCACTGCCTAGGAAAATAGTCTGGTGCTTCCTTAGAGGCCTGGGAGGTACTTGGCCAGGGAACATTGGCATGTGCTGCAGAGAAAAACACTGCCAATTTGGAACCACTTTCATCTAAATTCAAGATTGAGGATTTTTAACCAAAAACTGCTATAAACTTTCTAGCTTGTGGTGACAACTCAGTTTTCCTCGGCCCCACTGAAGCAGCTTTCCTCAAAGTGCCTTGCGGAGGTGAGCAGTGGGCATTTACTTCTCGTTCACTCTTAAAACAAGAGAAGCTCTTTGGCACTGCACCCTTACTATGGAGAGGGCGTCCCGTTAGACTGCCCACCTGGCATGTTCAGGGCCTTGGCCTCTGTCTTCAGACTCCGTAAGGTCAGATTGACCAAAGCACAACTTCAAGGGCTCCCCAACTGCTCTCAGGGCAAGGTGACTTCAGGCCTCTGCTCCTCCTTCTGAGTTCCCACTTCCCTTGATTTCTGACCTTGTAGTTCCTTGTGATCTTATCAAGTCTTTCATGATCTCAAGAAAGTTTTCAGTGGGAGGTGGGAGTCTTTGGTCCAAACATGCTAGCTTACTAGGACACCAGAAAAAAGTTCTTTCTTTATGTTTTTTTGATAAAAGGAATGAATCTCTGATGTGTTTTGCACTTAGTGATTGATTTTAGGCATTTTCTTTTTTCTTGCTTACTTCCATGATGATAAATCTGTTGATTTTGTCTTCCAGCTAGTCTTACTGGATTCTAGAGGTGATGTTTCTGAAGGTCAGGTGGTGGGTAAGACCAGTGATGGGCATCTGTCCTCTGACATTAAGGCGGGGAAAACAAAAGAGAAAAGGCCCCTCTTCTCTTTATTTTGGAGATTACTATGATCCTCAAGTGCCCCAGGCTTAGCTGCTCACTGTTTCTGACTCCAGAGATCCATGAGTAATTGAAATCCTCTATTGTGATTGAGTTCACAGCACTTTGGGAGGCCAAGGCAGTCGGATCACCTGAGGTCAGAAGTTCAAGACCAGCCTGCCCAACTTTCGGCACAACCCCATTTCTCCTAAAAATGCAAAAATTAGCCAGACATGGTGGTGTGCACCTGTAGCCCCAGCTACTTGGGAGTCTGAAGTGGGAGGATCACTTGAACACAGGAGGTGGAGGTTGCCATGAGCCAAGATTGCACTACTGCACTCCAGCCTGGGCAACAGAGCAGGACTCCATCTGAAAAAAAAATTTTAAACTACCGTGTCAATATCAGTGGCTATTGTTATTAACATCACTATTAATTATTTGTACAACTGAATAACTCTACTAAATGATAACTACAATTATAAAAACTTAGTCATAACTGGTCTAATTTACCTATGTAAAGATTCACATTAGGTTATGAGATTCCTGGTTCCCAGGGAGAAGTTGGCATTCTTTTCCCTCTGTTTCTATATGTACTGATAGATGACATTTGGACCTGACTTGTATCAGGATATATTTGTCTACTAGTAATAGAATACCTAAAATGGACTTTAAAATGTAGGATGTTTTATTGCCTCAAAGAACAATTATTCTGGAAGAAGGTGCTTTTGTAGGTGGTTCGCCAGCTTAGCAGTTAAGACCCCAGGTCAGCATCTTTGTATTCTATTGGCCTTTCCTTGAGTGTCACAGATGAACTCTGGAGTTTCAAATAGCAAATCCTCATACTAGCACCCTCCGTGAGAAGGAAGGCTTGGTAGGCAAAATGGTAGCCTCCAAGATGGTGGTTTCAGTGGGGGCATCATGGCTGGAAGGGCAAGTAGGAGGTCCTAGAATGCTGATATTGTTCTGCTTCTTAATCCACGGTGCCTTCAATTAATGAAAGTTTCACTCTTATGATTTGGTCACTTTTCTATACATGTATTGCACTCAATAAAAAGGCTTAAAAAGTATTAAAATCACCACATAAGAAATGAAGTATCTGTGCTTGCCCCAATCCTGAGCCTGACCCTCAGCTTCAGCCTCTAATGGACCCCTGCCCCTCTCCCTTCTCCCACATCTGCATCAGTGAGGAGGGGAAGGGATGGGGGCACTCAGTGATGGTGTGAGCATCAGATAAGACTGTGAACATACAGGTTGAGTATCCCTTATCCAAAATGCTTAGGACCAGGCTTGCTTTTATTTTGGATTTTTTCAGATTGTGGAATATTTGCATGATACCAGTTCAACATTCCTAACTGGAAAATCTGAAGTGCTCCATTGAGCATTTCCTTTGAGCATTATGTCAGTGCTCAAAAAAGTTTAGATTTGGGGGCATTCTGGATTTCGGAACTTCAGGTTAGGGATACCCAACTTATATTGAGAGATGATTAAAAACAGCAACACATCCCTTTCAATTCACCAAAACAACTGGGTCAATTTGGTCAGTCAAATTGTCTCACTTGGGCACACATCATATAGCTTCTTTAAGTACAATAATGACTATATAACATCTCTTTTTCCTAATGACAATAGTATTATTTTATCTTCTTAGTAAGGTTATTGAGGATAGGAAGACAGCTTTTCATTTTCAGTCTCCAGGACACACACAAACCTGGGTGCATAGTAGGTACTCAGTAAACACTTATTGAATGAACGGGTACATGAATTGTGAGAAGCCAATGAAAGAGAAGGTAAATTATCTTGTTGTGACAAATAGCAATTAAAGAAAAATTGGAAATTTAGCAGGACAGTAACAAGAAGTAGTGTCAGTGTTCTGTTTTCTAACTATATTTACATGACACTAAATATAATAAATAGGTTGTTAAACATCATTCCCTTACTTGAAAAATCCGTCTCTAACTTTCCTAAAAATAAGCACACTCCTTACTGCTTGAGTATCTAAAAGTGAAAAGAAAAATGTGATGGGCGAGGTGCCCCAGTTCCCAAGAGTTGTGGCACCAGCACTTGCCGCAGAGCTGAAGACTTTCAGCGTCTTACCTTAAACACTTCTCCAGGCAGCCTCCTCAACAGATTACCTTACCCAGCCATCCAAGCTTCCCTCACTCACCCAGGCCCTACCCTGACTGGACTGGGCCAGAGACTCCCACTCTTTCCCCCATCCCCACCTTGGGTACCTCACTCTCTGCAGATATCAGGCTAAGAGTAAGCAGAACAAATATTTTCTTACCTGTTGTCAGTGTTACCTCTCCGGAATGTTCTTCCTCCTCAAAATCTTGGAAAATACCACCCCCACCCTGCCCCCAGTGCCAGGTGCCAGTTCCCTTACTCTATGATTCCTACCGTAATTCCTTCCAGGCCTTGGTGATGTTGTCTCCTTGTGCTTTAACCTGACTTGTTTATCCTGCTTGCAGAGCCCTTGCCACCCTGGTGCAAAATAGCCAAGTATATGTGTGTCCTCCTCCTTTGATTATGGGCACACACCATGTCTTACTCATCTTTAAATTCCTGGCACTGATTACAGCACTGCACACCTAAAAGATGTGTGCTGAAAAGCATAGTGAATTGCATTACCAACTCTTACCCATATCCTAGTACATACTGACTGATGCCACCCTTTTCCTACATGGCACTGACACTTATGGAATGCCTGCTGCTGTGTTTCTGGCACTTCTCTGTGTCCTTTACATGGATGAACTCATTTGATCTTGACAGCGGCCTTATGTTCATTGTCATCATCCCTATTTTAAAGATGAGGTCTTTGAGGCACAAAGTGGCTGAGTAACTCACAAGGGCCAACAGCTTAGCAGGTAGAAGCCAGGATCTTGCAAGCTACCCTAGACGCTCTACTGCCTCTTGACTTGCAGTAACGAACTTTGTTTCTTGATTACCAAGAAATAAATGAGACGAAAGAGGGCCTAGCAGGTTGTGGGTTTACTGTGTCGTAACACAATTGGTTTCAATATTCATGCTGACCTGGAGAACTGTTTGTTTTGATGGATATAAGCTTATGTGCCAAATGTCAAGAATAGAAAGCCCCTCTTTATGCTGTGTGTTTGGTGCCTCATTTTCTGTGAGGAACAGTATGGTGATGTGAATACCAGAGATTTGGATTCAGTTCCCAGCTAGTTCTGCCTGTGTTTATCTGTGGGACCTTGGCTGACTATTCCTCTTGTCCTCCCACTGGGTCTGAGGATTTGATGACACAAGTAAAGGCCTTAGCATGGGGCTCAACAAAAGACAGTGTGTCGAGGGTCCCCAGGATGACCCCAGGTTCAGAGATTAATTAGAGGAACTCACAGGACTCAGCATATAATTACGCTCATGGCTAAGATTTATTGCAGCAAAAGAATAGGAGGCAAAATCAGCAAAAGCCTAAGTCCAGAAAAAGCCAGGTGCAAGCTTCTAAGGGTCCTTTCCCTGTGGAGTCACACAAGACATGCTTAATTCCTCCTGCAATGGGTTGCAACAACACATGTGAAATGTTGTCCATCAGGGAAGTTCATTAGAGACTGAATGCTCAGGGTTTTGTTGGGTGCCGGTGGTAGGCACCCTCTGCCTAGCAGGTGCCAATGTTATGCAGTCCCAGAAGGAAAGCATAAACCAAATTGACTGCACACATTGCACATTGCAAGGCATAGTGAGCTACCCTTATTGTTTAGGGAAAGTTTCACGTGGCTGTAGGGAACAGCTTACCAGCCAATGCCCAACCTTGCAGGCCTACCTTCTAAAGATAGTCATCTCTGGTCTGCCATGTTTACTGTTTTCTGCACAGTCAGCCACCAACCTTATGATGACTGACTATGCAGAAAAGAATAAGCAGCATCATAGCTGACACCACAAAACTCTATTCTTTTAAAGGCAGGTGGTTCAGTGAATACTGTGGCACCAAGGCATCTGAGAGGAAGGTATGTTCAGGACATGACCACAGCACCATTCATTTCTCTGGAGCATTAATTCTGTCTTTACTGCTCACCCACATTCCTTCACATCTTTCAGAGCATCTTTGAATTCCCACCTCTGTTACCCCTTCAGAGGCTACACAAGCCCCTTTCCATTTTTTCTCCTTCCTGTGGCATATGGAGTTTATGGTATGCTGTTTGGACTTCTGAATATACTATTTCATATTCTTTGTATATTTTGTATTTTTTCTTCAGCAGGTCCTTGTGTATTACTCAAAATAGTGTGAAGGATCAAAAATTCAAATGCCTTCAAGGGCTAGGCAGATTACAGAAATGAAGGGAGATGGTTGCAAAGACAATAGAGAGCTGACACTTTCAAAAGAAAATGGAATCTTCCTGCCCTGACAAAGGGTGTTCACTGGATGAGCTTAGTCTGAAGGCATCAGTTTAGAGCTCCTGGATTCAACTGACTGTGATTTTCTTTAGGTCAGAGATAATTTCTTATATAATTTCATTATTTCTCCAATAGAAAAAAAATTTTTTTTTCACCTATTCAACAACATTTATTCAATACAGCCATCTGCCTAGGATAAAAGATGAAAAAGACAAAATCTTTGCATCAAAGATACAAGTATTGTGTGAAAACAGACACATAATGAAACAGGTATATGACAGTGTCATAAGTTCTATGTTCAAGCCACATTGTGCTATAAGATATTACCAGGAACCAGGTCTGTTTGCACAGACCATGGTTTCCCTGGTGCCTATACAGCACCTGGAATATCATAGATATTTAACATGTATCTGTTCAATGAACATTTGAATGAATGGTGCAGTGACTCCAAAACAATTTGACTGATTATCAATATAATTTGGGGGAATGTTATAAAAATACAGGCCACCGGGCCCAACTCCAGTCTTATTGAATCAAAATTGCAGGGAATGCAGTCCAGAGACCTGATTACCTACAGTTTTCTATCTGACCATGATATTGGGAACATTGGCCAACCGAGGTGCCCCCTTCTTCTGTTTCATGCTCGCTATTGCCGAGAGAACTGAGTGAGTGCAGAAGGCACAGGCTCTTGTGGGAGGAGAGGTTGCTGGGGCTGCACTTTGCTATGCCCCTGAACTTGTCGTGTAGATGCCCCTGCCAAACCCCTACAAGTTAGATTGTCTGAAGCAGGAGGGTTCAGAGCCTGATGAGCTGCATTAAGGAATAAGACCTCCCTGGAAGGATTCAGTTATTAATCTTGGCTGTAGGGCTTTGCTTCCTGTATCATTTCAGTTATCAAATACAAATTCTTAGGGAGGTAAAGTTTCACAGGTGACATCTCCTCCAATTGCCTGTGCACTAGCAGAAGCCCAGTGACTTTTTTTTTTTTTTTTTTTAAGTACTTTTCTTCTCCACAGGTCAGAATCTACAAGGCTCTAAGCTTCTTGACGCTAGGGACATTCTCTCTCTCTCTCTCTCTCTCTCTCTCTCTCTCTCTCTATTTCTAAGCTCCAGGGACATTACTTGCCAATGTTTGCTGAATAAATGGATGGGTGAGTTGAATCTATTTGAAATTTTAAAGGATGTAGTATCCGTTTCTGTTTGTCTTTTTTTTGTTATTGTAGAAGCAAGCACATGGAGAAACTAGAAGTAGATCCTAGCAAGCACTCATTCCCTGATGTGACTAACATAGTTCAAGAGAAAAAACACACACCCAGAAGACGACCTGAACCCAAAATTATACCAAGCGAGGAAGACCCAACCTTTGAAGACAACCCTGAAGTGCCTCCGCTGATTTGAAATATCTGGCTGCATTGCCACTGGCTGAGACCCACCAGGTCCAGTTTTGGTTGGTGTAGAGACCACATGCATATTATTCCTGGGATTAACACAGAGTTATTTGTCAATATCGCTACTCCAGTGTTTTAACTTACTTTGCATAGTAATATCCTTAAGCTAGCTTAAAATTAAAATGTATGTCTTAAATGCTATAACTCATCATTTGCCTATAATAAAGGGTTGGTATTGAAAATGTTTAGTAAGATCATAGAACTATTGCATAAAACATTGATTATAAATCCCAAAATTGTCTACTTATACAAAGTATTAATTCATAGATAAAAGGACTGAGTATTAAATTGGTACTTCAGCAAATTGGTCAAGCTTAGAAGTTAAACCTATAATTTCAGACCCAACTGGAATACTTTAATATGATTTTAAACAGCATTTCCATTTTCCTTCTCATGATGTGTCTGCTTTCTCTGGTGGCATGGTATAATGGCAAGAATACGAGTTTTTAAGCCAGACACCCTGTGTTTGGATTTCAGCTCAATCACTTTGTAAAGACCTTCAGCAAGTCCTTTAATTCTCTGAGCTTTAGTGGCTTCATGTATAATCTGGGAATAATAACACTTGCCTCACAGGTTTGTCTCAAGATAAATGGCAGAAAGCACTTAGTACAGTGTCAGCCATTCATTGAGAGCCTCCTCTCTCTCCTTCTTCCATTTCTCCTCTCTCTCCTCCTCCCCTTCTCCTCTCTCTCCTCCTCCCTGCTCCTTCTTCCCCTCCCTCCCCAATTACTTTTCTCCCCTTATTCTCTTTCTTCACTTTTTTACTCCCCATCCCACTCTTCCTCCACTATTTCCTTCTTTACTTTTTAAATATCTTACCTCTTCTTTATCTAGAACATTATGAATTCAATATTTCACATACATTGTAGGACAAATTACTGTTACTCTGATCATGATATAGCAGCATTTGAATCAGTTTCCCCAAATATTCATTCAACAAATACTTATTAAGCAACTATTCAGTGCTAGCCCCCTCTCTGTTCATCAGGGATTTAGTAGTAACAAAGCAGACAAATACATACACACAGACTATGTCAGGTGGTGTTCAGAGCTGTGAAGGAGAGTCAGAGTGAGGGGATCAAGGGTGATGGGTGCTTTTTCAGACAGGGCCATTCTCTATTAAACAGACTTCCAATGGAAGACTCTGCTAATGTTTAGCAGATAACAAAATGCATCAGTTAGAAAAAATGTGATGAGAATGAGGGACTGGTTGTAGGAATGCAATTGGACACAACTGTGGGAAGAGCTGTGTAGTGAAGCTCTGGAAGGGAGAGGTAGAGAATTGGAAGAAGCAGCATTGGCGCAGGTAGACAATTCAGAACTTGCACAGAATCTGAGAAGCTGAAGTAGGACTGTGACTGGGAGCTTGTGGAGAGGTCTATGGAAATGATCATGCTGCTGGAATTGTTGCCTCTATTTATCTGCTACCCCTCTGGTCCATGGCCAAGATCCTGGTGGGTGGGCTTGAAGCCAGCCTTCGTCAGCAGGCCTGCAGTAAGAAAGATGGGATGGACGCACAGCGGTGGAGATCGAGGGTCAGCTGCAGCAGACTGACCCTCTGCATCTCTCCGTCACTGCAACTGATGGAGATGATTGAGTGTAACACCTTTCTTCATGGTCAACTCTACCCAGGGACCACATAGGGAAGGAAATTCTGGAAAATGGTTCCCAGCCTTAGCCAACTTGACATATTATAATCCACCAGAACTCAAACTCTACCAACTTGGAAATCATGTACATTTGTCAGGACTGTATTTAACTTCTACATAAAGAGAAAGCAAAATTATACTTTTGACCAAACTAATACAATTATCCATTAAACAAACAAAACTGTGCTATCTGTTATGGACTGAATAATTGTGTACTCACAAAATCCATATGTGGAAGCCCTAACCCCCAGTGTGATGGTATTTGGAGGTGGGCCTTTGGGAGATAATTGGATTAAATAGTATCAGGAGGGTTGGTTCCTCATGATGGGATCTGTGTTCTAAAGAGGAAGAGACACTGGAGACTGCGCTCTCTCAGTCATCTGAGGACATAGTACTAAGTCAGGAGGAGATCTCGGACTTCTGGCCTCCAGAATTGGGAGAAATAAATTTCTGTTGTTTTAAGTACCCAGTCTCTGGTACTTTTTCGTGGCAGCCCAAGCAGATGAGGACATTATCCCTCTCCCAAAAAAGATATACAGAGTCCTACATGTGACCTTATTCATCCATGACTGATGGTTATTTCTCTTCTAGAGGAGTCACGCTCTCATTTTTATATCCTATGAATTAACTATTGAGATATAAAGTTAGCCACTATTAACACCTCTTATTTTAGAATGGAAAAAAAAGAAACAAAGTGAAGGGATTTACGTCTATAGATAAATTCCTATGTGGATGGAAATATGTGGTCCACGGTGTTGTTTTGGGTCCCCAGGAATTACCATTGTTTCAGAGTCAATGTCCAGTAATCCCTGAAATGTCTGGGTGTTTCTTTCCTCTCAGTGCACAGTCACCCTCGTAAATGCGGGTCCCTTTGCAGAAAGCTAGAAGGAAGATTTATAGAATAAAATTTTGGCAGTATAGCAGGGTTCTTCCCCAAGGAGATCCAGCTGTCAGGTAGTAAACCAGGAGGATATCTGCGGGAAAAGTGTTCCAAAACCTAGCCAGATTTTTATATATGGATATGTGTGTTTACACACATACATATTCGTATCAAAGCAAGGAAGAAATACCATCACTACTATAGATCTTGTGTTTGAAGCTGATCAGTGGCTGCAGCTGGTAACATATTTATACCCTTCTTCTTCCACTACTTATTTCATGTTACCTTTCCTTCAGCAAGCCACTCCACGGGGTAGTTCCTGACGTCATGGGGCAACTCAGTCTTCATTCCTGCACATTCCTAGCTACTGACAGTCCTATCTGTATTGGGCTGTTTAGTTTTCCATTTACTGTTACCACAAAACTGGAGGTACTAAAAAGATGCCCCCAAAATTATCTGCATTTCAGTTAAATCCCTCCGTCTTCTTTCCAACTGCCCGTGAGCAGTAGCTATTCATTTTCTTGTGACGGTGAAATCACCCAGCCAGTACACTGACTTCCTTCTTTGCCTGTTAGTTCACAGCACAAAGACCTCAACATGGCCAGATTTGTCTCCACTTGCAATCAGAAGGCAGCATTGTTGTGTTTTCTGATGAAAGCACTCTTTCCTTTGGAACCAATCTCTCTAAACCAGCAGAGCCCCAGGTTCCAGAGGCAGGAAGTAAAATGTTGTCAAGTTAATTAGTAGGGGCAGTAGTAAGCAGGCCATACTCATTCCCATCCCTTGGTCCCAGATCTGTGCATCTTGGCTGTGAGAGAAACAGCACCATATATTGAATGGGGATTCAGATTCTATGTTATATCCCAAGGAACATTACCTCATCCACAAAAAGCATTATATCACATGCTGGCACTTTAATTAAACCTTCAAAAGGCCACTTCATTGTTCTATCAGGCCAGCTGCTCTGGGTAAGTTCATTGAATTCTATAGCATCATTCTATTGGCATGCTTCATTTGCTGGAAATTGAGTCGCTGGTTAGAAGTGACGCTCCATGAAATACTATGACAGTGAATATGGCATTTGTTAGGTAAGTCCACAGATGGTGGTTTTGGCAGAAGCGTCGTAGGGAAGGAAGAAAGATTTATGTTCAGAATAAGTGCATTTTCCAGTGAAAATAAGGGTCTTTCTCTTCCATAATAGAATTGTTCTTGTATAATCAACTTGCCACCAGGTGGCTGGCCGGTCCTATAGGGCCTTTAAGTGGCTATATGTGGGACTAAGTGTTGGCTTCTACTTTTGTCATATTTGTCACTGTGAAAGTCCAAAAACATCTGCAAATTACTGGACATTCTTTCCATCAAGAGGTGGAGTCTCTGCCCTCTTACCTTGAATCTGGGCTAAACTTGTGACTTGCTTCTAACCTATAGAAATAATGTCATAAGGCTTTCATGGCCATACCACTAGATGGCTGTCATAGCCACACCAATTCTGGTTCGTTCTCTTGGGACACTTGCTCTGGGTGAATCCAGCCACCATGGGAGAAGTTCAACGACTCTGGGACTGCCATGCTGGAAATGCCAAACATGGGCGTTCCAATCACAGCCTCAGCGGTGTTCCTGGCTACCGCATCAACTTCCAAACAGACAAGTCTGCCATCTTTTATGTCCAGTCCAGTCAAGCCTTTAGATTACTGCAGTTCTAGTCAACATCTGGCTGCAACAGCAGGAGAGACCCCAAGTGAAAACTGTCCCGCTGAGCTTTCCCAAAATTGAACCCACAAAATTGTGGGCAAAATACAATGGTTTTAATCTACTAAATTTGGTAGGTAACTTTTCATTTGGTAGCAGTAGCAATCAGAACGTATTTGGCACCTGGAGATGGGGCTTTACCAAAACAAAAACCTAAGACATATGGTTATTGCTGGGGGCCAGGGAGCAGTCAAGCTGGAATGACCCTGAGGTGGCTGATGCATTTGGATGCTCCAGGAAACAGACACCAAGAAGAAGTTAGAACTGCAAGAGATTTACTGGCGGGTAATGCCTAAGGAAGAAGGAGAAAAGGGGGAGCAGAAGTACAAATGGAAAGCCTTAAGACTTTCAAGCTTAGATGTGACTTTGACACCTGTAAAATGAGGCAGAAGGAAGAGGAAGGAGGATTGGCTAGAAGGACCCTCTAACTGCAGCTCTGAGAAAATCTCAGCCAATGGGGAGCTCCAGCACAAAGACTGTCACAGAAGACGGGCATGTTGGGCAGAAATGGCCAAGCCTGGATGCCCTGCCATGTTGAGTTATTGACTGGAAGCTGCCTTGAAGAGTGTGGGGGCCTCCGCCCGAATGCTGCAGTGGACCTGGCAGGCACTTGCCCCTGAGGTTGTCGGCTCTTTGTGCTACTTGTGGCAGGTTCTGTCTGGAAGAGGTCTGAGCAGTGCATCTCTGTGGCTACACAAGACTATTAAGGAAACTTGACAGGCCCCAGGAGGCTGTCAGTGAGGATGTACAGGAAACTAAGGAACATGCTCTTCCCTGATGGAGGAAAGGAGGTCCTCATTATGTAGTAGTAGAAAATTTAGGAACTGTTGCCTATGGTAACATGAAAAAAATTTTTAATGCACCTACTGACTTGATGCATTTAATGAAAGAGATTTCCAAATTGAATGCCGAAAGTGTCCGCTAGGGTCTTGCAGCTACAAATCACATGATACAAACAGTGATAAGCTAAAGAGGACGTGTAAAGGAGCTAACCTGGCTAGGTTCAAAACTAAAACTTTCTCATCGCAGTCTCTTTCAGCAGAGTGAAACTGGCCTCACCGTAACTGTGGACCACTGTGTTGTTTGGTGTCCCCTTGGGTCGTGTTTCCCGAAGTTGGGGGTACACAGGCTGGTATGTGACTCATGCCTGAGAAGCTTCTAAATGACAGTGGGCCAGGGTCTGATCCTGCGGGCAGAATCAGTCCAGACAGCGAGAGAAGGGCTGTACTGAGGCAACGGGAGAATGTGGCCCTCTCCTAAAGCTGGCTGAGGTTCCCTGAGCAAAGGACGGCCTGGGTTCATGTAGGGCACCGTTCATGTGCACTACCTGGAGGGGTGAGGAGACTGAAAGAAGAGGTGGGATGTGCTGCAGGACACTAGGGACTGAAGATGGAATCTCAAAGGATTGGAAAGAACCAAGGATGTAGGAGAGAGGGACAAACAGAGAACCTCTGAAGGAGCTAGGAAAGGTCTCAAGAGGGAGAAAAACTGCCTCCAATTCTCCCCCAACCCTGCAGAGCAGGAAGCCTGACCAAGCCCCTAAGAGCAGTCAAGGTCCTATGTTTCCTAGCCTTTGACTTGAATGAATAAGGGAGGGGGTGGTCACCAGGACCCAGAGAGACAGCTGAGTCCAGTAGGCAACTGACAGGAGCTGAGACCCTCTTCCAGGGGCAGCCAGCCCAGTGCCACCCGCAGGGAGACAGCTGGGAGAATAGACATCTTAACCTGACTCCCTCCTTCCCTCCTATCTCTTGCTAAAGCTTCCCAGTGACCAAAACCCACTGGAAGCCAGAGGCAAGGGAGCCTGTTGGTGGGGTCCTTCAAGGTCATCTTCCTGGGCACACAGCACGGTGAAGGGTGGGGGAAGAGTCAGCATTCTCCCTTTTATCTTCCTTCCTCCCCCGCTCCACCTCTCCCACACTGCAGGAGGGGGCTAGATATCCAGAGTCCAGTAGACCATGACATGAGCAGGATGAGAGAAGGGAGAGGAAGAACTACATTGCCGCCACCTTTTCTGTTGCATTTCTAACCTCAGCATCCTGAGAAGGGGACTGAGGAGGGAGAGGAGACAGAGGATGCAATGCCAGGGTTTTGACCATTTTAGGGACAATCTCATCTCTGAATATAGATGAAGAATATGAGTCCAATGGTTGAAGGGCCAAGAAGAAATGCCACAGGATCTGCCTAAGTCTTCATCCAGGGGCAGGAAAGGGCCACCCCCACTGAAGAAAGGTGAAGGCATAGTGAGAGATAAATCTGTTGTGTTTGGATCACACTGACAAGGTTAACATTCATGCTTAAAAGTTCGTGGATAGTAAGCAGTGATTCCAGAACCTGGCACTCCGGCTGCTCCTTCCAAAGTCCCCCGTGCCACCCTCTTATGCTCTGCCTCTGCTCCTTTTTTACCTCTGGGGACCTGGTTTGTTTATGGCTCCCACATGAGCACCGCCAGCAGCAGGAGAGGCCTTCAGTTCTCCTCCCAGTCCTCACAAGGAGGAAACTTATCAGGCATGATGCCCAATGCCCTGCATGCCATGCATTTTCCTTCTGATTTTCTTCTCAGGCCTTTCTTGAGCAGCATGAACCAGCCCTGTGGTATCAATGCCCATCCCGGCCACCGTCCCTCACACAGCTGTTTGTGTCTGCATTCTCCTCCTGGCTGCCATGATGAGCCTGGCAACTGCATGCCCCTGCATGTGAGTGGCATGCAAATGTCCAGGTGAGACCACTGACAGTGACCACTGAGGAGATGTGAGTCTGACTCAAGCCCCCCAGGCCTGAGTGGCGGTGTCCTCCTTCCACGCTCACGGGAAGGCTGCCCTCCATGTGATAGCTGATTTGCAGCATGCGGTGTGTATCTGTCACCCTTTGCAGCCTGTCACAGCTTTCCTGATGCATTTGGATGGAAAGTGCTACCCCATCTGCAATTGACGCATGTCAGGCCAATGCGTCTACCACTCTGTGGCAGACCCAAGCTAAATTAGTGGTTCTCTTCTACGTCTGCTCCCTAATTATTGCTCTTTGTATTTGGTCTGGTGTTTTCCTTGTATTCGAGATCAGCTGCAGCTTGTCCAGCTGCTAGGGCTCTCCACTTAGCACACATTTACCAATGACCTAGGAGGTGTGAGGAGCCATATCAGGTGCCAGGGAAGATTCGCTTGCAAGGTCCCATGATTCCAGTTCTCATGTTCCTTCGCTGAGGACTCTGCTCCCTCCAGCCATCACATGAAGGCTGGTCACTGAGGGTCGCCTCTTCCCTCCCCACTCTGCTCCATATGCACCCCCTCCCAGGGCCCAGTCTCATGGCTTCTGCCACCAGCTCTGGTTGGATGCCCCTGAAATCTCCATTTTAGGCCTTGAATTTGTGCCTGAACTTCCTCTCTCTTCTCCTGGATGTCTTATACGTGGTTCCATACAAAGTTCAGTATCTTCCTCCTCATTTTTTCTGCCGCTTCATCTTATTCTGCCTCTTCTGGCTTTTGTTTTATGGATTAACTTTCCAATCACCCAGATTAGAAAACATGGTCACTGCTTCCTATATTCAACATTCAACTGGCAACTAACTCCTGTACACGCTACCTCAAAGAAAGCATCTCCAGTTCTCTCAACCCTGTCTACATTTAATCCCCATCATCTGCTGTGCCAACGTGGCCCCAACCTCTGCCCTCCTTGATATAAATGCCCCCTTTGACTGTTACCCAAGGGCAAGGTTGAACACATCAGATCTGGGCCCCAACCTGCTATGTGCCACACCTCCCACCACCTCCTACAGCACTCACCCTGCTCACAGCCCCATGGTTGTCACCATCCCTGACAGCCAGTGTGACATATCCACTGACCCCCTGCTGGTGCTGTGGACTGAGGCTGGTGGTGTGCTGGATCTGAGGGGCCCAGGGGAGCTCCTCTCAGGCTTGGCCAGGAATGGGGAGTGCTGCCAGGGCCCAGGGACAGAGTGAAGGTCCTGCTGGTGGAGGGGAAGGCAAGACAAAGTGCACAAGGCATCTCTTCCTTGACAAGAACATCCATTGTTGGAATCATTGTAAACCAGTGGAGCCTTCGTCAGAGAGAAATGAAGTCTGATATAATGAGCTATCATCTTGCTTCAGCTGCACTGGCTAAGTGTGCCAGTCCACGTGCTATCAAGGTGAGAAATCATGGGCCACCTTGACCCCGGAGCTCCTTGCAGCAGGACCCAGGATTATGGAGAACCATATTATTTACTCTGCTCACTTGCACCAACAAAGGAAAAACAATGCTGTCTTGTTACTATTGCTACCTAACAAACCATTCTGTATTTAGTGACATAAAGCAACAATTTTATTATGCTCAGGGTCTCTGTAGGTCAGAAATGCCAACAGGTATAATGAGGACACTTTGTCTTTTCTCTTATGCCTCAGCTTGGAAGACCCACAAATCAGGAGTGATTTGGAATCTGGAGGCTGGAATCATCTGGAGATGTCTTTATTTGTACATTTAGCGGTTGATGCTTTTGACCAGCCTTCAAGTGGCCTGACAGCCAGAATGGTCACACATGTCCAATACAGCTAGTCCAGGCTTCCTCAGGGCAGGGCAGAGTGTCTGGGTTCCAAGAGTGAGCACCCCAAGAGAACGATGAAGGGATGCATGGCTTTTTTTTTTTTTTTGGACAGAATCTCACTGCAACCTCCGTCTCCCCAATTCAAACAATTCTCCTGCCTCAGCCTCCCGAGTAGCTGGGACTATAGGTGCATACCACCATGCCTGGCTAATTTTTGTATTTTTAGTGGAGACAGGGTTTCACCATGTTGGCCAGGATGGTCTCCATCTCTTGACCTCGTGATCTGCCTGCCTCAGCCTCCCGAAGTGCTGGGATTACAGGCATGAGCCACCACGTCTGGCCAGATGCATGGCATTTTTAAACCCTGGCCTTGGAAGTTTGCATAGCTCATTTCTGTCATACCCTAAGGATCAGGGAAATTACAGAGGCCTGCCCAGGTTCAAAGGGAGAAGAGTCTCTACCTCTTGCTGGGGAGAGTACAAGGTTCTCAAAGAGCTTGTGGAACAACAGATATTGTTGGGAGATCTTTGGAAAATACAGCCCTTCCTCCTCCATGAAGCTCAAGTTCTCTTAGGTGACATTGCAATGTTCCCTTTGTCAAAAAGAGGAGGTGGTTCCTCACCTGTTGTTGTATAAATAAAAGATGTGGGCGATGGGGGTGGGGAGATACAGATTTAATTTTACCCCAAGGCCATTTTTAGAACCTACACCACTGCCTGCAGCTCCTTCCTTTGGAGGGTTCTAGAGATAAAAATATTTACAAATCAATGCAAGGCCAAATAAAGATCCTCAGAGGCAGATTAGAAGAGTGGTTTGGAATTATGAATTAGATCCTCTTTAGTATTCCTTAGGTTATGCAGATAAAAATAGAAAACAAAAATTTTTATTTCCTTTGGCTGCAGTTCTCTGAGAGCCACACTGAACTGTAATATTGTACTTACCTATTCATTAATTATTTTTCTGGTAGTATCTTTGCATTCTATGTAATATTACTCGAATTTCCCAAGGTGTCAGTATGTAAGTTTATCTGTGATCATCGTCATGGCCTTAATTCAAATTTCCCTGGCTCTAGCCCCATCTGCTAATGAAGGACCTCCAGCTTGTGGGCCCATGTATTCCTGGGGAACCTCTCACCATGCCAATGTTTCTCTACCCAACTGGACAGCACCTTTTGGGGACATCCTCCCCTCCAGCCTCCAGTCTCTGCTGCTGTTCTTTGGACCACTACGCATGCCCCGGGCTCTGGCCATGCCAACATGTCCAACAATTGCAGGCAATCCTTTACTATTAATAGAAGAGTTCCCAATGCAGTTCTTTGAAGGCTCTCAGACTTTAGAGAATAGACTACTTTTGCATGACTTGAAAATGTTTTCCCTGCCCTTTGTTCTGTGTGCAAGTGGTGGGTGTTGGGGTAGAAGTGAGAATACCTTCTCCCTCTCCTGTGTCTTCAGCCGTGGATGGTCAGTGACCATCACCTAGCCAGTGGTGCATAATGAGAGTCCTGACAGTGGGGATCCCTTGTCATTGTTCTCACCTGTCCTCAAAGTAAAAACAGATACTGGATCTCCAAGAAAGCTTCAGGTATTCTTTCCAAAAAGCTCCGATAATTGACCCAACTTTGTACACCACTGGTGAAAGGACTGCCAGCCCCTTCAGTGTCATTCCAGAAGCAAAGCCTCTCATTCTAGGACTTGAGTTGATGTCCTCAAATGATACTCTTTCCATAATCCATGCTTCCATTCCTCTCTCTTCTCAAGCCCTGTCTTCTTAATCCTCTTCCCCCAACAGGACCCCAGCTGTCCCATTTTCTTGGAAGTACCAGACCTCTAAGTGATCAAAGCTAAGCCTTCTGCTGTGTCTTAAAAACGTTGTCAATTGCATCATCCTGGGAGCCTCAGAGAGAAAGGTAGGATCTTGTTTTGCTGCAGGCCGACCCTGTGAGGCTTAGGTTTAGGTGGGGCCATCTGGAAGAGTAAGCTGTACCCCTTAGAACAGGGCAGGAGGAAGGGAGGACTCTTCCATTCTGAGATACAAAATAAAACCCACCTCACACCATGAACATTATTTTCCAAACAACCTCATTTGGACTCCATATGGTAGTCATATATATTCTTTCTGGTAACATAACTTTGCTTGGCCTCATTTCTTGTGAACAGTCGTGGTCTTATTTTGTTTAAAGATTGTTCATGCAATTGCTGCCTTGGGTAACCAACAGAGCTGTAGGACGTTGTCAGACAATGACGCATTCTGTGCCCAGTCTCTTCTCCTGAATTCCCAGCATTCACCTCCAAGTCAGGAAGGCAGTGGTATTTTTATTTAAGTAGCTACACTATGCAAAGCCATATCTCTCCTTAGGACTCAGCCAATTTCCTCAGGTTCTGCTAAAGGCATATTTTGGAATTGTCACCACACTATCCTCTGAAGCACCACTCTTCTCGGGAGGTTAAAGTCTGTTCTTGATACAGCTCTTGAAGCCAGCCCCTACTGTCATCAGGTTGAGTTCTCCCCCAAAAATGAGTTAACAAAGCAGGTCTGAGGCTGCTGTCCTTAGAAAGACCTGCAGGCATGGCCATCATTGGAGAACTTGGATTTGGGGAGGGTTTCCACCATTCCCAGAATTGATAAGGGTGGCACAGTACCCAAACAGACAATGTGGTATATGTTCAATTCCTGCTTTCCCTTCGGGGAGTCTGGAATTTTGCTATGTGCCAGGAGAGGCAGAGAATAAAAGCCTTGGGCCCTGAGTCTCTAAGAAGTATTCCTGGTAGACAGCATTTAACACATGGCACAACTCGTTGCTGGAAGAATTTAACGTGTGCCGTGTGACCCCATGGGGAAAGGACTCTTGGGAGCTTTCCTCTGGGCTTTTCCCCATGCACACTTCTTTTGCTGATTTTGCTTTACATTCTTTTGTTGTAATAAATTATCGCCATGAGTATGACTATAGACTGTGTCCTGTGAGTCCTCTGAGCAGATTACCAAACCTGGAGATGGCCTTGGGGGTCTCTAAACACTCCTTCATCCCAGCTTGTTCTCCCACCACTATGAGTCTTTCCTCAATCACCCTACCATTCCCTGGGGACACCCGGATATACGTGGTGATATGGTTTGGCTGTGTCCACACTCAAATCTCATCTGGAATTGTAGCTCCCATAATCCCCATGTGTCATGGGAGGGACCTGGTGAGAGGTAACTGAATCGTGGGGGAGGGTTTTTCCCGTGATATTCTCGAGAGAGATGGATAATAAGTCTCATGAAAATCTAATCGTTTTATAGTTTCATGCACATGCTCTCTTGTCATCCACCATGTAAGAAGTCCCTTTGTTCTTCCTTCATCTTCTGCTATGATTGTGAGACCTCACCAGCCATGTGAAACTGTGAGTCCATTAAACCTCTTTCCTTTATAAATTACCCAGTCTTGGGTATGTCTTTATTAGCATCATGGGAATGAACTGATGTACCTGGACAGCAGTAATGAGTCCAGCCAAGGTGGACCCAGCCTGTATGCACACTGAGATCTGCTTTATAATACATTTTCCAATGACCTAATTTTTAATTCACATTTTTCTATACATTACGCTTCATACACCATTATAATATACCTTGAAATTTTGTGGAATGGAATGATACAAATACATAAATGAAGGCTATTTGATTATATACAATAAAATTAGGAATCAATAAAAGGATAGCTAAAACAGTATTTTTGAATCTATAAAAACAGACTACAAAGTGATAATTGGGTTAAAAAGAAATAAATGAGTTTAAATGATAATGAAAAGATGATTTGTCAAAATGTGAAAGATGAAGCTCACTGCTTATAAGAAAATTTAGAACTTTAGTTAAAAGATACTTTTTTGGATAAAGTTATAACTCTCCTATAAATATAGAATAAATAAATGTGGGAGATTGTATTTAGCTCACTAATGAGTGAAACTGTAGGGTATTACAACTGCTACAAAGAGAATTCAAGAGTCATTGGCACATAGCATGCAGATGCTAAAATGAATTTACAAATAAATACAAAATCAGTCTATCCACAGGGCAATGACCAAATGCAATCTCCTTGACACATTTTTGTCTTGTCATCAATTGTCTACAAATTATATGGTTGTTGAAATAGACAATGAAATCTGGAGACAACAAGGAAAAGTGGGCCAGAGAGGTGACCCAGTAATTTAGTTTTGCCCATTTAAAAGTCTTTCACTTTTCTTGAACTTTAAGTACGTTTATTAAAAAATATCAAAGACAAAAACAAACTCAGAATTCAACTCAGGAAGCTAGAAAACAAGGAAACATACATAACTCAAAGATAGAAGAGAAAAATCAATTATGAAGATAGGGCAGAAATCAATGAATTAGAGGACAACAACAATGAAAAACAAATAGAGAAGACTGTTTATTTGAAAAGACTAATCAGATAAACTCTGGCAAGATGTTTGAAAGAAAGAGGGGCCTGGCGCGGTGGCTCAAGCCTGTAATCCCAGCACTTTGGGAGGCCGAGACGGGCGGATCACGAGGTCAGGAGATCGAGACCATCCTGGCTAACATGGTGAAACCCCGTCTCTACTAAAAAATACAAAAAACTAGCCGGGCGAGGCGGCAGGCGCCTGTAGTCCCAGCTACTCCGGAGGCTGAGGCAGGAGAATAGCGTAAACCCGGGAGGCGGAGCTTGCAGTGAGCTGAGATCCGGCCACTGCACTCCAGCCCGGGCGACAGAGCCAGACTCCGTCTCAAAAAAAAAAAAAAAAAAAAAAAAAAAAAAGAAAGAGGAAGGTGATGCAAATGATGAAATAGAAAAATGATTAACAAAATGTAGGATGAAAGCATGAACCCGGCTACCTATGTAAAAGAACTTTAAATTTCTTAATAAAATGTTAAATAAACTGTACACCAATACATTTGAAATTTCAGGAAAACTATCTCATGACAAAATTGGCATTAAAAATAGAAAACTTAAATTGACCAATAACTTTTAAAACTTTACAACATTAAGAAACAAACTTTGATCTACAACCTCCTTCCCCCACCAGCAAATTCCCAAGTCCTTGGAGTTTTATGAGAATTAGAGAAAATGTTCAAAATATAAAATAGTCTGTATCATTTAAGGTGGTCTGAGAAAGGAAAAGAGATGAAAAAGCTGCTTAAATATTTATATGACACTTAACACGATTTTAGTATCTAACTAGATATTTAAAAAGTATATAGAGCAATTTCATTTATGGACATGAATATACACTCTTAAATACAATACTAATTGCCCAGGAGCCGTGGCTCATGCCTGTAATCCTAGCACTTTGGGAGGCCGAGGTGGGCAGATCACCTGAGGTTAGGAGTTCAAGACCAGCTTGAACAACGTGGTGAAACCCATCTCTACTAAAAATACAAAATCAGCTGGGCATAGTGGCGCATGCCTGTAATCCCAGCTACTTGGGAGGCTGAGGCAGGAGAATTGCTTGAACCCTGGAGGCGGAGGTTGCAGTAAGCCAAGATTGCACCATTGCACTCCAGCCTGGGCAACAAGAGTGAAACTTCATCTCAAAAAAAAAAAAAAAAAAAAAGGAACTAATTTAATACCATTGCATTAAAAATCACACATCACTAGCGAGTAACCTTTATCTCAGGAATGCAGAAGTGGTTTAACGTTACAAATTCAATCAATTTAATTTACATTAATCAATAGGAAAGGAGAAGCATTGCATCATCATGTCAATGGGTCCGAAGTTTAATAGTTACAATTTTGAAAGGAAAAATATAAACTCTTAGAACAATTGATATTTTTTAAAAAGAATGTTAACTTGGTAAGAATTTTTACCAAGCACACAAAATCCTTAAAGAAGATCAGTTATTTATATACATTTTATTATGTTCTGCGCAGGTAAAGGATGTTTTCTATGCCTGTTACTGCTCAACATGCTACTGCAGATTCTGACCCCCCAAAGAGACAAGTACAAAAATAAGAGGTATTAGGATATCCTCACTTGCAGATAATGGGATTATTTTCATAGAAAGCCTATGAGAAAAAAGACAAGTTGTTATAACAAGTAAGTGTGATAAATTTTCCAGATATGAGATCAGCAAAGTCTCATAGTGTCCCTCTACATCAGTAATCTTGAATTAAAAGTGTAGTAGAATATAAGCTGCCATTTACAAACAAAAATTTGCCATTCAGAAACAAAATTCATAAAGTACCTAAGGATTAACCAAAGACTGAAGAATATTGAGAAAAAATTTAGATTCTATTACAGGACATGAAGAAGTCCTTCTAAATGGTTGTACATACCATTGTGCATGGATAGGGTGATAAAATATTAAAACTTTGTGAAATCTTTAATAATTAATGTATAAATCTAATTCATTTCCAATAAAAACAATAGCATTTGGGAGTTCAGCAAATAGCTAAGACAAATTTTAAAATGAAAACGAAAATGAACTGTAGATTCACTTTACTACAAAGGCATTCCCTTAGTCCATCACCATAAATGCATACTAAATAATACAAATGAAGGTATTGTGATAATGACAAAATAATAAAAAAGGAAGAAATTTAAAACAGACCTTTGGAAATTGTATGATAGATGCTAGAAATACCATCATTAGTAAAGGGCTGAAAGGCGAATTACTTAGTAAATCATGTTGGGAAAGAGAAAATACAAGAATCCCTACTTCCCAACTAAGCAAACATAAAGTTCAAATGGGTTAAAAATGTAAATTTAAAAGACACATTTACAAAGCTAATAGAAAAAAAAGAGGTGAATATGTTAAGATCTTGGGGGAGGGGGAAAGATATTTTCAACAAGGCCCCTCATGCCAAAAGTTATGTGCAAATGTCTAAAACAAGAGGTAAGTGTCAAAAACACCTGAGAGATTCACAGAGATCAGAAAAAGAAGAAAAAAAAGGAATAGGAAATTAACAAAAGGCAAAATCTAATTGGCTAATTCGTATATATCACTAGCAATCAGAAAAGATAAAGATAGCCAAACTTACCGTTATTAAGTACTGGGAAGATGTAGACAAACAGAAACACTCTTCTCTCAGAAACTGCAGGTCTTGGTGACCTTAGGTAAGTGCAGGGAGAGTGATGGTCAAAGCACTTAATAATTAGTTTCCCATGCAACAACCAATCAGAACAGATGCCTGACCAATCACAGATAAGTCATCCTGTAATGTATATGCCAGCACAACTCACAGCTAGTTCCAGAAAGAAAAGTGGGTCTGGGTTTTACAACAGTGTTGTCTGTGATAGCAGAGTTAGGGGATACCCGTGTCCAGCATTCAGGGAAATGCATGAAGAAAATGACATTTATGCTTCAAATGCCATTCTTTTAGGTGTCAGACATCATGAGTTAGATGTACATACAGAAACATGGCTAGATCTTGAAAAGTAGTAACCAGAAAAAAGACTAAGAAATTAACTGAAAATTAAAGCATGAATTAATCTTGGTAAATTTTAGAAATCACATACCCCACGAAACACATGTTTTTAAAGGATATATATATATATATATACACACACCACAATGAATGTATGGAAGATAATTTGAAGGACAGAAACAAAATAAAATGAATTGGATGTCTATGGAAGAGTGGAATGGGTATGGGGACGTGGGATGACAGAGAAAATAATTAAAATTCATATATCCTTGCATTCATAAATACATAAATAAACCATGCAGAGGCTTCACATGAAGTAATAAGGGTGATATGTAGTGAATGAAAAAATATGATGAACTCTTTTTCAGTAAAGCTTAGATCCTAAGCAGGAAGAGGGGATAGGAAATCAATAAATAGTAAATTAATACTGCTTTTTTTTTTTTTTTTTTTTTTTTTTTGAGACAGAGTCTCACTCTGTTGCCCGGCTGGAGTGCAGTTGCACGATCCTGTATCACTGCAAGCTCCGCCTCCCGGATTCACGCCATTCTCCTGCCTCAGCCTCCCGAGTAGGTGGAACTACAGGCACCCGCCACCACGCCCGGCTAATTTTTTTGTATTTTTAGTAGAGACGGGGTTTCACCGTGTTAACCAGGATGGTGTTGATGACGCCCACCTCAGCATCCCAAAGTGCTGGGATTACAGGCGTGAGCCACCTCACCCTGCCTCAAAAAAATTTTAAACAAATATGATAAGTGCTTACTATGCAAAAGTGTTGTCTAAACACCTTGGGCTACACGGATAACCAATAAACATTTGCTTCCTAGGAAAGTTTATGTTCTACAAGGAGGAAATAGTAGAATCTCGGAAAAAGACCTGTTGTCCTCCATAAGAGTGTTTCAGGCCTGACCTTACTAATGAAGAGAGCACCAAGAGGCAGGATAGTCCGTATCCCCATTGAAGGACAAGGACAAGGCTGTTGAGATTGGCATACCTTTGTACTTAATTTGCACAACACTTGAAATGGTGGTTGTAGGAAGGAAACTGAGGAAAAGGGAAGAGACAGGCAGGCAAGGTGTGTGACCTCAGAATGCCTGAGAAGATGCCAGACGTCCCAAACAGCACGTGGGGTGTGTGACCTGCCACGATATTTCCTGCCTTGTGAACTCGTTTAAAGGGAAAGACATACAATGAACCATCAATAGATTATCATTTCATTTAGTTACACATTTAATGAATTGTCTTTACCCAAAAAACAAAGGATATATGGAACCAAGTAGCAAAGACCACAGCAAGGGTGAATACATATGTGATCACATCTATATACATACCACATGTATCACACATACATATTTAATTTTTTATAAACATATATTTAAAAGTTAAACTTTTTCTCAGACTGTTTTTGTGGTCATGATATTGATATTTTCCCCGGAGCTTGGGGCAGACAGGGCACCCGCTGCATTTGGTCATCTGAGGGGTCACAGTGATGAGTCCTTTGGGAGTCTCTCTGAAGATGAGAGTGGGTATCAATAAACCACAGGCCAGATCTTCCCACTGACTGTTTTTGTACAGACTGTGAACTAAGGACAGGTTTTATATTTTTAAATAGTTGGAAAAAATCGAAAGAATAATCATATTTTATGATATGTGAAAATTATAGAAATGCAAGTTTCATTGTCCACAAAGTTGAGTTGGAACACAGCCGCGCTGGTTTATGTTTTGTCCATGGCTGCTTTCTCACTGCAGGAACAGAGCTGAGTAGCTGCAACAGATTTCCCATGGCCCACAAAGCCTGAAATATTTCCTCTCTGGCCCTTCACAGTTAAGTGGACTGTGGAGAAAAATTTCCCATTGAGAATTGTTCAAAGAAAAGCTGTGAAAACATGTCATTTCTTTATTGGTTAATGGGTTATAAAAATCACCTCTCAGGTCACCTTGAGAAATCCCTGCCTCAAAGGGCAGCTGTCAGTGTCAGCTCCATCCCCAGACCAAAGCACCAGGCACCCTCCAGCCTCCACGAGTGCAGATACTCGCAGCAATATTTTCACAGCATTCTGTTTATACTCACTCCACTTTAAAACAGTACCTTTAATCATTTGTCATCTCACATGGGGTCCTGCAGGCTTTTGCCTTTGCAGGAAACCAGGCATTTCTCTGTTTCTTCTTTCTCTTTTCCTTCCCATATCCTCCTCCTAATTTATGTTTGACCTGTTTGCTGAGGAGGCAGGAGCTAGAGACTGCTGAGAGCTCAAAGGGATGCAAAGTTTATCCTTCAAGTCCCGCCCACTCATCACCGCTTCTCACCTTCCCCTGACCACGCTTACAAGTGGGTTCTTGCCTGCTTTCTCTTTGGACCCCACAAGCCCCTGTAATAAGTATGCATGTTGACAGCTGTGGACTTAGTTAGGGTCCTTGGCTACAGCCCCCATGTAAAATATCCCATCCAGTTCTCCTCACAAATTGTTAAAATAACCACATTTCTTAGATTCCAGCACCCAAATCAGGTCTTTTACACTGCCCCTCATGCCCAGAAGTGGCACAATAATTCTTGGGAGTATTACTATCATTTTTTTTCTCTCTCTTTTTTTTTTTTTTTTTTTTTGAGACAGAGTATCGTTCTGTCTCCCAGGCTGGAGTTTAGTGGCACGATCTCGGCTCACTGCAATCTTTGCCTCACGGATTCAGGTGATTCTCGTGCCTCAGCCTCCAGAGTAGCTGGGATTACAGGCACATGCCACCGCATGTGGCCAATTTTTGTATTTTTAGTAGAGACGGGGTTTTACCATGTTGGCTAGGCTGCTCTCGAACTCCTGACCTTAAGTGATCCATCTGCCTCAACCTCTGAGCATGCTGGGATTACAGACGTGAGCCACCGTGGCCAGCCTGTTTTTCTATATTTTATTTTGAAAAGCAGGATACCTATAGCTTTAACTCTAATAGCCTCAGTGTGTGATAATTGCTCTATTCATCTGTATTACCCTTGATTATATGTCACTTGAAGGCAGGGGCTGGATTGGTCACTTCAGCACCTGGCACAGTGGTTGGTTCAGAGGAAGCACGTGGGAAACCTTTGTTGATTGAATTGAAAAAAAAAAAAAGTTGATCAGACACCCATTTGTCTTGATCTTTCACCTCCCCTCAAAAGCGCAGGAGATTTTGCATACCCTGAGGCTGCTGAAGATAGTAACGCTGCATTCCACTCAGCTGTGGATTTAATTTGAGTTCTGCTTTCTGCAATTTTCATGCCCCTGTTTTTTGTCAGGGGACATTTGCTGAGCACCTTCTCTTTGCCAGGGACTTGGGCAAAAGGGGCAGAATGATGCAGGAGGCCCTGCAGCCCTTCCACAAGGCCGTCTCCCACCCCGCCTCAGCCCATGCTCACCCCTCTGCCCTCCCACCTGAGTCCTGGCTGCCTCTGAGTCTGCCTCCTACACCAGATTGACAACTGCTGGAGAGCAGGGCATGGGGTCAAGTTCCTGCATCTGTGTCCTGAGTACCTGACACTCATTTGGTGATCTCAGTAACTACCTGTCACTTACGTCATGTAGCCCATGAGAACAGAGAGGCCTAGTGGAAACAAGGCTGGGAATGAAGCCAGGTTCTGCGCCCTCAAGGGCTGTCCCTTTTTACTCCTGATTACCTGCAAATCAATTGTGTAGTCTGGTCTCCGGTCAGGTGGCCTTTGCTCTGGGCTGTGGTTATTTTAGAAGCTAAATATAACTTTATTAACCATGAGAGGTGTCAGGAAAAATATAACCAGCACTCACCACAGCCATTCCTCCCCATCAGGGTAGAGAAAATCAAAGCCCTCGAAATCAGCAAATGATGCTGAAAGCCTCTGAGCACCAGACCACACGACAGACCCTGGGCCCACAAAGACATTAAACCCCAGGCCCTGTCCTTGGCTGCTCACGGTTTGAGGAGTCCTCCAGTTGCAACTCATTGTGTGAGTACTCATCCCAACTGCATGAAGCATTAAGATGGGACCACAGAGGTAAGCAATTAAACCTGATTAGAAGCACTGAGAAGGAAGGTGGGATTACATGAGGAGGGAAAGAGAGGAGAAAGCTAAAAAGTTGGAAAATGTGTGGGTTTCTCTCCAGGTTCAGATTAAGCAATGTTGTACTCATGGACCCGGCACCTGTTAGGATGCAAAACCTTGCTAGGTACTTCCACACTCAGCGTCTGCTTGCTCTTCATAACAGCACTAATGAGGTAGAAGTATTTATGTGATCTCTGCTTTACAGATGATGAGCTGGGACTCAGGGAGGCCAGGGTCCCAGCATAGAGCCACACAGCTAATGTGAGCATGACCAGCAGTTGGATTTAGACTGGACTCCAAGCCCAGGACTCTTTCTTATGTACCACAATTGCCTGTCCTAGAGAATGTGAAGACACCCGTGGTCCCCACAGCAGACCTTGCCCTTGGCCCACTCTCCAGCTATCCCAGATCAGAGCTATAAGCTTGTGGCCCACTACCCCAGGCTAAGCTTCTAAACCAATAGCACCAACAGGTGCATCAGTTATCTCAATTAGGATTTCTAAGTTAGGATTAATTTCACTGCATATAATAAAAAATAAAATACATGGATAAAATAAGAGAAACATTTATTTTTCCCTCATCAAACAAGGGTCCAAAGGCAGAAAACAGGGTGAGTGATATGTTTTGACTGTGTCCCAATCCAAAGTCTCATCTTGAATTGAATTTTATTCCCCATAATCCCCACGTGTCAAGGGCGGGACCAGGTGGAGGTAATGGAATCACGAGGGCAGTTTCCTCCATGCTCTTCTGGTGATAATGAGTCTCACGAGATCTGATGGGTTAATAAGCATCTGGCATTTTCCCTGCTTGCACTCACTTTGTCCTGCTGCCCTGTGAAGAAGGTGCCTGCTTCTCCTTTGCCTTTCGCTGTTATTGTAAGTTTCCTGAGGACTCCCCAGCCATGCAGAACTGTGAGTCAGTTAAACCTCTTCCTTTATAAATTACCCAGTCTCAGGTATTTCTTCATGTCAGTGTGAGAATGGACTAATACAGTGAGTATGGAGGTTACATGGTGTCATCAGAGAGCAGCCTTCTAACTCTCTGCTCCTTCATTCAACCACATAGTTTCTCTATTGAATGTCACCTCGGGGCCTGATATAGTTGCTGAAGTGCCAACCATCACAGTCATGGTCCAGCCAGACAAAGGAGAAAAGTACATGTCCACAGATGTCTTTAAGGAAGTTCCTTGTAGTTCCCACACACTTCTACTTACTTCTCATTGGCCAAGACTTAGATATATGGTGACTCTGTGCTCCAGGACGGGGTGGGAAATGGAAAGTGTTTCTGTTCTGCATGACAACTTGCCCAGCTTTGTTTCCTGCCATAAAACCAAGGCTAGTGATCGCTACCGAATCTGGTAGGTAGTGTGAGTGCATATGAAACCAAATGAGCCCAGGACAGGAGGGATTTCTTTACTTTATTTATTTATTTATTTTTTTGAGATGGAGTCTTGCTCTTGTTGCTCAGGCTAGAGTGCAATGGTGCAATTTAGGCTCACTGCCACCTCCGCCTTCCCGGTTCAAGTGATTCTCCTGCCTCAGCCTCCAGAGTAGCTGTAATTACAGGTGCCCACCACCATACCCAGCTAATTTTTGTATTTTTAGTAGAGATGAGGTTTCACCACATTGTGCAGGCTGGTCTCGAACTCCTGACCTCAGGTGATCCACCCTCCTCAGCCTCCCAAAGTGCTGGGATTACAGGTGTCAGCCACTGTGCCCAGCAATGGGAGAAATTTTTACACTGCCATGTTCCAGCAAGGTGATGTCAGGCCTGTTACTAACTTCTCTGAACCTTGGTTCCGTTGTTTATAGAAAAAGGATAACCATATCTTTTCACACTGGTGCTGTGAGGATAAAATAAGTTAATACCCATAGCAAAGGATCATTCCTTAGGCAGTCACATTCTTAGGCAGGGCTGCCACATCTGGTTGTACAGGTATAGTCTGTCCAGCTCCAGGAGTTGACTTTGCATGGACTAGGATGTGAAGTTTTTCCCCTGCCAGGTAGACTTCGTGGCCTCATTTTACAGAGAAGGAAACTGAGTCCTGGGGCAATTAATCAATTTACTCCAGTACACTGCAGTAAGCGGCAGAGCTGGGATAGAATCATTGTCTTTCTGGTTCTGTCTTATCCCACGCTGCTTCCCTCAAAGACTTCCATCTGCTCACAGGCTTTACTCCTCCAGGATTCCAGGAAGTTTCAAAGGTTCTGTCGTCCCAGTCAGATCATTTTTCGGATTTTGTGCTCTAACCTGTGACTATAAAAATTGTTACTGCCTCTGTCTCTCCAAGCGGAACACTTGGTCCCCAAGTACTAGCCACTCAGCTTTTCAACTCTGCCCCCGTCAGACCCCTGTGTCAGTTAAGTTAATGGCTTCTTACTCCTTCCTTTCCTTCCTTTCCTTTCTTTCCTTCCTTCCTTCCTTTCTTTCTCTTTCTTTTCTTTCTTTCTTTCTTTCTCTTTCTTTCTTTCTTTCTCTTTCTTTTTCTCTCTCTCTTTCTCTTTCTTTTCTTTTCTCGTCTTCTTTTCTTTTCCTTTTCTTTCTTTGACATAGTCTCGCACTGTCACCCAGGCTGGAGTGCAGTGGCGCAATCCTGGCTCAGTACAACCTCTGCCTCCCGGGTTCAAGCTATTTTCCTGGCTCAGCCTCCTAAGTCACTGGGACTACAGGCATGTGCCACCACGCCTAGCTAATTTTTGTATTTTTAGTAGGGACAGAGTTTCACAATGTTGGCCAGGATGGTCTCAATATCTTGACCTTGTGGATCCACCCACCTCAGCCTCCCAAAGCGCTGGGATTACAGTCATGAACCACTGGCTCCTGGCCCTTATTACCTTTTCTTAATCATGTCCTATAAGTTAGACAGTAAAAGTCCATGCCTTCCTTTAGTGTGATGTTAAATTTCAAAATTATACCAATTGAGAATGCATTTGGCTGCAAGTGATAGAAAACCCAACACACAATGGTCTAATACATAAGATGTCTAGGTAGCCTAGGGTTAAGCAATCCAGGGCCAGACTAATAATTCAGAAACATTGGCTCTGTCAATCTTCTTATCCTACCATCCTTAGCATACACCTTTCATCTTCATGGTACAAACTGACTGCTGCATCTTCAAGCAACACATCAACATTCTGGACAAGAAGTAGAAAAGCAAGACAACCCCAGAAAAGGGTGAAAGGGGGCACACTTATCACACACAAGGACCTACGTTGTGGCTCCCACTATCTCACCGGATGCCACTTGCTGCAAGGGAGACTGGAGCTACAGTATTTTTAACTGTGTATTGTTTTGCACCCAAGAAAAGCTGGGCTCTATTAGAGAGGAAGATGGAGAGAACGTATACTGCATAGACAACCAGAAGAGTTGGCTGCAAAAATAAACTCAGCAATGCATCGTAAAATTAATCAAAAACAGTGATAATTTGGGGAAATAAAATTCCATTTTGGCCTTTTAAAAGACAGATATTTTTACTTGATCACAAGACAGTGTAGTGATCCTTGAAGCCAATTGCATGCCTTCACAATGTGTCATGTTGAACATCAATTAAGATGCAATGTTTTATTTTCAAATTACTATCAAGCTTCTGGTTGGAGGGAACATGTGTTGCCTACTCCTGATGTTCCTTTCCGTGTGGATGAGCATCCATTAATATTACCCTCCTTGCTTCTTTCTCATTGACTCTGAACTCAGGCAGTAAAAACAAGGATGTTATTTATGACACTCCCACATATCTTAACCCCAAAACTTTTGATATTTCATATCCTCTTTTTCATTAAGATTTTGTGGTCTAGGTTTTTACCTCTGTAACATTTACTTGAGGAAACTTCTGAATTATTCTGATTCTTTATCTCCCCATCTCTTCTGAGAACAGGGCATGTATTAACCATGAGTGTTTCCAAGCCTGGCCCCCTAGTAGGCAATATGTGTGATTTTGCCCACTTACCTCGAAGTTTCTGTCCTTCATGTCACTGCCCTACTCAAAAACTTGCAAAGGCTGAGCATTCTGGAACCAAAGGCCTGACTTCTGTGGAACAGCTTTGCTGCCCCTGTACGGAGTGTAGAACACACAAATGAGCCTGCACTGGGTGGCATCCCTTCAGCTAAACCCAGGAATCCCTTCCACACCCATTCAGCTGATTCTACATACAGGAATATAATGAGGAGGTTTTATGACCAAAGAAATCTTGGTGCACAGAATCTATTCCAAGAATGCTTTGCAATGTCTGTAAAGTTCTTGTATTGGACTCTCATGTATAAAGCATATTTAAGGAGCCTATTGTGGTCCAACACGATGCTAAGCACATCATATACAGCCATCTCCAATCTCCAAAATGGCCCTGCAATGTTGGGAATATTATCCCCATTTTACAGGTGAGACGGTTGGGTTTCATTGAGATTAAATGAATGGTGTTTCGTTGTTTTAGTAAGAAGGGCCTGGATTAAACTCAGATCTGTCTTATTTCAAACCCATGTGCTTCGCACTGTATATGTTTCTTTTATACTATACTGATTTATATTAAAAAGCATGAAATTCCATATATGTACATCAACAAGAGTATAGCTTTACTTTCATTGACATATATAGAATCACAAACTCCCTTTTTTCATCAAAATATTTGCAGTGACTCTCGTTTTTATTTCAATGTCTCTTTAAATAAATCCTTTACTCCTTTCTTTTAATTAATTAGCCAGGTTGCTAAGCTGGCACAGTTAAGTGGTGTAGAAGTGTCCCCAAATTAATAGTGCCTCGTCAGCACTGGCTGGGCATTAAATTGCCATCTGAAGTGTTACCTGAATGCAGTTAGCACCCCCTGGACTGCTGACTTCAGACAAGAATGGGTGCTCAGCAGAAATATCAGCAGGTTTGTAGTAGCCATCAGCAGAATCCCAGGGTCAGAAAAGGCAAAGTCCTCCTTGCCCACCAGTGTCCTTCCAATCACTGTGTTCTCCTGGGTTGCACTATCCCCGGTACCTTCAGCCCCCCAAAACTCAGGGTCCAAGTCTTCCAGAGCCTGCTGTTCTGGGCTGGCACTGTTCTGTCCCTGGCTTGCACTTTTACACAGAGCACATGGCATCTCCAAGCACCTAGATGGATCAGCTGTGAGGGGTGCCAGTGGGACAAGGGAAAAGTCACTCCCTGGCCCTGTGGAAACACTACCCCTGCCTTCAATGCTGGGTCTTACCTGCCAGGGACCCCTACTCCAACAAGAGAGGAGCTGGTGGTGTGGCAGGAAAAAGGGGAGCCCCCAAGAGGAACTTCCTTCAAGTAAGACTTCAGACAGCCCAACCTGTGGTTGGCATTGCCTGCATTGTGAATTTCCTCCGCAGCATAAACTTCAGTGATGCCCAAAATAGCCACCCTCAGATGTTTAAATATTTCACAAGGGTTAATAACCCCATTGAGATGAAATTTACTAATCCGGTTGTTTACAAAATAGAGCAAACCCAAGCCAGCGTCTATCTGTCCCATGGCCTGGAAATATCCTTATCTAAGGATATTAAGACATCTCTCTATCAAAGATGGGGTACATATTTGATGGGAGGATTACAGCTGAGTGAGCCACTAGGATAAAGTAGAAAGCCCTTATGGACTGGGCTCTCACAAACCTGGGCCAGAACTTTGTGCAGCCACTCGCTAGCTACATGATCTTGGGAATGCTACCTACCACCATGGAGCCTCAGTTTTCTCTTCTTCAAAATGAAGTTTATAATAATATCAGTCTCAGAAGTTGATGTGAGGACTGAGTGTGCATATAACTATTGGCACACAGTAAGCACTCAGTACCTCTTAGCTCTCAAGAGGATAATGATGCTAATTATCATGATGACGATGGTGGTGGTAATGGTGGTGGTGGTGGTGATTGTGGTGGTGACTACTACTCAGTTATTGTAAAGATAGTGAAGAAAAATGCATGATATGTAATTTAAACAGTGTGATGTAGGAACTGAATAAAGTTCGGAAACAGAATGATCCAATGTGAATGCTCAATCTATAATAAACAAGAGACTAGAAAGCAGTAGGGAAATGATACTTTTTTTGTTTTCATTTTCAATAAATGGTGCTGAGTGAAGCACATATCTGAATGGGGAGAAATAAAACTTGACTCCTACTGATCCAAAAATTTACACCTAAAAGTTGGCACATAGGTTTTTTTTTTTTTTTTTTTTTTTTTTTGAGATGGAGTCTTGCTCTGTCACCCAGGCTGGAGTGCTGTGGCCCGATCTCCACTCACTGCAAGCTCTGCCTCCTGGGTTCATGCCATTCTCCTGCCTCAGCCTCCCATGTAGCTGGGACTACAGGCACCCGTCACCATGCCCGGCTAATTTTTGTATTTTTAGTAGAGACGGGGTTTCACTGTGTTAGCCAGGATGGTCTTGATCTCCTGACCTTGTGATCCACCCGTCTCGGCCTCCCAAAGTGCTGGGATTACAGGCGAGAGCCACCGTGCCCAGCATGGCACATAGGTCTTAATGTGAAAGATCCAACGAGAAACCTCCTAAAATAGTGTCACCTTGCTTGCACCTTACCAAATGGCTAATCCAATCCACCTGAGTAAGTCGTTCATTGAGATACATTTTAATGGTGAACAAGATAACTACGTCTTAAAAGCATGAATAAAGGTGGCTGCTTCCTCTTTCATTTCACTCAAGCCATGTGGTAAAATTTCCTGCTCTTCTTATTCCCATATGGTAAATCCTCCTGAGCAAAATCTGGGGTGGTTCTGGGTCTGTGCAGCAGACCTGGAGTTGGGTCTATGCATCTGGGTCGGTGAACAGTTTCATCATCTGTTCTTCACACCCACTTGTATCCCTCAAGGAACCATCGAAATCCATGTCCCAAAGTTTAGATTCAGGGCACAGTCCTTTCCCAGATGGGCCTGCTCTGGGAGACAGAGGATTTGCAGAGATGAAAGGAGCCCTTTCTTGCTTCCCATGGAATAGTGATCATTAGACACGTCTCCACTGGTCAGAACCTTGGCAGCGCCAGGACAAGTATGGCGTTGAGGTGGCCCAGGTGCCTGTGAGCCCCTCTGAGAGGGAAAAGTGACCAATGACCTCCTGAGGGCCAGCTATGCATTTGGCATAGAGCCAGCAGTATTCAGACCTCACCTTTGACCTGCAAGGAATTCCAGGAGGTCTCAAAGTTCCCGTTTTACAGATAAACAAATTGGGCAGAGAACTTGAGTCACTGATGTTGGACCACACACAGCAAATAGGCAGAGGAAGCAGGGTTTAAACCTGGCCCACACACCTCCACAGTGCACAGGCTGCAGCATGCGGACAGCTAAAGAGGAGCTCAGCTATCAGAGCAGGTAGGAAGAGTCCCAGGTCCTGCCTGTACCTAAGGAAAGAAATTATACTTCTTAGAAGAGTGAGTGAGTAGGACTCACTTGGCCTGTCATCGCCAGTATCCCATCCCATCACAGGATTTTGCTAGGAGGATGAGAGAGGAGAGAGGCAGAGCTGGGGCTTACTGGTGTCTTTGTTTTTTCATTCAACCTGATGAAGGCCATTCCATGAGCTTTGGGTGTTGAATAAGCAAGAAGAGTCTTCTTAATCTATTTACTTTTTAGGGAAGCGTTATTTTAAAAAATACGATTTAAAATTGAAAATTTTCACCAACAGTAATTTAATTCAAAATAAACCCAAAAGTTAAGCTCACCAGCACATCGTTTTCGTGACATATGTGGTTAAGTGAGGCTAATATAATACTGTAAAACTGATAATAACTATTACTTGTTGAACATCTACAATACACTTTTCATATTGTTCAAGCAAATATTGATAGAGCACTTGTTATGTTCCAGGCTGAGAAAACAGCAATAACCAAAACGGACAAAGGTTTTTCTTCTTGTGGAGTCTACATTCTTTTTTTTTTTTTTTTTTTTTTTTTGAGATGGAGTCTCGCTTTGTCGCCAGACAAGTGCAGTGGTGCAATCTTGGCTCGGCTCACTGCCACCTCTTCATCCCGGGTTCAAGTGATTCTCCTGCCTCAGCCTCCTGAGTAGCTGGGACTACAGGCACATGCCACCATGCCCAGTTAATTTTTGTATTTTTAGTAGAGACAGGATTTCACCATGTTGGCCAGGATGGTCTTGATCTCTTGACCTTGTAATCCACCTGCCTTGGCCTCCCAAAGTGCTGGGATTACAGACGTGAGCCACCTCACCTGGCCATGGAGTCTGCATTGTAATCAGGAGATAGGTAGTAAACAAATAAGCCAACAACATGGTGTATGAGGTATAAAGAAACAATAAGTGAGAGAGGGACAGGGAGTCTCATGGGGGCTGCAATGATAAATATGGTTAGGGAGGGTTTCTTATAGAAGGAGGCATTTGAGCAGAGCACTCAGTGAGTTGTCAGAGCCAGAATGGGCTTCTTGGGGAAGGGGATTCCAAGTAGCTTAAGGAATAAGAGCAAATGCCCTGTGGTGGGCATGAGCCAAGTTCCTCAGAAGTGTGACCAGGTGGCCACATGGCTGGAGATGGGAGGCAAGTTAATTAGATAGATGTAGTCAGAAAATTGGTGGAGCCAAATTGTATGGCCTGGCAGAGCATGGTCAGTACTTTGCTTTTATTCCCAGTGGTGGTCTATAGGAGAGAACATTGATACACTAAAGGGTTGGGAGCAATGTGGAAGACTTTGTTTCCAAGGGTCCACTCTAGCTGCTCTATCAGGGCAAGGGAAAAAGTCAGGGACCTGTTAGAAGGAGTGGCAGCAATCCAGACATGCTGCTGGCTTGGATTGAGGGGTGGCAGAGAATGTTGGGAGAAGTGATTGGATTCTGGATACGTTTTGAAGAGAGACACATCAGGATTTGCAGATTTGTGATTTTTTTGAGAGAAAGGAAGGAATCAAGGGTGACACTGAAGTGCTTGAGAAACTGCAAAGTGAATCAATGTTTGCAGAGATCTGGAATCATCGTCTGGGGGCAGTGGGAGGTGGGGAGTTCAGTCTTGGGCATGCTAAATTTTAGTTTCCAAGGAGAGATGTTGTGTAGGCAGACAGAGCCTGGTATTCAGGGCAGAGGATTGGGCAGAAGATACTCTTTCTAATACTTCAGCAACACTTAGAGGTGATTGTTATTAGCCTCATTGTACAGTGAGGGAAACTCAGTTATAGAGGTGAAGTTCAACATTCAAGACCATCCAGCCGACAAGTCAGGATTTGAACCTGGTTTAGAAATCATCTCTGAGTGCTAAATGCATTCCAATTCTATTGCAGAAGGTTTTATATGTAAAACGAAAATCCCCAAGTGAATCTCCCATTTAAAAAAAAATTGTAGTTCAGTTCAAACTTTCCTCTAAGCTCAGATCTACAGCCAACTGGCTCCCACTCACTTGAAAAAAAAGTGTGTAAAATCCCATTTTTAGACAGCCTTTTGTTGGCTTAAAAAGCAGTCACGCTTCACAGTCCACCCAACAGAGAATTGCTTTTGGCAGAGACACCAGGAGATTATGTCATTCTCTATGGACAGGGAAAACCCCACGTGCCTTTGGTTTCCCCTTCAAGATCTATCATATCTGAGCTTCTCAGAACTATTACTGTGATGTAGACTGGAACATTTTTGGAAAGACGTTTTTAAGGTATAGCAAGAATTTTAAATATGTTTATGTCCTATGACCTCAAAGTTCTGAGTCTGATCATATAACCTCAGGAAATAATCAGAATCATGTAAAAATGTCTTCTGCTCAAAGATGTTCATCATGTCAAGAGAAACTTCTCTCTTATTTATTATATTTTTTTGAGACAGAGTCTCTGTTGCCCAGGCTCAAGTGCAGTGGCGCAATCTTGGCTCACTGCTACCTTCGACTCACTGCAACTTCCACCTCCCAAGTTCAAATGATTCTCCTACCTCAGCCTCCTGAGTAGCTGGGATTACAGGTGCACACCACCACGTCTAGCTAATTTTTGTATTTTTAGTAGAGACAGAGTTCACCATGTTGACCAGGCTGGTCTCGAACTCCTGGCCTCAAGTGACCTTACCACCTCTGCCTTCCAAAGTGTTGATATTATAGGTGTGAACCACAGTGCCTGGCCAGAAACTTATTTCTTAATGGGAATTCTCCTTGGCCACATTTCCAGGCCTGTCCCTGTATTACTATAGAAAAAACCACTGAGGAGGATTCTGTGGTAGGGAAATTGCCAAGCAGAGAAGGGCCTGCTTGAACCCAAGATTCCCAAGACAGACATAAGATAGGTCCTGCATGTACTTGTTTACCTAAAAGCTGATCTCAGGGGTCAAGGAGAAGGGGTATAGATTCCACTTCTCAATGGGAGGAGTGTCAAAGGATTTGTGGATTTGTGGTCATCTTTACCTCCCTCCATCTTCTTGTAATAATTTCTTCACATGCAAAATGCAGCCATCCCTTCCCAAGACCCCCAAGATTCCATGCTATTTTAGTTCTAGCTTGAAGTTCAGGATCTCATCATCTAAATTAGTTCTGGGTACAGATGAGATTAATTGGACTCATTGGGTTTGCTATTTTTTGATAATGGAGTTGCTCTTATTGCTCTGGCTGGAGTACAATGGCACGATCTCAGCTCATTGCAATCTCCACCTCCCAGGTTCAAGTGATTTTCCTGCCTCAGACTCCCAAGTAGCTGGGATTACAGGCATGCGCCACCACACCCGGATAATTTTGTATTTTTAGTAGAGATGGAGTTTCTCCATGTTGGTCATGCTGCTCTCGAACTCCTGACCTCGGCTGATCCGCCTGGCTCCACCTCCCAAAGTGCTGGGATTACAGGTATGAGCCACTGCGCCCGGCTGGGTTTGCTTTTTTAAATATGGTTCTTCTCAAACTGAAGGCCCATGAGCAAATTAATTCCCTTCCAACCCCAAGCATACAATGATGAGATAAGCATAAAATAACTTTAATAGACTCTTCAATTCAAAGAGGGCTTTGGGGTTGTCAACTGAGTAACCTGGTGGTTCCCCAAGATTTCTCTGGCTGATTTGAACTCCTATGTCCCCAGCATTGTGTGGCGTCCAGAATCTCCATTCAGCTCACAGCTTCTCTGCCATGCTCAGTAGGGTCTCATTCTTTGCATGCACAGATTAGTATTTGGTCAAAGACATAAGTGGACTGTATGCATATCTCTGGAGCTCTTTATCGGTGTAGCTCCCTCCTATCTCTCTGACATGCTGACCCACAAACTCCAGTCTCTTCAGCACCTCCTAGCTCTGATCTCTGTCTCTTCAGCTCACCAGAACCACTCTGCTGTATTTGGGCTTCATCTTCCTCTTCTGTACTCTAGAAAGTTATCCTAGGCAGAAAAATGGAACAATCATAGGTCTCATCTGATATAATCCCTCTGTATCAGGAACTATAGTCAACCAATGTCTATTATTCACTTTGCCTAGTTTTTAAAATACAGTGCAAGTCAATCAATAAAAAACCAAGCCCACAAGGAGACAAGCTGATATAAATTGAAAACAGAACAGGTAATGGAAGTAGACCCATAGATGATGTGAATAATACAGTTATCAACTTCAGACTTTAAAATAAATGTACACTATATATTCTGGGAGATAAAAGAAAGGATTGGGAATTTTGGCAGTGAATCAGAAATATCAAAAAATTAAAATTTTAGAGCTGAAAAATGCAGTAACTGAAATTTAAAACTCAATGGATTACTTTAACAGTAGATTAAACCAAGCTGAGAGGAGAGTTTTGGAGTTGAAAAATATCTAGAATGAAATGGGAACAGAGAACATACAGGTAAATAAAGAAGAGAGGGTAAAGGAGCCCTATAAAGACAAAAGGTCAAGAATAGGGCAGAAGCTATATTTAAAGAGATAATAGTTGGAAATTTTCTGAATCTGACTAAAGACATCAAGCTAAAGATGTAGAAGTCTCTACAAATCCTAAGCTGAATAAATAAAAAGAAAGTTACCTTTAAGCACATCATATTAAAACTGCCAAAAACCAAAGGGGAAAAAAATCCCTCTTAAAAAAGGGAGAAAGCAACAGAGAGGAAAGATATTTGCTCTGTGGGAGAAACAGAATCAGGAAAGAATTCAACTTCCTCTAGGAGGTGATGTTTAAGTCAGATCTTGAAAGATGGGTGTGAATTTGCTTGGGAGAAAAGGAGTGAAAGGGCCTTCAAGGTGGATGAAATGACAGATGAAGGCTCAGAGAGTTGAAAGTTCAGGACACATGGTTCCGTATGAACATAAACAGAGAACAATTGATCCTGGAGAGATAGCTTGCAGACAGATTGCAAATGACCTTGAATGCCTTCCCAGGAGTTTGAACTTTCTCCTGAAGGTAGTGGATGGAGAATCACTGATAATTTTGAATCAGGGCATTTACTAACAAAGCCATGTCTTTTCCAAAGCAAGAGTCAGGCATTGGAGAAAAGAAAGCCAGGTCGCGTACACAAAATTTAGACAGAGAATGTGAAATCATCCTCTATCCTGACGTCAAAAAAAAAAAAAAACCCCCCCCAAAAAAAAATCACACACACAGTATAGAGCTTGACATGGGAAAAGAGACACAAACATCAATCATTTACTCAGTGCCTACTGCATTGCCATATAATAATAAAGATGAGTGTTTATGAATACACCAGGGTGTTGGCCTTCATCATAATCTCTATGGAATTATTCATTCAGTCTATCTCTTCTGTCCTTGCAAGCTGTTTTTCTCCTGGTGTACCTTCCTTATGGTCTTTGGTCTGAAACAATTTGGCCTGGCTAATATGTATTCATCCTTCAAGTATCAGTTCAAATGTAAATGTTTTCATAAATCTTTCCAGGCAAGTTCAGTATTTTTTTTCCATACACCTACATTGTTTTGAAAATATTTCCAATATATGAATATTTAATTTTATCAGAGTAACCCATGCACCAGCACTAGTAATGTGCTAACACTAGTGCCAGTAATCCTGTGCTAAGCCGCAAGCACTTCTGGCTGGAACCATTCTTACCTATCTGTATCCCTAGCACCTAGCAGAAAAATCCAGGCTGTCAGAGCAGCCACAATCTCTAACATCATTAGTCATTCTGATAGGAGAAAAAGAAAGTGATGCAAATTTCACCCTGGCTCTTAAAGCTGTAGCCCAGAAATGACATACCTGTTCTGTTTTCTTGGCCAAAGCAAGTCTTGTGGCTGCACCTAAATTCACAGGGGTAGGAAGGTATAACATTATTAGGTGTCAGGAGAACTGGGACTGTTGGATGAACAATACCAATGACTGGCATAACACACAAACCTTGAAGCGAACTAAGGGGATAATGTCATAAGTTGTGAGGATTAAATAATGTATGTGTAAAATTCTTTGAAAACTGAAATGTTACCCTGTATTATTTCTAAGATATCATAGAATAATAATGTTATGGATGTTCAGATAAGAAAAATGCTAAATTCAACATGAGAGATTGGAGAAAGACTTTATGGAGTCAATGGTAGTCCCACAATGAGTAAAGTTGGACGTAGGAAAATGAGGGAGCAGGCATTCCAGGTGGAGGGAACTGCAAAGACCTGGAGACAGTACAGTAAGGGACACATTTGAGGAATGGCACGTCTAGCGTACCTTGAGAAGAAGGTATCTGCCACAAAGATAATCCCCACAGAGAGGAGCTTCCAATGACCAGCTGGAAAAGAAAATGCCAGCTGTTCCATTTTTAGAAGCACAGGTGCCCCATATGCAATAACTCAGATGCCATGGATACACAGAAGGAACCCGACCCCAAGACCACAGTCGTGTTAGCAATCCAATGCACCATCATCCTCTCAAAACCTCATTATGCAGTCTGGCATATGAGATGTTTCTGCTACTCGTGCCTATCCAGACAAAGCTACAGAGATGAGATCATCATCATCTTTTAAAAATTACCATTTAAATAGCAGAAATGCTTAGCCTCATGCTGTCAGGAAAGCTGTCACCATGGAAAAGAAAAATAGAAAGTCCCCAAAATTAGTGTTGAATCCCTTCCAAAATCTGTCAATATTTTTGGAAGCCCCTAGAGAACAAATGCTTTCTTCAGCCTGGTAAGATCTGCAGTGTTGAAAAGAGATTGAGTCTAGGCCGACTGACGGTGGCCAGTCAGTGGGTGACATTGAAGACAGGCAATCAGTTACTTGGAATGAAGAATAAATTGCATCATGTATGAGCTGATGAGAACACACACACACAAAAATCTTCTGGAAAACTCAGAGTGGAATATATATTCCAGACCTGTGTTTTTATATTGGTAATCTGGGTTTTACTGGCTTTTGCACTGACCTGACACATGAAGCAGAATCTTAAAATGTGCCTCCCCCAAATCATGTATTTATGGGTGTCTCCATAGGTGTACCAGTCTTGGTGGTTATGGTATCAATCAGAGTGAAAGCACTCTCAATTGAAGAGAATGCAAGGAGGGTTTAATAAGAGGGAGTACTTGCTAAGAGGAACATCAAGTAAAAGCAAGGGAGACTAGTAAGGGTAAGATTATTCCCATCCCGCCCCCCCCCCCAGTCACTAGCTGCCCTAGGAAAGTCTTCAACCTGACTGAAGCAGCAGAGTCAAACCCTGAAGGCACTTACTGCAGCTGGCAGAAAGTTCTTCCTAGGAGGAGGATCTGGGAAGCACACTTACATATATGCCACAGCTCACCCCTTGCTCTGCTTGGATCTTCTTCTCCAAATACATTGGAAGATTCTGCTTTCCATGATTCTGGTGGGCTTCTGTTCCTAAGGGAAACTTAGAAGAGGGAAATTAGTGTGAAAAACTTCTCATCTTCAGCTACCACTTTGGTGATCATTCATTCTTGATTTCTTCTGCTCATATAATCTGAGTATAACCCATGTCCCCTCTATGTGCTTTGCCTCAAAGGATGCCGTAGTCTGTGAACCATCTCCATAATCCTCTGTATGTTGGGTCCTCTTGCCTTACAGTTGTGATAGTTGCAACTTCCAGGTTCTGGCAGTTCAGTGCTGCCACCTGACCTTCATTGTTTTATGATTCTATCATCCCCATTGCTATATGCAAGCCAAACTCTTTAAGAGCCTCTTCTACATCATCCCTGGCCTACCGAGGAGATTCACCAGTTTTTGTGATGCTGGTGCCCTCTCAATAGAGTATTCCTTATGTTTTTGGTAAAAGGGTTGTCCTCTGACCCTTCCCATGAGTCATCTGATGGGTCTTCCTTGATGTGAACACAGTAAGTCAATTCTGGCATGTTCACTTCCATGAGTCTTTTTATTCCTTCCTTCATCACCTACCCTGGGAATGCTAGCATTTCAACTTTGCTCAGCATAAGGCATTGTTTTATCCACACTTCCAGGATTACAAATTCACACCATCTCCTGGAGAGCTTGGCAAGATGGTAAAATCTGTATCTCAGAGGAATACATCTGAGTCAATAAACTCTATCTTTCTCCCCACTTGACCAAGCATCTTTAGATTCCTTTCTCATGTATAATCCTCAAACTTAATAAGGCAATGACAGCTAAGTTTATATTATGTCTTTTTGTCATAAATCATTTGTATCTCATTCAGTTCCCCTAGTTTATTATAGTTACCATATTAAAAACACTATTGATATTATTGCTGCTACTAAAATAAATACAATATGAATGAGGCAATATTTTTGTGAACCTTGGAAATTTCTCTCTTCTAAGAGGCAAAGAAGGTCCAACGGACCCCTATCTAAAGGCATGATCATAAGAAGGTGATTCAGTGAAGTACCCACAGGGCTGAGAAAGAGATAGGGATTGAACCAGGAGAAACTGGGGAAAGGTAGCTCCATGGAGGAGGTGGCCAGTCCCACCAGATGGCCATGTAGATGGGAACTGGACAAGGCTCCAGATGTAATAAATAGGAGGTTGGTGGATCTGAGTAAGAGCAGGCAGAAGAGCCAGGACCGTAGGAGCAGCCTGAGGCCTTTCCATTTGTTAACCTCTGCCTTTTTCCTGCTTGTTCCGTGGAACCAAGGCACAGAGAGGATTAAGTGCAAAGCAGTTCAAAGAAGATTGAGTACAACTGGATGATCCACATGGAAGCAATTGATCTCCTTCTCTGAATTATCATTTTCCATGTCTGTAACTTTTTAAAATATGAAATGACTGATATTTGTGTGCAGGTCTTAATCTCTGTCCTTCCTTAAATTGTAAATTTTACAAAAGTAAAATATTTTATTTACTCGTGCATTAGCTTAAGGGCCCAGCACAGAGTCTTGTACATATTAGGTGTTCAATAAACACTTGTTCGATAAATAAATGAAGTGGAGTAAATAAGTGAATGAGAGGTCAATGATGACTCTGTATATGGTAGGCTTTTTAGTAAATATAACTTACTGAATATATACATTAAATCAACGTAAATGTTTATGGGGTGAAGAGGAAACGAGATATTAAATATTAAGGAGAATTATCTTTGAAAAGGATTTTTAAAGGTGTTTTGGAAAAGAAAGCATAGAAAACAGAAACTTTTTCCACCTGCTATTTCTCATTTATCCATTAATTACCCCAAATTTCTATTTAAATGTTGTTAATGTGTCTACTAAAATTATCTGTTGATTGACATAATAAGGTAACATCTCAGACCTCATGCTTCAAAACCAGCAAGCTAGCTTCTTCCACACTTAACAGCTAATTTCAGAGGTGAGACTAAGTATCCAGGTCTGTGAATATTTGGGACTTTAAAAATGCTCCCAGATTCTCAGGCAGCACCCACACTATAGTTTATGTGGAATACACAGAATGATGCAGGCTTGCGTGGGGCATCTTGTTTCCACGTTTTGTGTCTTGGTCTGCACAAGCCCTGATGAAATATGAATTTACCAATGAGACTTTCAGTTGCAGGGGTTAAATCCTTGGCTCAAGGTCATTAACGCTTAGAGCTAGAGTCTGAACCTAGGTCTTTCTGATGGCAGAGTGTGTTCTTAACCCTGCCATGACACGGGTGGGGTGGGAAACTCGGAAGGCACGTTTCCTTAGAGCAGCCCTTTCAATGCTGTGGCAAATATCTATGAAATGCTATGGTGTGTAAAGCACTATTTTAGCACCAGGACACACCAAAGATTGCAGGAGAAAGAAATATTATCTGTCTGTCCTCAGGGAGCTTTAAGTGTGGCAAGGTGGAGGGTAGAGACAGATAATAAAGAATATAAGTAATAGGCCAGGTGTGGTGGCTCATGGCTCACGACTGTAATCCCAACACTTTGGAAAGCCCAGGTAGCTGGGTGTAGTGGTGCATGCCTGTGATCCCAGCTACTCAGGAGGCTGAGTCAGGAGAATCATTTGAACCCTGGAGGCGGAGGTTGCAGTGAGCTGAGATTGTCCCACTGTATTCCATCCTGGGCAACAGAGCAAGACTCTGTCTCAAAAAAAAAAAAAAAAAAGAATGTAAGACACAAATAAACTATGGTATAAATGGAAATGATATAAATGGATATAAATGAAAGCAGAGAAGAGTAACAGGAAGGTTTGCATCTAGATAGGGTTCCCAGAGAAGACCTCACTAAGAAGGTGAGATTGGTAGTGACCCAGACGAAGATATCTGATAAAATAAAAAGCATGCCAGGTAGAGAGAACGGCGGTGCAGAAACCCTGAGCAGGGAATGCTTGATGCATGTATGAAGTGTAGCTGGAAGGTCAGGGTAACAGGAGCCAGGTGAGCATGAGGAGGTAGGAAGTGACGTCAGGAAGGGGGTGGGGTGGGGAGGAGGACTAGGTTGGGTAGGACCATAGACATCTCTGTGAAGATGTGGCTTCTACTCTGAGTTCAATGGGAGACCTATGGAGGGTTAGGCAGAGAGGGGACATGATTTAGCTTACATTTTATCAGGATCCCTCTGGCTGCTCTGTTGGGAGTAGACTTGTAGGGAGAAAGAGTGGAAGCAAGGAGGCCAGGGAACAGTGACTGCTGTAATCCAGGTGAGAGATGGCCATGTCTTGGACGAGGGGAATAGCATTGGAGGTGGTAGGAAGACATCAATTATGATTTGCTGATAGATCAAATATGGGGTTTGAGAGAGAGGAGCCAAGAATGAGTTCTACGATTTTGGCCTATGGATATAGGGAATAGAACTGCTCTTTATTGCAAGGGAGAGACTGTCGGGGGAGTTTGAGGAGTTCAGTTTCAGATATATTAGGTGTGAGATGGGCATTAGTGGAAACGTGACACAGGCAGTTAAATATATGAGTCTGGAGTTTATCGGAGCATTAAGGACTAGAGATACGAACTTGGAATCATCCACACATAAATTGTAATTAAATAACTAAGATGGACCAAGTCACCAAAGAGAGAGGGTAGACAGGAAGAAGAATGGGTTGCACCATTCTGACTTTTAGAGAAGCTGTGAAATGAGGTTATGTGCACAGGAATAAGAGTTTGAAATTGTGCAGAGATGAAATAAGAGTGAAAGGGAGTTGGAAAGAAGAAGAACAGCTAGCCTTGAGAAGTAAATTAGCAAACTGAAAAGCAGAAAGTAATAGTAGCTTACAACAATAGCCAAAGATACTAGAGCCACAAAATGCTTGGTTTCCTATAGAAACTGAAGATAAAATCATAACATATGTCCCTGAGTTACTTTTCAGAAACCCAGACCCCTACTAAAAGGAAAATACCATCCACCGGCATGTAGACCTCAGATAAGGGGAAACGGATAATTGCACTTTGACTAAGTTTTTTGTTGTAATATTTCATTCTTCGTTCTAAATATCTTCCTTGGTGGGGGTCTGGAGGAAGTCACACCCAAAGGAATGGGTGAAAGAAACATTCCTTTCTGCTGATCCAAAGTTTTTAGGCAAAGTTTAACTAAACACAAATCAAATTCTTTTTTTTTTTTTTTTTTTTTGAGACGGAGTCTCGCTCTGTCGCCCAGGCTGGAGTGCAGTGGCCGGATCTCAGCTCACTGCAAGCTCCGCCTCCTGGGTTTACGCCATTCTCCTGCCTCAGGCTCCCGAGTAGCTGAGACTATAGGCGCTCGCCACCACGCCCGGCTAGTTTTTTTTTTTTTTTTTTGTATTTTTTAGTAGAGACGGGGTTTCACCGGGTTAGCCAGGATGGTCTCGATCTCCTGACCTCATGATCCGCCCGTCTCGGCCTCCCAAAGTGCTGGGATTACAGGCTTGAGCCACCGCGCCTGGCCAAATCAAATTCTTTTAATCCACCTATAACCTGCAGGCCCCATCCCCTTTGAGATATGCCACCTTTTTAGGTAAAAGTAATGGATAGCCTCCATGTATTAATTTATGACTTTGCCTCCCTGCCTTTAAAAATCCTGGCTGGATGCCATGGCTCATGCCTGTAATCCAGCACTTTGGGAGGCAGAGGCATGTGGATCACCTGAGGTCAGGAGTTTGAGACCAGCCTGACCAATATGGCAAAACCTTGTCTCTGCTAAAAATACAAAAATTAGCTGAGTGTGGTGGCATGCACATGTAATTCCAGCTACTTGGGAGACTGAGGTAGGAGAATCACTTGAACCCGGGAGGTGGAGTTTGCAGGGAGCCAAAATCGTGCCACCACACTCCAGCCTGGGCAATAGAGTGAGACTCCAACTTAAAAAATAAAATAAATAAAAATAAATAAAAACCCTTACATGTAAGCCATTGGGTTGTCTGGGTCTTAAGCATGAACTCCCTGATTCTCCTCGCTTGGTGCCCTGCAATAAATGCCTCACTTTCTCTTGCTGTAAATCACAATGCCAGCGTTTGGCTCTGCTGCACTGGTTGGATGGACGCATGTCCAGTTTGGTGATACTGGGAGGATAGGACTAGCACAGGCAGGCAATCTACATTCTCTCACATCAGTATTCAGCTGACATTCAAGGTGGTTTTGGCCAAACTTATGGAAGCAGAATATGTGTTCTGTGTAAGCATTTTCTGGGTAGTTAGTATGCTCATATGGAAGGCTAAAGCCTCCTCCTCTTATTCTCAGAATGAACTTCTTAACTTCTCTGCCCATAGCTCTTTTGCCTCACCAGTGGCCAACTTTTCATGTCCCCCAGGCATTCAGTCTTATTAGGTACATTTTGGCAGACTCTCTACATGATAGATGAAGCCTTAGGTATGTTTTAAGAAGCAAAACACTGATGTTATTAGAGGTTGTTCTTGAAATTAATGCATCTTTGAGGGTTTCCTTTCCTTTAAATGCAAATATCTCTAGGAGAATAAATACTGCAAAGATAAATAAACAGAGCCTCTGTCATCACAGAGATAATGGGGTGGTTGGGGAGGCAAATAAGTAAACGTATCATTCCAGGGAAATGAATAAATTTTATGTAGGTGCTTAGAAATCTAATGAGACTTGAGCATAAACTCCGTGCACCTCCTTCTGATCATGAAACACACACACACACACACACACACACACACACACACACACACACACACACACAAAGTAGATGTCTTCTGGTCCTTTCTGAGCCCATATTGAGAGACTGATTTCTCCCTCTGTCTTTCTCTCTCCCTGAGGGTCCTCTATGTGATTCTGTCCTCCCCTACTCCACATGCCCCTTGTCTCTCTAAGGCATGCATGACCACCCCCTTCCACACACACATACGTAATACCACCCCTAGTACTTAATTCTTGCTTAGCCAGATATACTACCCTGCACCAAAAAGGAGTGTTTTGTGGTGTTTCCAGGAAACAATAAAGGGGGACACCTGTCTACCCTCTCCATCAGTGTGCAATTTTACTGACAACAGCATTGTCCTTTGGGACATACCCTGTGCTTCCTTCCATGTCCTAGGACAGGGTCAGGGGACTGGGAGTCGCATTGCGGCTTTGCTGCCACTTGGCTGTGAGACCTTGGGGAAGTCATTTGGCCTCTCTGTATTCCAAGTGTCTTATCTAAGTTGGAGATAACAGTACCTGCCTTGTGGGGCTTTGGCAAAAGAGATAATAGACAGAAAAGTGTTTTGGAAATATCTGGGCACTGATTCTTATTGGCCACTTATCACTGGGTGAGCCTGGCAGGCTGCTCTGGGTGTCAGTGTCCTCCTGTGTCTAATGAAGGAAACAACATCTGGTCTGTACAGAGACTCAAGGACAATGTGGCAGACACAGGACAGACATCAGCAAGGCAGGTGACTAGAGTGTAGGGGGCAAAAATGTAGATTCCTGAGGCAGAGTGCCAGGGCTACGTGGACTAAGCGGGCCACTAGGAAATTACTTAATCTTCCTGCACTTCAGCTTCTTCTGCACCCCTTGGAAGCTCTGCTTCTTCATCTATACCACAGAAAATGATGACACCACCTTCTAGATTTGCTGTGAGAAAGAAAGGAAAGATTTCCTGTAAATAATAGGATTGTGCCTGGCAAATAGGCAGCACTTTGTAAATGTCGGCTATGACTAGTGTTGCTTCTGATTCTCTTGACAACCTTGGACTATATTATACTCATTTACTGACATGTAAGCAGAGGCTAAGGAGGTCAACTGATTTATCTATGGTTACTGAGTCCGTTAGCAGGAGCTTAGAATTAAGCCCTGGCGTTATAAGATGCAAGCTCGAGCTCTGCCTACCCTGTCAGGCCACCCTGTAAGAGGATGTGAGGATGAAATGTCAAAGATGGGTCTGCACAGCTTGGTGCCTCATTCTTGGAGGAGCTCACTTCTTGAAAACAGGATCCCAATCCTACCACCCAAATAAAGTGTTTTCATAATAACCCCGTATAACACTCTCCTCTGTCCTGGGGGAAATGACCATAGAACATAGAAGCTGCGTAACTTCAAACTGATGCAAGTGATCGTTTGGTCTGTAGCATCCTCCTAGAGAAAACAATCAGATACAGTCACCAGAGATCTCGTTCTTCATGGTGCTAGAGGAAGGTTGGAAGTGGGGACAAGTGTGGCTCTTTGTCCACTAGCTTAAGAGGGATGGAGTGCTTTGTCAGTGCCCAGCTCCAAATGCCATAAAAGGGGATTGTTAAACCATTGAAGCCTGTGTTTTCCACTTAACTTCCCTATCGTGAGACATTTCTTCAAGTGTCCTCATCCTGCCCCAGAGACAACGCCTTGGTCACACACATTCACAGAGGTGCAGAGCTCCATTGTGGGGGTTGGAGCTTCTTTGCCTTTTTTTTTTTTTTAATCTTTCTTCTATTTTAAAACTAGGTTTATGACTTGAAAGTGAGACATTTTCTACTTCTTTTTTAAGAGTGACGTTTTTATAGGCGACTGAATGTAATATCTCAGTGGAACCTGCCATCTCAGTGATCCTGGTATTTCCAGCGAAGCCAGGGTGATCCCCACAGAGCTGCTTTCACAAGCCACACTCTGAGTTGAGGAGTCTGCATGAAAACATCATGGAGATGTCTGAATTCTGGGGCTGATGCTTTTGGTGGAGGATGTGGGGATGGAAAAGAAGTCCAAATGCCTCTGTATGAGAGAGGGAGAGAGAGGGAGAGAGACAGAGGGGGAGGGAGGGAGGGAGAGAGAGAGAGAATATGAGAATCTGAGGGAGAGCATGACTCCTGGAGACTATTCAGAAACAGAAAGGGGACACGGGTGCCTGCCTGGGGGTTCAGTCACATTAGTTACCTGATTTTGCACAAATTATCTAGCTTCTCTGGGCCTGTAACACAGCCTAGTTATGAGCTCGGGTCTCCAAATCCTTTGAGATCTAGATTTGTTGAATAGAGCATAAGCTAAGATACTCTGAGAAAGAAATAAACAAACTCAGAAACTTTTTTTTAAAGTTAATTTCTCCCTTTCTTACACACGAAATGCACTGAGGAAGGTAGATAGCAGGTGATGAATGGGCAGGTGAGGATGCTCTGCCAGGATGGAGAGGACCCCAAACCCTTCTGTTTGGATCCTCCATATCCTTCAGGTTGTTGCTTTTGTCCCCCTGGTCGAAGCTGACTCACCAGCACCAGTTGCATGCTGCAGCCTGTGGGACAGAAGAAAAAAGAGGTAATGAAGGCGACGAGCTTCCGTCTTAAAGACTTGACCTGAAACTTAGGCAGATTTCTTGTGCTTCTATCCCCTTGGACAGACCAAGGCTATGGACATATTTAGATTCATGGGACGATTGAAAATATAACCTCTAGCTGGTTGGCCATGGGTTCAATAAACTCAGGGGAGATGCTAAAAGGAGGCGGAAGACAATAAGTGTCAGAAGATAAGCAGCAGGATCTCCTCCCATAGGATTGGTTTGATCCCCACCCCATCACAATCACATGGTCCATGGAAAGCAGAAACCCACACAATAGTTTGAATAGTTTAAATTCCCTTGTTACCGTGATCACTGGGATCCTTACTCTGTCTTCTTCTATACCATGCTATGTTGATCCTGGGGTGAAACTCAACCCCCTACAAACCTCTCACTCAAAGGTTTAGGGAGTTACAAAGAGGGAGGAAGCATCAGTTACTGTGTCGCATGGCAGCTTAAAACCATGTATTAGCCCTGGGTTAATACACCTGTGTGGTGGCTCATGCCTATAATCCCAATACTGAGAGGCAGTGTTGGAGGATAGCTTGAGTCCAGGAGTTTCAGACCAGCCTGAGCAACAAAGAGAGACCCCATCTCTACAAATAATAATAATAAATAAAGAAATAAATTAGCTGGGCATAGTGGTGTACATCTGCTGTTCCAGCTACTCAGGGTGCTGGGGCAGGAGGATCGCTTGAGCCATGGAAGTCAAGGCTTCGGTGAGTTGTGATCACAGCACTGCACTCCAGCCTGGGCGACAGAGCGAGACCCTGACTCAAAACAAAACAACAAAACCAACCAACCAACCAACCAAACAAAATGTATTAGGTGTGAAAACCTAGCAAAGAACCTGTAGATACAGACCATCAAAAATGTACCTGAAACTATCAAAGTTGGCTTTATTAACTTGCTGCAGCAAGGGAGACCACACACCAGAGAAACCTGGGGGCATTTCTTCAGGCTGGAGAGGGAAGTTCTTTTTCTTAGGGTTTGGGCTTGTGCTGAAGGATTGTAAGGAGGAATGGAGAGGGATGAAGAAGAAGCAAGGATTGGCTCTAGACCGGGGGCTGCCATTAAACTGGAGCAGTTTGGTAACTGAAAGTTTTGTTTGGTAACTCCTCTCTTTGTTTAGGAGTGAGAGAAATAGAGAGGGCTGGGGAAGTCACTTACAACAAACTAGCAATCTCTCATAAGAAAGGGTTGTTAGTAATTTTGAGCCGCAATTGGCCTTGGGTAAAATATAGTTTTCTGCTGGCTTTGTCCCTGGCTTTGTCTGTGTCGCCAGGCACTTCGTTGGTCATTAGCAAGTCTGACATTTTACTTTCTCGTGTCCTTTTGGTCATCCCATCACTGGGGATTACTCTGGCAACGCCACCCTGTGCTGTTCCCTATCCTTCGCCACTTGCTCAACTCACTCCCCATTCTTCCCTTATTTCTCTTCCCCTTCTCATGAGTAAGTAAGTGCATTTGGCTTATTTTCTATTCAAAGTGACTTAATCTCTTTGTTCTTTGGACACCCAAGTCCTTAGATAACCTTACTAAGGAATATTTCTTCCATTTGAAAAATTCTGGAGAAGCTAGTTAAGATGATATTATTTTTGTCCCATTCAAATAATATGAGGAAAATGATGTCCACTTGCAGAGTGGTTGTGAATACGGAATGTACTCAAAAAATGTTAGTTCTCTCCTATCTTTAAAACTGGAAAATTTCTACGGCAGACCTTTTGGTGCTCCAGACAGATCCCCTGAGATTCCCTGTCCTGCTTCCCAGAGCCCCTACCTGATTTCTGGGTGTGTTGTACTTTTTCTGCCTTCAGCCAGTACCTGAAGTTCTCTGCCCTTAGGCTACTGAAGCCACCTGCAGTGAGCAGGAAGTAACTCTGAGTTTGGTCTCCCTGCGGTGGTCCTTAGCCAAGGACTGACTGATGCACGAATACAAAAGCTCAATTTTTTCACTTGAGTTGATCCCAACTCCAGAGTTTCCTGCAGGATTTGACTGGAGACCTGGCCTGAAATTGTACCCCTACTTGGCTTCTTTCCAAGCAGAGCTTCTCCTGCTCCCTTCCCAGGTTCTCCTGGAAACATGTCCACAAACATCATCTGCACATGAATCTTTGTGTTAGCATCTGCTTCTTGGGAAACCACGATTTTCTCAGGTAGAAAATGCATTTGCCAAAGTCAAAGGACTGCTCATTAAATATCCTCTCCCTGGATGCAGAGAGGCAAAAGAAAACTGTTGTGGAAGTCCAAGTGGTAGAATATGAACCTGAGCAGGAATAATGCTGGAGGGATGAAGAGGCGGCGGAGGGCACAGAAAGTGTCCATAGAAACCATAGCATCAGATGACTGAAGTGGCAGCTAACAGGAGGGGGAGAGTAGGAGCCAAGGATGGCTCCTCATTCACTTGGGAGATTGGGCAGACAGTGAACCTGGAAACAAGGAGGAGAAGATGGGGTGGAAGGTGAGTTTCCTGTGAGCATGCTATGCTTGTGGGGCAACCAGGTGGAAACCTTGCCATCACGACATGGAGAAGGGAAGCTCCAGGCACAGAGACAGTGTGTGAAGTTTATGTACCTGGCCATGAATCTGGGCCATGAAACTGTTGAAGTAGCAACTATGAAAACCAATGGGAAAGAAAACACACAGGAGTGGTGGCAGAGGAAAACAAAAGTCGAGTGTAAACAAAACCCTAAATCCCCCATAGGGAAAGTCCTTCCCAGCGATGTCTGATTCCCTTTCCTCTACCGATTTGTCCAAACCATCTTTCTTCTGGTTGAGCTGAGGCTGTCTTTAATCTTAACATTATTTTAATTGGTTGTCTCTGCCCAGTTCATAAATTGTTCTTGTTGCCTCCTTAGTTCTTTGAGTCTCATTTTCTACATTTCTAAAGTGAAAGTATCCATCTCATAGGGTTACAATGAGGATTAATGACATCATTCTCATCAGTTGCCTACCATAGCACTTTGTATACAGCACATGCTCAGTACATGTTGCTGTTCACACATCCACCGACTCTAGCGCTTCTTTTCTATGCTGATAGTATCAGAAAGGCAGAAGGAATGTTCCACATTGTGTTTATTTACACTGACTATGACCCAAGTTCATGATAGATTCTCCTGAATTGTGGGACACCAGAATCTCTAGCACACAAACTCAGCCAAATTCACATTTGGAGAAACCTGAGTTCATTCCCCTTGTTTCCCTCTTTGTCTGCTGTACAAGACTATCTGAAACTCCTCCCCGGGAGTCCACCAAGCCTCTGGTTTCCATGTATCCCCTTCATATATGGTTTTTCTCACTATGTTATGAACAGGAGAAGGGGTCTTGTCAAAAACAAGGGAAAGCTTCCATCTCAGCAGGACCCTCCACTTCACATGGATCAACCCCAAGTCTATTCCTGGAAATCATGTGTATTGAGCATTAATGATGTGCCCCCACTTTTGTGGTCACAAGATGATCACTGCCTTCTGATATTCCTCTGAAGTATCTTAGCAACCTGTTCATAGTACCTAGAACACTTTGACTTCGTACATTTTAATTCTAAATCGAATACACTGTCTGATTCAAAAATAAGCAAACTCTTCTGATAGTATTACCGAACATACTACTTAACAAATGCTAACTCTTGGTCTTATTGTTGTTGCTATTATTGTCATTAAGAGTCCAGACACTTTGGGAGAATCAGAATTTAGATTGCCTTAATAATTGTTTAGAAAGATAAAACAATCAAGGTGATGAGAACTCATATTTATTGAGCATCAACAATGTATCAGACGTTGTGTTAAATAGGTAACAGGATGTAGCTTTTAATTCTCATAATTGTTTTATGAGGTAGTTACTATTCTACTAGTCATACAGATGAAGAAACTTCAGTTAAACCACTTGCTTGGGGAATATCATCAATGGTGTAGGCAAGGTTTGAACCCATGAGGCTCTGACTCCAAAGAATGTACTCTTTTTACTTTTTCTGAAAGAGGCACTAGAGTTCCTCACAGTACAAAGGAGGCAGCTGGAGCCCAGCAAGGAGATGGTTCATCCAGAAGCCCAGAACTTGTCACTGGAAGGGCTGACATTAACTCCAATGTTCTAACTCACAGGTTCATGCTTATGACCCTGTACAGACATGGAAATCCCAAAGCTGACTGAGACTCAGGAATTACGGGTTTATGTGACATGATTACAATGAAGAATTTATTAACCCAGTAGACAAAGGAGGCTAAATGTAGGTACAAGAAAGTCCTTGGATTAATAACACAATGTAGTAGGAAAACACTGGTCTAAACACCACCATACTCAAAAGAAATCTATTGCTGAGAACCTCCTCATGCAAGCTCCAGATGTTCCTTATTCATGTTCTTGCTCATATGATTCCATTTATATAAGATCACACACACACACACACACACACACACACACACTCAGGAGTGGCTCCCAGTTTCTATCTTAGTTTTTTTTTTTTTTTTGTAATGAAACAAACGACTTTTTAGCTGGCACATGGCTGCCCAGGAAAAGACATTTCCCAGCCTTCCTTGTGCTAGGTGACTAAATGCTGGTCAATGAGATGTAAGCAGAGGAGTTGTATGCTCATCTTTAAAGAAAGAAGAATGTGCCCTTTTTTACCGTTCTTTTTTTCTGTTGGAAGATAGACATAATGGCCAGAGTTTGGGCAACTGTATTGGACCATGAGGCAGCATACAAAGAATGGTGAGGCAGCAAGACAAAAGAAGCGTGGCTCCCTGGTTATGGATTCGCCACACCAAGCCTGGATAGTTCACCACTGAGTAAATGAGAGAGAATAAACTTTAATCTTGTTTATTTAGCTATCTTGTCTATTACATGCAGCCAAATATAGCATTAATTAATTTAATGTGTGCATATTTGTTGCTGTTGGTGTGTGTGTTTTATGTGCATATGCATGAAGAAAATAAGCAGATAGGTATCTTCAGTGGACTCGTAGAGATTTTCAGGATATATTTTAAAGTGAAAAAGAGGAAGTTGCAGAGTAATGGGTATATGATTCTAATTTGCTAAAAAATAAAGACAAAACCTGATTATATATGGTTTTATATACTTGTGTGAATTATGATAAAAATGTGCTAATAACATTGGTTACTTCAGGGACATAGGATGAAAATGAGAAACATGGAAGATGATTATCTTTGCCTTTATAAATCTTTGTAATCTATTCTTTCATTTGTTGCAGTGAGTGTATGCACACACAAACATACACTTCATAATTTAAAAAATACATTTACAAAACTTTTAAAATAAATGATCAGGTGATGAAGACAAGGATAATGATTTAAGTCTTAAATTCTAGTTTAATTAAGTTGCTGTTCACATAACATGTCTTGGCTGATTAAATATGGGTTTGGCAAAATACTGGGTGGTTGGAGGAAATGAGGGAAAGTTCAGAGAATAGATTGCCCTCAGGAAAAGCACATCTAAACACAATTTGCCCATGGGGTTTTGTAAAGAGACACTGAAGCAATAAAGAAAAGAAGGCCCACAAAGAGGAAGTCACATGTCACTGCTTTCACTTTATTTTATTTTATTTTATTTAGAAGGCTGGGCCATTTTCCCCGCATTCTATTTACAGAGAAATTTGTGTGGTCATTTTTTTTTAGGCCAGATTGGAAATTGTGACATCGTCACATTGAGTTTCACTCCTCTTGCACTTTCCCTAACATGTCTGCTGAGGCGAACAGCTCCCTGACCTAGACATGGAAATCCTTGAGGAGGTGGGCAATGCCTTCTTTAGTTTTGCATCTTCAGTGCTTACACAATACCTGATAATTAGAAATTTTGAGTCAATAAATGTGTGTTGAATGGTTGAATAATTGAATGAATGAATGAATGAATGAATAGACAATGAGATTCATTATCCCCAAGAAGATTACATGGGGAGAGAGAATCCTTGGAGATAAAGTTAGGAGAATACAGGCAAGTCTAGGGCATGCCTTTTGGAACTGCAATCTGTACTTTATGCGAGAACAATGCTGAGGTGGATAATTCATCTACCAGGGCTTCATTCGCCTACCAGGGCTGCATTAAAAATTAAATTTGCATTGCATATTCATTCTATGGCATGTTTTGCATCCAAGACAATGCTGGCAATATCTTGAAAATTATTATTAACATTAAACTAGAATTTCAGCATATTCTAGCTGGAAAGCAATGGGTTTCTGGGAGATGTAACAAATAATTTCAGAAGGCACTTTTACCAAAGTGAATAACTTCAGAGTTGAAGAAAATTTAAAGACCTTCTGTTCCTTCTTCCTATGTGGAAAAAATGAGGAAACCAGGCCAGAAAGGGTCAAGGTCCATGTAATATTGTCTAAGTGCTGTCTGACTCACTTTTGAGACCCTGGCTAAGAGCCCGTCAGTTCCCCTTCCTAAGCAGCTAATTAAGCCAACTCCCCCAATCATCTCCCTCATCGGCCTCTCATAATGCAGCCACTATACACCCACCCTAATCTCCCTGGGGCTAGGTACCAGACAACCAGGGAAAACACTGATGGCCTTGACCCTGCTGAAATTATTCAAATTTTCCAATTCTAAACTGGCTTACCCTGCCTCACCCATTTCCTTCCCCCAGAAACCAAATAAAGGTGATTCCCCACAGTTCCCTTTCTCCCTCTGCCTCATGCCCAACACTGACTTCTCCAGCGGCCCTGTGTGCCATCCTGTGTCTTCCCCAAGGAGCTGTGAGTATAACAAAACTGTGAAACTCTTTTCCATTTTTCTCTCTGGATTTGCATCTGGTCTCACTGTATCTCACCAAAGGTGATATGGTTCAGTCTCATGGTAAACTGAGGCCGGGACTCAAACTCTGATATAGATTAACTGAACCAGGACATAGATCACCTGTCTTGTGACCCAAGGATGTTTCCACCACCTTAAGATGCAAGTTATATCATTTCTTCCTTAAATATACTCTTTAAAAATCGGCTTCATTGAGCTTATTCTTCTTTCTCTAGACGCCATTTGACCTCCTAGGCAAGAAGGTAAACATATTCTCTAAAACAAGTTGCACAAACATGAGGATGAATGCCAATGCCCATATTTTGGAAGGGACTTCAGCCTATCCAGCGAGAGCTGTCAAATGTGACAACACTTGCTCTCAGAAAGTCCTACTTAGGGGCCAATTTGAATAGCTTCTGATGCAGGTTTGAACTGCTCCCTGTTTCATTCAGCTCCTGAGTAGAGTTCAAGAATGACCAACCACCTGTCTCCATAAGGATTTTATTTTCTCTTCCTGAAGACTGCCTGACATGATGCATGCTTCACCTTAGATGACATCTAAAGTTCAGGGCCATGTGACACTTGAGTGGCCTATGCAAATGGATTTTTAAGAAAAAAGTCTTAAATAAATGTCAGTGACAGTTATGTGGACAATTGAATTACTAAATACAATTTCCTCTTTCTTAATGGGTATGACCCTTATATATTTGTTAAATAATGCATCACTTAGTGACAAACTAAATCACACACACAAATCTTATTGTTGCTAATAGCTTGTTTATGTCTTTTCTTTGTTTGGTGAAATAATGTTATGTTAAAGGTGAATGCTTAGAATCCAAGAACTGGTCTACAAGTATCTTAGCCTGCACGAGTTTCTAACAAAATACTGTATACTGGGTGACTTATAAACAATAGACATGTATTTCTCACAGCTTTGGAGGGTGGGAAGTCCAAAATCCAGGCACTGGTACATTTTGTGTCTGCTGACTGCCTGTTTTCTGGTTCATAAATAATGTCTCCTCACTGTATCCACAATTGGCAGAAGGGCAAGGCACCTCTCTGGGGCCTCTTTTTTTTGAGATGGAGTCTCACTCTGTTGCCCAGACTGGAGTGCAGTGGCGCAAACTCGGCTCACTGCAAGCTCCGCCTCCCGAGTTCACACCATTCTCCTGTCTCAGCCTCCTGAGTAGCTGGGACTACAGGCGCCCGCCACCATGCCCAGCTAATTTTTGTATTTTTAGTAGAAACGGGGTTTCACCGTATTAGCCAGGAAGGTCTTGATCTCCTGACCTTGTGATCGGCCTGCCTTGGCCTCCCAAAGTGCTGGGATTACAGGCGTGAGCCAGTGTCTGGGGCCTCTTTCATAAGGGCACTAATTCTATTCATGAGGACTCCACACTCACCACCTTATCACCTCCCAAAGGCCCTGCCTGTTAGCAACATCACCTTGGGGGTGAGTTTTCAGCACATAAATTTGAGGCAGGACACAAACATTCAAACCACAGCAGGGAAGAATGTAAATGTCATCTGATTTCTCCCACCTTGTGGGAATGAGACTATTTCAAGAATGAGAAGTCACCTTTCAGGATCAGAAAATTTCACAAACTCCTGCATAACATTAGTTTGGTTTTTAGTATTCATTGGTTGAGACATTGTGCTACTACAAACTCAATGATCGTTTTAAGTGAAATTTTATCTTATGAATCACAACAGCATTTATAGTACATTTAACAATATGTATTTGTAAGAAAGGTGGAGGAGGACGAAGTCCATGGATTCAGAGACTCTGCAATTACTGTAACAACACTTCCTTTCTGTTGACACTCCACCTCCAGACTCACACACCCCATGTTGGTGTTCTAAAACATTCCTGCCAGTTCTGGCTTCTGCTTGTATATTCCCCGTATTGGGCAGCTAACTAGTTCATACAGCAGTCCATTATATCTTTGAGTTATTTTTCCTAATATTGAAATTTCTCCCTATATTGAGCTGGACTGTGTCTCTCTGGAATTCCTAGGTTTTCATCTTATGGGCCCACTGAAGGCAATTATAATCATCTTTCACACATCAGCCCGTCTTAAGGTGGCTCTCATGCTTTCCACCCCCATTTAGGGCCAGAATATAGTAGGCACAGAAGGGGCTTATGCGAGAGAAAAATGAGAGGATAAAAGCACTAGGGGTTGAACAACAGAGGATTTTGCTATGGATCCATCTTTGGAAGTACCAGACTATTTCTATCAGGGGAATGAAGGAACAGAAGCCAGCAGCCCAAGGTAACCATTAAGAAGCAGAAATATGACAACTCCAAAGGTTACAGGGCCCTAGAAATTGCAGGCTGATAAGAGATTATTGTAATGAAGAATTTGTTAACCTAGTGGCAAAAGGTGGCTTAAGGCAGGTACAAGTAAATCTCTGAACTATTATGTGAACGTAATGGAAAAAGCAATAATGTAAAAATCACCAGGCCTAAAAGAAATCTGTTACTGAAGACCTCCTTATGAAATCTCGAAATGTTCTTATTCATGTTTTCACTAATATAATCCCATTTGTATAAAATTACACAAATGGAGGTGTGGCTAGTACATAGCTCCCTTAGTTATGAGTAGAAGATCAAAGGGAAGATACTACCATGCAAATTTTTATTTCCTTCCTTCCACTCTTCCTCTGACCTACAGAATTCCCCTTTTTGTAGCTTCGTGAAAGTTTTCAGGCCACTCAGTAACAGGGTGCTAGAAACAACCTATTATGGGATTCAGATGTTTGCTGGAGACTTGGGAGTGGGTATAAAGAAGCAGAGATTTTCTCTAGGTTGGCTGCTGTCAGAAAGTGGGGTAACTGTATTATGGAATATCTCAATAAATCTTGTCTATAGGAAACGCAGACTGGAAAGGATAAATATGTAACTGATTGATTAAGAAGTAGCAGTCATTCATTTTAGGCAAGAAAGAAGATATATGATATTTTGTGGTTGGCACAGCTACCTTGTTTTGGTCTGTGCTCAGACAAAATTATGAAGTGTTCTTGTTTTGTCTCACTTTCTCATGATCTCGGAGTAACCTTGTCTGATTCTGGTATTCATTGAGATTGTTTATGTCCAACAGGGGAATGATATGCCTAGCTGTGAGTGCCCAGTTGGTTTCTAGATGGTAGGGGCTGCTTGGTTTTCCCAATACTAGACAATGGAGATTTAACAATAAGTCCCTGCATGCAAGGAGTTCACAGCCTGCAGGGAAGCAAACATTTACAATGCCAGGTGAGGATCACAATAATGGAGATGCTATATGTAGAGAGAGGAGGGCTTATTAGGAGCAGAGGGGAGCATCAGATAAAGCTTCACAAAAAAGAGTGTATTTGATCTGGGAAAATGATGAGCACGTGAGCCTGTGTGTATGAAAGGAAATCCTTTATGTGTGTGGCAGTGTATATGTTCCAAATTAGAAATTCAATTCAAGCCCAAGCAACTTTGCAACTATAGACGCTTTCTTCCTTTTCTTTCCTGGAAGAAAATTAGCTGTTCTATTTTCATCATTGAAATCGCCATTTGTCATTCTCAAGGTGCCTCGGTGCCTTTGTCTCCGCTGTCAGCTGGCAGCAACGATGCTAAAAATAGCTGGCAGAGGGAACCGCTACACGCTGAACATTAAAAATAGAAAGGGAAGCACTGGTGTGAATAATGCATGGGAGAGAATCCCGTTCACGTTGGCCTTCGTCTCCTCTGGGGGCCTGGCTGCTGGGCACAGCCCTGCAGGACGAGGGAGGATTAAGGCATTTTTGTTACTCACACTGCAATGAAAGGGCAGCCCACAAATTACAGCTTCCCCCTCGGCTTGCAGCGGCCAGGGAGGGATAGGAGGAAATGGAGGCTGGACTAGCGTTCTGCAAGACAAATCAAGAGTCTCGTTTGCAGATACAAACTCAAATGTGTTGTCACTGGGAGCCAAGACAAAGGAGAAAGCAGGCCTGGGACACATCAGGGAGGGCACACCCTCTCTAAAAGGACTTGGATTCCCTGTTTTCTGTAATTCACACTCAGGCAACCAGAGCTACTCTGCAAGGGGGATTTTACTCATAAATCATCAGATTATAATCTCTGTAAAATCCAGAGCTGCTCCAAGTTGAGACCCATACTACACTAGCTGGAGCAGAACTCTCCCCACAGCCGTAAATATTGTAGGCTCTTCTTCACTATTGCTAAACAACTGAATTTCCCTTTACACTGATTTATTCCTCATGACCAGATGTGTTATTCTTGGAAGTCCTAGATTGTCAGAGCCGAAGCAACTCAGAGACTGATAGGCAAATTAAAAGGTGCTGAGGTCCAGGGAGGGGAAGGAAATTGTCTGAGGTCACACAGCACTCCAGCCTCAGAGGCAAGGTTGACTGCCTTGACTTTGCCTGCCACAGCAGTCTGCTGCTGAGTCACCTCTCCAAATCCTTGGTGGAATAGGGACCTTGTTCCCAAATGCAGACTCCATCTGCACACCCAAGCCTTGAGGCAGGTAGAATTCATCCTGTCTGAAACGGGGCACACTTCTGGCTTGGTATGCCGTCCCTTCTTCACCATGGAGTGTGAAGCGCAAAAAGGCCATGGGCTCCTGACACTGTCCCCGGAGTAATAGGTTGGTCTCCACTGCACCTATCGAGGGATGGAGGGTTTGATTTTATCCTAGTACTGCTCCCAGTATCGAATTAAGTGTTCCTAGCTCTCTTGAGAGAAAAGTAACTCTGATACTGAAGAAATTGTCCTCTTTCCTCAAGGAAGGTAGGGGTCTCATCTTGAACCCAAGCCTAGCACCTTTGCCTAAGGGATGAGAACACAACTTTGAAATCAAGCTGGGCTCAAATCCGGTTCTGTCGTTTACCATCTTTTCGACTTTGGGCAGTATACTTGATATCTCCAGGCTCGTGTCTTGCTTCTGAAGCTGGGCCAATAATACTGATCCACCAGGGCTGCTATAAATATAAGCCCACTAATAAGAAACGCTGACCACAGTGATCACACACAACCGGCACTCTAAAAACGTGAGTCCCTTCCCCTTCCCAGAAGACCCTTTCTTTCTATCTACATGCTCCGGATTTCTCTACTGGGTCTGAATCCTAGGTTTGTAACACACTTTCTCCGTAGCCTTTAAGAAGCTGGGAACCTATGAGTGAGAACATGCGGTGTTTGGTTTTCTATTATTGCAATAGTTTGCTGAAATGATGGTTTCCAGCTGCATCCATGTCCCTACAAAGGACATAAACTCATCCTTTTTTATGGCTGCATAGTATTCCATGGTGTATATGTGCCACATTTTCTTAATCCGGTCTTAACAAACCTGCTTGTTGTGCACATGTACCCTAGAACTTAAAGTCTAATAATAATAATAATAAAGAAGCTGGGAACCTCAGGGCATCCACTCGTTTGCCTGCACACGAAGATGATCAAACTTCCTGTGCTGGCCGCCTGGAAGGTTAGTGAGATAATGTAGGAGGCCGGTTGCAGAGTAAGTGCTCAGTAAAAGACAACTGTGATCACATTTATTCCCCAGGTCCTGTCCAGCCTGGTGAGGTGCTCATGGTGCTCCATGCCATCTGTTCATCTGCACAGGCACGCACTCAGCACGCAGGTATGCACGTATGCCCGTATTCACATCCAGTTAGAGGCAGAGAAGGGCTTCCACTTCCTGTCCTGTGAACTCTGTTTTGAGACTAGCTTAGACCTTGAATTGCTCTCCATTAATCTCTACAGGGCTAAAGGAGCCACACAAGGAACCAACAAACCTGCTTCCTTCTCCAGTTCAGCCTTCCTGGGGTCCCCTGCCTCCCGTTCCCCTGCCTTCCCCTCACTCCCTCTGTCATAAAATGGGCCTTTCCCTGCAGGTCTTGGCTGAGAGTGACTGTGAGGCTTGAGTCATTCTTAGTGAGAGTCCTTTTTATGCTAAACATAAAGCTCCTGCTTTCACAATTATTTCTTTTAGCAGTCATTTTTAAAGAAAAGTGATTCTGAGAAGGGTGAGCCCCAGGCTTTCAAGGATGTGAAAACCCGTTTCTGTGCAGGAAGCCATGGAACCAGCATGGCATATGCTTAATTTAGTGGCGTCATCTTCTGTTTTCTTTCCTTCCACCACAGTTCATTTATTCAGTCATCCATTTAATCATTAATTGATTCATTCATCAATCCTCCAAAACAACTCCTGTTCTGTGCTGCGCAGGTTGTCACTAGAGAGAGAAATGAGGCGTTCCGTGACCTTCAGAGACGTAGCCCCCGAGGAAGCGAGGCCACTCTGGCTAAAATGTTTGTCAGGAATCCTGCAGATTCCACGGCCTTCTCTTACACCTTTCCTGTTTCAATTTAGTCTCCTTATAAGCTGGTATAGTGGGCATCAATATTTTCTCCCTAATTTACAAGAGAGGAAACAGATTCAGAGGATTATGTGGCATATTCAAGATTAGATGATTATTAAATAAAGATTTCCCCAAACTCACTCTCTGCTGATGAATTTAACATATATTCTATGTGAAAAAAAGCAAGTGCTCAGTTTCAGTCCTACTTTCTCCTTGACTATATAAGCACTCAATCTTCCTCCTGATAATTAAAGCAAGGAGAAAAACGAAGCCAAGGAATGAGCAACATTTTAAATATCTTGAACATGGTTATGATTATAGAACAAAATATGGATTTGCTCACTCAGTAAGCTTTTCCCTACTTGGTAGGCAAGAGGGCATCACCTTGAGGCTTGAAAGGGGGGAATTTGGAAGGAATACAGACAATCCTACTGTTTCTGTTAGGATTGTGTTAAGGTGTTAAGCTGTGAGTAATAGCTAATCCTACCATAGTGACTTATGCAAAAAGTCCAGGAGTAGGTACAATGACTCAAAGATGTCATTGAGAGACCAGGTTCCTTCCCTCTAGCTGTTCTGCTGTCTTTAATATGTGGCTTTCCTTCTCATAGGCTTACAGTGTCTGCTGACTCTCTAGTACCACATCTGCATTCCAGGCAGGAAGAAGGGAGAACAGCAGAGGGCATGTGGCTTTCTTCAGGAAGCAATGTTTTACTCAGGATCTTCTAGCTACATCTCACTGGTCAGAGCTGGATCATATGACATCGCCTGCTTGCTGAAAATGTGAGCTTTTCACATTCTAGATTCTACAGAAGTTCAAGGCAAGAGACAAGGGGTTGGAATGGCTGTTGAATAAGTATATCTTCAATATTTGCCTAGTCCTCTCAAAATAATTATTAGTCAGCATACTCCTGCAATGCATGCAGAAAATAGATTTGTAAAGGCTGAGATAAATAAGTAAGGGTGTCTGGATTTGTTTGATTGCTAAACAGGAAAGAAATACCCCAATATTCTTGGCCCGTCCTACTGTAATGATTCTTTCTTCTTGGATCAAGAAAGTAAAGGGCGTGTCTTCCAACTACCAAGGATATACATCACTGTTAAGATGTCACAGGCTGGGGAAATGATCATAGTGGACCCACTATGGATGGTAGACCCTCTATGGTCCTCTGGACCCCCTGAACCCGTAGTGAGATGAACCTGAGCCAGTGCTACCCTTGAAATCTCTCTTTCACGTACACTCACCGGAACAGGGTGAGCCATAGTGATATTGTGACTGTAGTAACAGAGATTCAAAGTACTATCAGTGCCTACTCAGGTTCTGTATGCAACAACATTCAAAAGATCTGAGTATTTCTCTTTCCCTGGTGGACATTTACTCTGCTTAATGGCCTTTGGACCCTCTGAGAAAAGATTTCAGAAATATTAATTGTATCTACTTGTGCTGACTTTTCACGGTCTTTTCTTAAAGAGTCTGGCTTCCCCTACAATCAATTATACTGTTTATCTGTAACTAACTGTCTAAGTTTGGAAATTTGATGGGAACCTCAGATTTCCTTTGAGGTGGCTAAAATCGGCCTTCTGCTTGCCAGCTCTCAATTATTTATTATCATAAATAATAAGCAGTACTTACAGGGTGCCATTTATGATTATAAATAGGAAGTAGTACATCTGTCTTGCTCATAAGATCACCATGATCTCTTAGACAGAGCCAGGGATTACTGTGGGTGAAAGCACTTTGGTTATCAGCCCTGGCAATGGAGTAATTAAGTTCACCTTTTTTCTAGAGGTTAAATGCTGCCACTGGGTCAGTGCTTCAGGAATCCCGTCATTCCCATTGATGTTAGTAAACCCAGGTCCATGACAATATCTTTAACTCTCAACCATGTCTTTTAGAGGGAGGTTACTACTGAGCTTACAAGAGATTTCACTCTCTTGCTCACCATGGCACCCCTTCCTTAATGAAGAAAGTATCCTCTGAGTCCTCTCGGGATATGTAGTCAGGTGGTATGTTATCAGGTCTTACATAGTAAGTCTGTTATAAAACCCTCACTTCTGTGAGACTTCTCACACATTCCTTATTATAATGCCAGGGAATTTATGTTTTTGTTCTTGTTATCTAGTGTATTATAGAACATTGGCATATCACATACTTTAAGGAGCCAGTCCAGCTTTGGTAAAAGGAATAATTTCTATCCAATCCAATGCCCAAAAGATGTTCGTGTCCAGATCCCAGAAGGCTGTGAATATGTTAGATTATATGACAAAAAAGACCTTGAAGATTTGATTATGTCAATAACCTTGAGATAAGAATATTATTCTGTATTGCCTAGATGGACCCAATCTAATCACCAGGTCCTTATAAGAGGACGCCAGGTGGGTCAGAGTAAGAGAGAAGATGTGACAATGGAAAGACAGATTGGAGTGATGTGGGGCCAAGAAGCCTCTAAGAGCTGAAAAAGGCAAATAAATTGATTTTCACTATATTTGTTTCTTAGGACTGTCATAACAAAGTATCATAAAGTGCACTGGGTGTGGTGGCTCATGCCTGAAATCCCAGCACTTTGAGAGGCCAAGGCAGGTCAAGAGTTCAAGACCAGCCTGGTCAACATGGTGAAACCCCATCCTATTAAAAATACAAAAATTAGCCACGCATGGTGGTGTGCACCTGTAGTCCCAGCTACTCGGGAGGCTGAGGTGGGAGAACTGCTTGAACCCAGGAGGTAAAGGCTGCAGTGAACCAAGATCATACCACTGCACTCCAGCCTGGGTGACAGAGTGAGTCTCCATCTCAGAAACAACAACAACAACAACAGAGTGGTTTAACACAGTAATTTATTCTCTCCCAATTTGAGAGCCCTGGAAGCCCAAAATCAAGGATGTCATTAGGGCAGTGCTCCCTTCAAAGGGTCTGAAGAAGGGTTCTTCTTTGCCTCTTCCCAGCTTCTGGTGCTTGGTGGAAATCCCTGGCATTCCTGGGCTTGCAGCTGCATCAGTCCAATTTCTACCTCCATCTTCTCATAACCATCTTCTCTGTCTGTGTCTGTGTATCTGCTCTCCTTTTACAAGGACATCGGTCATTGGATTTAGGTCCCACTCAAAACCAATATGACTCAATATGACCTCATCTTAATTTAATTAATTATATCTGCAAACAACCTGTTCCCATATAAGGCCATATATTTTGGATCTGGATGGACATGCATTTTTTCACAGGTGGGAGGATGCTACCCAACCTAGTGCACTCCCTTAGAGCCTCCAGAAGAAATGCAGCCCTATAGTTTTAGACTTCTGACTTCCAGAACTGTAAGATAATAAATTTGTGTTGTTTTAAGCAACTAAATGTGTAGTAATTTGTTACAGTAGCATGAGGAAACTAACACCCCAGCCAACTAATAAGAATAGCTGGAGGAGTTCTTGTCAAAACATGGAGCTGATGAATTTGCAAGTGCTTCTACATCAGTGACTTGGAGAAAACTATCAAACCCCAAGAGCACCTCTTTAAAGGCTTAGAATATGTGCCCTAACCAGGTGGAGCAAACAACAAAATATCAGAGAGAGAGAAACTTCAGATATATTAGTAAAAATGAGCTAGCAACTCAGTGAATCTTTCCATAGTGTGTGTGTTTTTGTTTATGTGTATGGGTGGGTGTGCAGAGGTGTGTATATGCATATATACATACATGTGCATCTCAGCTATTCTCTCTAGTTTTGAAAAATGGAGAGACAATCTAACATCCTTTCCTCACTCATACTGTACCTGAAAGGGAAGGTTAACTGGAGTCATATACAGCGAGAGAAGGATCAATAAATCAGCCCCAAAGTATCAGAGCAAATAGAACATCTGTACAGAACTGTTCAGGCAGGAGACAGATGGAAAGAAATGACACAATGACTAAGCAAATATAGTACAGAAGAAATAAATACACGGGAAAAATGAGCACAGCATGCAGAAGTGAGACAAAGATCCCAACCTGTAAGAAAGCATTAGATATAGAGGAGAAGGAAATGTGTCATAATTGCTAGGATACCTAAACAGGAATATTATTTTAAAATAAAGCCAAACAATAATTCATAAAACAACAGAATGAGATAAACAAAGAAAATGTAGGCTTAGTGTCCCAGTTGAAACTAGAAAGCACTGAGCTAGGATTTTGAAGAAAATTTAAGGAAGAGTCCATTAACAGAGGCCAGCGCTGGGTGAAGGGTACCATCGAAAGATGTCAAAGAACCCAGTACCACTGACAGTAAGCCTAGTGGTAACCCTTCACCTGTAAGGGCGTGGAGAGGAACCAGTGTTAGTGGAATCATGGGGGAAGTGATTTCCAACAGGGACTTAGTCACAGAAGGATGCAACCACTGCTGGAATCACAGCATCAGTCAGGGAGAGAGTGGGAGAAACAATTTTCGACCACTCTTTACTCTATTTTCTGATCTCTTCCTAGTGTCTCCCATTGGCTGACTCCAACCAGAAGAGACAGGGAAAAGCAGATAGGGTAAGGAAGTCCTTAGGGCCAGCCTCTAAAGGTACAAACCAGAGTAAAAAAATGAAATGCATAAATGTGGAAGGGGCAAATGGAGACCAGCTAGCACACAGGTATACTAGCCCTGTTTATGCAATACTTGAGGCCCCCTGGGTCTCTCCAGGGGGCTCCTTGCTCATGCCATTCCTGGTTGTAAATCCCCTGTGGCCACAGTCTCATGTCATAACACTGCCTTCTATCAACCTAATTTTAACCAGGCCTATTCTAGAGGAAACTAAAGCTGTTCCACCACCCTGGCCTGAGCCAACCAGACCCATCCTGAGTATGGTTTCCCTGGTAGATGCCTATGGAAGTCAATAAAAAGTAAATGCTTAAGTGTGTTAATGTGTTAATACCCCTATGGGATGAATTTTGACCAGAAGCATGAGATGAGAAGAAGTGAGAGATAAGATGAGAAGAAGTCTACAAATATGTATATATCGTTTGTTCTTCTCCCGCTTGATGCAGTGATTCCATACAACCTCCCCAGAGAAATCCCTCATGACCAAGTCACCAACTGTATTTTCTTGAGAAGCTAAGGTCAGCTGGCATTTACTTTCTTTTCTTTCCTGCCTCTCTCTTGCTCTCCTCAAATTACACCCGTTCAATTAAGCTTGGTCTCCGTCTTTACTTTTAAGGGAACCCATGCTACGATAATTGGTTTAAGAAGTGATATAAGAAAACAGACCTTCCAGATAAAGTATTGGAGGTAAATTTCCCATGAGTCTGAAGGCAAGACAAACTCTGTTGCTTATGGTAAGTGCAGTAATAACCTTTCACCGTAATCACCGTTACTAAAGTTTCACTTACATTTAATTGGAATGAAGTGCCAGTGGAATGCAAAACTTGGGAGATCAAATGGCAGCTGCATTTGACCAGTGATATGGTTTGGCCACATCCTTGCCCAAATCTCATCTTGAATTGTAACTTCCATAACTCCTATGTGTTGTGGGATGGACCTGGTGGGACCATGGAGGTGGTTTCCCCCATACTGTTCTCATGGTAGTGAGCAAGTCTCACGAGAGGTGATGATTTTATAAGGGGTTTCCCCTTTCCCTTGGCTTTCATTCACTCTTGCCTGCTTCCATTTAAGACATCCCTTTGCTCTTCCTTCATCTTCTGCCATGACTGTGAGACCTCCCTAGTCATGTGGAACTGTAAGTCCATTACATCTCTTTTCTTTAAAAATTACTCAGCGTTTGGTCCGTCTTTATTAGCAGCATGAGAACAGACTAATACAGTAAATTGGTACCAGTAGAGGGGGGTGCTGCTGTAAAGATCCCCAAAAACGTGGAAGTGACTTTGGAACTGGGTAACAGGCAGAGGTTGGAACAGTTCAGAGGGTTCAGAAGACAGGAAGATGTGGGAGTTTGGAACTTCCCAGAAATTTGTTGAATGGCTTTGATCAAAATGCTGATAATAATATGGACCATGAAATCCAGGCTGAGGTGGTCTCAGATGGAGATGAGGAACTTGTTGAGAACTGGAGTAAAGGCAACTCTTGCTACATTTTAGCAAAGAGATTGGAGGCATTTTGCCCCTGCCCTAGAGATTTGTGGAACTTTGAACTTGAGGGAGATGATTTGGAATATCTGGCAGAAGAAATTTCTAAGCAGCAAAGCATTCAAGAGGTGACTTGGGTACTGTTAAAAGCATTCAGTTTCAAAAGGGAAACAGAGCATAAAAGTTAGGAAAATTTGCAACTTTATGATGCAATAGAAAAGAAAAACTCTTTTTCTGAGGGAAATTTAAGCCAGCTGCAGAAATTTGCATAAGTAATGAAGAACCAAATGTTAGTCACCAAGACAATGGGGAAAATGTCTCCAGGGCACCTCAGAGACCTTTGCTGAGGCTCCTCCCATTACAGCCCTGGAAGCCTAGGAGGAAAAAGAGGTTTCATTGGCCAGGCCCAGGCCCCTTTTCTGTGTACACCCTAGGGACTTAGCACCCTGCATCCCAGCTGTTCTAGCCATGGCTAAAAGGGGCCAAGGTACAGCTGTGACCATGGCTTCAGAGGGTGCAAGCCCCAAGCCTTGGCAGCTTTCATGTGATATTTAGCCTGCAGGTGCACAGAAGTCAAGAATTGAGGTTTGGCAACCTCCACCTAGATTTCAGAGGATGTACGGACGTGCCTGCATGTCCAGGCAGAGGTCTGCTGTAGGGGCAGAGCCCTAATGGGGAACCTCTGCTAGTGCAGTGCAGAAGGGAAATGTGGAATTGGAGCCCCCATACAGAGTCTCCACTGGAGCACTGTCTAGTGGAGCTGTGAGAAGAGTCCTCCAGACTCCAGAATGGTAAATCCAATCCACCAACAGCTTGCACCTTGCACCTAGAAAAGCCACAGACACTCAATGCCAGTCTGTGGAAGCAGCCAAGAGGGAGGCTGTATCCTGCAATGCCACAGGGATGGAGCTGCCCAAGACCATGGGAACCCACCTCTTGCATCAGCATGACCTGGATGTGAGACATGGAATCAAAGGAGATCATTTCAGAGCTTTAAGATTTTACTGCCCTGCTAGATTTCGAACTTGCATAGGGCCTGTAGTTCTTTCATTTTGGCCAAATTCTCCCCTCTGGAATGAGTATATTTACCCAATGCCTGTACCACCATTGTATCTAGGAAGTAACCTATTCACTTTTCATTTTACAGGCTTATAGGTGGAAGGGACTTACCTTGTCTTAGATGAGACTTTGAACTTTCAGTTAATGCTGAAATTAGTTAAGACATTTAGGGAATGTTGGGAAGACATGTTTGGTTTTCAAATGTGAGGACATGAGATTTGGGAGCTAACAAGGGTGGAATGATATGGTTTGACTGTGTCCCCACCCAAATCTCGTCTTGGATTGTAGTTCCCATAATTCCCACGTGTTGTGAGAGGGACCCAGTAGGAAATAATTGAATCATGGTGGTGGTTTTCCCCATACTATTCTCATGGTAGTGAATAAGTCTCATGAAATATGATGATTTTATGAAGGGTTTCCCCTTTTACTTGGTTCTCATTCTCTCTTGCCTGCTGCCATGTAAGATGTGCCCTTTGCCTTACACCATGATTGTGAGGCCTCCCTAGCTATGTGGTACTGTGAGTCCATTAAACCTCTTTTTCTTTACGAATTTCCCAGTCTCAGGTATGTCTTTATTAGCGCATAAAAATGGGCTAGTATAAAGGGCTTCATAATTGGGCTTCATATTATGGGCTTCATAATTATCATTATTCACATACTGAATAATGTTAATTATGAAGAGTGTGGTATGGAGTGACCACTTTTGATGGCACTTAAGCCTTTAAAAATGAAAAAAAAAATATCAGAGGTGTTAATTGTCAACTTAAAGTTTCTATGAAAGTCAGATTGGTCTCTGTTATAGTTTGGCTATTTGACCCTCCAAATCTCATGTTGAAATTTGGTACCCAATGTTGGAGGTGGGGCCTGTTGGGAGGTGTTTGTATCATGGGGATGTATCCATTATGAATGACTTGGTGCCATTCTCCCAGGAGTGAGTGGGTTCTCACTGACTCTTAGTTCTTGCAAGAACTGGTAGAGGCTGGCACCTCATCCTCTCTCTTGCCTCCTTGTTATCATGTGATCTCTGTATGGTGGCTCCCCTTCCCCTTCCACGGTGAGTAGAAGCAGTATGAAGCCCTCACCAGAGGCTATGCAGATGCTAACACTATGCTTCTTGTACAGCCTGCAGAACCATGAGCCAAATAAGCCTCTTTTCTGTATAAATGACCTAGCCTTAAGTATTTCTTTATGGCAGCATAAATGGACAAAGTCTCCATGACAGTTTTAAAGGATAATTTCATCTCCTACTGTCACAGGGCAGACTTTGCTGAAAACAAAGCTTAGGATCTGATTGTTTAAAAAGATAGTTTCAAAGGAAACTATATATAATCTTGACAGGTCTCTTACATTAAAGACTGGGCCATGATAGGTAAAGAGTGGGACTATGAGACCTAGGATAAAGATATTTGGATAGAGAAACTTGAGAATCTTAAAATCTCAAATTCTCCTAAACCCCTCTGGCTGACAAGGAAGCCTCTTTTCCCTTAAAAGAGAAAGAGTCTCCTCTTACAAGGACATAGTATTAATATAAAGACTTTACTTGAAGCTCTTGCAAGGGTGCCTCTCAAGATGTGAGTTTTTCTCAAAGTCTGCCTCGTTCATTACCTTCAGGCTAATAAGCAGGGTCAGTGTGATGGTTAATATTGAGTGTCAACTTGATTGGATTGAAGGATGCAAACTGTTGTTTCTGGGGTGTCTGTGAGGGTGTTGCCAAAGTAGATTAACAGTAGATTAACATCTGAGTCAGTGGACTGGGAAAGGCAGACCCACTCTCAATCTGGGTGGGCACAATCTAATCAGCTGCCAGCGTGGCGAGAATAAATGCAGGTCAAATAACATGGAAAGATGAGACTGGCTTGCTCTTCTAGCCTACACCTTTCTCCCAGGCTGGATGCTTCTTGCCCATGAACATCAGACTCCAAGTTCTTCCACTTTGGGATTCCCGACCTTCTACCACAGACTGAAGGCTGCACTGTTGGCTTCCCTACTTTTGAGGTTTTTGGACTCAGACTGGCTTCGTTGCTCCTCAGCTTGAGGACGGCCTATTGTGGGACCTTACCTGGTGATTGTGTGAGTCAATAGTCCTTAAAAACCTCCCCTTTATATATACATCTATCCTATTCTGTCTCTCTAGAGAACCCTGAGTAATACAGTCAGTTTTTGCCTCAGCCCAAACCAGGAAGTACAAGCCTTGCTTTGGAAATAAAGAGACTTTGTACTAAAGGAACTGACGATTTCTCTGTGTCACAATGAGTCAGGTCTGTCATTAACCTTCCCTGGTTCACCGGTCACCCATTTCCCACCAACAAAGTTTTCTAGCACTTTTAAGTGAGAGGATACATTATGAATACCCACTCAGATTTTGTTTTGGTGTCTTAATTGTAAAGATATGTTCATCCTTTATGACTCAATTTTAAAAATAGGAAACTGAAAGAGTTGTAGTTATAGGAGGCGAACTAGGAAGCTTCTTTTTTTTTTTTTTTTTTTTTTTTTTTTTTTTTTTTTTTTTTTGAGATGGAGTCTCACTCTGTCACCCAGGCTGGAGTGCAGTGGTGTGATCTCGGCTCACTGCAAGCTCCATCTCCCAGGTTCATGCCATTCTCCTGCCTCATCCTCCCAAGTAGCTGGGACTACAGGCGCCCGCCACCACACCCGTCTAATTTTTTTTTTTGTCTTTTTAGTAGAGATGAGGTTTCACCGAGTTAGCCAGGATGGTCTTGTTCTCCTGACCTTGTGGTCTGCCTGCCTCGGCCTCCCCAAGTGCTAGGATTTGGAAGCTTCATTTTTAAAGCTAGTTAACAGGAAGGTTTATCTAATTTTCACCGATTAGTCAGTTATACACACACATCTTTCTTTATTCAAAGAGACAGTTGATCATAAATTAAAAGTAAATCAACTATACATAACACATACAACAGGAAAACCCCATATAATACTGTTTTAAACAGGATAGCTCACTTCTCTCACACATAAAAGATATCAGAAGGAGGCAATCTGGGCTATAATGAAAGCTTCACACTTTCTTCTGGGAGCCAACTGCTTATCTAATCTGCCATCATCACTGAATGATTTCCAACCTCAAGGTGGGTCATAATGGAAGAAGTCTGTGCAAGTTCAGCATCAAGTCCCCATTCTGAGCAGGCTGCCAAAGCATCTGTAAAGGACAAAACAGTGCTCCTCCCCACTGGGTCGGCTCCTTGAAACCGCTTTCCCCGTAACGCTTTTGCCTAAATCTCCTTGGCCCAAAGTTAGTCTCATGGTTTCATCTAGTTGCATGGGAAGCTGAGAAGTGTTGCTTGTTAGCTGGGTGCATTGCCACAGTGAATAAAATTGAGGTTCTGTAGCTGAGAAAAAGGGAAGATATGCATATTGGGGGGTTATGAACAGTCTCTGCCCCAAGTAAGACAGTCTTAACTCATTCAACAAATGTCAAGTACTCTGTAAAGGGTGAGGTCAAATGTGTTTAGAAAATGAAGACAAGGTCGGGTGCAGTGGCTCATGCCTGTAATCCCAGCACTTTGGGAGGCTGAGGCGGGCAGATCACCTGAGGGTGGGAGTTCAAGACCAGTCTGACCAACATGGAGAAACCCCATCTCTACTAAAAAATCGAAATTAGCCAGGCATGGTGGCATGCGCCTGTAACCCTAGCTACTCGGGAGGCTGAGGCAGGAGAATCTCTTGGACCTGGGAGGCAGCGGTTGCAGTGAGTTGAGATCATGCCATTGCACTTGCACTTCAACCTGGCAACAAGAACAAAACTGTCTCAAAAAGAAAAAAAAAAAAGGGATTCACAGTGTGATGGAAGAGCTGGCTATGAAATAAATGAGTTTATGAGAGTTGGGCCTAGGGTTTGGTGGAGACGGGTTTTCCTCAGGCAAACTGGAGAGGTGGTGCAAATGAAAATAAAAGACAAGAGGTGGCACCCATCTCTGCACACATCTGTACCTGCAGCTCCTGGAGTTTTTGTTCCATTAACCCAGAAATCCCCCTTCTTAAGCCAGTTGAGGTAGTTTCTGCAATTGCAGTAAGAGTTTTGAATTATATAGTCATCATGCAGAACAGGCCTTATAAAACAAAATGAAAACAATCTATGCATCAGGTAACACCATTAGAAAAAAAAAAAAAGTAGGGTGATCAACTCTTCTGGTTTGCGCAACTGTCCCTGTTTTAGCACTGGAAGTCCCTCTCCCTAAGAATTCCCTCCATCCCTTGAAAATCCAGATAGTTGGTCACTGGAAAGTAAAGTGTTATCCATATTTTGTGTGGAAAAGAGAAGACTCAGGGGGAAATAGGGAGTATTTTCAAATAGGTGAAAGTTTCTCAGATGTAAGAAAAAAATAGATGCTCTGTACGGTTCCAAGGGTTACATAATAACTTAGTAGATGCTGAAGGGGTGAAAGTATTAAAAGGCAGATCGTCTTTATTACAAGGACAATTTTGTAAATATCAGAGCTTCCCAAGGGTGGGATTGGCTTGCCTTGGAAGGGGAATTGGTCAGAGGGGTCATATGGTCGGAGCTGAACTGGAACCCTGGCTCTCCCCCTCACCAGCTGTGTGGTCTTGGGCAAGTTAGTTAATCTCACTAAACCTCAGTTTGCCCTTCTGTGAAATGGCAATGATAATTGTATCTACTTCACTGGCTTGTGAGGATGAAATGAGGTGAAGCCAAGTAGATCCTCAGTACTTTCTAGTTACACACAGAGAGAAGTAATGAGCTTTCTTTTCAGTAGTAAAGGCAGAATGACCCCTAGTGTGGATGCTTCGGAGGACGTCAAGGATGGATGCCTGCAAATGAGAAGGACTCGGAAGACTTGAAATTTCCTTTCTAGGCAAAGATTCCATTTTGATTTGATTTTGTATAAAAGATGTTGCTGATAGGGCTATTTTAGAGATGGATGCTTGCGATGGTTTTTGACAGACTTTCCTTATAAAGCTTTTTAGGGCTTCTTTAAAATACATTTTGCTGAGCTTTAAAATGAGGAGCATCTGTCTGCTTCCAGCTGTCTAGACCTGGGTTATTTCTGCCCTCAGCCACTTTAATGAGGTTGTTAGAGTGACAGGGTGTGTTACTGGCCATAGCTTCGGAGACTCGGGTCAGGGAGACTGTTTTCAGCAGCAGCCCTGTGAGGAAGGGACCAGAGGGGCCATCAGTCTCCCTCTCCTCCCACTGCACCCAGCTCCGGGGCTTCAAAGTGCTGTGGGCAATTTAGTTACAGCAACGTGACACCATTGCTAAGAAGATAAAGTACCATCTTTTGCTGAGAGGATAACACCATTGCTGAAAGAATTAAGTATCATCCATTAATGTTTTTGTTTCAGTTTGATTTTTCAAAAACTCAAGGTATGACTTTCATAGAGAAAAGTGTACATAGCTTAAATGTACAGCCTGCTGATGTTTTTTGTAGATACATGCCCCCATGTGACCACTGCCAACGCCAAGATGTAGAATATTTTCATCCCTTCAGAATCTTCCCTGGGGCTCTTTCCCAGTCATCAAACCCACCCAGCAGAGGTAACCACTGTTTGGATCTCCAAAACCATACATTGGTTTTACTCATTTTTGGTCTTCATATAAATAGAACTATACAGCATGTATTTTTGGTGTGTGTTTAGCTTCTTGTAATCACCATAAGATCTGTGTATTTCTCAAGTATACATCTAAATCATAATTTTCCTAAGTTAAAAACTTGACTCTTAGGCAAATATAAATTGACCATGTATCAACGATTTTATTCAACAGATTCATTAATAAAGGAATCAGTAGAACACTAAAAACAGGTTTCAGTAAGAATGTATTTGAATTACTGAGATTTATATTCTTTACCAGACAGAATTTGTTTGCTTTGCTGTGGACAGGAATCCTTTTCATTGCTATGAACAGGAAATATTGGCACTGCTATCAGTTTTCTGTAACTTAAAGTGGTTTAGGCAATAGAAAGAAAAGCATACACTCTCTATACTCAGATAATCTTGAGAGTGCTCTAGACAGCACCTAGTATTGCCAGACGATAAGAGGACATCCAGGGATCTCTGGCCCTTTTCTAAAACCTAGCAATTATTTCTTGATGATACAAACACACCTCAATTTATTTATCCATTTGCTTGTTGATGAGAATTTGGGTTAGTTGCAGTTTGGAGTTATAAATAAAGCTTCCATGAGCATGTTTGTCTATGTCTTTTTGTGGACATGTGCAATCACTTCTCTTCAGTATGTACCTAGGAGTGGAATTGCTAGTTCATAAAAATAACATATTATTAATAATAAATCACTAATATATTACACTTTAGTAGATATTTCTGAACAGTTTTCCAAAGTCATTATATCATTTTAAACTGCCAGATATGTATAATAATTTCAATTGCCCTACTTCCTTGCCAACATTTGGTGGTATCAGTCTTTTTAATTTTAGCCATTTAGCTATTATCACCTACGTTAAAAATTTTAATATTTTAACATGCATAAGAATTAGCTGGAATGTTCATTCTGAAGTTTTGACTTAATCGTTCTGAATGGAACTCAGAAGTCTACATTATGACCAAGTACTTTTTTTATTAGGGAAATATTCTGAGAGATGCTGGCTTAAATGCATCTTTACTGTGTAATCTATGAGTTGTTGTGGTTGTCTTCCTTCAAAGTGCATCCTGCCATGAAAGAGGGTGAGAACTTCGGTCAGCTCACGGATTTCTGAAAGTGAAATAACAACCACCATCAACTCTTATCTCAATATTCAGAACAATCCTCCAAATTGATACTTGGTTTTCCCATTTTGCAGTTGGGGAAATGGAGGCTCTGAGAGGTAGGGAAATTTGCACAAGAACTCACAATGTGAGAGCAGGACTTAGGTCCAAGGATTTTTGAAATCCTCTATCAATCAGGAATTTTTCTGATATGCCAACGGTTTTGACACTTTTTTGCTTCTTAGTTCTACTAGCAGAAGCCCTGTTTTTGTCCGAGATGTAGTCTTAAGAAGAATCCAGTATATGGAAACAAATCATAATTAAGCTGCTAAGGTGGAATGAAGGGCCATGAGGACAGTGGCTTGCTTTTCTTCGTGAACTCTTTGAGCCCCAGCATCCTCCTATTGTCACCTGCTGCAGGCCTAAGACCCTCCCCTGGACTTACAAACCATGGAGGCGCTAGGACCATTTTCATAGGCCCCAAGTACAGATGCATAATTTGTTGGAACACTCTTATTTATTTATTTAAGAAAATATCCATATCTAAAATTTGGAGACTCTCTTACTTAAACTCAAATATAACTCAAGAGCAAAATATAGCCTGAGGAGCATAGACTGTGTGCCGCTTAGAAAGGCAGCAGCTTTGCGAGAAAACTGGATGATTCTATGGGTCCCTGTCTCCCTGTGGCGCTTTGAATTGGGAGCCCCAGTGGCAGTGGAATCTCCTGGAGCTTCATTGCTAAAATGCAGGTAGCAAAGGAAAGACATATTTTTCATAAGGAGACTTTCCCCAAAGCTCAAATAAATCAATTGTGTACACTGGTATCCTCTCATTCTCACATGGAAAGCTGATCTGATTGAAGTCAGAGATCTCTTAACATTCCTTGCCATCTGGATCTGTGGAAGAGATTAAAGATATCTGTTAACATTCCTTGATTTCACCCTAGAAGCTTAATTGTGACCCTTGGAATGTTGGGAGATCTCTGACTTCATTCAGACCAGCTTACCATCTAAGGATGGGCATCCCCTCATTGTCCAGCTATGTGACCTTGGGCCAATTATTTCATACCTTTCAGCTTCAGTTTAGTGTCTGTGCAACTGTGCCAATGACCACACAGAGGGGAGAAGTGAGGATTATGTGAGATGCATAGTGCCCATGAGAGTTCCAGGCTGTGGGAGGTGCTCAGTAAAAATGTGTTTTCTCCCCTGGCTCCTCTGTTGAGCAAAGCATACATCCTGCAGATCCACCAGCCATTTCAGAAATGTGTCATGGTGACAGTGGTGTGACTTCGCTTTCTGCTTTCCTTCTGCTACTGAGATAAACCATTCCATGCTTCTGCACAAGGCCAAGGGAGGGAGAGCAAGGATGACATTGGTAGGAGGGACTGAAGAGAAGCATATTTGTGCCATGAATTCTATAAACATGAGAGGATGAGATCATTGCACCAGCTATTCCAGGAGTAGAATCAGCACCCTAGCTAGAAAAGGGGGCAGGTCTCTGGAAAGCTGCAATTTTAGCTCAGTTGTAATAGCAATAATCACTAACATTTATTGGGCTCTTAATGTGTGCCAAACATTGTGCTAAGCAATTTACATGCATTATCTCATTTATCTTCACATCAATTCTGCCACATAGGTGTCATGCTATCTCATCTTAAAGATGAGGGGATTGGCCAGGTGCCGTGGTTCATGCCTGTAATCCAAGCACTTTGGGAGGCCAAGGCGTGTAGATCACCTGAGGTCGGGAGTTCAAGACCAGCCTGACCAACATGGTGAAACCCCATCTCTACTAAAAATATGAAAATTAGCTGGGCATGGTGGTGGGCGCCATAATTCCAGCTACTCCAGAGGCTGAGGCAGGAGAATCGCTTGAACCCGGGAGGTGGAAGTTAAAGTGAGCCGAGACTGCACCATTGCACTCCAGACTGGGCGACAAGAGCAAAACTCCGTCAAAAAAAAAAAAAAAAAAAAAAAAAAAAAAGAGGGAATTGAGGCACTGGGATCTTATGTGCCTTTCCCAACTTCACTCAGCCAGCAAGCAGGCAATTATGTTCACCTAGGCTCTCACAACAGTTCTAGCTGGAGTATCAGTTTGGTGGCTGTAACCAAGGTTCAAATACAGTGGCTTAAACAAATCAGAAGTTACTCATTTCTCACGTGTCAATCTTGATGTCAGCTGTCAGGAACCAGGCTCCTTTGATCTTCTCGCTCAGCTGCCATCTCCAGTGTGTTGCCCCCTCTGCATGGTCCCTGAAGATTCACCTTCACATCCCTCGTCCCAGGTGGTAAGAAGGAAAGAAGGGAAAGGAGAAGCTCTTGCCCCCATTAGCTCTGCCTACATACCATTGGCCAGAACTGCAGTTCTGGTCATACCTAGCAGCAAGAAAAGCTTGTGAATCACTCTTTTGAGTTAAAATGTATTATTGTTGTTACTAACATAGTAGTAAAACAGAAATGGTTAGTGGACACTCAGCACTCCGTGCTGTAACCACTATGCTACCTTATTTGTACTGGGAGGTATTGGGCAGACTATGACTGGAATTTGGTATCCAACACAAAACATAATTTTCAGCATAAACAAACATTTTGTAGACACCTGTCACCTAGAGAGAAACGAGAAGTCATGCTATAAGACACAGCCCTGCAGACGAGGAGATATCATGAGTTGAGTACCTGCTATGTACATGGAGCTGGCTTAAGAGACTTCCCATACGGCATATCATATCATTGTCTCAACAAAACCATTCAGAGATGAAGACACTAGGGACTTAAGGAGGTGAAATCATTCACCTAAGTTAATGTGTTTAGTAAATTGTCAGGTCAAGATTCAAAATCCCAAAAGTGTGACCCTGGGTAGGTTGCTTAACCTCTCTGTGCCTATGACCACCTTAGCTCTAAAATGGAGCTACCTACAGGATTATCAGGGTCTCTGGATGCTGTAATGCAGTTAAAGCTCTGGGCACCAGCACTTCGGGAGGCCAAGGGGGGCAGATCACAAGGTCAAGAGATCAAGACCATCCTGGCCAACATGGTGAAACCTTGTCTCTACTAAAAATACAAAAATTAGCTGAATGTGGTGGTGCGTGCCTGTAGTTCCAGCTACTCAGGAGGCTGAGGCAGGAGAATCACTTGAACCCGGGAGGCAGAGGTTGCAGTGAGCCGAGATCGTGTCACTGCACTCCAGTCTGGTGAGAGAGAGTCTCCATCCAAAAAAAAAAAAAAAAAAAAAAAAAGCTCTTAGGATAGGACCTGACATGTAGCAAGCACTCAGTGAATGATTAGACCTTGTTAATTATTACTATGCTTGTGGTTATTGTTAATAACAGTACTGATATTATCTTCCACTCTACTCACCCTGCACTTAATCCTAATCCTAGTGTGATAAATGTTATATTGGGAATGAAGAAGTCTAGGAATGTCCAGAGAGAAGATAGATTCCTTTTGACTCTAAAACATAAAAAAAGCCTCATAAAGAAGCAGCATTTTGTTGGAGTTCGAAAGAAGGGTAGGATTTTAACAGGCAGAGGTGGGAGTGAAACTGGACAAAGAAGTTATTCCAGGGAAAGGGATCAGCTTGAAAATAAGGATCTAGAAAGGGAATGGCAAGTGTGTTGTGGGACGGGAAACCATGTAGGTGAGGACAGCGTGTGGGAGTTAAGGCAGGGAAGGGGGTGGGCCAACGCCTGGAGATAATTTAAGGAGGTTGGGCTGTTACCTGAAGGCAGTGGGGAGCCCTGGAAGGTTTTGATCAGCAGTGTGCCAGGGGGAGATTGCCATGGCAACAGCTCTGGGGGAGGACAGGAGGGTGGAGAGGCCAGCTCACTAACTAGTGCCACGGGTTAGGTAATAGGTAACGAGGATCCAAATTAGAGCTACAGCTTTGGGAGAGGCTAGGAGGAAACAGAATAAGGACAACGCGTGGAGGGAGAATTAAAGGGCCACAGTGGCTCTGTGCGCAGAGGGCGAGGCAGATAGAGTTGTGAAGCTGCAATGCCTAAACCCACTGTCTGAAGCACAGGCTCCAAATAATTTCAACCTCATAGGATACGATGCTATCTGCCTGTTGTGACAAATGACTCATGTATTTTTTCTAGCTGGTTCTGGTTAGACCTTGAACTGTTTACTCACTCATTCATTTCATTAGCCATGTGTTCAGTGTATATGCTAAACAAGCTCCACCAGTAAAAAGATCGTGTCTGCTTGAGACACCATTTATATGAGCCAGGTACAGGGTAGGCTGCTTTAAGAAACAGGCCCCAAATGCATTGGTTTGAATCAACTGTCCATTAATTCTTCTTTCTCATGTAAGTTTAGACACAGTTCAGGGATGGTGTGAAGGCTTGATGATGAAGGGAAGTTAGTCTACTTTTAATTTGTTCTGCCACTCTCAACTTGTAGCTTCTCTCTCATGATCCAAAAGGGCTGCTCCCACTCCCACTGTCACAGGCATACTCAGAAAACGGGTAAAGAAAAGGAAGGGCTCCCTTCCCCTTTAAGATCAAGACCTAGAAGATGCACACATCACTTACACTCACATCCCATTAGCTTGAACTTGTTCGTACGACCACAAAATTGCAAGAGGGGTGCCAAATGCAACCTTTAGTTGGGTGTCCATGTACCCAGATTTAAAAATCTACCACCACGGAATAAAGGGAACTGGACAAACAGTGCAGTCCCTGCTACCTACGCTGCCTGCTGCAATGCAGGGAACTTAGCAGCCACTTAAGGAATTTTTATCAAATAAATGAATGGCAGTGTCATCCTAGGTACTGGGGATACCAAGATGAAATCACATATTTCTTGTTTTCAGTGAGTTTTTAGCCTATAAGGGGCAGGGGCTAAGCAAGTAAAGAAATAAATGCAAAGAAATGTTCCATTGGGTAAGATAGCAGCCTGTGTGGAGCCCCATATAATCAGTTACAAAGGACAAAAGCAGCAAAGGTCAGAAAAGGTCTTCACGGAGGAGAGGATGCTCAGCTGAGTCCGGAAAGATGAGTAGGTGTTTTCCTGGTGAGCCAGGTGAGGAGAGCTCATCAAGGACAAAAGGAGAGCATCAGCAAAGACCAGAAGGTTTAGAAACAGCTGGGCATATTTAAGAGCCAACAGGCTTGGGCCGGCAGGGGAGGGAGGGGAATAGCAAAGGAAACTGGAGGAGGTGGGTGGAGTCAGGTCAGGGGACCTAGTCTTTCTCTCATAGAAAGTGGTACCTGTTGAGCCATTTCCAGTGCAGATGTTTCAGGTGGCGGGGGTGTGTGTGAGTGTGTGTGTGTGACAGAATGACGTTTTCATTTTTAGAAAATTGCTTTGGGTACGGTCATGGTGGCTCATGCCTGTAATCCCAGCACGTTGGGAGGCTGAGGCGGGTGGATCACAAGGTTAGGCGTTCAAGACCAGCCTGGCCAAGATGGTGAAACCCTGTCTCTACTAAAAATACAAAAATTAGCTGGGCATGGCGGCAGGTGCCTGTAATCCCAGCTACTCGGGAGGCTGAGGCAGAGAACTGCTTGAACTTGGGAGTCGGAGGTTGCAGTGAGCCAAGATTGAACCATTGCCCTCCAGCCTGGGCAACAGAGCAAGACTCCATCTCAAAAAAAAGAAAAAAAAAAAAAAAAGAAAAGAAAAGAAAAGAAAAAAGAAAAAGAAAAGAAAAAGAAAAAAGAAAAGAAAATTGCTTTGGGCACACTTTTCAGAGAATGGACTAGCAGTGGGGACATGACTAGAAGTGAGAGGCAAAACTTTTGCAGAAGCCTAGCGTTTTCTTCAGAGACACTAATATTTTCTGTAAGCATGACTTTCAATGATCTAACGTATCTCGTAAAGATAGAAATAGTTTTATTTGAAATCAATTGAAGTCGGCCGGGCGTGGTGGCTCAAGCCTGTAATCCCAGCACTTTGGGAGGCCGAGACGGGCGGATCACGAGGTCAGGAGATCGAGACCATCCCAACATGGGCTAACATGGTGAAACCCCATCTCCACTAAAAAATACAAAAAAACTAGCCGGGCGAGGTGGCGGGCGCCTGTAGTCCCAGCTACTCGGGAGGCTGAGGCAGGAGAATGGCGTGAACCTGGGAGGCGGAGCTTGCAGTGAGCCGAGATTCGGCCACTGCACTCCAGCCTGGGCGACAGAGCGAGACTCCGTCTCAAAAAAAAAAAAAAAAAAAAAAAAAAAAAAAAAGAAATCAATTGAAGTCATAGTTGATTTTTTTTAAAGATAAAGGCTAATCGATTTTGTTTTTTCTGTCAGCGTTTTTTCGAGTGGTCATTTTCACTTCCTCTGTTTGCTTCTGCTGCTTCTGCTGAAGTCTATACACTGCTGTTTACAGAAGCGTTGTGTGCCCTCGGGAAGGTCTTCTACCTTCTGCACACAAGCCGAATTATGAGTGGGCTGGGAGAGATGAACTCCACCACTCTTGGCAGTCGAAAAACTCCCTGCTATAAGGAAAAGCCGGTGGCATCCAGACCATGGAAACTCTGAAAAACAAAGAATTACCAACTGTCTCATTTAACCGTGAAAAAGCCGAGCCAAGAGGCGTTCAATGGTGTCCCCAAGGTCACCCAGCAAAGCAACAGCAACAAAACCAGGGGCTAGGACATGGGTCCTTCTCAGTTCAGCTCTTTTCCCACGAATAGGATCAAATGTCACAGCTTAAACAAGGACCTTTCCAGCCTTTCAGTCTTCCCTGATTTTTTATTTTGCTTAACTATAGCATGCATTTTGAAACGATGGCCTTGAGATTTCTTGCAGTTTTACATTTTCATGATTTATAGAGTTTACCATGAGTGTATTTTGTAGATATTTCTCTACTAACATGAATATACTATGCAGTAAGCACTTACCCAGCCATTTGTTTATTTAAAGAGAATTTTCCAGTGTCATTATCATCTTAGTAAGCAGCACTTCGAAGGATGTCCAGCTCCCTGTCATATGGAAGATCTGGGATCAACTGCGCCGTTCTCATAAGCCTGGACCCTGTGCTAGCTTCCAGATTTTGGCTTACAAATATGGTAAGGCAATGAAGAACCTCTTTGAATCTTGGTGAGCACCTCTGACTATCCCCTTAGGCTGGATTCTAGACGCAGAATACTTCGTCAGTTTAATACTCATCTCATGATGAACAAAGTCAAGAAAAAATCTAACTGCCCCACCCCCAGCGGCCAGTATCATACATACATACCTAGAGCACTACACTCACTGACATGCAACACTACCCATACACACACTACTGCACACACACCCCATACTACACACACACACAACTCACAGACATCACTGCACACACACCCCACACCCATACTACCATACCCCCCCCACACACTGCACATACACATCCCACACTACACACAGGTCACACACACAACTATACCACAAACACACAAACTGCACACACACATCCCACACTACACACACACCACACACACACTTCACTGTAAACACGCTCCCACACTACACACACACCACTGCGCACACACCCCACACTACACACACACCACACACACACTACACACACACACAACTACACACACACCCCACACTATACACATACACACTACACACACACCTCACTGCACACACACAAAACACACACACAACCAAACCCCACACACAAAAACACACAACACACACACTACACATACACACCACTGCACACACACATCCCACACTACACACATACACACACATCTCAGTGCACACACACCCAATACTGCACGCACACACACAAAACACCCACAAAACCACACCGCACATACAAAAAACAATAGGCAAAACACACACACACTACACATACACACCACTGCACACACATATCCCACACTACACACATACACACATATACACACCTCACTGCACACACATCCAATACTGCACTCACAAAACACACACATACAACCACACTACACACACATAACACAATACACACAATACACATACACATCACTGCACACACACGCACCACACTACGTGCACACACAGCAACACACACACACACACACACGCAGACTTTCTGCTTCTTCCTTAGTCTTGACTCATATCAGTAAATGACATATCATGGCAGGTTACTGAAACCAAAAACCTATGAGTTAGCCTCGCTTTCCTTCTCTTACTCACCCTCTTGTTCAGCCCATCAGCGTGTCTGTTCAGTTCCTCCTTCCATGTAAAAACGCATCTGAAAGCCGCTCATTTCTCTTCGTCTCCAGGACCACCACCTTGATTCAAGCCACCACCCTCTCTCCTAACTCATCTCCTGTCCAATCTTGACTTCTTCTATTCCATTTTCTATACAGCAGCCAGAATAATATAAAAACGTCATTTAGTTCATGTCATACCTTCTCATAAAAGTCTACATTGTTTATCTTATTTTGGAAAAAAAATCCAAACAGTTTATCCGGCTTACAAAGGACTCCTGCCCACCCTTCTGACTCAATGTCCTGCTCCTTCCCAGTGGATTCATTTGTTCCATTGTGAGAAGGGTATGGTTACAGGCACTTGTGATGCATCAGTAAAAACTAAGATCCCTGCCCTAATGCAATTTACATTCAGCAGGGCAAGAGGATAAACAAATAAGTCTAAAGCTTATGTAGAGTATGTTAGAGGTTTTAAGTGATATTTGAAATGGAAAAACAGAACAGAATGGGAAGGCAGCGATTATAGAAAGGGTTCTAGGACGCAATTTTAAGTAGAAGGACTAGGCAGCATATTTAGTGCTTTTTTGTAAAGGGTGAAAGAGTTGGCCACACAATATCTGAAGGGAAGGGCTTTCTAGACAGAGATGAGTTTATTTTCTATACAGTAGCCTGAATAACAGACTATGTATATTTTATATTCTAGTTTGGTGAGTTCAGATAATAAGCAAGTAAACAAACAAACAAGCAAATGAGGAAAAGCTGAGATAGTGAGAAGTGGCTTGCACAGACCTCAATAGGACGATGAGAAGCGATTGACCGGGAGCCGCTTTAGATTACTTGTCTCTTCTCATCCCTAAACCAACCTTATAAGGCAGGTCTTACTAGCCTTGTTATACAAGTAAAGATGCTAATCACAGAGAGATGCTAAATAATTTTCCCAAATTCACTCAACTAATATTTCCTTCCATGTGGTTCCATCGTCCCCTGTGTGTTCCCTGCCACCATATTTCTCAAACAGCACATTTATGATTGGGTGTTTAGCCACTTCCCTTTCCTGATCCAAGGGGAAAGAAACTGTGTCTACCTCACTGTGGAAGCCCCAGCACCTGGCGCAGTGATAGGCCCACCATCAGCACACAATGATGCTTGCTAAATAAAAGCACATGCCTGACCCGCTCTTCAACTCCTGGTGTGATTGACTCTAAATATGAAGCCCTTCTCCATGATCATGGGAATTCACCCTAAAGGCATGTGCCAGTTATAAAATCAACTCACAAATAATTTGAAACTTTTCCATTGAGTCTGTTTTCCATCTTCCTGAATCTCAGTGAGCTTTGACTCCTTCGACCAATGGCATACATTGTAAGTGACACGAGGTGACTTTTGAGGCTAGTTCCTCAAAGGCTGTACAGCCTCTGCCTAAATCACTGGACACTTGGCCTCCACATAAGAAGTCCCACTATCTTTACATGACCGCACTGGAGAGGTTACATCATGTAGGCTTTCTGGCTCGCAGTCCCAGCTGAGCCCAGTATCCAACCATTCCCAGTGAAGCTGTGTCGTGTTGGAAGTGGATCCTCCTGCCCCTCCTGATCCAGCCCCATCCATTGGAGTCACTGGCAGTCTTCCCAGCTAAGGCCCAAACATCAAACAGCAGATCATTCCCCGGTGCCCTCTCAGAATTGCTAACCCAGAGAAGGATGTTTTTCTTTGCACGAGTAAGATTGGGGAGGTTGGTTACATGGCTATAACTGGAACATCAAGTAAAATCTTTTTTTTTTTTTTTTTTTTTCAGAGTCTCACTCTGTCACCCAGGGTGGAGTGAACTGGTGCAATCTCAGCTGCTCACTGCAACCTCCGCCTCCCGGGTTCAAGTGCTTCTCCTGCCTCAGCCTCCTGAGTAGCTGGGATTACAGGCATGCATCACCACGCCTGGCTAATTTTTGTATTTTTAGTTGAGACGCGGTTTCGCCATGTTGGCGAGGCTGGTCTTGAACTCCTGACCTCAGGTGATCCACCTGCCTTGGCCTCCCAAAGTGCTGAGATTACAGGTGCAAACCACTGTGCCCGGCCCAAGTAAAATCTTAACCCTATATTTACTTCCATGTTGTGTTTATTGTTGATCTTCCTTACTTAAATATAAGCTTTCTTTTCTCCCTCCCTCTATCTGTTTTTGGGGGTGTTTCTGTCACCCAGGGTAGTGTGCAGCAGTGCAGTCACAGCTCAGTGCAGCCTCAAACTCCTGCGCTCAGGTGCTCTTTCCCTCTTGGCCTCCCAAAGTGCTAGGATTACAGGTATTGGCTGCTGAGCTCAGCCGTGATTATAAGCTTTCTAAGTGCAATAATGTTTGCCTGTTTTGTTTATTGCTGTATTTCCAGCATCTAGTAGAGGGCCTGGCATATAGTAGTTGTGCAATAACTATTTATTAAATGAATGAATAATAAGAGTTTTAAAACATATATATATATATATATATATATATATATATATATGAAAGCAGGGAAAATCAGCCCTTAGCCTTCTGGCCAAAACAGAGAGAAAAACATGAAGCTCACAAGATTCCCAATGAATACAAGATAAAACATACTGGATGCTTTGGAAAGGCCTAGATGTTTCTGGAATGATTTACTGCTATCACTTTTACTCTTGTCTTATCCTTCCCCCATCATCTTCCTAGATGGTAAGAGATTTTCCATGGTTTAAGTTATGTCTTACCTCATTCCTTGCCAAGCCTGGAAGATCCTAGAAACTACTAAGTGCTCCAAAAATATTTAGTGAATGAGATCTCCATGCATCCAAAACCACAGAGCCAAGTTTTACATCCTTGCAAGTAATACAAAACTGAGCTCTTAATTTGGAAAGGAAAGGATCAGCTAATTAATATGCAATGTCAGCAGCCTCATATATTTTATGGTACAAAACAGAACTGCATGTCCCTCAGCCCAGTCAATTTCCTGTTTGTTATCACATTAGACCTATTCCAGGGCGGATGGAAAATTTGAAGGACATTTCCAGCCATTAAGATGGATATAAGTCTTTCAGAATTGCATATAAATACATAATACCCCTCATCAACATTTTCAGAAATTAGGGTTCACACAATTTTTGATTAAGCAGGAACTCTTTTATCATGTAACTCTGCTTCCTTCAGCTGAGATTGGGCTCCCCAACTCTATAGGCTGTTGACGTTAGTCTGGGTTTTAAGGCAGTTTCTGTTCAAAATTTCAAACAAAGATCCTTGTTGTTCCTCTCTCTGACCTTAACTCTGCCTGACTTTTAAAAAATCATTAATTAATGATTTAAAAACAATGGATTTAGCTCCTCCATTGTGGCCCCTGCGTTCAGCAGTCCTGGATATTGCCTTGTGGATATTTTCAGACCGGTACTATCTCCGTTTTACATAGGATAGAACAAGGCACAGGCACCTTCGAACCTGCTCATAGTCACAGCTAGAAAGTAGCAGAGCCTTGAACTTTGTGCTGGGTTAACTCTGAAGCAGGAATTCTTCTGACACTGCTGAAAGAGATGGAAGGCAAGCTGGCATTTATAGCACTCCCGCTCTGAGCCAGGTACTGTATTGGCCACTATACGTTTCTTTTGTCATTTTACTGCCACATTATAAAGTACAAGTTTTTAGCCCCATAGTATGTATCATAAAACTGAGGTTTGGAGATATTCAGCAATTTGCCCAAGGTTAAACAGTTACTAATTAGTGACGCCAAGTTGTAAGTTTGGTCTGTGAGACTCCACACACTGTTCTTTTCTTTAAGCAAGAACCTGAGCATGAGCTCTTGAAAGGTTTTCATCTGTGCAGCCCGAGGCCCATTTGCTGTGCAGTCCAGCGATGTTGAACTAATGTGGCAGGCAGAGGTATTCTGTGGCTTTAAGAAAATCTTAAACCTCTCTAACTCTCGGCATTTCCATCTGTAGAATGGGTTCATAATACTCTCCCTACTCCACAAGACCTTTAAAACTGAGCAAAGAAACTCTCTGTCCCCAAACCTCACTTTACAGATAAAGACATTGAAAGCTTCTCTTAGTTGCTCAGTCAATGATGACTGAGACCAGGCTAGAACCCGCATATGTTAGCCTCTGCTTCATAACAGTTGCTAACATTTATTTTGTAAGTTAAAAACATACCTCTCATGTGTATGTAAAATGAATACATGTTAAAGATTTTTATCTAACTCATCAAGTAATGAGCAAATCAGTAGTATGCCAAGACCAATTCAAAGGAGATTTTTGTAGAACAGAGAGATACGTAGACAACTGGAAATGCTGAAATAAATTTGCTAAAAGATACAAAACAGATTAACATTCAAAAGGCTGTAACATATAACATTTGGAGTTATCTTTTCTGCATGGCACGAATCAGTTGCATCTTGACTGGACAAAACTCATTGGCATTGCTATCAGTTTTCTGTAAGTTAACTTTTATCCTCACAGAGTTATAAATAGATTCTATAGGAAGACAGTCAAAGGTGCAGATTCCTGTAGAATCAATGATTCGCAGAGGGATCTTGGCCCTCCCCTGACGGAACTCCAAATAATCTCTTTTGCCAATTTCTGATTTTTCCTTATACAAAAAAAAAAAAAAAAAAAAAAAACCCACAAAAAAACGGTGAAAATTTCAATAGCTTTCCACCATAGGCACTGATTCTGCTCACAGGTCTGTGGGACAGTGAGGTAGCTCTGCTCCCCCTGTCTCATTCTGGGGTCCAGGCTGGAGGGGGCAGCAGTTCCCTGGGGCATGTTCTTCTCTTAGTGGAGGTCAGGCCTCCCAGAGAAGCAGCACGAGCATGTGATGCCTCTGAATGCCTGTGCTTGGAGGTGGCACATTTTCGCTTCCGTCCATATTCCACCAGCAAGAGCAAGTTATGGGAACCAGCCACGTCAGTGGGAAGCATAATCCTCCCATGGATGCAGGAGAGTGCATATTTGCTGCAGAGTAATCATTCTCCTGATTTTCAGACCACATCAGGTTGTGCTAAGAGATGCAAAAACAAACACACAAATGAAAAAAAAAAAACAACCCACATTCTGGGCATGGAGACACTGGGTACACACACAAGAATAACTTTTACATACAAATATCCTGTTGGGTCCATTTACCCCTTTTCTAAAAGTGAGAGAAAATATGGCTGGCCATCCAAAAGTTACATTTGGAAATGAACTCACATTGATGCTTGGTTTTCTGACATAATATACCAAAAGCGTGGAGGTTTTCATGGAGATATTTGATCTTTCATGTCAAATATCTGGTGTGTTTAATGAGTGCTGGTTACTAACAGTTGGTGGTGGTACATGTTTCTTAAATAGGGCACATGTAGCCCTTTGAGTTTTCAAAACTATGTTTTGGGAGAATAGAAAATGATGGAATATTTATCCTGAGAATTTATTTACTCAAAGAACTTGAGGAAAAAGATGACAGCTGTAGTTTGCACATGCAGACAATAAATGATAATGATATTTTAATGGATTGTTTTAATTTATTGTTTTATTTTTATTTTTGCCACAAATTATTCATAGCAAAACACTTTATGGAATGAGGATTTCCAGTATAGGTTGAGAACCACTTGGGGTATCGCCCATAAAGTTTGAGACCAGGATGAGAAGTCCAAAATCATAGCACAGGGATCCTGGCCTAGAACAGGGGTCTAGATGAAGGGGAACAGTCTGAGAGATTCTGATTCTCCAGAATTAGGGCCTAAGAGCATCTTCCTCTTTCTCTTAATTCTTTTTGTTCTTCCTCTTCCTCTTTTTCATCATCATGGCAATCATACTCACTGTTACCATTTATGAATTTCTCCCTCTTGTGGTAGGTTCTGCGCATAGCACCTTACATAAGTGTGATGACTTAAGTTCCTGCCTGGTCCCTGCAGACTGGAGGTTTGTAAACTGTGGCTGGGACTTGCATTCATAAAGCCTGTTTAGGAAGGTCTCAGAAAATTTTAAAATTAAAACCTGTTTAAAAAGGAGGCTTAACTCAGGATCAAAGAGACTTATCTGTTCTTCCTCTGAGGAAGAAAAGATATTTTTTTCACTGTTTTTTCCTGATCAATTTGGAGCATCAAAAGAAAAGTCAAGACAATTCTAAATAATGCAATGTCATACATGGATTAAATTAGCTCATCTTTCAATAATCTTCTGAGAAAGTCATTATGATGCAGATAATACATAATACAAGGATAATCATCATAATAGAAAATGAAGTTCAGTGAGATTAATAATTGGTTAGGCAGCAATGAGAATACAGCCCAAGGAACTAGCTGGGATGCAGCAATAACCTCAGTAGACTGAGACAGAGACAGAGATTGAGATAGAGACAGATTGAGATACAGACCCTCAGTGCTTTGGGTCTCTACAGTCAGCTGTGAAACTCACCACGGGCACAAGAGGTAAATGTTATTTATATTTAGTTCCTTCTCCATTTCCAGAGAAGGAAACCAAGTACAAGAGAACTGACATCACTTCCCCAAGGTCACTTAGAAAGTGTTAAGGCTGGAATGGAAACCTAGGTCTTCAAACACCAAAACTTTATGGAATCACAGGCCTCCTATGAAACAACTGAATTTTATCGTCTTTTTGATATTCACATTACTTGGGGAGACTTTTATCTCAACATGAAGGACTTTCCAATAATGCAGACACCATCTTTTGGGCTTTGGAGAAAAATCTGAGTTTGAATCTCTGTTGAGATATTGTTCTCTGACTCTGGGAAATCCACACACATTCTTTTTTTTTTTTTTTTTTTTTTTGGAGACGGAGTCTTGCTTTGTCGTCCAGGCTGGAGAGCAATGGTGCGCTCTTGGCTCACTGCAACCTCCGCCTCCTGGGTTCAAGTGATTCTCCTGCCTCAGCCTCCCAAGAGGTTCAGATTACAGGCAGCCTCTCTCAGCTGGGATTACAGGCACATGCCACCACGCCTGGCTAATTTTTTGTATTTTAGTAGGGACGGGGTTTCGCCATGTTGCCCAAGCTGGTCTCAAACTCTTGAGTTCAGGCAATCACCTGCCTCGGCCTCCCAAAGTGCTGGGGTTACAGGTGTGAGCCACTGCGCCTGGCCACACACATTCTTGAATGTATATTTGTGTAACACCAACTTCAAAGGGCAGTTGTGACAACTAAATGAGGTAAAGATGCTCAGCATGGGTCTGGCCATAGAACATACACTCGGCAATTGGTGAGTATATTGGTTATTCAACAATGGGATTTCTTGGGAGGCAATGAGACCCCATACGATGGAGAAATTCAGGCAGAAATCAAATAGCTTGGCTGAAGATTGAACTGGATTAACATTTTATAGGCCAGATTGATGACCCTCAGTAAAATGTGAAGTCACTGTGATGCGTTCATGTGACGGGCTGAATTGCGGGCCCCCAAAATTCACACATGGAAGCCCTAACACCTGGGACCTCAGAATGTGACCATGTTTGTAGATAGGGCCTTTACAGAGGCAACCGAGTTAAAATGAGGCCATTAGGGTGGGAACTAATCTCATCTGACTGGTGTCCTTATAAGAAGACATTTGGACACATGAGGTGGCATGAGGGGGCATGCACACACAGGAAACACCATGTGGGGATGCAGTATGAAGTTGGTCATCCGCAAGCCAAGGAGAGAGGCCTCAGGGGAAACTAACCCTACCTGCGCCTTGATCTCGGACTTCCAGCCTCCAGAGCCCTGAGAAAGTAAAATCCTATTGTTTCAGCCACTTGGTCTGTGGGATTTTGTTATGGCAGTGCTATCAAATGATTATAGCTTGCAGTCAGCATTTTATAACATATGGAATAGAAAATGTCATTTCGGTTAGTTGTATGTGTATTCTATTATGTGGACTACATTGTGATATAAAATGTGGGTCACTGTCACAGAAGGTAGAGCAACATTGGGCTTCATACCCGAAAGTTCTCTTCTCATCTGGATGTAACGGTAAGAATGAATATGGTACCATTCACATTACATCAATGAATATGAATTGAATGCCTCTTCGTGCTAAAGTTTGACGGATGTTAACTCTCTTAATCCTGACACACCTTTTCAAGGTGATTATTATTATTCCTACTTTTCAAGTGAGACTAAGTCTGATTATTAAACCTGTGCAGGGTCAAACACTTAGCATTTTTCAGGGACAGGATTCCTACCCAGGGCAGGCAGTCTCAAAAGCCTGAACTCTCCCTATTCGGCATCATCTCCTGGCCAGTGGCTTAGCACACAAACATCAGCTTTCCCTCTGCAAAGAATTCTGAGATGGAGATTAAGAAGGCCTTGGCTTTAATAGGATCTGCGCCTCTGCCTCAGGGCACAATGGGCCCTTTATGATTGCAGGAGGAACACAGAGTGCTTCTCCAGTTGGCATGGTGCTTTTCTTCTTGTAACCAAGGTACACTGAGCATCGTGATGTCTGTGGGGTGGGGTAATGAGGCATAAAGGTCTGCTGTCTAGAGAGTCAGTCCAGTCCTAATAGAGGGAGGTAAGAAAAACGGCCCCAGCCCTTTTTGCCTGAAGGCACTATGAATAGCATCTGTGCCTGCTGCCTTCGGCCCCCTTGAGCAAGTGGACTTTGGGTCAGACGCCCTTAAACGCAGGCACATGGGCTCATTAGTGGGAAAATGGCAATGGATAATTGGGATATGTAAATGACATGGGCAAACTGGGTGTTTTAACAATCAGGACCCAAAGAGAAGAAGTGTCATTTGGTGAAGAGAAAGGAACAGGCTGCCCAGGGAGCCAATTACTGGAGCCAAAAGAGGATGCTCAGCCTAGCAGGGAGCTCACAGTCAGGATGGCGAGAGGCTGCAACATTGTGGGGAGGTTGTTTCTGCCTCTAAAATGCAAAGTGACCCATGACCCAGCCCTGTCTTTTTAGGTACCAATTATTGGCAACATTCTTTTCTAAATACCTCTTGCAGCCAGCCCCTCCTCACCAAGATCTGCCTCAACACCTCTCAGCTGGGCTCTGCCTTGTAATTGCTCTGATTGAATTGATTTCTCTCACTTCCAACCTGTCCTCCAGAGAGTTGTCAGAAAGCCCTTTGTTGGAACCACCTGGGATTAGGTCAGTTTATGCTTAAAGTAACTCACGACCCCCAAGTCCATAAGCCTGGTATATGTATGAAAGCCTTCCCTATGTGGCCTCTGCTCCATCCATGCTTGTCTCCAACCATCACAACCATTTTCCCTGGAAACTCCCCTCTCTGTCTTGCCTCTAAGCCTTTGCCTACACGGAACCTGCCACCTGGAATAGCATTCTCAGGAAATAATATATCGTAGTGGTTAAATGTATAGATTCCAGAGTTAGATCACCTGAGCTTGAATCCTGGGGCTGTCATTTCTTAGTCATGTAAACTTGGGTGCAGTACTTAACCTAAGTATAATTTCCATCATGGTTGATAGGAAAAGCAATAGCCATAATGCCTGTTTCATAACTTTGTTGTGAGGATTAAATGAGATAATCTATATATAGCACTCAGCCCAGTGCCAAGTGTACAGTAAGCACACAATAAATGTTACTATGATAATAAGCATCTACCACGATCCAGGTCACTGACAGCAATGACCATAGAAAGATGAGTAAATTGTTTTGCATTTTATTAGCTCATCTTTGCAACTAAATATAGAATTAATTTTTTTCTTCTGTTTCTCATAGATGAAGAGCAACACATAAAACAGGCAATCGGTGAATGCTCACTGGAAGGAGGAATGAATGAATTCATTAAATAGACAAATGGAATATATTACCCAACGTAATTATTTAAAAGAAAAATACAAAAGTGACATTAAGAAACATACAAAATTAATTTAAAGGTTAATGTAAAAATTGCAAATGTGAGGCAGGAAAAGAAACACTTTTCCAACTGAGAACAATCTAAGTTAAGCCCCTTAATCATTACCATCTGGAGAGAAGGTGAGCGTCATTTGGCTCGGAGCTCATTCATTCCCCATCATGCCTGACTTGAGGGCCTTTCATGATGCTGTGTCAGATGCCTTCCAGTAATGTGGTCAATGCGCACAGTACATCACAGGCTGCAAAGCCCTACCTCAACCTGGATCCTGGGAGGAATGATAGACGAAGTCTGAGGCAGGAGGATAATAAACATTGTCCCATTGTACAGCTGAGGAAGCAGGCTAGAAATAAGTCTGGCAACTTGTTTGAGGTCACTAAGCGCAAAGTCACAGAGCCAGGATGATCTAAATGCTGAACTCTATTCTGCCCTCCTCTGCTGAGTGACATGCACAAGGGTGTTCCTTAGCTTCCTCTTGTTCGTTCCCAGGAAGGCTTCTCCCTGTAAGGGAAAAAGAGTTCCTCTGTCCTAGCGTACAGTGATACGACATCTAGGAAAGGGGAAGACAAAAGGAAGACCTGGAGGAAGGGAAGAGGGCAGCAAATTTGAGGATTTGCTGAGATTGGATTTTCAAGAATAAAAAATGCATACGGGGTAGTAATGGGATCCATTGTTCCCAAACATATTTCCTTTTGGCCTGGGTTGTTCCTACACCCAGAATTAGAGCTTGTCCTGTCTTCTCCAAATAAACAAAGAGTGCTCTTTTTGGCTACAAAGACCTGTCTCACTGGTTCCTCTAAGAGGTAGATTTATATCCAGGTCCAGAGTAAGCATTTAAGGGACAAATTATTTCATCCGAAGTAGTTTCATGTGGAATTGTTTGATGGCGAATGAAGCATTCCTAAGTGCATGGATGGGGTTGTTGGCAGAAGCACTGAGGACTGGAGGGGCAATTCTGTATCCAGGATACGTGTCTATTCCAGTAATGGTACATGTCCACCCCCACCCATGTTTGGAAGGTCCAATGTAATCAACCTGCCACCAGGTGGCTGACTGGTCCCCTAGGAAAGGTGCCCCACTGGGGGCTGAGCATCCATTGCTTGCAGGTCAGGCATGCTGCAGTCCTGTTGGCAGTAGTCATGATCAGAATATTCACAGAGGGTATTTCTGGGTAACAAGATGATTACTGTTGCCTTCTGGCTGATTTACATTTCATAATTTCCTAACAACTACTTTGCATTTCTTGTGGAACAAATAATAAAAGTAAATTTAAAATTAGCCTAAAGCAATTATTTAATGTGTTTAGGGAAGAGAGTGAGAGGGGCAGGCAGGACCACCATTTGCATATGCCTGTGAACCTGAGACTCTGTCCTACTCATTCAATGACAGTCACAACAACCATCACTGGAATATCACCTCATCACGAGATACTTACAACCCTGGGTTTACAGAGGCAGAAATGCAGGCTCAGAGAAAGACCTTTTGTCTCTCTTTTTACTCATTCCCAGGAAGTACCTCACCTGCAAGGGAGAGAGGGTTTACCTGGATATCTCGCCTATGCACTGAGATGAAGACCAGCTAAAGAGAAAAGCAAAAATGAAAGCTAAGGCATGGAGGAGGGGAAGCAGGTGGCTGGGTTTTCAATGTTACACTTTGAGCTGGGGCTCAAAGCCAGGAGAGGAATGCCTCATTGTTGTCCTTGTTGATAGTGTGTTGCTAATTCTTTGCTTTGGTGCCATGTTCAGCTGGAACCTGAGGCTTTCAGGGACTTTAGGCCTCCGATAAGTTTCCTTCCAATGGGATATAGGATGTTTGATTTCCTTCAGCTGAAACCTGTGCTGTGGAATGCTGTGATTATGCAGTTCCTCAAATGACACTCAGTGCACACCCTGCTTTTCACGACATTTCCAAAGCCCCTATTAGAAACCTAAACACTGCTCGCCATTGGATTATAAAACTATCGAAGCAACTCCATTTCCTAGACTCAACTACCTGACAGTTTCCCTGTCATTGAGTTTAATTGGCTCAGTTATGAATTTGTTATTGACTTAACCTCATCTTTTATGGGAGGCATGAAAATAGCCCCTGCACCTTATCTTAAATTGTAATATTTGACAGTCTGAAGCTCCCATTAAAATAGAAGTCTCTTCATGTACCTGAGGATCCAAACTGTCATTCTGGGAATCTGAACTTTTGATTAAGTATGCAATAATAAATTCTCACATCTTCTTTCCACATTCCTTGACTTGTCTTCTTTTTATGTTTATCTAGTGAGCCTTTTTATTTGAAATACTGTCAAAATGTTTTTAAAGTCACAAGGAGCATAAAGGACAGCAAGACTCCTAAGTACGATGACTCTCACAATGGTAAAACGAAACCAAACCAAAATCTCACCCACAAGCATACATCGAATGCTTGTGTGCCAGGCATTGTGCTGGGAGCTTTACACTCTTCATTCATTTATTCATCATTTATTCATGCTGTCAACACAGATTGAGAACCTGTGATATCACAGACACACTTCCAGGATTCAAAACCATGATGCTTAGTCCCTGCTCTTGTTTAGTAAGGTAACAGTACACAAGTAAACAGAATGTAAATACGATCATTTTTGGCAGTGATAAATGTAATGAATGAACAAAACAGGAAGAGACTGAGGGAGAACAGCAACTTTGGAATAGGTGCTCTGAGATAAAGGGGAAGACTGTTTCCTGGTTAGTTGGGATGGGAGTAGGACCGGAAGAATACACGTGAGTTTGGTGTGTTGGGCATGGCAGGGCTAACACGTGGGCAGGAGAAGGCTTTGTGGTGCCCAGCTCCCATTTGGAGCTATTCTAATCCAAGTAATTCCCTTTCCTTGGGCTTTTCTCCTTTCCAGAGCCTGCTGGACTGGTTACTTCCTCCAACTCACTACTGAGCATTAATCTACTCATAGACCTACAGGGGTCCCACTGTGCCCTGCCACGTTTCCATGTGCTATTTCAACTATAATCCTCACAAAACCCATCAACCAGTGAACAGCATTTTCCCCTGGGGTTCTTGTCACAACTCTTCCCGTTTAATATTAAGTTCCCCTACTACAGTCTGTTTCTGGACAAACAATTCTGTTACACTGAGAGTTTATTTTTGTATCGATCCCACACTGTTCTAATTATTTCATTCTTATAGTTTAACTTCCTCTGGAAACTCCCCCCTTCTTGATTTGGAGACCCCTTCTGAGATTCTCCCCTTTGACAGTCATACTATAGGGTGATGCTTCTCTGACCCCTCCCCTGCCCCAGCCCACACATTCCTACTCTCTTCCCTTCCTTCTTCCCTTCCCTGTCTCCTATGCTCTCCTTGGCTAACTTCTCCAGGCAAATCCAGAGCTGGTGTTCTTGCAGGCCTGATTCCTCTTTTCTTATACTCTAGGGATAGATCGTTGGCCTTGTTCACAGGCTCTCCCCTCACCCCATGTCTCTCACCCCAGCTGACAGACATGAGGTGTGAGAGTGGGAAGGAAAGGAGGCCCCAGGTGCCACGGGGCAGCAGGAATGGAGGCTTCTCCGATGGCGGTGGTCATGGAAGAAGTGCAGGATGCTCCTGTCCTTTGTCAGTGTCTTACAAGGTCTAGCCTCTGCCTGTGGCCTCACTTTCCTCTACTCTTACTAAGCTCAAGCCACCCTTCCCCTCTGCACCTGCTGTTCTGCTGTTTCGAGGGCTCTCTGCACATTTACATAGTTGCTCCCAGCTTGTCATTAGGGTCTCACCTCGAAGCGTCACCTCCACAGTGAGGCCTTCCACGACCGGCCAGTTTAGAGAGACTCCCCCAGTGACTATAGCGCAGCACTCTATTTTGTTACCACATAGTATTTACCAATACTGGAAATTCTACAGTTAAAATTTGTCTTTTCATTGTCTTCCACCGGCTAGGACGCAGGTCTTAGGAGTGCACAGACCTCATATCTTCAGGACAGAGATCACTACCCTTCGCCAGGGAAGCTCATGAGGGGTTAGAGACTGGTTGAATGAATTGAAATTTAGACAAGAGAGGGAATGACTGGCTTGGGTGCAAGTCGGGAGCAAAGCAGGAACCAAAGATTCTGACTGCATTTCTTCAGTCCTCTGCCCACCCAGGCTAGTGAAGGTGCTATTCAAAGGCTTGGGGAGGAGAGGGCCACGATATCCACCATGAACCACGAACCAGAGGGAAGAGGGAGTCACCAGCTTCGCCACCCCAGAGCCGGTGCGTTCGCGGTGCGCTCGGCCTTGGCCAACCCAACAACTTGGATTTTACCTCTGAAGCCGAGGATCAGGGGTAGGGGTGAGGGAAATTCATAAAGCTGCAAGCACAGAGCCAGTGTTCGGTGGGAGACAACCCCCCCGTCCCTCCTCCCTCCCTCTTCTTTCCCCCGCTGGCCCCCGGCACGCCCCATCCAGGGGAAGCCCCAACGCCCACGCAAGCTCGAGGAGCCAGGCTCTGCGGCCGCCTAGCGCACTGCCTGGCTGTAACGGGAACGGCGGCAGCCCAGGAGATCCGGGGTCCCCAGACAATCAGGGGTGGGGGTCGGTGGGAAGAGGCGGGGCGCCGCCGCCCAGGCCTCCCGCCGCGACGGGGCGGGACAATGGGGCCCCACCCCGGTGAAGGAGGGAGGGAGGGAGGGAGGCGGCGTGCGCTCGGCCCGCGGCGCGCTCGCTGCTGCTGCTGCTACTGCGAAGCTGAGGCTGGAGCGGGTGGGGAGGGGCGCGGGTGGGAGCGCGGAGGAGGGAGGAGGCGGCGGCGGCGGCGGCGCGTGTGGCGGGCGGGCGGGAGGGCGGCTGGCACCGGGCTTGTAAATAAACTGCGATGCTGTCTCGGGCTTGCCGGCCTGGGTGCCGCCGCCGCCGCCGCCGCCCCGGAGCGCCGGTTCCAGGCTCCCGCTGCCGCGCGCCCTAGCGCTTCCGCGCCAGCCTCGCGCGCCCTCCCAGCCTCCCCGCAGCCCCCGAACCGCGACCCTCGGGGTCCCGCGGCTGACCTGCGCGGAATGTGACCCCCTGACCCCCTGCCAGGCCTCCCCTGCCCCCCAGGGGGTCCGCCTTTGCCTGCTTTTGGGGGGGGTGGGTGGGGAGGGGCGCGCGGATCATGGCATTGGAGTTCCTGGGCTTGCAGCCGCCGCCGCCGCCTCGTTCACGCACCCCGAGCGCCCCTTCTTCCCAGAGCAGCAGCGGAGAAGGCGAAGCGGCCGGCGGGGGCGAGGCAGATGGGGCTCAAGGCGCGCAGGGCGGCGGGGGCGGCTGGCGGCGGAGGCGACGGGGGCGGCGGAGGCGGCGGGGCCGCTAACCCAGCCGGGGGGGACGCGGCGGCGGCCGGCGACGAGGAGCGGAAAGTGGGACTGGCGCCCGGCGACGTGGAGCAAGTCACCTTGGCGCTCGGGGCCGGAGCCGACAAAGACGGGACCCTGCTGCTGGAGGGCGGCGGCCGCGACGAGGGGCAGCGGAGGACCCCGCAGGGCATCGGGCTTCTGGCCAAGACCCCGCTGACCCGCCCCGTCAAGAGGAACAACGCCAAGTACCGGCGCATCCAAACTTTGATCTACGACGCCCTGGAGAGACCACGGGGCTGGGCGCTGCTCTACCACGCGCTGGTGTGAGTACCCGGCCGCTCGGGGCGCCCTCGGCGGCGGCGCGCGTAGGGGCTCGGGGTCGGGGCTGGAGCTGAAAAGTCTCTGGGGTTTAAAACCCACGGATGCTTTCCCACTGAATGGGAGACCAGCCTGTCTTCAGCGCGCGTTTCCGTGTGTGTGTGTGTGTGTGTGTGTGTGTGTGTGTGTGTGTGTGTGTGTGTGTGTGTGTGTGTATGTGTGTGTGTGTGTCTGTGAGCCGCTCTCCGGGTGTTCCACACCGGGGGCTTAAAAAACGAAGCGTGGTTCCCCTGCTGATTTGGGCGGATGTGTGCGCGCGCGGGTGCGCATTTATGACATCTTCTCGGTGTGTTGGTTTGGAAGCTTAAAAGAATTATGTGGGTTTTTCCAATTAATGTGAGGGTTGAAGAGGATAAAGCGGGTCCTCCCATGAGCCGCTGTGTTTCTGTTTCGGGTGGATCCCTTCTGTTGGGGTCGCCACTGAGTTTAGTTGGGGATGGGAGGGGTGCGCACCACCCATAGTGGGGAGTGTGTGTGTGTGTCTGTCTGTCTGTTGCTTGCTTGTGCCACCCTTCTGATCGCTGGGTACTGGTACAAAGAAGAACCTGGTGCTGCTCTGACTGGGAGCTGGGACTGGCCAAAATGCATGTCTTAGGATTCCTTTTAGGGAAGTGAATGGGAATGTGTGTGTCTAAGCCTAGGCTGAGGGGCTGGGGCTTCACAGAGCCAGGAGGTGAGGGGGCCGGAGACTGTTTTGGCTGAAACATCTCCTTGATTTGGGATCTGATATTCCCTCAGCCTCAGTTGCTGCCACTTCTCCTGCTTTGGCTGGGCTAGAGCACCGGGAATGTGAGGGGCTTGGCCTGGAGGTTTGCACCCAGGCACTGTTCTCCTAGAAAGAATCTCCTTGCTAGTCCGGATGTAAATGCATGGCCAGAAGGAAGAAGGAACTCCCTCTGCACCTGCCACTGGGGATGGAAAATCCACCCGTATTTGGGAGGGGGGAGAGGATGGCGGGGGTGCTCCTCACTCAAGATTGGAAATCTGTGCTGTCAGCACCCATCTCGGAGCTTGCAGGGCACGTCCAGCCATCAAGCTCTGCCTCCTGGCTCTGGTTTAGTCATCCTGATGGCTGCTTCTAGGAAGCTGTACTGTACCAGGGTTTTGGCAGGGAATTGCCTATGACCTTGGCAACACCCGCCTCCCCCTCCATCCTTCAAGCGTTTAGCAGTGGATTTTCCTCTCTGTTCTCCTCCAGTTCACCCATGACTGCTGTGGTCGGAAGGGCTCAGGAGCCTTGGAGTTAGTTACATTACCTGCCAGTCTTCCTTGGTTGGAAACGTTTTTCCAGGTTCGGCCACCAGGTGGGGGCGTCCACACAGGACCTCAGACTTAGCAACAGGTTTCTTCAAGGAGGTTACCAAGCCCGGAGAGGGTGCCTTCCCGGAAACTAAGGAACCAGCAGGAAGGGTGGGGTGGGAGTAGGGCGTTTTCCCAGAAACGTGGAATTTGGTGTTTGTATGAGTGTGTGAGTGTGTGTGTGTGTGAGAGTGAGTGTGTGTGTCTATTTGCAGGTGTTGGTCGGGACCTGGCTGGAGAGACGGCTTAACAATTGTTCCTCTTTCATTTGCTCTTTTTAGGTGGCACAAAAAAGGATTAAAATACATTCATCTCTCTGTCTCTAGCAATATGTTTAGTTAAATTGAAGTGAATACTGAAATATGTGATAGTTAAAAAAGGCACAAGAAGTTTGTTGAGTGCACACAGTCATACAAGGATTCATATGTCCTTTCACATGTACATCGTGTTCAGTACGTACTGACTGAAAAACCGGGGGGTCCTATGGAAGCATGTGGGCTCCGTCTTTCTTCTCTTCCAACCTTTCCCAGCCAGCACCTCCAGCCCTGCCTTGCCCAGTCTGGGGAAGGGAATAGCTAAAGCCGTTACTGACTGAGCCTCAATTTTACTTTTTTCTAGAATCATTCCATCACCTGGAAGCAGATTTGATAATGCCAAAACCTGGAGCTGGTTTCCCAAAAAGGATCCAGGAAAATTTAAGACTTTGTGAGAGGGAAGTCAGTTACCTAGCTAGGAACTATATATGCAAATGCATATATATGCAAATATGCAAATGTACTGTTTATTTAATTCTCACACAGTACTATTAGGTGGAAATTATTATCTCCATTGTATAAATATGTGAAAACCTCAAGAGAGAAAATCACTTGTCCACGATCACACAGCTAAGGTTTCTGGAGCTCACATTTGAATGCAGTGGGTTCACTCTGTTTCTGAGCCCAGATTCCAGTTCTGACCCTCTTCCAACAATTGTGCGACCCTGGGTATTTTGCTGAGTGTCACTGAGTGCCCCTTTCTTCATTGTTAATGCAGGGCTGTGAGTAATGCCTTAACCTCCCCTTGCTAGCTCTCAGTTGGCAAATTGCTAGAAATGGGAGTTTAGAATCAAGTTGGGGGCTGGTCAGAACCCGGGAGCCCAGTGTTAAGAAAATGGAGGATGAACTGGGGTGGCGGTGGGATTGCGGATTCTGATAAATTGGGAGCCACACAGGAAAACCTGTGTTGAATTGCCATTGAGCTCCTAATATCGAAGCATGCTTACTTAGTATATGCACAGTACATTCTTCCTGCAGCTTAGGAGGCAGTCCAGTCAAGTGAACATAACCGAAGCTTTCCTTGATGATTCAGGATTTTGAATTGAAATTTGTGTTTTCAAGCATCTATTATCTTGTTCTGGGCTGTGGCTAATGGTGCAATGGGTCCAGGAAATTGGGCTTACCATGGACCTACAATTTAGTAGATGCTTTTTTTTTTTTTTATTAAAATGAACCAGGTCCATGAGATGAGATTATTATTTTCTCCTTCCTAAAGGTAGAATACAGGAAATATGGAAATCAATCAAACCCTTACCTTGCTTCTTTTGCCTCAAATGCTATATTAGTCTGTTTTCACAGTGCTATAAAGAAATACCTGAGACTGGGTAATATATAAAGGAAATAAGTTTAATTGATTCACAGTTCTGCATGGCTGGTGGAGGTGTGGGGAGTGGTCTCAGGAAACTTACAATCATGGCGGAAGGCAAAGGGGAAGAGGAAGCCAGGCACATCTTACATGGTGGCAGGAGAAACAACAAAGGGGAAGAGCCACACACTTATCAAACAACCAAATCTCCTGAGAATTCTATCAGGAGAAGAGCAAGGGGAAAATCCACCCACACGATTCAGTCAGCTCCCACCAGACCACTCCCACAACATGTGAGTCTTACAATTTGAGAAGAGAGTTGGGTGGGGACACAGAGTGAAAACATATCATTCTGCCCCTGCTTCCTCCCGAATCTCATGTCCTTTTCATATTTCATGCCTTCCCAACAGTGCCCCAAGGTCTTAACTCATTCCAGCGTTAACTCAAAAGTCCAAGTCCAAAGTCTGAGACAAGCAAGTTGCTTCTGCCAATTAACCTGTAAAGTAAAAAACAAGTTAGTTACTTCCAAGATACAATGGGAGTATAGGCATTGGGTAAATGTTTCCATTGCAAATGGGAGAAATTGGCCAAAACAAATGGGCCACAGGCCACCTGTAAGTCTGTAACTCAGCAGGGCATTCATTAAAAACGCTCCAAAATAATGTCCTTTGATTCCATGTCTCCATCAAGGCCACCCTAATGCAAGGATTGGGCTTTCATGGCCTTGGGCAGCTCCACCCTTGTGGCTCTACAGGTTTCAACTCCTGTGGCTGTTTCCATGGGCTGGCATTCAGTATCTGTAGCTTTTCCAGGCACACAGTGCAAGCTGTCTGTGGATCTACCATTCTGGGGTCTGGAGGACGGTGGTTCTCTTCTCACAGCCCCACTAGGCAGCGTCCCAGTGGGGACTCTGTGGGGGGGTTCCAACCTCACATTTCCTCTTGCACTGCCCTCACAGAGGTTCTCTATGAGAGCTCTTGCAGCAGACTCCTGCCTGGACATCCAGGTGTTTCCATACCTCATCTGAAATCTAGGTGGAGGTTCCCAAAGCTTAACTGTTGTCTTCTGTGCAACCACAGGCCCAACACCACACAGAAGCCACCAAGGCTCGGGGCTTGCACACTCTGAAGCAATGGGCTGAGCTGTACCTTGTTCCCTTTTAGCCATGGCTGGAGCTGGAGCGGCTGGGAGACAGGGCACCAAGTCCAGCAGCTTCACAGAGCAGTGGGGCCTTGGGCCCGGCCCAGGAAACCATTTTTCCCCCTTAGGCCTCCAGGCCTGTGATGGGAGGGGCTGCCACAAAATTCTCTGACATACCCTGGAGACATTTTCCCTGTTGTCGTGGCTATTAATATTCAAATCCTCATTACTTATGCATATTTCTGCAGCTGGCTTGAATTCTCCGCAGAAAATGGATTTTTCTTTTCGACCACATGGTCAGGCTGCAAATTTTCTAAATCCTTATGCTCTGCTTTCCTTTTAAATATAAGTTCCATTTTCAAACCATCCCTTTGTGAATGCACATAACTGAATGTTTTCAGAATAAGCCAGGTTAACTCTTGAATGCTTTGCTGCTTAGAAATTTCTTCCACCAGATACCCTAAATCATCCTCTGAAGTTCAAAGTTCCACAGATCTGGGCAGGGGCAAAATGCTACCAGTCTCTGCTAAAGCATACCATGAGTGACCTTTACCCCAGTTCCCAGTAAGTTCCTTGTCTCCATCTGAGACCACTTCAGCCTGGACTTAATTGTCCATATCACTGTCAGCATTTTGGTCAAAACATTCAGTAAGTCACTGGGAAGTTCCAAACCTTCCCACAATTTCCGATCTTCTTCTGAGCCCTCCAGACTGTTCCAACCTCTGCCTATTATGCAGTTCCAAAGTCTCTTCCATATTTTCAAGTATCTTTGTAGCAGTGCCCCAAACTCCAGGTACCAATTTCCTGTATTAGTCCATTTTCACCCTGCTATAAAGAAATACCTGAGCCTGGGTAATTTATGAAGGGAAGAGGTTTAATTGACTCCCAGTTCTGCATGGCTGGGGAAGCCTCAGGAAACTTACAATCATGGCAGAAGGGGAAGCAGGCATGTCCTACGTGGTGCCAGGAGAGAAAGCAAGAGTGAAGGGGAAGAGTCACACACTTATCAAACAACTGGATCTTGTGAGAATTCTATCATGAGAAGAGCAAGGGGGAAGTCCACCCCCATGATTCAGTCACCTACCATGAGGCCAATCCCGAAACGTGGGGATTACAATTTGAGATGAGTTTTGGATGGGGACACAGAGACAAACCATATCAAATGCCCATCCCCTACTTTCACCTGGTGACTCCACTTCACCTTGGCCCAGCTTCCCCAGGCATAGAATTTTGTACCTTGCATTTGATTGACTCTGCTTGTCTGCCATGTTGAGCTGAGAGCTACTCGAGAGTGAGAGCTGCTTACTTTCCTGTAGCCTTACCACTCCCCAGCAGGCTGCAGAGTGCATGGTAGATACTAAGTAAGCATTTGCTGAATGGATGCATGCAAGAATTCTCTAAGGATTCTGGTTAATCAAGACTTTACTTCTATAGGTTTACTATTATCACAATAACAGTAAGTAGTCAAAGCCAGCATTACAGGACTTTAATTATGAGAATAGTTCTTAGAAGTCCAAAAATGGACTATGGGGAGAGAAAACAAGATTGGAGACCATGCTTTAACTTGAGTGAGGGTGATCACTTCTCTGGTATTTTTAACCTTATGGCTGAAAGAGATTCTGATTTTATGAAAAACATGCTGGATTTGGAGTTCACATCTGGATTGCTTTATGTCTCTGCCACTTTGCAGGAGTCAAGTTGGGGATGACCTGTAAATTGAGGATGATTACACTACCCTATCACAGGGTGGTTTTTAGGCTCAAAGAATAGTGTATATGAATGCAGTTAGCCCAACACTAGGCACTCAGTATACATTAGTTAATTCTGAATAGGGATATCCTTAAAAGTCATACATACCTGACACTGTGACTGCCCTGAGCTGTCCAGGGACTCCCCCTTCCTTGCCTGTTAGTGAAAAGATGCTGGCTTCATCTTGGCATTCATCTCATTTGGCACTGGATAGGCATCCTGCTGCCCTGACCATCTTGCCACAGCCAGCTGTGATCAATCACTCTCCTGTTGACAAACCAAGGGAAAATGATCACAAGAAATACCCACTGATTGCATTCTGAGGTATGCTGGCTCCAGGGACATCTGGCAGGCAAGACTGGGTAGTGAGACACATGGAGCCAGCAGCTGCTCTGGAACATAAAGGGCCTGCCTAGTGGACTTAGCATGTTGACAAGAAGATCTATTGTCTTCATGATGGAGGAGACACTGAATGCCCACTTAATGCTGTCAGTAATGCAGAGTCTTCCCAATTTGGAGGTAAAAAATTTGGGCTTCCAAACGTGCTTGCATCTTATTTTAGCTGGTATGGTCTTGGGCAAGTTGCTGTATCTTTGGGCTTCAGTTTCTTCATCTGAGAAGTGTTATCAGTAAGTTATAGGCCCTTGTGGAGCTAAGAGCACTTTACATGGAAGAAACACCCAGTATTAGATATTTGTGTTGTTAATGTTAATCAGTTAATAGATATTTCTTTTTTTTTTTTTTTTTGAGACGGAGTCTCGCTCTGTGGCCCAGGCTGGAGTGCTGTGGCCGGATCTCAGCTCACTGCAAGCTCCGCCTCCCAGGTTTACGCCATTCTCCTGCCTCAGCCTCCCGAGTAGCTGGGACTACAGGCGCCCGCCACCTCGCCCGGCTAGTTTTTTGTATTTTTTAGTAGAGACGGGGTTTCACGGTGTTCGCCAGGATGGTCTCAATCTCCGGACCTCGTGATCCACCCGTCTCGGCCTCCCAAAGTGCTGGGATTACAGGCTTGAGCCACCGCGCCCGGCCAGATATTTCTTAACACTTTCTCTGTACCAGGCACTCTTCTACATATTAGGGATATAGAAACAAACAAACAAAACAAAAGGAAACAAAACAATCTCTGCCTAATGGAACATATACTCTATGACAACCTTATTAATATTAGCAGAAGTATCAGAATTTGGTCATCTGTCAACCTCCCAGCCAGAGCAGAATGAATCCTCCAGCAGTATCTTAGCCATGCCTATAAACTACAATTCATTACTGAAGTAACATCAGTTTTTCTCTAGACAATGCTGATTTCAACTATCTTGGCACTTCCATTTCCCTGACTCTATTTAGTTCATTCTCCTTTTCAGCTTCCATGTATTTTATTCTTTCTCATCTACCACTTGATGTTGGTCTTCTTAACCATTCTCAATCAATCCTCACCTTTTTTTCGTCCCACTGATCTGTCTTTGCGTTTCCTTCCTCAGTATTGCCAATTTCCTTCTCATTTTGAGAAGCAAGGATTTTGATAAGTTGTCATTCTTTATTCAGCAGTAAGAGCATGATCTTTGAAGTCAAACGTTGGTTGAATTTAACTCTGCTGTTTCTTCTGTGTAACCTGGAATAATTTGCTCAACCTTCCTGAATTTCCATTTCTTTATTTCTCATATGAAGATAATAATGCCTACCTCCCAAGGCTGTTGTAAAAATTTTTAAATTGATGGATAATATTTGTACATATTTATGAGGTACATGTGCTATTTCATTGCATGCGTAGACTGTGTAACAATCAAGTCAAGGTGTCTGGGGGTCTGTCACCTGGAGTATTTATCATTTCTATGTGTTGGGAACATTTCCAGTCCTCTCTCTTAGCTGTTTTGAATTATACAATACATTGTTGTTAACTATAGTCACCCTTCTCTGATATTAAACATTAGAACTTATTCCCTCTGACTGTATGTTTGTACCCATTAACTAACCTCTCCTTTTCCCCTACTCCTGCACACTCATCCTTCCAGCCTCTGGTATCTATCATTTTATTCTCTACTCCATGAGATCAACATTTTTAGCTCCACATATGGGTAAGAACACATGATATTTGTCTTTACGTGCGTGGGTTATTTCATTTAACATAACGACTTCCAGTTCCATCCAAGTTGCTGCAAATGACATGATTTCATTTTCTCATGGCTGACTAGTATTCCATTGTGTACATACACCATATTTTCCTTATCTGTTCATCCATTGATTGATCCTTAGGTTGATTCCTTACTTTATTATTGGGAATACTGCTGCAGTATACATGAGAGTGCAGGTATTTCTTCGAAACATTGATTTATTTTCCTTTGGATAAATACCCAGTAGTGGGATTGCTGGATGGTACGATAGTTCTATTTTTAGTTTTTTGAGAAATCTCCATATTGCTTTCCATAGTGGCTATACTAGTTTACATTCCCACCAACAGTATGTAAGAGTTCCTTTACTCGGAATCCCCATCAGCATCTGTTATTTTTTGTCTTTTTAATAATGACCATTCTAACTGGCATAAGATGATATCTCATTGTGGTTTTGATTTCCATTTTCCTGATAATTAGTGATATTGAACATCTTTTTATATATCTTTTGACCATATATATGTCTTCTTTTAAGAAATATATATTCATATCCTTTGCCCACTTTGTAATGGGATTATTTGTTTTTTTAACTGCTGAGTTTCCTGCATATTCTAGATATCAGTCCCTTGTCGATGAATAGTTTTCAATTTTTTCTTCCATTTAAGGGGTCGTCTCTTCACTCTGTTGATTGTTTCATTTGCTACATAGAAGCTTCTTAGTTTAAAATAGTCCCATTTGCCTATTTTTTGTTTTGTTGCCTGTGCTTTTGAGGTCTCGGGCATAAAATATTTGCCTAGACCAGGGTCCTAAAGTGTTTCCTCTATTCTCTTCAAGGATTTTTATAGTTTCAGATCTTACTTTTAAGTCTTTAATCTACCTTGAGGTGATTTTTGTATGTGGTAAGCCATAGAGGTTGTTCCATTATTCTGCATTGTTGTGAAATTTGAGATGATGGATATAAAACACCTAGACATGTCATCATTGGCATTTAGTAAATACTTTCTCTCTTTTGCTTCTCTTCTTGATCATATCTAATCTGCTGCCTTCTTGCAACCCTCATGAAATCCATGCACACTTCCCTTGATCATCTCAGGTGGCCATCCGTATTGACCTGGAGGGTGAGCAGTGGCTCTCTTTTACAAATGAATAAGAGAAGTTAGGTGATCTGCCCAGGCTCTTAAAGCTACTGAAGTGGCACAGCTGGGGTCACACCTGAGTCCTCACTCTTGTATGGTGCTTCTTTCACCATGTCTTGGTCTACTCAATAGAAGAGTAACAAAGGGAGACCAGAACTCTTCCCTCCTGGGTCAGGAGTTTGACAGCTAGCTGCATTTCTGACAAATTCCCAGGGGAAACCAACGCTGCTACTCTGCTGACCACCCTTTGAGTAGCCAGGCCTCTCAAACCTTGGCATGCATGTGAATCACCCAAGCAAAAAGGTACCATAAGAGAGAAATCTGGCAGACTCCACCTGAACAAAAGTAGTCAAACTTGTGTATAATGAGACAAACTAACCCATCCTTCTGGTATAATTCAGTGGAAATGTACAACATACCTGCAGTGGTGCCTAAAATGATCTGAATCTAATCATAAAGAAATAATAGGCTAATTCAAATTGCGGGGCATCCTGCTGGATATCTGGCAGGGTCTCTTCCAAAGGCTTCATGTCATGGACAAACAAACAAACAAACAAATGAAGATGAGGAAAACTCTCTCAGTTAAAGGAGGCTAAAGAGACAGAACAGCCAAATGCAGTGCTTGATTCTTGATGGGTTCCAATTGGAAAAAAATAAATAACAGAGGATATTATATAAGGATAATTAAGAAAAGTTGAACATGGCCTCCATGTTAGATAACATTATTGTATCAAAATTTAATATATTGAGTTTTATCATTTTATTGTGGTTATATAAGTGGATGTTCTGTATTTTGAAGAGATGCGTGGTACAATAGCTAATGGTGACAAGTCATGATGTTTGCAACTTACTTTCAAATGGTTCAGCACACAGACAGACGATATGAGTGTGTGTGTGTATGCACACACACAATACACACACCCAGAATGAGAAAGAGAAAAAGAAAATGTGGCAAACATATTAACTATTGGTAAATTCAGGTAAAGAGAATATATATGTATGTTATTATATTATTCCTTTAACTTTAAAAAATCTTTTAGAAATAAAAAAGTTACAAATAGTTTAAAAAGAATAAGACTCAACACACGCAAACACGCAAAGCACATATATGAGTCCAGATGACAGGCATTGCCCTCAGGTGATTCCAGCATGAAGCCAGGCTGAGAACTGTTGGCTGAGCTGCATGGGCTTTCTTGGATTCATGGATTCTGTGTATAGACTTTCTTGCCAAACCTTGTGCCAGGCTGTTGAGGGAGATGAGCCATAGTTCTTTCTCTATGGAGAGAGAGACTGGAAATGACTAAATTTAAAGCATCTAGTGAATGCAGTAATAGAATGCAAATGAGGAACCTCAGGAGAGCAGGAAAAGGAAACATCACTGACCTTACTGTGTTGTATCAATGGAGACTTCTTCAAGGGAGGTTTAAGCAGCCGAGGATGAGATGAAGATACTACTGTTTGTCCAAGTGATGCCTGGTCTCCTTCTCCTGCTTGGAGAACAGAATGCAAATTTTCTTCAATTTAATGCTAAATTATTCTTGCATTATTTGGAAGCTCCCACTTTCAAGTTTATATTCATTTTTTAAAATTCCATAAGTGTTTAAGTTTCATAAGTCAAGCGTGATCCTATGGTATTTTCCCACCAATCAGGGTCTTTGCTCCTTTTTTCTCTTTGGTCTGGGTCTGGAGGTCTTCACAGAAAGCAAACAAGATTTGTTTCATCTTTTAACAAGTGGGACAGCGTCAAGGGAGTCAAGGAAAAGGTCTTCAAATGTGGACTGAATAAAAACCCTTTTCAGATGCCATGCTCTGTAATTCTGGTTTTGGGTAGCCCAAGACAGCTCTGGGTTTGTCAGAGTACACTGGGTGAGCTTTCAGGAGAGCAGCATTAACTATGTGATGTGGACTTACCATACAGTCTACAAAATGGGCATCGCAATACCTGCTGCATATAATTGGTGTAAGAGTCACAATGTGTGAGAGAGCGTGAGTGCCCGCATCCTGAGGTTGTATTTTCCTAAAGCTGTGGAAGGATCAGGTGGGTCCCATAATTAGGACCTTGTCTATATTGGGTTCAAGCTTCTGTCCGTGCACAAATTTGCCACATTTCTATCTATGTTGCATCACCTGATCATCACTGCTTGTTTTTATTGGGCCTCTATTAACCGTATACCTCAGCATCTGTGTCTATAGGGATGTTAGCTTCCCCAAGGTGATCACCCCTTGGAGGGACAAAGAGAGTCGTAGGTTTGGAGATAAGAAAATTGAAGTCAATGGGAAGTTTTGAGGCCCCCTCTGATTTTGCAGATGTCACAGGATGCACATCAAATCCCATCCACATTGTAGCCTTGTTGGATGGGACTTTTCATTCTGCCACAGAAGGGATAGAAGCGTTGTTTGAAGTGTTTTCTCTAGGGAATGAATTGGGTTAAAGCTCAAGAACAAGACTGCTTCCTGCATGTAGGGTATGACTAAGTAAGAGTGAGAACTTAAGCAGCTGGCTCATGGGGTATCCATACGTGGGCTTTGGCTGGCTTCCTTCTGAGGTGGGCTTCTCTCTATACTGAATTCAGACCTCGGGGCTGGAACCTCTTCTCCTCTCCATGCGCTCCTTTTTAAGAGTCATGTAAAATCATCTGCACTCTGCAAGAGTGTAACAGTTGGGTTGAGCCCTTTAAAACCAGCATATTAGTAACAACTAATGCTTTTACATCATTTCACAGTTTATAATATCACCTTTTGGGCAATATCACCTCTTGGGCAACACTGCCATCTGTTCAATGTCAGGGTAACCTGCTTAAACAACTACAGCAGGTGCCTGCTTGCAAATCTCCAAACCTGGTTCTCCTACCCAAAGGCGGGCAGGCAGGCTATGCATAGAACTTCTTTGTCTTTGACCCCTTAGGTTCTTTGTAAACTCATTACAGCAGTTTAAGTTTATTTCTACCTTGATAGTATCTTCTTGCAGAGATGGAGTGAAATCTTATCCAACAAGACTTGAAAGTCCTGGGCTAGGATAATATACTCATCTAGCCCAGGCCTTGTGTCCTAATGGAAAATCGCTTAGCCCAATCAGACTATTCATCTCTCTCCTTCTGCCTGTCCCTCCAGTCCCAGCTTCTGCTTCATCTCACTCCATATAAGCAGTCTTATGTATCAGCTATGGATGCTTCTCCCCCTGGTAATGCCAGTCTGAAAAATGAAACCAGCAGTACTTAATAATCAGCAAGGCTAATCACACTAATCAGCAGTTACTTTGCAGCAATTTATGGGATTTATGGTCCCGGCACAGAGAGAGGCACTTGACAGCTTAGAAAAATCAGAGGCTGTTGGAGCTGGAAGGGAACTTTGAGAAGAGGAAACGGAGGCCCAGGGCCATTTAAAACTTGCCTAAGGTGGTGCTGCTAAGGGGAGGACCCAAACCAGGTCTTCGTGCAAGGCCGGCATCCGTTCAGCCACACTGGCCTCCCCACGTGCCTCCAACAGCAGTGTGCCATCAGAGGAGTCTTGTTTCCTCTGGGTTCACAGCTGCCTTAGGATCTAAGTCCAGTCCTGTCTGAAGTGTAGTTTTGCTTGATGGGGTCTTTCACTTCATCTCAGAAAAGCTAGGGATATTTGTTCAGAATGTTTTCTTTCAAGGGCAAGATGAGTTACCACTCAGGACCACATTTTCTTATTGATCCATGTGAGGTGAGGTGTTTGTTTATAAATGAACAGAAGGAGGAGTAAACATAGGTTGGGCTGAGGGATCAGGCATCCCTACATGGACTCTTGCCAAGGAGGGCTTCTCTTTCTGCGGAAATCCCAGAGCTAAGATCCCCCTTTTCCTGTCCTTCCTGTGCCTCCCATCTAGTTCTCTACCAAGAGTCCTATAAAATAGTCTCTGAACTCCATTGAGCTCAACCTTGAGTTGTGGCATTCAAAACCTCCATGTTAATGACAACTAATGTTTTTCCACTGGGCGGTTGATAAAGTCACCTGTGGGGTAGCACTATTGTTTTTTCCATTCATGGAGACCTGATTTGTTTTTATTAGTAACAGCCACTTACATTTATTTGTAGTGTTATTTCTCTGTGCCATGGGCTAGGCACTCTATATGGTTCTAAGGTGTGGCTGAGAACCCAGGAAACACCTGCTCAGCCACCAGGAAACCCAAGCTGTCACCTTGAGTCTTCTGCTGATTTGCTCTGTAGTCTCTGTAACTCATTTTACTTCCAGTGGCCTCAGTTTGCTCATCTGAAATATGGACCTAATTTGCCCTGCCTTCCAGGTTATTTAAAGGGTTAAGTGAAGCAACGGAGGACCGGACCTTGACCAACAGAGCACGGGGATGAGTGCTGGCATTCTGTCTTGGTTTGTGTTTCACCAGAAGCCGACACTGAGACAGGGGGCTCAGGGCACGTGGTTTGTTTACCACATAGTTGCTCTATCTTGTTTTCATTATCTCCCCTTTGAGGAGTCTTTAGAGACTTTTTCCCCAATTGCCCCCACCCATGAAATGTTAATATTACTGATAACACTGTGTGTGTCTTTGTAAACTGTGTGTTTATATGGGTTTGCTATGTGAAGTATAAAAATAGTAAGATTTTTTTTCACTCTATCCTCCCAGAACCAATTTTACCTCCTGGAATGCAGTAGCATCCCTACTGAGAATGCATGATTTAGGAGGTGATTCCAAGAAAAATTGGAGAATTTAGTAAAATCGGGGAAAGTAAGTGAAATAAGACAGGAAAGAAGTGGATTATAAGCCTGTGTCATTAAGCAGGTTACCATGAGGACAACTGAAGCTCAGTCTTCCTAGGGACCCTGGATTGTGATCTAGAACAGTCTGGAATGGTCCTTGAACTCCAGCCATGACTGTTTTTACGAGTTGCTCCTGGGGGCAGAGAAATTTCTTAGACAAACCTGCAACGTTTAGGCTACTTTTGGCAGGGGCTGAGAGTGAGTCCTGAGGAGGTATGGGAAGGGCTCCAGTGACAACTGGTAGTCGTCCTCTGGTTCGTAAGTAAATAAAATACTGTGACTTAAACCTCACAATATGTGGCTCTGTTTTCTCAGTGATTCTTTAGTAAAGGCAGTCTTGAAGCCTAAGGGTTGTGATGATTCTCTAGTGTTTTTTCCCCCTCATTAATTTTTCAGTTAGGGTTGTCATTCAGGAAAAAAATGAATTAAAAGTATTTGTAAATATGTAAATTCAATGCCTGGTATCTAATGACAGCTGACCTTTCTAAGCTCTTACTATGTGCTGGAATTATAGTGTTCTCAGAAGCACCGCAAAACCTGGTCACTGCCTGCATTATCCTTTGGGGAAAGGAGCTTTCTCCTTGTTAATATTATGGTATGGTCACATATTCGTAATTCTCACCAAATAAAACAGGCGAGTTCTTTTCTTTTATTTATTTATGTCATTTATTTGTTTTATTTCATGTATTTATTCATTTTTTAGACAGGGTCTCCCTCTGTCTCCCACGCTGGAGTCCAGTGGTGCAATCATGGCCCACCACAGCTTTGACCTCCTGGGCTCAAAGCAGTCCTCCCGCCTTAGTCTCCCAAGTAGCTGGGACCACAGGCATGTGCCACTATGCCCGCTATTTTTTTTTTTTTTTTTTTTTTGAGATGGAGTTACGCTCTATCTCTCAGGCTGGAGTGCAGTGGTGCGATCTCGGCTCACTGCAAGCTCTGCCTCCTGGGCTTGTGCGATTCTCCTGCCTCAGCCTCCTGAGTAGCTGGGACTACAGGCGCCTGCCACTACACCTAGCTAATTTTTTTTTGTATTTTTAGTAGAGATGGGATTTCACCATGTTAGCCAGGATGGTCTTGATCTCCTGACCTAATGATCCGCCTGCTTCGGCCTCCCAAAGTGCTGGGATTACAGGCATGAGCTACCACATCTGGCCTATGCCTGCTGTTTTTTTAAAATTATTTTTTTGTAGAGACGAGGTCTCACTGTGTTGCTCAAGCTGATCTAGAACTCTCAAGAGAGTTATTTTAAATAAACATGGACAACTTCAATCCTGCTGACATAATTCTGAGTGACTTTTGTGATGCTTTCAAAGAATGAAGAATCTTACTAATTTATAATGTGAGAAACATTAGCATTTTCAAAACAAGATTAAATTAGATATGCCAGTTGCTCTTACAAACACATCTTTTGTGGAGAAAATGACAGGATCTTGGTTATAAACGAGGTTCTGTGACTTCCGCCCTTTGCTGGAGTTCTGGTTTCCTGGGGAAGTCGTTAACGTTCCTCTTCACAGTTCTGGAACACGAAAGGAAATGTTGAGATTTCTTTTTTAAATTCCTCTTTTTGTGCCATGACTTGAACATATCTTGTTTGGCTGGGAAAACATTTCTTGGAAAACATGTAATCCTTTAGGTTTTGTATACATACACTGATCAAACTCAAGACATGCTGACTGATCACTCAGAGGCCATTGATTTCAGGCCTAGCAGATGCCAGACCTTAGGCTAGGAATAGGAGAAAGAGGGGTGAATAAATCAGTTTCTGCTCTTGAGGGACTAATGGTCAAATAGATGAGGAAATAATTGCATAATGGTGTGACACTGACTCTAATATATGCAGATACTGAGTCCACTTGGAGATCAGGTGAAGTTGTCAACACTGTTTAAATGGATCAGGGAAGATTTCCATCAAGTAGATTTCATCGTGTGTGCAGGATGGAGACCACTTCCTCCTTCATTTTCTAATGTACGGCCTTGACCATGAAGAATCCAAGGTCGGATTTTTTATCACGCTGAAGGAAAGTTGCCGAAAGTGATAGAAAGGAAAGTGGAATCATAAAACCTGAGCTGGGTGAGCCTTGAGCTGTGTAAAGCGAATGAAGACTTGCTTTCTAGTGGCACGTTCCATACATGCAAGCATCCGTTCTCTGCGTTCCAGAGCCTGATACAACACATGACACTCTGGATACAAAGTCTTTTTGCATGAATGGACACAATGCCAGTCTCCAAGGAGTGTGTGGCTTCACTGATAAGCAGACATGGATGTAAGTACTGGCTTTGAAGTCTGGCTGTATCATTATTTAACCAGTAACCTTGAGTAAACCATTTAACCAGCCTAGGCCTGTGTGCCCGTCTGTAACGTGAACTTGTCTGTGCCCATGGTAAGGATTAAATGAAGTGGCTGTAGTACAGACTTATGGGCTTATAGTAGGTATCAGATAAATGGTCATTCCATCCCTATTCTTTTCCAATTCTGCTAATATAAAAATGATGTCAAGCGATTCTCCTGCCTCAGTCTCCTGAGTAGCTGGGATTACAGGCGCCCGCCACCACACCCGGCTAATTTTTGTATTTTTAGTAGAAACAGGGTTTCACCATGTTGGCCAGGCTAGTCTTGAACTCCTGACCTCAGGTGGTCCACCCACCTCAGCCTCCCAAAGTGCTGGGATTACAGGCGTGAATCTCTTGAACCTGGGAGGCGGAGGTTGCGGTCAGCCGAGACCGTGCCATTGCACTCCAGCCTGGGCGTCAGAGGAAAACTCCATCTCAAAGAAAAAGAGAAAAAATGATGTCACTGAATAAAAGTCATACTGAAGTCAATATGGTATCGTAACTCCTACCCTAAGGTTATGCCCTAGAGCATGATAATGTGTTAGTTCTGATGTGCCATTTTCATAAGAGGGAGGAAATTACATTGAAAATAAAAAAGAAGTGTAGAAGAAAAGATTTGCTGCCTGGCCCAAGTCACCTGAGGAAGCAGGTATGCCACGAAATACACTCACCTAGACCACATCGCCTCCAGATAGGCCAGGACTGAGTTTTTGCAATCATATTAGACGTCTAAACCCAATCACACACTCTGCTTACTTGAAGAGTAGGGAAAAAGAGATCTAGAGAGTTTTAGGTTCACTTGAGTGGGAAACTAGCAGATTTCTTTACTGAGTAAATCATGTTTTCATCTTGTAGAAAATGAATTCTGCAGGATGCTTGTGTTTTTCTTGTTTTCTTTGGCTGTCAGGGCTGTGGATACCATTTGTGGCTCAACTAGAGTGACAACCTTGTAGACTTCATGCCTGGGTTCTTTTCTTCCTCTAGGTTTTTCCTCTCCTCTTGTGCTCTCGAACTACACTTACTCCAAATACTTCTTGTTACTTGATTTTATTTTTCTGTCACAAAAGAGCTCAATAAATATTGTAAATGAATTTGCCAATTGAAGCCACACAGACTAGTCCTTTTAATCCCACTAAATTAATCTGGGTTCTTTCATAGATGTGAATATGTTGTGGGCCAAATTGTCATCTTCCAAAACAGGGCTATTTTGAAGTGAAAATCTGATAAAAGCTAAAGGTTGTTATGTTTTGTGTCTTCCCTGAATGCTAACGTTGTGTGTGTATGTGTGTCTTGAGTGAGGCATATACTGTATATGTATCCGTGTGTGTGTGTGTGTGTGTGTGTGTGTGTGTGTGTGTATGGAGGAAAAGAGAAAGAGGGAAGGAGGGAAAGGGAAAATGGTAGGTGGGGAGAGGGAGAATACTCTTCCATTTTGGGATATCAACAGTAGTAATAACAATGGTAATCGTTCTTTCTATTCTTTATTGACCTGTGTCCAGGGTATCAGGTTAATCATTAAAAACTTTGTTGCGTTTGATCCTTGTGATAACACTGTCAAATGTGTATAATTGACCCCTGTTTTATCAATGGGAACAAAGAGCCTCAGAAAAAGTATCTGACTTTCTCGGAGTTTTTCAGGGGCAGGGCTGGAATTGGCTTCAGATATTCTGAATACCGTAGCTGTGATGCAGTCAAAAGTTCATATCCCAGCACTGCCACTCACTGACTGTTGATTTTCTTGTCATTTGTAAAAATTGAAATATAATTCATATATCATAAAAACTCACCATTTAAAAGTGTACAGTTCACGGCTGGGTGCGGTGGCTCACGTCTGTAATTTCAGTGCTTTGGGAGGCCAAGGTGGGTGGATCACTTGAGGTCAGGAGTTCAAGACCAGCCTGGCCAACATGGTGAAACCCTCTCTACTGAATATACAAAAATTAGCCTGGCATGGTGGTGAGCACCTGTAATCCCAGCTGTTCGAGTGGCTGAGGCATGAGAATCACCTGAACCCAGGAGGCGGAGATTTCAGTGAGCCGAGATTGTGCCACTGCACTCCAGCCTGGGCAACAAAGCAAGACTCCATCTCAAAAGATAAAATAAAATAAAATAAAAAAATAAATGTACAATTCAGTGGTTTTAGTATATTTATAAGGCCCTGTAGTAACTCGTTGATTTTTAGTTTACACTTGCTAGTATTAGTCAAGACTAAAATGGTGCTATAAAAAGCTATCATTTTGATCCTCGATTTTTCTCACCACAGAAGAGTAGTTGTGAAAGTTTAATGGGTAAAAGACATGGTTAAGATAATGAAAAGACAAGTCACTGACTGGGAGAAATATTTGCCACATACCTATCTGATAAAGACCTTGTAGCAAACATACAAAGAACTCTCAAAATTCAACACTAAGGAAAACAATTCAATTAAAAATAGACAAAATATTTGAACAGACATCTCATTAAAGAAGATATATAGATGGCAGATAAGCAGATGAAATGATGCTGAATATAATTTTGTTAGGGAATTGTAAATTAAAACAACATTGAGATATCACTACACACCTATTTGAATGGGGGTGGCTAAAATCCAAAGCAAGGACAATGTCAAGTGTTGACAAGGATGTAGGGCAACAGGAACTGTGATTCATTGCTGATGGGAGTGGAAAAATGGTACAAGCACCTGGAAGGCAGTGGGTAGTTTCTTTTCTTTTTCTTTCTTAGTTTTTTTTTTGTTTGTTTGTTTTGTTTTGGTTTGGTTTTTTTTTTGAGATAGAGTCTTGCTCTTGTCACCCAGGCTGGAGTGCAGTGGTGCAATCTCGGCTCACTGCAACCTCCACCTCCTGGGTTCAAGCCATTCTCCTGCCTCAGCCTCCTGAGTAGCTTGGGTTACAGGTGCCCACCACCATGCCCGGCTAATTTTTGTATTTTTTAGTGGAGACAGGATTTCACCATGTTGGCCAGGCTGGTCTCAAACTCCTGACCTCATGTGATCTGCCTGCCTCGACCTCCAAAAGTGCTGGGATTACAGGCGTGAGCCACCGCTTACAAACCTAAATACATTGTTACCAATAGTGTCCAGCATTTGTGCTCTTATTTACCCAACTCATTTGAAATCTTATATCCACACAAAAACCTTCATGCAAATGTTTCTAATAGCTTTATTCATAATTGCTAAGAACAGTGCAACCAAGTAGTCTCTCAATAGGTGAATGGATAAACAAACCATTGCACATCCATACAATAAACTATTGTATTTGGTGGTAAAAGGAAATGAGATATGAAGTCATGAAATACATGAATGAATCTTAAATGCATATTGCTAAGTGACAAAAGCTTCAGTGCTAAGTGAAAAGACTACATACTGCATGATTTCAATTATATGACATTGTAGAGAAAGCAAAACTTTAGAGACAGGAAAAAGATCAGTAGTTGTCAGGGGCTAGAAGGTAGGGAAGGAGGGTAGAATAGATGAAGCACAGATGATATTTTAGGGTGGTGAAATTATTCTGTGTGATGCCATAATGGTGGACACATGACTTAGTGCATTTGTCAAAACCCACAGACCTTCATGGCACAAAAAGTGAGCCTTGTGTTTGTAAATTTAAAAAATTATTTAGGAGGTCACGAAATCCCAGGGAGGAATGCAGATGGTGACAAGAGAAGCTAGCTATGTTACAAATAAATGAAACAACCTCATTGAAGGTGATGGGGAGAGAAGGTGCTGGCCTAAGCAACTTTGGCAATGAGTGGAGTTTCTAAGACTAAAAACAAAAGGCATAGTACATAAGTTCTGTTGTTTCCCATGGGGTATGGGTCAATGATTCTGATATTGTTATACTTGTATACTGGAATTTAACGGTTAAGCAAAATATGGCAGTGGTGGGAGCTAGGTTTCTCACCACTGAAGTGAAAGTTTACAGAAAAGTAAATGGAGTCTAGAATATCCATGTAGTATGGATTTGAGTTGGAGATATGCATGTAAACTCATGTTTAACTTAATACAAACTCAGATGGTTATGAATAGAAATATTTATAAATATGTGTGTATGCATGGGCTATATACACACATAAATATCCTTGCGCTGTCAGCTCAGTGAGCCTAGAAAGTCAAATCCTGGTTGCAGTGAGCACACCTGGCACCCAGACCTTGGTTTCTAAAACCATTCTGCACAAAAAGGATACAGGGATCCCTGAATAAATGGCTGATTCTAGGATGGGGCGGGAAATATATACAAGGTGAGCCAAGAGCGTCTTATAGTGCCAGAAAGTAAGGAAGTGCTTAAAAAAAATCCCATATTGATGGGAGTATGTCAAAGGGGCACAGAAGCCAACTGAAAGAGCACCTACTGGCCAATGTGGGACAATTTGAGACACAAAATAAAGTAGTACTGGAGTGTAACAAAACTATAAAATAAATATCCACAAGCCCATACTGATATATAACAAATAAATTAGTGAATAAATATGAGAAGAAGAGAGAAATCTCCTGTAAGAAGAATTCCAGGTAATTTATGTAGACATTCTACCCTCAAGGAGAGGGAGCCTAGTGAGGGCTGCATCAGTGACTTCCTTCCAAAGGGTATGGAAAGGGAGTTAAACAAAAGAAAAAGAAAAAGAAGACTTTATAACGTAGGAACCTGTAAAACGCGACCTCAAGCCAGGTGTTATAGTTGGATATTTGTACCCTCAAACTACAAGTTGAAATTTGATGCCCAGTGTTGAAAGTAGGGGCCTAATGGGAAGTATTGGGGTCATGGGGTTAGATCCCTCATGAATAGATTAATGCCCTCCCTGTGTGTTGGGGAATAAGTAAGTTCTCATTCTTATTAGTTCCCATGAGAGCTGGTTGTTAAAAAGAGCCTGACGCCTTTCCTCTGCTTTGCTTCCTCTCTTATCCTGTGATCTCTGCACATGCCAGCTCCCCTTCCCTTTCTACCATGAGTGGAAGCAACTGGAGATCCTCACTGGATGCAGATGCTGACACCATGCCTGCAGAACCATAAGCCAAATAAATCTCTTGTCTTTATAAATTACCCAGCCTTAGGGATTCCTTTATAGTACTCCAAATGGAGTAAGACACCAGATGATCCAGGTTAACATCAACCATGGTTAATCATGTTGATAGTATGTACCCTTGACATGATGTGATGAAAATGGCATTTTGCTGTGGTCTTCCCCCTACAAATCCCATTACCCCAGCGTAATCATGGGTGAAAAATCATACGAATTGCAACCAAGGAACGTTCCTCAAAATACCTGACCAGTACTCTTCAAAACTATCAAGGTCATCTAAAACAAGGAAAGACTGAGAAACTATCACAGCCAAGAGATGCCTGTGGAAATGTGACAGCTAAATGAAATATTGGTATCCTAGATGGGATCCTGGGAAAAAAGACGGTATTAAGTAAAAACTAAGGGAATCTGAATAAAGTACAGAATTTAGTTAATAAAAATGCATTAGGATTGATGTATTAGTTGTAACAAATGTATCGTACTAATGTAAGATGTTAATAATAGGGAAAACTGGCTGCAGGTTGTATGGGAACTCTGTACTGTAGTATCAGAAGTTCTCTAAATTGAAAACTATTCATGGCCGGGCACAGTGGCTCATGCCTGTAATCCCAGCACTTTGGGAGGCTAAGGCAGGAGGATCACTTGAGATCAGGAGTTCGAGACCAGCTCGGCCAACATGGTGAAACCCTGTCTCTACTAAAAATACAGAAATTTGGGCCAGGCGTGGTGGCTCAAGCCTGTAATCCCAGCACTTTGGGAGGCAGAGACGGGCGGATCATGAGGTCAGGAGATCGAGACCATCCTGGCTAACACGGTGAAACCCCGTCTCTACTAAAAACTACAAAAAACTAGCCGGCGAGGTGGCGGGCGCCTGTAGTCCCAGCTACTCGGGAGGCTGAGGCAGGAGAATGGCGTGAACCCGGGAGGCGGAGCTTGCAGTGAGCTGAGATCCGGCCACTGCACTCCAGCCCGGGCAACAGAGCGAGACTCCGTCTCAAAAAAAAAAAAAAAAAAAAAAAAAAAATACAGAAATTCACTGGGTGTTTTGGTGCACGCCTGTAGTCCCAGCTACTTGGGAGGCTGAGGCAGGAGAATCACTTGAACCAGGGAGGCAGAGCTTGCGGTGAGCCGTGATTGCCCCACTGCACTCCAGCCTGGGCATCAGAGTGATTCTATCTCAAAAAGAATGAAAAGGAAATAAAAAGAAAACTATTCTAAAAAATAAAGTCTATTTTAAAAAGTTGATTGGCGGGTTTTGTGCGTGTAGCCATGGCACATGTAGAAGTCCTCCGGTTCTGGAAGCTTGGATGCCTTCGTGGGCCTGGCCCACTGCGATGCTAAAGCGGCCTGCTGAGCCAGAAAGATATAATGGGAAGGTATTTATTTTGTCTAACTGAAGCTCCTGTAGTGAACTGCTGTTGGTTGTTGGGAGGAAGGAACCTTAGGGAACTTCTCACTGTTTGGCCCTACTCCTGACTCACCATGTACCTTGAGGGAGGTCATGTTGGGCCAAGGGTGGCTTGTAGGATGAAAAGTTCCTAGACCAGGTGGCAAGTCCTGGACCAGGAGTCAGGATGCCTGGACTCTGACATGATTTATGGAGGGTTTGCCATAAAGTGGATGTGGATGGAAGTGGCAAGGCTTCTACCTTCAAAGACCTCATTATCTGGACAGGAGGTGGACATGCTTATGACCACGGAGGGAGGTAGGGTGGCCTTGTCACGACAGTGTGGGCTCTGTTGTCAGATGTGGGAGAAAATCCCTGTTTTGCCCCCTGTGCCGCCTCCAGAAAGTTGCTAACCTTCCTAAGCTCAAATTCTTCACTGGTAAAATAGGATAATATGTCTTGCCCCACCAGCCCCCTGTGACCATAGGATAGCAGAATGGTAGTTAAGCAGCTGGCATAGTACTGTTGATGGTAAGGGTAATGCTAATAAACAACTGTAGTACAAAGGCAGATGGGTACACAGGCTGAAAGTCAAAATACAGATGGACTGCTGGGAGGGGTTCTGGGATAGAGCTCTGGCTGGCTTTCTGGAGGAGGCAGCCTTTGATCCAGGCATGGAAGGATGGAATAGTGTCAGAGTGTGGGTTAGGGGTGAAGGCAGAAGGGAGTCACTGACAAAGGCTTGGAGTTGAGAAAATGCAGCAGGTCACTAAAGTGTGATCATTTCCCAGTGGCTGCATCCAGGGACCCTTTATATGGAACTGGGAGGGGTTGGATAGCTGAGTGGTGAGAGGGTGAAACGAGATTAAGCTGGAGGGATGTGACCTTCCTTAACTGAGGAATTCCTGTGTTACCTTAGGCAAAAAACCTCGGCGTCTCTGTATATTTCTTCCCTGAAAGACTATATGGACAATTTTTAGGATTTCTCAGTGGAGAAGCTATTATGGATGGGACTGTTTCTTAATGGGGCAGGAACGTCACACACTCTGCAGGATGTTCAGCACCCTGGGCTCCTGCCCACAGCACGGTTAGAGTTCCCCTGTTGTGATAAATCAGATCTAGTCTTTCCAAAGGGTCTGATTGGGGTGTTGGCACCCTTGTTTGAGGACCACTCCCTTCTGTGATTTGTAAAACTTCTTGTTCTAAAGGCCGTGACTGCCTAAGGCCTCTGGCTTCAGATTTCCAGCGTTCACACGGTTGGTTGAAGCAAAAATACATATGTAGGAGGCTGCAGAATGGATCGCACTTGTGGGGTTAGTGTGCAGTTCACAGTAGTTTTTCATGACTTTAAGAAAGCTGGCCGGGCGCGGTGGCTCACGCCTGTAATCCCAGCACTTTGGGAGGCCGAGGCAGGCAGATCACGAGGTCAGGAGATTGAGACCATCCTGGCTAACACGGTGAAACCCCGTCTCTACTGAAAATACAAAAAAATTAGCTGGGCATGGTGGCATGTGCCTGTTGTCCCAGCTACTCGGGAGGCTGAGGCAGGAGAATGGCATGAACCCGGGAGGCAGAGTTTTGCAGTGAGCCACTGAGATCGTGCCACTGCACTCCAGCCTGGGCAACAGAGCGAGACTCTGTCTCAAAAAAAAAAAAAAAAAAAAAAAAAAAAAAAGAGAACTAACACTGCTTTTTGAATTATAAACAGTTTGGCTCAGGTAAAATACCAACATACATCGTTTCAAAAGTTGGGGAAAATATATTACCTAAACACAAACTGCACACACACACATACCCTCAATCCCCAAGCCCTGGTGTTTGGAACATTAATTAGTGTCACTGTATGAAACATGTTAAGCTGGGGACCTTGTTGCTTTCAGCTGGAAAAAAAAATAGCAGTGGGAAATGCTGACTTTGGAAATAGCAGAAGCAGTGGGCTTGTTCCAGGAATATTGCGGTGACTCAGACCCCTCCCCAGGCTGCACGACTTGTTGGTACAGAAGTCTGGCCACTTTGGTTGGATTGGGGATGGGTAGAGAGAATGTGGATGAAAATGTGGCTTGTGTTTCAGGTGACAGAGGCTTTTTGGAGCTGAGAGTCTATAGCCAGACTATGGGGAGTCTGAATCTCAGTGGTGTGACCTCAGGCGAGTGACTTCACTTCTCTGGATCTCAGTTTCCTCATCTATAAAATGGGAATATTAATAGTATCCACCGACCGGGTGCGGTGGCTCACACCTGTAATCCTAGCACTTTGGGAGGCCGAGGCGGGCGGATCACGAGGTCAGGAGATTGAGACCATTCTGGCTAACATGGTGAAACCCCATCTCTACTAACAATACAAAAAAACTTAGCCAAGCATGGTGGTGGGTGCCTGTAGTCGCAGTTACTCAGGAGGCTGAGGCAGGAGAATGGCATGAACCCAGGAGGCGGAGCTTGCAGTGATCTGGGATCGCACCACTGCACTCCAGCCTGGGCGACAGAGCAAGATTCCATCTCAAAAAAAAAAAAAACAAAAAACATAGTATCCACCTCTAAGGGTGCGGGTGAAGATTACATGAGTTAGTGCAGATGGAACATGTGGACAAGTGCTGGGCACAAATGAGAGTGTAAGTATCTGCTAGGACAGCAATGGTGATGACAGTGGTGATGAATCCAGGCCTCTAGGATTCTAGCTGTGAGTAGGTACCAAGCTCAAAAAATGCCATCTGAAGAAACTAATAAATCTAAATGGAGGTACAGGGAGTAATACTGGGGCACCCAAGAAGAAGCCTAGGCCTCTTATGTCCATATCAATGTGTTCTAATTGTAGTAAAATATATATAACACAAACTTTACCATTTTAATGGCCAGGTGCAGTGGCTTATGCCTGTAATCCCAGCACTTTGGGAGGCCGAGATGCGAGAGTCATGTGAGGGCAAGAGTTTGAGACTAGCCTGGCCAACATGGTGAAACCCCATCTCTACTAAATATACAAATATTAGCCAGACATGGTGGCACACACCTGTAATCCCATCTACTCGGGACGCTGAGGCAGCAGAATCACTTGAACCCAAGGGGTGGAGGTTGCAGTGAACTGAGATCATGCCACTGCATTCCAACGTGGGCAACAGAGTGAGACTCTGTCTCACAAAAAAAATTACCATTTTAGCCATTTTTGTGTGTATAGTTCAGTGGCACAGAATGGTTTTTTTCATCTTGTAAACTAAAACTCTGTACTCACGACACAGTAACTCCCTACTTTCCCCTCTCCCCAGTCTCTGGCAACCACATTCTACTTTCTATCTCTGTGAATTTTTTTTTTTGTTTTTTGAGACGGAGTCTCGCTCTGTCGCCCAGGCTGGAGTGCAGTGGCCGGATCTCAGCTCACTGCAAGCTCCGCCTCCTGGGTTCACACCATTCTCCTGCCTCAGCCTCCTGAGTAGCTGGGACTACAGGCGCCCGCCACCTTGCCCGGCTAGTTTTTTGTATTTTTTAGTAGAAACGGGGTTTCACTGTGTTAGCCTATCTCTGTGATTTTAACACCTCTAAGTACCTCTTATGAATGGAATCATAGAGTGTTTGTCATTTTGTGACTGGCTTAGCATAATATCCTTATGCTTCATCCCTATTGTATCATGTGTCAAAATTTCCGTCCTTTTAGTGGTTGTATAATATTACATTGTATGTGTATATGTCATTCACTCATGAAGGGACACTTGGGTGCCTTCACTTCCACCTTTTGGCTATTATGAGTCATACTTCCAGGAACATGGGTGTGCATCACCATATTAATGCATCTAATTATGTCTGAGTTTCTCTGGCTCCTCAAGCCCATTTCATCTGCTGGTCCACGGTGATCAGTGGGGCGAAAGGACAGTGGGAGTATCAGGCACTGAGATGACCCCTTCCTAGCTGGATTACTTTGGGCAGTTCTTTCATTCCTCTGGGTCTCCATTTCTTCATCTGTAAAATGGAGGTACTCATATTTCCCTTCCTTATAGAGAATAAAGGAGAATAAAATAAAAAAGAATATAAGAGAATAAAATGAGTTTATTTATGTAAAGCACTTGGTACAGTGTGGACACATAGCACATCTTGTAGAAATGAAGCTACTGTTATTAATATAACACTCCGGGCGCATTGTACATAATTTTGATCACCATGACCTGTTGTGGACATGAGAGAGTGGAGGAACAGAGAGGCTGGGTTACTTGCCCAGAGGCACACAGCTGTTAGGCTGTGAAGCTAGGATGGAACCCAGATGAACCTGAGGACAGGCCCATGCTTTCTCTCCTGGTCCTTTTCTGGCCCCTTCTCCCTGAGCTCCAGTCGAGCTGACACTCAGATTCATCTCGCATTAGGCTGTGCCTTGGCAGGGTCTGCCACGAGCATCCCAGCCAGATGGCGGTTCTCCTGCAAGCAAGAGCCATGCATGAAATGTTTTCTTTTAATCGATGGTGCCAGGCATGGTGTTAGGCATGAGGTCTGTGTTTAACAAGCACTGTTGACTAATCCCTTTGGCCTTGCAGTGTCCGAGCTGAGTTCCAAACCAAACCCCAGATGCGAACGCTGGCATTGGAAGCTGCTCTCGGAAGCCTGAATGCCACTGGCTTCCGTGGGCACTGCACAGAGACGCTCCTGGCAGGTGGTTGCTTGGCAGCCTGGGGAGAAGCTTTCGTCCTCTGGTTGGGCCAGGTCAGCCCCACTGCTGTTTCCTCACAACCATCCTTGCCATTTAGGATAATTTAGCAAGAGTCTGTTGTGTGCAGAATCTACTCCAGGTTTTAAGTCGGTTAATGTTTGTGCTCGGCGATGACAAAAAACAGATCAATGGGAATTGGCTGATCATGGGCCAGCTCACAGGAAGGGAGTTGGTGGGTTTGAAGGGGAAGAGGAGGGAGCCAGCTGGCCTCTGAGCCTGCAGTCAAGGACATCACCCGCCTAGAAGGAGCCTGTAGGCCAGTGCAGGTCCCTTGGTATTAGGCACCAGGCTCTACTGTAAGAACAGCCGAGGATACACACAGTCTGTGCCACTGGGCTTGAGGGATCCAGCATAAGAATTCCAGGCAGCCAGACCTCTCAGGTCTCATCTCCTGCAATGTCCTGACTTTTCTTCTGTCTTCTGCTCTGACCCATCCATTCTCCAACCGGCAGCCAGAGTTGTCTTTTTCCAGAGTGAGCTAGATGACGCCTTCCATGACTCAAAGCCCTTCAAGGGGCTGTCTGTTGACCTTCGAATAGAACCTGCTGTCTTCACCAAGGCCAACAGGCCCCACATGATCCAGTCCTTGCCCACCTCTCTTCCCTTGGCTGGACCGGCCATTCCCCAGCATTCTGCTCTCCAGATCACCATGGCCCTTCCTAGACCATCCAAGGTCCTGCCTCCCCTGGGGGCCTTTGCTCTACCCGAGAGACCGCACCCTAAACTCCCATGAAGTGGCTTCTTTAGGTTCCAGGAGGGGCCTCCTTGACCACTTTCACCCTAAGTCAGTCTTCATTTTTATAGCCTTCCAAGCAGCCTGTCATGAGCTATAATTATCATAATCTGTAAGTTACATGTTTATTTACTGATGTGTCTCCCTTCATTAAACTGAGAGCTCTAGGCAGGCAAACATCATGTCAAGTTCACTGTAGTGTCCCCAGCTCCCAGCTTGGGGCCAGACTGTAGTGTGTGTTTGTTGACTGACTGAGTAACCCAGACTCACTGGAATGTATCTGGAGCAGGGTGAGCAGGGTGGCCTGAAAATGACCTGAATCCTCTATCATGCTTGACAGATTGGAACATGCCCAGCTTGGAGGCAGAGAGTGAATAGGACTGTGAGCCTTACCCTCAGATATCCCTAGTCCTGTTCTGTGGGTGAGGAATGGACCCTTCTGTGATTCCCCTGGCCAGTGGAAGGAGTATTAGCAAGATGCTCAGCTGCTGAACCCAATAATTTGGTACCAGTCATACTTGACTGCAGGGGGACAGCAGTCTTGGAAAGCGGGTAGTGTCTCATCTTTGCTGGAAGGTTCCAGTGGAGGTGATAAAACAGCATGTGCATGGAATACTGTTCAGACTTAAAATGAAAGAATTTCTGACACTTGCTACAACATGGATGAACCCTGAGGACATGAGGCTAAGTGAAATAAGCCAGACACAAAAGGAAAAATACTGCATGGCTCCACTTAAAAGAGGCACCTAGAGGAGTTTAATTCATAGAAACAGAGAGTAGGGCGGTGGTTGCCAGGGGCTGGAGGAAGCAGGGAAGGTGGAGCTATTGCTTGATGGAAACAGTGTTTCATTTTGGGGGGATGAAAATGTTTGGGAGGTGGATAGAGGTGATGGTTGCAGGAGGATGTGAATGTGGTTAATGCCACTGAATTGCGTACTTAAAAATGGTTAAAATGATAAAATTTATGTTGTGTCTATTTTAGCACAGTAACAAACAAATGAAAAACCCAACCCTTGGCTGCAGTGTGAGAAACCACGTGCCACTGTGGGTGTTTGGACCCAGTGACTTTAAAGGTGCCCTTCAACTCCAGGGTGTTCAGTTCTGCAAAAAAAAAAAAAAAAAAAAAAAAAAAAAAAGAACTTCATTTGAAAGTGTCCTGTTTTCCTGTTGACCTGTCCCAGTTGAGCCCTCTTGAAACTACAGGCTGGCCGAACATCCAAACATCCTAGCTTGTCCTCTCTCCCCACTTTCCCACTGCTCCTGCCCTATTTTAAGGCCTGGAGACATCAGATCTCACCTCATCGGTTAAATGGAGAAAATGTTGTGGTTGAATATTTGCAACAATTATCCATTGATAGATGTGTACTGTGACTGTCTGCAGAACTCATCCTTCGCTGCTCCAGCATTGGAGTCCTGTGTGAATAGACACCTTTCTTCCTTCCTGCACCTACATTTCTGTTTATTGCATGACTAAATCTTCTTCTTCACTGTACTTTGTACATTGCATCCTTAGCCAATTCATTCAACATTTAGTGAGCACCTACTGATTTCCTATTCCGGAAAATGCAAGCTGTGGGGACAGTCACACTGATAGAATGTGCAGCATGTCCCAGGCCAGTGGGCATAGAGGAGGGACAGGATAATGTCTGCTCAGGCCGGGCAGTGCATTAAGAAAGTGTTCCCAAAGGAGATGCTTCTTGAGCCCGAATGTGTTAGTTTGTTCTCACATTGATAATAAAGACATACCTCAGACTGGGTAGTTTATAAAGGAAAAAGGTTTGATGAACTCACAATTCCACGTGGCTGGGGAGGCCTCACAATCATGGCAGAAGGCAAAGGAGAAGCAAAGTCGCGTTTTACATGGCAGCAGGCAAGAGAGCATGTGCAGGGGAGCTCCCCTTTATAAAACTGTCAGATCTCATGAGGCTTATTCACTATCACAAGGACAGCACAGGAAAAACCCACCCCCATGATTCAGTTACCTCCCGCCGGGTCCCTCCCATGAAACATGGGGATTATTACCATTTGAGGTGAGATTTGGGTGGGGACACAGAGCCAAACCATATTCCTGATCTTGAGCAATGAGTAAAAGCTCTTCAGAAAGCCTCAGAACAAAGGGCATCACAGAGATTATTTCTAGACATTCCATCCTTCTCTGGAAAGAACTTTCCAATCAACCCATTCTTTGATGCCCTTTTTCAGTTCTGCTTTTCTTTTCTCTCACCCTCTTCTCTTGCCCCAATCGTCCATTGAAGGGCAGAGAGGGGAGGGTGGCGATGATGAGGAAAGGAGGGAAAGCTGGAGTGCTGAAGCTGCCCTAGGATGTGAGCTCCTCCTTCCTCTTTGGCTCAGAGGGCATTCGCCTGCATTGGGTCTGACTCTGGTGGGCCTGCCTGTGGGAGATGGTGTGATGCCAGCCCCTCAGTGCCCTGTAGCCCTTCGACTTCATCTTCAGAAACCATTCCTCACATCCTGCTATGGAACCTGTGGCTGGAACTGCTGATTGCAAAATTGATTTAATCATGAAGCTGTTTTCCTGGGGGAGGGGGAAGGTGTTGACAATACAGTGGTGAGAGGTGAAGCCAGCTGGACTTCCTGGGTCGAGTGGGGACTTGGAGAACTTTTCTGTCTTACAAGAGGATTGTAAAATGCACCAGTCAGCACTCTGTAGTTAGGATTGTAAAATGCACCAGTCAGCACTCTGTAGTTAGGATTGTAAAATGCACCAGTCAGCGCTCTGTGGCCAGCTAGAGGTTTGTAAAATGTGCCAATCAGTGCTCTGGAAAAATGCACCAATCAGCATTCTGTGGCTAGCTAGAGGTTTGTAAAATAGGCCAATCAGCACTCTGTAAAATGGACCAATCAGCGCTCTGTAAAATGGACCAATCAGCAAGATGTGGGTGGGGACAAATAAGGGAATAAAAGCTGGCCACCCCAGCCAGCAGCAGCAATCCACTTGGATTACCTTCCATGTTGTATAAGATTTGTGCTTTTGCTCTTCACAGTAAATCTTGTTGCTGCTCACTCTTTGGGTCCGTGCCACCTTTAAGAGCTGTTAACACTGCAGAGGTCTCTGGCTTCATTCTTGAAGTCAGCGAGACCATGAACCCACTGGAAGGAACCAACTCTGGACACAGTGGGAAGAGGGCTAGAGTTGGGGGCTGGACCCTGGGTGATGGCCTGGCATCAACTTGGGTTTGCTATGGGCCCATCTTGTACCTTAATTTCTCAGTTTGTAAACTTTAAGGCCTCAGTGGTTCTTAACTGTCCTTTGCTCATCCATGGAAACTGGCCTTGACCCTTGATCCTTGCCTGTCACATGTAGCCCCCAGCTCTCCCACCAGCCAGTCCATGATTTTACTTTGGTGACTTAATTCCTTCCTAATCTTCACTTCATTGTTTGAGATCAGCTGGCCTCACTTGACCATGACGACAGGTACAGGAGTGAGCAAGTGACCTAGGCAGGGCCAGTGGTGTGTGGGGCGAATCTGAGGGCTCCAGAGGGAGTACTATCAGAGATGTCTTTTCCTGTGGGGGTCTAGAGAGGTGGGAAAAGGGAGTGGCTGAGGTGGAGGACCTGAACTGGAAATCAGAACCGTGAGGGGTAGAGTAGGAGCATCCTGCTGGGAGGCTGGAGGGCAGGCAGTTGAAGAGGCCGGTATGGAGGGGGGATGGGAACTTGACCACTGTACAATGTTCACTGTAGACCACTCTGAACATTGTAATCTGATCCTGTGGCCACTGGGTTTCACAGTAGGGAGTGACATGATCGGATTTGTGTTTTGCAAGAGTGACTCTGCCATTGGCTGGAGAAGGGATGGGGAGGCAGGCATACACATGGTCTTTACAAGACACATTTCAAGATGGCACCTAAAATTCAGAATGAGGCCATTTACTAAGCTCCTGCCTTGTGCTAGGAAGTACACATGGTGCTCTGACCCACTGAATGGCTACAAACACTGTTAAACTGAATTTCATTATCCCCACATCTTAGCTGAAGAACCTGCTCAGAGAGGTCCAATATTTTGCTCAGGGTCACACAGCCAGATGCAGCCAGAATAGTCTACACCAAAGTTGGTGCTCTTCCTGCTGTACCATGGCAACCTCACCACTCTCTAACCCGTGCTGGCCCTTTTTTCTCTCTCAGGAGCCTTCATGGCCAGTGCTGACATTTGTGTTCAAGATGATTTCCTTCCGGCTCAAATAAATGCCAAACTGAATGATGGAAGTGATTCAGCAAGAAATAGAATTTGAGGGGGAAAAAAGAACTGTGTGAAAACATTTACAAATGGATTAAAAATTTGAGTCCATCAGCCCATGCCAACATACTTGGAAGTTTGGGAGGTATTTTTAGACCATGAAATCCAAATGGCACGGATCGTGGGTTGGAAAGATAGAAACGCAAAGAATAGTTTGCTAGCTGTGACCAGAGATTGCTTTGCTTAGTTTTTCCTTAGCTATAAAATAGCAACAACCAAAATGCAGAATTCACTGCAAGCACGTCCTTCCACCTCCTCCTTTTTATTTTTTTCTTTATTTTCTTCCTCTTCCTCTTTTTTTTTTTTTCATATTTCTCCTTCCCCCTTAGAGCTCAGCTTCTTGTTCTGGGAAACCCCTGGAGAGACCTACGCCTACATGATGTTTGCTTTTGAACTCCCTTGACACTTTGGGAGGCTGGTAGCAGAAGCCTATCTTAAACCAGCTCAGGCGTCCCAGGGAGTTTGCTTGCTCATGGACCCCAAAGGAGATCAAGAGCTGGCCTGCGTGAGGGGTGGGGCTTTACCATGAAACAAGGAATTGCCTTCCTAAGTTAGGGACCCATTGACTCAGCTGGGTTCGGGTGCCCACTGCAGAACCCTTATTCCCAACCTGTGTCTTTGGGTGTAAGGGTCATGAGATGGCATGACAGCTGCTACAAAACGGGGCAGAATAGCTCTCAGGAAAAAGGAGGAGTGCTTGTCAAATTCTTTGACATTAGGAAGGAACATTTATTGAGCATTTGCATTTTCCAGGCACATTTGTAGCTGCTTACCTGTGCTCTTTCAATCCTCACGACAGCCCCCACAAAGTAAGTGCAGTTAAAGGAAAATGAAAAGGGGATTTGGTTATGCTGCGGTGTGGTTGGGATGACAAATGTGAGATGGTATTTCTAAGTTGCTGAGGGTGATGCCCAGCAGGTAGTACTTATTCCGTGTTAACTTCCATTTCCATCTCTTAAAAATGTTTTCAATTATTTTTATTTCTATTGGAGGAATACATACGTATATTCAAGCCCAAAGTCATATAGGAAGGCAGCTTAAAAATGAAAAGCCAGAGCCCCCTCCCCAGAGGCAGTCTCTTTCTTTCTGTCCTTAGAACTCCTGGTGGTTCTCCTGCATCTCAAAATCATGCGCTCACGGCGCTGTCTCTTGATGGATCAACTTTAGGCACTTTTATTGATTTCCTGTTCTATCTTGTCTCCCTTATGGTTTACGTCCTCTTTTCTTCTTCTGTCTCTCCTGTAACCCAGCTCACCTGCTACTCTGCTCCATCTTTTTCTTTAATCTCTATTACTCTTCTTTCTCCTGTTTTTTTTCAGTCTTTTTCCTCATACACAGCCAATCACTGTGTGGTCCATGCACAGGTACCCCTCCACCACCTCTTCCCCACCTTCTTTCTTTTCTTCTTTCTTGCAGTGTCTTCTCCCTATCTGTGTCCCAGAAACTTCTACCATCTGCCTGTGGTTTTCTTTGGTACCTTTATCTTGACCCTTGTCTGCCCATTCTGCCCTGCTTTAGGGTTATTTCTAGCTGTCTTACCACCACTTGTTAAAAATCTTGTTCTTGCATTCATTACCTTATGAAGCCTGCAGAACACACCATGATGTAAGTTTTTGGATTCTCATTTTGGGGATGTGAAAACAGAGCATCCTAAGATGGACTCAAAGTCCCAGGGGAGAGGGAAAGAGCCACATGCACAGCTTATTTGGGGGCCAAGTCTGATGTGACTCACCCTGGGTTCCCAGAAGGGGCTCAGGAAATGTTTGTTGTCGGATTGAACAGGAAGCCACCCTAATGGTAATGAGATGAATTGGGCATTCCTCTCTGACTTCTAGAGTCTGATTTTCCGAGGCCATTCACATACACACGTACACGCTGTCTCACACACCACTCACATGCTTCTGGCTTTAAATTCATCTCCTCCTACATCTTTTTTATTGCGTTCTATTAAACCTGATTTCTGTTTGGGAGGCAGCCTGCTTGTAACAAGCCTTTGGTGGTTTTGTCCTCCCGTCGCCTGGGATAATTTATGGGCTTGCAGAAAGGGCACTCGCCTCCTGTGCTGTCAATATTAAATATACATTGCTTCCCTCACAAAACAGCATTCAGAGTCGTAATAAATCCTCTGGAAATTACCTGGAGTTAACTATGAGTTGGTTAAGTGCCAGTAATTATGCGTTGCCTGGGAATTTTGGCTGACACATAGGCTCATCCTGGTTGCCTTGCTTGGCTTTAATTGTATCCTGGAGCTGTACAATTTTGGACCTGGAAGAGGCCTTCCCAGTCTAGCTCTGCGTTCCAGCTTAAAGGATGAAGAACCTGAACTCAGGGAAGGAAGGAGTTTGCTTAAGGACACACAGATTCCCAGTAGCCGAGGAGAACAGAGCCTGGGTCTCCCAAGCTCATGTTTGCAGCCCTTTCGATCTGTCTGTTTCCAGGCAGGGTGCTCTCAGGTCAAGCTAATGTGTGGCATGATGCAGTTTGCCAAGCTGTTTTGCACAGTCTTTCCAAAATTAGTTATTAATTGGGCCCTAATCTTGTTGGCCACCATGAAAGCATTGTCCTGAGAGGAGCTTAAGGTTGGTGGATCCAGGCTGAGGCGTGTTGTGGAAGCCGCTGCAGGGCCGTTAGCAATAAACATGTACCAGAAGGTCATCTGGTGCTTTTTCTGCTTGGAGAGGCAAACAGTAGCCCAGCTTATCCCTTCTGGGTTCCCATCCCGTAAGGACCTCAGCCTTTGAATAGACACAGATGATTAAATACAGTTCAGCTCTGCAAATGCCCATGGAGTACACTACTCTGTGTCCAGCGTTGTGCAAGGTATCCCGGACATATGGGTGTGTCAGATGGACTTCTTGCTTGGAAAATTAGAAAGTGTTTAATAGATAGACGGACAGGGATGTAGAGAAATAGCTGAATTCTGGCCTCAGAAACAGAGACTTGGGTTGAAACCAAGCCTTTATTAACCATATGACCTAGCCCAGTTCTGTAACCTTGGTGAGTCTTGGTTTTCTCATCTGTAAAATGGGATAGTTGTGAGATTTGAATAGGATTCTGTATGGGAAATGCCTGACACATAGTAAGAGCTCGATAAATGATATTAATAATAATGATTTTTTGTGTGTTTTTTGGGGGGTGGGTGGGGCCAATCACAGAAGAACTAAGGGCACCCAAAGGAGGGAAAATTAATTAGATTTGGAGGATTGGGGAAGATGTCTTCATGGCCTCACTGCCTATTAGAGCCATTTTCTTATTTCTTCTTCACTTGATCATAGTGCCTCAGTTGAGTAATATCATTCATTCATTCACTTGATTTCCCTTAAAAATATTTATGTTGGGGATGGGGCCAGGTGCATGGGAGAAATAAATGAAAGCTAATGTGTCTCTGCCCACAGTGAACACAGAGTCTGGAGGAGGGAGAGAGGTAAGCCATGTGGCTGTGCTCTCCTGGGCCATGGAGACCTGCCTTGCCTTTCCCAGGCACGTTGCTCCTCCTCGCCTTTGCTCACAGCTGCCTCTCCTCCTCCTGATCTGGGGCCTGACACTCTTCCTTTCTGAAAGGCCAGCTCTTTGCTTCCCCACGAAGTGACAGTGACAGGAATGTGACGATGTAATGCCACAATTAATAGCATTTGGGACTTGGCTCCAAATGTCACTCCACTGCTTCTCATGACACCAGTTGGTCCTTTTGTTTTTCTGAGCCTTAGGTTTTTGTGTCTATAAAACAGGCATAGAATTGTGAGAATTACAAGGTAATATTGATCGGGTGCAGAGCATGTTACCTGGAAACACCCTGAGGGCTTTAGCCCATATTACTACCCTGAAATCCAAGTCTCCTTATACTTTCTCACCAACTAATTTTGTTCTAGGAATAAAACTCAATGTTTCTAGGTTACTTTGTAATTTACAAAGCACTCTGCTTTGTCGAATCCTCATAACCAGGTGAAGTGAGCAGGAATTATTTTTCTCTTTTTTTTTTTGTTTGTTTGAGACAGAGTCTCGCTCTGTCACCGAGGCTGGAGTGCCGTGGCACAATCTCAGCTCACTGCAAGCTCCGCCTCCCGGGTTCATGCCATTCTCCTGCCTCAGCCTCCCGAGTAGGAGTAGGTGGGACTACAGGCGCCCGTCACCATGCCCGGCTAATTTTTTGTATTTTTAGTAGAGATGGGTTTTCACCGTGTTAGCCAGGGCAGTCTCGATCTCCTGACCTCGTGATCTGCCCGCCTCGGCCTCCCAAAGTGCTGGGATTACAAGCGTGAGCCACAGCACCCGGCCTATTATTCTCCTTATTTTATATAAGAGGAACAGGCTTGGAGATGCTAAGTGATGCGACAGAGTCCCATGTCTGATTCAGTCCAAGTCCAGTGCCACCAACTCCCACGCTCTCTGCAATCTGCCATCCTGCAGATCAGCCCACGGGGCAGCCCTGACCTGTGGTCAGCTGTGTCGCACCATGCATTTGTCTCATACCACATTCCCCGTAGCATTCTGTAGAGCTATGCTTATTTTAACATGCTCAGTTTGCACAACTCTATGAAGTGGGCTTGATTATTTATTCCTTTATTTTTACAAGAAGGAAGTGGAGGCACAGAAAAGTTACATGACTTTCCTAAGTTCAGTCCCAGATGATGGGCTGCAAAGCACCAGCCCCTGTCCTTCACACCATGCTGTCTTTTTATTATGAGTTTGTGCCTCACTATTTGGAATAAAATCCATGATTCTCCCATATTCGGTGTAGACTCTTCACACGGGACAGGACACATGACCCCAGTGCACGAAGGCACAGATTCAGAACTCAAAGTGCAGAAACAGAGCTTAATGCCACGAACCAGTTGGTGGCTGGGTGAGGAGGGTGGGACGGAGCACATAGAAGACAGGTGCAAAAGGATCAGAGGGGCATGAGCTAAATCACATGGAGAGAAATGGGCTCAGCACCCTACCCATGTCCTCTGAGCACTCACACCCCCTGGGAAATAGGGGTTGATGGAGTGGTAGCATCCTCTGTGTATTGCCAGAGGTGGACCCTGGAGCCAGACTGCTGGGTTCAAATCCCAGCTCCAGAACTTGCCAGCTGTGTCACTGTGGGCAAATTTCTGAACCTCTCTGTACCTCTTTGGCCCTTAGCTGTGTGAAAGTAGTTGTAGAGGATATAAGACAAATAGGTGGGGGAAAGAGTGTCAGAGGGCTGGGTGACCTCACCAGGGTCATGATGAGTACAGGAGCCAGACCTGAGCTCAGGGCTCCTGGAACCCACCCCATAGAAATCTGTGGTTTGCTTATATTTCACTACTTGCTGCAAAATTGAGAAAACGAAAGAAAATGCAACAAAAAACATCTTCCCCAGTAGTTCTCAGTGGTTTGGAGATGAGATGATGCTTTTCAAAATAAACATCCAAATCAGGCTTGTGTATCTGTGCTGGGGAGGGGTGTGTTTGGAGGGGTGAGGTAGGAGTGTGGGTAGTGGGGGATGATGGATTTTTAACAAAGCCCTTTTCTCCATGTGTCTTTTGAGAACTCTGGCTCTCACTCGTATCTGACACGTGGACATCTCCATCCAGGGCCCCTTTTAAAACCTTTTGATTCTCATTAATGCTGGTTTTCAAGTAAATTATTCTTAGCCCTAGAAACTACCCAATTAAAGAAGCAATTTTCTGTACTTTCCCTGAAAGTGATTGCTTACCTGGTTTGGTGGTGCCTTTAGCGGTGAACAAAGCCAGAGCGAATACTCCTGGGCCACCAGCTCTAATTGGTAGTGCTGGGGGTGGAAGGGATGGGGAGGGGGGGTGATTCCCATGGTGGAGGTGGATTTCTGCAAAAGCTAACCTGACAAAAAAATGGGCTAGTCAAATGCCAGTCCTCCCCCACCCCCTCCCTACCTTTATTTCCAAAGGTTATGCTCAAGCGGGGCCTTAGCAATAGCTCCAATTTGTAATTCTAATTTCCTTGGAAATAGGGCTAAATAGAGCATTTGTCATTTCTCTCCATGTAGATTACCAGCCGCAGATGAAGATTTATGGCCTGAGCTGCTTCAGCCTCGGGAGCCTGTCTCTGGGGCTGAGTTAGGGTGTCTGAGCACAGATTCGGGGAGAGGGTGTTGCATAGGGAGAAGGGGCTGGGTGTTCTCAGTTAAAAATATCTCAAACATTTTTTTCTCTAAATCTAGAAGAGAGAAAAAACATGTATCCTGTTAAAGCTTCAGGTTGCCTGGTTATGAATAAAATAAGAAGCAGGAAAATGTTCAAAGGGAAATGCTTTCAGCACTGTGGGAGTGGTTTTTCTGCCCTGGATATTTCTTCTGGGAGAGAGAATGCTTTGACTTCATAGGTCAGTTGAAGACCAAGCCCTGGATAGGAGCTCATGCGGCTCCCCCAGGTAGCTTGTATGGGGAACTAGGAGAAAATCTGGCCCACTTTGTTGGTAGCTAGAGTTTGAGAAGTTTGCCATTGGCATTTAGAGTCCATCTTTGCAGCCATTGGTGCATTCTGAAAATACATTTTAGCCCTTACTCGTTGCCAGGCTCTGTGCTAGGCACCAGGGAAACCAGTGGGGAACCCACACCAAATGGTTCTGCGGCTCCACGGAGTTTGTAGCTTGGTGGGGGAGACAGACGTTGATCAAGGAATTACAAAAATAAACGTCAAATTACCCCCTTGCTAAGTTCTCCAGAGGAGAGGTGCCTAGTGCGTAAAGGGATTTAGCCTCCTGGGACAGCTCAGAGTGGGCTTCACAGATGCTGAAACTGAGATATATGGAGGAAGAATCCGGTTTACTTTCTTTTTTAAAACTTTTATTTTAAGTTGAGGGGTACAAGCACAGGTTTGTTACATAGGTAACTTGTGTCATGGGGGTTTGTTGTACAAATTATTTCATCAAGCAGTTATTAAGCCTAGTACCCATTAGTTATTTTTCCCAATTCTCTCCCTCCTCCCCACCTCCACTGTCTGAAAGACCCCAGTGTATGCCTTTTGCCTCTGTGTGCCCATATGTTCTCATCATTTAGCTCTCACTTATAAGTGAGAACATGCAGTATTTGGTTTTCTGTTCCTTTGTTAGTTTGCTACGGATAATGGCCTCCAGCTCCATCCATGTCACTGAAAAGGACATGATCTCATTCTTTTTCATAGCTCCATAGTATTTCATGGTGTATATGTGCCACATTTTCTTTATTCAGTCTATCATTGATGGGCATTTAGGTTGATTCTAGAGTGGCTATAAATAAAAAGTCAAAAAATGACAGATGCTGATGAGATTGCAGAGAAAAAGGAATGCTTATACACTGCTGGTGTGAGTTTAAGTTAGTTTAGCCCTTGTGGAAGGCAGTATGGCAATTCCTCAAAGGCCTAAAGACAGAAATGCCATTCAACCCAGCAATCCCATTACTGGAGATATACCCAAAGGAGTATTAATCATTCTATTATAAAGACACATGCACACATATGTTCATTTCAACACTATTCACAATAGCAAAGTCATGGCATCAAGCTACTTCTGAGGTCTTCAAGTGTTGAGGGTGGGAAAGAGGGTACTGGGCCCCACCATTGCTGCCAGTCTTGACTGTGGCATGTGGGGCAGGTAAGTAACTTCTCCTCTTGGAGCCTCAGTTGTCTGGTCCATAAAATAGGGCTAATCAAATCCACTCCACAGTTACTGTGATCAGAATGGAGAGGTAAGTGCAGGTTGGGTATCTGGCAGGCCCTAAACCTTAACAGGTGAGAAGCAGCGTTCTGATTTCTTGATGGCAATGCCATACCCCTTTGAGCAGAAGGCCACTCATGGTCCCTGATAAATACAGTGTCACTTTTGAATAGGACTTGATAGGGCTGGGCTATATATTTTACAGGCTTTGGCCCGCTTTACCATTCTGTGAGGGTGGCAGAGTGGCATCTGTCTGTGTTGCAGGAAGAAAGTGATTTCAAGGGGTTAGTCACCCCACTCCTGTGTGTGCACAGTTGGTAAGGAGCAGAGGTGGATTTTGAATCCAGATTGAGGCTGTCCAAAGTTAGTATGTTTTCTCCTCCTGCTTCTTTGTCTTCCTGGCATGGGGAAAGGGTCATGTAACCCCTCCAAGCCTCAGTTTCCCAGGACTGACATGGAGAACTGTGCTGCACAATGGGGCGCTGACCAACACATTCATGTGTTCACTCTTCAGGGCACATGACCCTGTGCAGGGCCAGGCTCTGGGCTTTGACACAGAGGGGAGGGAGGACTCAAGGACGCCCCTCAGGGCTGCATTCTAGTGTGGGAAGACAAACACAGGCCAGGAAATGAGGGGTGCCTAATACTGCAGGACCTGGCCAGCGCCCTGAAGGACAGCAGGGAAAAGGGTGGAAAGACTGTGCAGGCGCAGGGAAGCACTTCACCTGTGCTGCTGACAGCTTCTCTCTGTTAAGATGACTTTGAGCAGAGACTGGAATGAGTAAAGGAGAGAGCCACAGAGATGACTGTTGGCATCCAAGGGTTCAAACCAATGGCAGATGGAAAACATTCAGAAAAATAAAAATGAACAAGCAATAAAACATGATACAAATTAAAAAGAAACAATTCAGTATAATGACTACTGACATAGCATTTGCATTGTATCAGGTATCATAGTAATCTAGACATGATTTAAAGTATACGGAAGGATGTTTGCAGGTTCTGCGCAAATAGTATACCACTTTGTATTAAGGATTCAGCATCTGGGATTGTGATATGCTCAGGAGGTCCCACAACCAATCCTCTATGGATACTGAAGGATGACTGTGGTTTCCTACTTCTGTGCAACAAATTACCACAAATTTAGCAGCTTAAAGCAGTGTAAATTTATTGTTTTATAGGTCTGAAGGTCAGAAGTCCAAAATAGGTCTCACTGGGGTAAAACAAGGTGTCAGCAGGGCTGTGTCCGTTCTGGACTCTGGAGAGAACCTGTTACCCTGCTTTTTCCAGCTTTTGAGGCTGTCCGCATTCCTCAGCTCACAGCTCCTTCCACCATCATGAAGGCCAGCAGCACAATCTCTCTCTCACTCAGACTCCCCTCTGCCCCCTCCTCTGCTGGAAAGGAACCTTGTGACTATGTTGGACCCACCTAGGTAATCTGGGATCATCTCTTTAGGGCCAGCTGATTACCATGCTTTGTTCCATCCGCGACCTTGACTCCCCTTTGCCATGTAAACTAGCATAGCACAGATTGTGGGGATTAAGACATGAATATCCTTGGCTTTAATGGAGGCACCTTCTTTCTCAGTGAGAAGTCCTGCTGGGGAGTCAGGGGGTTTGCCATCAAGTCCCAGTCCCGCTGCCTAACTGCTGGGAGACTTGGGCTCTTCATCTCTCTAAGCCCTCCATCTTTAAAATGGGCACAGAAACTTAGATTTGTAATTGTTCATTAGACTTCAAAAAGGTTTGCTGGGATGAATTGAATTTCTGGAGTCTAGTTTATCCTGATGAGTTTGCCGCTCAGTCCAGAAGGCATGTTACTCAGCAGGGGTAAATCTTGACTTTGCCAGAATGGGTTAGGGATGTGGGAAATCTAAACACAGCTGAAAAAATTGGCTCAGCATAAAGCTTGGTAGGAAGTATGGGGGACTGGGGAGATGGCTTGGGTGGGATGGGTATTTGGGTCATCCAGGGTTATAGGATCTCTTCACAAAATAAGATACAAAGAGAAGCTGCTTTTGGCCTCCATCACACTGTGGCTGAAGGCTGCCACTAGATAGAATGTTCAGCCAGGCTGGAAATGGTTAAACAAAATGTTACATCTCTCTGGAATGGATCTCAAGGTCATTTCATAGAAATCCACACGCAATGCTTGAATCTTTCTTCAAGAGTCCCAAGAGTTGTAGTCTAGACTGTTCATGAACCTTCTTAGTGATAGGGAACAAGGCAAGGCAGCTATCCTTAGAGTCTTATGCTAACCACATTTCCTTTCATTGACCTGAGCTCAGTCTCACTGTCTCTTTCCCCAGTGTTAGTTTTTCTCCATGAGCGCTACAGAGAATGACCAGACCACCCATGCCAGGGCTGTCCTAGCAGCTGACCGCCATCCATCATCACTCTTAGAGATGCTACTGGTCCATCACCAAGCAGCCGCACCCACATGTTGCAGGGGTTCCCTTGGGTAAGGAGCCTGGCCAGGGCCTCTGGATTCTGAGCACATCTCCTGTTGGTCATCACAGACCACAGAGAAATCAGGCAGGACTCTTCCTCAGGAAAATAACAGAGGGCCCAGTGGAGTCCCTCAGTTCCTCAGATGGAAGAAGGAATGGGCAGGGTGGGATCGGGGCAGAGACCTTAAATCCTGCCACTGTTTTCTACTGCATTTGGAAGCAGCCCAGGAGCTCCAAGGATTGAGAAAGCTTGGTTCAAATGTCAGAAGGAGACTTCAGTGTATCTGAGGACCTGTAAGAGGCAGGAATTCTAGTCTTATCTAATACAGACTTGAATAGAAAGCAAATTTTCCTGAATGTATTTCTCATAAGAAGAATCACCTTATAATAGAAAGCAGTTTTTCCTAAATGTATTTCTCATAAGAAGAGTCACCTTATAATTGAGTCCTTACGAAATTTTTATTATGCAGCACCGTCTCAATTGTTTTATTTTGTGACAACAGGTTCCTATTTGAGGAAGGGGCACATTTGCCTGTGATATAAACATAGTCAGTGCTAGCTTTAGACACTTGCAGCAGTCACTCAATGGAATTGGCTTCACGCACACACACAAAGCTGCTTAATGGATTTAATAATTTTTCCTGGGGCAGTGTTCTCACAAATGCAAGTTAAACTGCCGTGAACAATTATTTTAAAGATCTATGAAAGAAGAAGCTCAGTAGAGTTAGTGGTTATAGGGTAAGGATCCTCAAAGATGGATGGGTATTTGGGGCCTGGGATAAAGTTTTCAGTGGCAGCATCACGGATGGCTTCAAAAGATGTATCTCTCCCAAGCAACCTAGATGTATGAGAATATGGTGCATGAGAATACAGTATGCTCTGGAAAACCGAGTTGAGGAATTAGAGTGTATAGAGGTATCAGAAACAGTGATATCAAAGAATAAATGGTTTTACCAAATGAGTATGGCAAATTAGAAATATTTCTATTTTCTAATTAGAAATATTTGTATTTCTAATTAGAAATATTTCTAAATGAACACATATGCAGGGTATTAAATTTCTATGTGTCAACTAAATTAATACATTAAATGTTAGAAATAGACACTTAGCTTTTCAAAGAACAGGCACATTCAATATTCCATGTAAAGGAGGCAGAAGAGGAACCGCTGTCCCCATCTCATACGTTGGGAAACTGAGGCACAGAGACCAGCCATGAGTGGATGCCAGAACCAAAACCTAGGTCCTGTCCCCTACACCACCCCACTCTTAAGAGAAGCAAACTGGCACAAAAGATTTGTCCAACTCCTGAAAAGCCTGGCTTGAAGGACAGCAGGCCAAAGACAGGAGACACCTGGGCTACCTGGAGTAAGTGGGTGGAAATATGTGACCCCCAAAGGGTCCCTTCCAGCCCTGCCTTCTGAGGGCTGAGCCCAGGGAGAACTAACCACTACCAAGGGTTTTCCCTGTGGCTTCCTGATCCCCCAGCACAATTTAAAAAATTATTTAAGTCTGGCTATTTTACTACTTAAGGATTAAAGATGAGTCTTTTAAAAAGTTTGGAGAAACAAACTCACAACTTCATGTGAAATACACAACAAAAATGAAATTCCAATAAAATATAGGGACATTGAAACAAAGAAACAAAAATATTTGCCTGGCTTGAAGAAGATTCCCGTACAAATAATCCCCAAACTAGTTAGTGTCTACAGAAGCTACGTTTTCATTCATTATAAGGTAAGGTATGGTATCATTTGAAGAGAGATTTAAACAAAGTTGAACAACATACTGCTGTTTTCAGTTTTTCTCATAACATACAAGCATTAAAATTACAAAGAACTTAAGGTATTCTGCATGCATCTAGATACTGCTTAAGAAATATTGAAGATGTTTATTAGTGATGGTGATTTATATGTCAAGTTAAAATATTTTATAGCATCTTCTGTGATATAACAGGTTATGTATGTAACTCACTTATAGAGTTTCAGTGTGGTAATGTGAAAATTAAGGTTCATTTCCAAACCTAAGTATTTACAATTTTATTGATAATTCCCTTCTCCACATTAAAGTTAATTAAAAACTAAGAAACTACATTAACTCAAAAAAAGGTGGTTTTATCTGGCATTATGTCAACAGAGTGCTTATTACATGAAAATCTTGATTATAGACCATAATTAATGCTTTTTCTGGAATGAAGGCAAGGAAATTTCATGGAAAAATATATAATCATTATGAGATGTTTTTAAAAAGCCATTTAATACATTTGGGCACTGCCTGTCTTTCAGGGGCCAACCCTGGCAGAGCTGGGGCAGGACCGTGGAAGCTGGCGGGGCAATACAGACCTGGCTGCAATGCCAAGTGATGAGAACAAGATTAGGGGGATGAATAAAGGCTGAGAGTCTTCTGTCCTGAGGTTCTTGAAAAAATGGTGGCTTACACCTGTAATCCCAGCACTTTGGGAGGATTGTTTGAGCTCTGGAGTTTGAGACCAGCCAGGGCAACATAGTGCGACCTCATCTTAATGAAATAAAATAAATATAAATATAAATTTTAATTTGGAAAAGAAGAAAAAATGGTCTATGCTTGCTCACTTGCTACTTCCTTGAGCTCCTGTTCACTACTCGGTCTAGGTTTGGATGCAGTTTGATTTTGGGCTAATTACTCTCAGTTCCTTTATCAATAAAGCAGAGATAACAAACACATCCCCCAAAGGTGCTTTGAAGATTAAATGCACCAAAGGCAGCCTACGGAGGTTAAGGTCACACAGATGGAGGCCAATATCCTTATTCCCGTGCTTGCTGAGTGATTCCTTAAGCTCTCTGAGCTTTTAGCTCAGAGAGTTCCTTAGCTATAAGGAGAGCCTTCCCTGCCTCTGGCTGAACTGGTGAGGATCAAAGTCAGCTGGCACGGTGGCTCTGAGCTTCAGTTACTGGAAGGACCCCAGACTTGTTCGTGTACCATTCCTTTATTCACTGTTTTGTCCCACAGAATATTTGAGCATCTATTGTGTTTATAAATGTGAATACACTGACAAATTAAATAATCACATCAAATAAAGCAAAGAGAATAATGATCAGTGGGAGCATTGGGTCCAGGACGTCCTGGGTGTGCTCCTCGAACTTCTCACATCCTTTCTTAACTGTCAGCATAGGGGCTGCTGTCCCCCACCCAGGCCTGTGCTGGTTCATCCTTGCATGCTCAGCACTGAGGCAGCACCCCTGACCTAGGTGGCTGCTCAGTAAATGCGTATAGGATGAATGAATCCTTTCCATGGTAGGCTATAGGTTTAAGAGAGCCGAACTTCGGGGCCAGAAACTGTTCAGACTCGGAAAAATTTGCAGAGGTTCACATTGATTCCAAGTAATACTGACTCCTACCTAGCCTTTAAGAGGCAGCCTGTTCCGGGATCACCTCCTTTCTGGGGCCTTCTCTGGTTTCCATGGCTCTCACAAATCCATTTTTCTCTCACCTCTTTCGGCACTTGCCATCCATAGTGGACAACATTTGATACTGACTGCATGATTCTTCCTTGTCCATGTCTAAGTATTGCTTTCGAGTGTCCTATTAGCTTCTGGCCTTATCTGAGATGGCTCTGAAGTTTCCTGCATTCACATCATTTTGATTTTGCTTAAAAAGTTTGAGTTTGGGGCATCATCTCCCAAAATAGTTTAACTTCTCTAAGCCTTCATTTTCTCTTTTATGTAATGGAGATAAAAATACCTGCCTTAGAAGGTTGACCACATGAACTGACTCATTCATTCAGAAAGTATTTTTCCAGCATCTACTATGTGCCAGCCACTGTTCTAGGTGCTTGGAATAGATTTGTGAGCAAAACAGAAAAAATAAACTCTTCATTCATAGATTGTACATTCTAGTTAGGGGTGGCGGGCAGGTGATAGATATAAAATGTAAGACAGTGTTAATAGTATGTTAAGCAGTGATAAAACCTACAGAGAAAAACAGAGCAGGAGATGGATGATGGAAAGACTGACCACAAATTAGCAACTTAAAAATATCATGGAAATATTCGTTTATTATCATTTTTTATTTTATTTATTTACTTAGTTTTGAGACGGAGTCTTGCTCTGTCACTCAGGCTGGAGTGCAGTGGCATGATCTTGGCTCACTGCAACCTCCACCTCCTGGGTTCAAGCGATTCTCCTGTCTCAGTCTCCTGAGTAGCTGGAATTACAGGTGCGCACCACCACATCCAGCTAATTTTGGTACTTTTGGTAAAGATGGGTTTTTGCCATGTTGGCCAGGCTGGTCTCGAACTCCTGACCTCAGGTTATCTGCCTGCCTTGGCCTCCCAAAGTGCTGGGATTACAGGTGTGAGCCACCGCACCCAGCCTATTACTTTATTTTTTAAGTCTATACTGACAAAAATAAAGCAATCATCAATTCAGTACACTCTCATAAGCTCCCTTGAACTTCTACAAGGGCAGCGTCCAGCACTCCCACGTGGGTTGGCCTTGGCCTTGATTTCTCCGTGGTGATTTTCAGAAATGAGAATGCTGTGTCTGTGGTCAGAGATGAACATGTTTTTGTTGGATTGAAAAGAAAGCAGATACAAAAGGAAATGGAGAAGCATCTGGCTATTCCCAGTCCTCTGCTGGGTCAGAACAAACTCACACGTCAGTCAGGGGTTGTTTTTCATGAACAGAATAGCTAGTGGTGGCTTTTCATTGAATTGGGAACTGGGAGGAGCTAATGATCCATATGAGTGGGGTTGACTTCTAGGACATTTCCAATCCAGACACTCACAATAAAATATGAGGTAACCTCCTGGAGAATTCAGGAGGCCTCCTCCAATTCTCCTCCAGTACAGTAAGATTCTTTGACCCCAATTTCTTTGGGCATTGAACAGGTCAATAATTATGATAACTCAAAATGGGGCTTCTTCATCTACCATGTAGGAAAGACCATTTGTGATTTTATCTAACCCAGAATTTGGCCTTATGTAGTTGCCATACCTGTTTGTGTGTTCTCTTCAAGGGGTGGCAAATTATTCTTAGCGCAAAATGGGACATTTGTTCACCAAATACTCCTTGAGCTCTTGACCTGTGCCTGGCACAAGCAAGACATCCTACTAATTCTTGCCGTCATGGAGCTTTTAGTCTAGTAAAGATGACAGGCATTTTTAAGTGAAGGATTGCAGTATTTCTTGGTAAGTGCAGTGTGTCCGGAGTGGACAACAGAGATAGGATGTGAGGGGGAAGAAGTAGGCAGGACCTAGATGATGAATGGAGTCCTAAGTCCTGTTAACAGAGTGGGGAATGTTTCAGCAGTGGAGTGAGAGAACTGGCTTTGCACTAGAAGGGTCACTGTGCCTGTAGAGTCGAGTTTGGAATGGAAAGGCAAGCCTCTCAAGGAAGGAGATGAGTTAGGAGGCTAGTGAAGCTATTATACTGGAATATAGAAAATTGTGCATGTCCTTCAACCCAGATTGTCCAACTTTAATGTATTTAATAAACTTTTGATTGGTTTAAACTCAGGACTTGAAAACAACGTCCAATATTTTGACAAATCGTAGTGTTGTTATGTCTCAGGATGTTTTTGCCATGTTCATTTTCTGCCTTAGGCCCTAGATGTCTTAGCTGGTTGCATCTCTACCACTGGAAAGTTGAGTTGCCGTGGATTATTTCCCTGATCCTGATTAATTCGATTCCAATTCACTCTACAAATACCCACCGAGGGCCTGTCAAGTGCCCCATCCCATCCCAGGTGCTGCTGATGTGATGACATATATGAAGTGGTCCCCTGGTGATGTGAATTTCTGTTTTGGGTCAATGGAAAATTAACAGGAAAACTTTGGACATGAATCAAGTTCACTTAAACGAAATCAGAAAGTGTTTTACCTATGGTGCTCAATGATCCCTCATAACAACCCTCTGAGGGAGATGTGATTTAAATCGCTTTGGAGAAGACAATATTGATGCCTAGAGCTGTGACGACACTTGCACAAGGCTGCAGTTAGTAAGGGAAAAATCAATGAGGTGTGAATCCAGGCCCCCGGACCCAGTCAAAGATCGTGGATGGAAAGGGTGCATAGGTGGGGAGCACAGGGCTGGCCTCAGTGTGCTTCCCTCTGGGATCTCCGTGTAAGTTGCGATACTACCCAGGCAGGTGCTTGTCTAGGTCTCAGCAGGAATGAAAACATTTTCAATAAGGCCATGACAATGAAGCATCCCCAGATGTGCCCTGAAAGCACTGTTTATTTCCCTCTTCTCCCAGCCTGGGGGCCCTGGAGCCACCTGGTAAGGACCACACCAACCACAGTTCAACCCATACATATGTTTACATGGGGTTCTCTCTCAGGTGAGCCAGGCTCCATGGGTCAGTGAGACAGAGGAGGTTGGCCCTGCCTTTCTGGATAGACTCCTGCTGAGCTCTGAGCTCTGAGAAGAGCTGGCCCAGGAGATGCAGGGACATCACTGACCTCCCTAGAGACCAGAGCTGGCCAGGGATACCTGTGTGTCCCCTGACTCTGAGGCTGGCCAAGGACACCTGTGTGTCCCCTGACTCTGAGGAGGTGGAATCTGGATGGGCGTTTTACTGGAACATTGTAGCAAGATCAAAGCCTGGAACTGAAAGACTCACTCTTACTGTCCCCAGTACCTCCGTATCCTATGGGACAATGTGATTCTGATGTGAGTAGCAGCAGGAGGAAGGGAGATCCTCTCCCAGGCTAGTGACACATGGGAATGGTCCACATCAGTGACAAGGACACAACTCTCCTAGGGAGCGTAGGGTTCGTGGGTCCTGATGCGTGGTGTTTGGGGTTTCAAGGGATGCAAGAGGCCTCCAGGAGGCTAGAATGAGCTGGGCTTGGCACTGCTTGGGGAAGGTTCTGGAGCCTAGTGCAATCAAAGATGGAAGATGAGGAGCTGTTCTCAGGCACAAAGCCAGGGGATTACCAGGAGATTACCACTGTCCAGCGTATTCTTGGGAGAAGGGGAAATTGGAATGAGTGAGTGAACCCCCAGGTTGGCATCCAGAGAAGGATATGGATGCTTGAGGAACAGCAATACTGAGGGTCTCTACTGAGCCCCCTTTTACTGACGTCCCAAAGAGACATCAGGGACAAACATGTTGGAAGGTGTGGAGGAAGGACAAATGGAACCACGACTGAGATGTGTTCATTTATTAGATTTTGAGAGTTTAAATGGAAATATCTTCCTGTTTCTGTCCCGTAGGGAGAGGTACACTGTGCTGAGCAAACACCTTCTGTTTCTGAAACAGACTCATTGTCTGTCTGCATGGGGAGGAACTCCTGGTGATGATTGATTTCCTCACTGCTGCAGAAGTTCTCTTCAGGAAAGGAGTGGTTTAAAAATGGGTCAGAACTTGCATAGACTCATGGTCTAGGACAGTTGGGAAGGCCCTACTGGTGGATCCATTAGCTCAACACCTGATTTCATATAGGAGAAAACGGAGCTCAGGGGAAGGAAGTGACCTGCTCAACATCATGTGGCAGGTTGGTGGGACACCCAGGGCTGGCACAGGGACCTTTGGCTCCTGACTCAGTGACCTTTGTCTACCACATTATTGAGAAGATGATACAGAAATGCTTGGTTTGGTGACTCCTGAAGGGCCTGCTAGTGAGAATTGCTTGGGCCCTTTTAAAATTTCTAATACCCCATTTTTATCTTTTCTTCACCTTAGAGATTATGATTTACTTGGTCTTGGATGGGAACGAGACTAGTCTTTGTTTAGACTAACTTCACTTGATGCTTATACAGGAAGATCTGGGTGGAAATCTAAATCTAAAGCGCACACTGAACATGATTTCTGTGAAGAGACAGCTCATGAAAGAACCAAGAGGCCTCTCTGGTTGAGATGGTTTCTGAATGACAGTCAGCTGCTCAGGGAAAGGGCAACCCCTAGCCCTCTCTGCCCAGTTCTTGGCCCAGGGTGTGGCTGGAAGTAGATGTCTGTGAATGAGAAACCACTTGTTGAATGAATGAATGAATTGGAGCATTTGATTCTAGAAATGGTCTAAGGCATGAGCAGAAGAACTCTAGGTGATTGGAAAACTCTCATTCTATTTATTTATTTATTTATTTATTTATTTATTTATTTATATTGAGAAGGAGTTTCCCTCTTGTCGCCCAGGCTGGAGTGCAGTGGCACTATCTCAGCTCACTGCAACCTCCGCCTCCCGGGTTCAAGGGATTCTCCTGCCTCAATCTCCCGAGTAGCTGGGATTACAGGTGCCTGCCACCACGCCTGGCTAATGTTTTATATTTTTAGTAGAGACAGGGTTTCACCATGTTGGGCAGGCTGGTCTCAAACTCCTTACCTCAGGTGATCCGCCCACCTCGACTTCCCAAAGTACTGGGATTACAGGCATGAGCCACCACGCTGGCCAGAAAACTCTCATTCTTAGAGCTTTTTCTTCTATTTCTTGACATGACCGTGAGGCAAAACTTAGAGATGGATCTAGAAATACTTAAGAGAATAGTGCATGTATTGGATGGATGGAATCTCGGAGTAGATGAATGCTCTTCTGTTTTCAACAGCTTTCCTAATGAGCTAGATGACTGTGGCCAAGGGATTATCCTTTCTGTCTTAGTTTTATCATCTGTCATATAGAGCTACTGATGCCTCCAGTTCCTGCCTCACCCAGAGATTCATTCAGTGCATACGTATGGGAGGTCTGCTTGGAACCACCCATGGGCTAGCTGCTGAGCCTGAAATGATAAGAAGACAAGATGCCTGCTCACCCAGAGATGACCAGGTCATCCACTCCTTCATTAGTGGTTGACAAACTTGCATCAGGTGCCTACAACATGCCTGGCACTGTGCTTGTGAGGATCAAAACAGATGGATGCTGGGGAACGTATTTTCAAATAATGTTTTGAAAAATATAAAGCATTAATTCAAAGTTTGGCATTGATCCAAATGCCAATGCCTTCCCCTATTTGATGGTCTGGAGTGGCTAACCCATCCTTCAGGAACTACGCTTGGAAGTCGTTGTGTCGTTCCTGCTTACATCCCTCAGGTGTTCCTTCTATTACTACCTTTATTATACGTGATGTTCTGTTTGGATGTTAGTTTCCTCCTTCTGTGTTTAAGTACGTTTAGAGGAAGGATGGTCTCTTTTTCATCTGTCAACCTCCCCCCAACAATGGATGCTTAGTATCTGCTTATGTAACTGAGTGAATATAATTTTGTGCCAATGGAAAAAATGCTCTAAACTGCATTTAAGTAGTGCTCCTGGTGAGGCATATGCTAAATAGTTTTATAAAATGTAAATGTACATATACAGTTTAACATAGGTATAGCTTGCTGTATCTTCTATTTTTAAGACGTAATAAAAGAAATCACAAATTTGGTAGCATTTTAAGTGTTCACCATTTGTAGTGAACGGTAGAAGGTTCCCTCTCTCTGTCTCTCTCTCTCTTGTGCGTGTGTGTGTGTGCGCACGCGCACGCACGTGTGTGTGAATTTTCTCCTGGGGTCTAGGGGCAAGGAGAGAATACTGACTAATTTCTATGTGCTGCTTCCAGGGACCAGAGGCTGATTGCCATTTTAAACTGTTTTTGTTAATTATCGTAATAATGTTTTGCAAATAAGTTGCCTTATGTAAAAGTGGTTGAGAGGGTGTGCTTCCAAGGATTTTTTGTCTGGCTGCAGCAGGCATTTCATGTTGGTGAAGACTTCTTTAAGGCAGAAAGAAGAAGAAGAATGCCTAGACAGCAGGACTCTGCCTAGAGAAAAAGAAAGAAGATCTTAAAGAGGAGGGGGTGGTAGGAGAATGGCACAAAAAGAGAGACAGAGTGAGCCATATGGAGAAGAAGAGGAGGACAGTTTCAAAGAGGGAGATAGGCACGGAGAAAGCAGAGGTGCAGAGACCAAGAAGTAGAGAGAGATGGAGTTGCAGAGGGACAAGGCCTGAGATGGGGACATATGCCTAATCAGAGTCAGAGACACAGAGACTGATGCACTGGCAAAGACAAGGAGAGACAGCAGGCCGGGGAGCATCTGCAGGCAGAGGCATAAGACTTGGGTATGATTGCTAGACAGATCGTGGCTAGGAAGCATTGCTGATAATTGGTCCATGGGGAATTTTTAATAAAATCTTTAAAGCGATTAAACGCCATTTTATTGAAAAGAGATCTGGGCCTCTTTATGAAGAGACACCAACCTGGGCCATTTTCTCTTCCTGTGCTCAGCTGCTGTTTCAGTTGCTCCTTGGAGAAGAGGTTGTGGCTTTGCTCCCTGGTCTTCCTCTTGCCTGTGGCAGAGCTGGGCAGCTCCCCCTCACCGGGTAATTCTGGAGAAAGCTGACACAGAGCCCCAGCACAGGCCTTGGTTTCCTTGGTTTTGTTGCCCAGATCCCAGGCCTTGCTGCAACAAAGGCTGTTATTTTTACATCTGAAATTGCTGTTGCAGAGTGCAAATGCAGCTGATAGCAATTCCTTTGCTTCTGAGACTTTCTTTGGGGTCAGACCTGGTAGGATTTTAAGAGTTTATCAGGCAGGAAAAAAAAAACAGTTAGCCAAAAGCGTGGTCTGTGTGGTTTCTTCTCTCTCCTTCCTGAGGTCAGTGACCCCATCCAGGCCCCTCACCACGATGTGACTCCTTAGGTTAAAGGAGACCAGGCAAGAAAGAGGAGGGTAAGATCACAGAGATGTTCATCAGTTCATTTCTCTCATTTTACAGAAACTGAGGTGCCTAGAAGGAGACTGGCTAGAACTCTAGGGCTCTGTGTGCAAGACTGGTACCCTTACTCCCGTGGAGGCAGAAGGGTACCTCTGCCATCAGCCTACTGTCTTGGCCCACCTGCCTGCCCATGGCAGACATCACAAATCAATCATAGGCATCACTAATCAATCATGACCTGCTGCTGCTGGACCCTTCTTAAGACAGTGCTTGGGGGGCAGCAACCATCATTTAGATTGTGCATGTGAGATGCATCCTTTTTGCTCCTCCTGCACCAAGTACCACTCTCTGATGTGTGTTTGTGTTTCCTATGTAGATAGCTTTATAGTCTTAATCTGTGCCCCACTGTCCACTGGTTAATAATAATAACACAAATGATGTTAAGAGTTAGAAGGGATCTAGCCTATCCCTTCTCAGGAATCTAAGTGTTGTTTATGCTTGAAAGTGAGGGAGTGGAAGGGAGTGTATCATCTATCCACTCTCAAGGGTTATTTATTTCCTTGCTTTAATGTTTATTTTGGGGGGCCGGGGAGTACTTGTAGTTAGACTATAGGATTTTGTGTTTTGGTTCTTGGCAAGGAAGTTTTTATTCTTTCTTGGAGAAATTGATAAAACCATTGCTCAGAGAATGGCGAAGTTCATACAGCACACCAGCTGGTGCTTTAATCATTCCATTGGTGAGGGAAGGATTTCGCCCTAGGGTTGTGGGATATGGGATTGGCTGCACCTATGACACCTGACACTGGACGGGTGAGATTGATAGTTTATTCTTCACATATACTCACAGCCCCAGGGGGAAGACACTGCGTGCCATGCTGGTCCCCATGAGGATTGCATGTGGGATCAGAGTGAGCAAGCCAGGCTGTGGGAGGCAGGCTTACTGGCGGGGGTGCCCCCTGGGTCCCACAAGAGGATCTGATTGGCTTATTTTAACAACTTTGTGGGTTGGAGGGGGAACTGAAACACGCTATTTAGGGATAAGCAGGAACTATGGCTGGTGTCATGATTGGTAGGGTTGTTTGTCTAAGGGATCTTAACCCATGGGAGCGGAGGAGGGAGGGGAACTTTCAGTTAGGCCGTCTGAGGCCCTGCCAGTTTCACCAGATGCCAAGGCAGCCCGCCATACTGATCCTTAACTTTAGGCCTTATACCACAGCTGGGACAGGGGGAGCTGAAATTCGAACCCATGGCTTCTGGACTCCAAAGCCTGTGATCTTTCCCACCTGCCATGCAGGCTTCTGCTGAAAGCTTGTGGAATCAAATGTGAGCAAATGGTTCTTCTCCGTGTGTATCTGCATTTGTATTTCTTTGCACCTGGGCATTGTTTAATAGTAGAATTCATTTTCTTCTCAATTTCCCTTTGTACTGTCACGTTGTAGTGGTTGGGAGAGCCAAAATATTCTAAATTAATTCAGGCTTTGTCTTAGATTCAGAGAATGAGGTAACCAGTCAGTGGGACTGAATACAGCCAAAGCTGGAAAACACAGATTCATTGAGCTGACAGGAGTTGTGCCCCACTTAAATAATTAGAACATGACCAGGAATACAAATGAGTAGAGTAGATACCTTGGCAGATTCATATTCATGCTGCCGGAGGATCTTAAGCCTTACAGCAGGAGTCCCCCAGGAGTTCCTTTGAACAACAAACTTCCTGCGTGCGTGTAAAATAACACTCCAAGTATATAACTACTGTTTACACCCCTTAAGAAGGTTTTGGGGTCATGGCTGTTATGAAAGGAGATATAACATTGATTTTAAAAAACCAGATAGTGCCACTGAATAAAGAGAGGAGTAATGATGATATCAGTTTGTACTGTATGTGTCTGTGTGTGCCACTGTGCTAGGCATTTCCCATACATTTTCTGCTTTATCTCACAAGATCCTCTCAATGCAGATAGTATTGTTACCCTTTTAAGGTGAGGAAATTGAGGCTTAGAGAATTTGCTTGTCCCAAGGCACCCAACTAGTAATTGATGGAGTTTACTTACTACTTACATTACAGAGAGTCTGTAAGGATGAAAGGCAATGTGTATAATGATTTAGCACCATGCCTGTTACCCACTATGGCTTCTATAAATAGCAGCTCTTCTCTTTATTCAGGCATTCTGTATCCCAGTGACTCTCCTGTGACTATATGTATTGGGGTCCAGTTGGGGGCAGGTCATCGCTGCAGATCCATGAACTCCCCTGTGTGTGCAGATGTAACTTTGATCTGAAAGTCTTTACCCACCATGGTCCTCATAAATTCCTGATTTCCAAAGGCACTGGGAATCCCCAATAAGATACTCATTATAGTGGGTTGATTGATGACCAACCAAAACATACTGGTGTCCTGAACACTGGAACCTGTGAATATGAACTTATTTGGTAAAAGGCTCCTTGCAGATATAATTAAGGATTGCAAGATAAGATCATCTTGGATGTACCTGGTAGGCTCTAAATACAGTGACAGTGTCCTTGTCCTTGGTGAGACACATAGAGAGAGGAGGAGAAGATGATGTGAAGACTGGGCCGGAAGTTAGAATTATGTAGCCACAAGCCCAGGAACACCTGAGGTCACCAGAAACTGGAAGAAGCAAGAAAGGGCTCTCCTCTAGAACCTTCGGAGGGAGTGCTACCCTGACGAGTTCTTGATGGCAGACTTCTGCCTCCAGACCTGCGACACATAAATTTCTGTGGTTTGAAACCACCAAGTCTGTGTAAATTTGTTAAGAGAACCCCAGGAAATCAATACACCCAAGCATCCCTAGGACCTCCTCCTGGTGAGGCAGGAAGATAACCAGTCTGAGTCTTCGGAGCCCTGGGCTGTTGCCCTGGTCTACCACCAATGGACTGTGGGACTTGAGACAATCTATTTTGCTGTCTGGGCCTCAGTTTCCTCATCTGTAAAATGAGAGGGTTGTGGGGTGGGATTACAAAATGGGAAAACAGAGTGACTAAAGGTAGAGGTTAGAGTTTTTGGGGCTGTGTAGACTGGAATTGTCAAGTAGTTGTGACATTTGGAGAGGGGTAGGGGCTGGAGGGCAGCGGGACAGAGGGAGGAAGGGGTGGGGTGGGGGGCACATCCATTCTGTGGAATGGGTGACAGAGGCAGAACAACAGTGTGTCTGCGCCCCTCAGAGGTAGCAGCTGATTCTGTCCCTAGCTCACTTTGCTGTGCCTGGAGAAAGCCAGCTATGTGGGGGGTGTGTGGGCTGCCAGTCGGAACCAGTTCATTCCAGTTAGCCACAGTGATGTGACATGGAGGGGGAAGAAGAAGAGTATGAAGCCCTTCATTGGAGATCATTCGGCTGCAAATGATGGGAGAAACGTTTAAGATAGTCCTGCAGCTTTTTTTTTTTTTTTTTTAAATCCCAGAAATATTTTTTTTGACCTAGTTTTGGCTGTGCTCAGGATGTGGTTATACTTAACTGAGCTGAAGTACAATACGCTTTACTCAGTGTCCTGGAACCACCTTCAGAGCTGCTTGTGTGCTGGGGTCTCCATGCTGGATGGTGGGGCCGTCCGGGTGAGGCTCCATCTGAAAGCTGAGCAGGTCGCTATGGCTCAGAGGTCAGGAGCTTGGAGCTCTGAGATGGGACTGCACCAGTTCTGCCACTTAGAGCTGTGTGACCTCGGCTGAATTACTCACCTCTTTGGACCCCAGTTTACCCCGCTGCACAGTGGGGATAAATGTGCCTTCCTTTGGTAGCAATTTGCTCATTGGATCTTCACAATAGCTCTGTGAGATAGAAGCTGTTAGTGACCTCATGCTACAGGCGAAGACTTGGCCCCATGGGGAGGTTAGGTAACTGTTTCATGGCCATCTCTTATGGCCATAGAGTGAACAAACCAGGAGCCTGGCTTGAGTCCAGACTCTTAACCATTGCCCCTTCCTGCCTTGTCAGATGATGGATGTTCAGGAGTAAGTATTGCCATTTTGTGGAGGAAGCTCAGCTCTGCCTACTCTGTGGGTCCAGAGGGAAGAGAGGTTGCTGGAATGTGGACCCAACTCAATGGGATTGGGTTAAAGTCCTGGAACACCAATGCCTTTTTGGTGGGCAACTTTATTGTCCTTTCTCAGAAATGGTTCCCTTTGGTCCTTACTGGTAATAGTGACCTGTCTTGGAAGCTGCTGTGTCCTCCAGATGACATACACACTGTATTACTCTCCTCTGAACAGGTGGCAGAGGGGTAGTCGGGGGAGGATGGTAATTACACGGTAATATCCCTTTTGTCAGACACATCAAACAAATAATTCTGGCTTCTCCCTGGACTGGCATCTTAACAAGTGTGGGTCTTGAGAAGGAGCTCCCAGTCTGGCCATCTGAGGTCTCCTGGTTCCTCTGCCTATATCTCCAACCCCATCTCCTTCCCGCCCTCCTCCAGGACCTGCTCCTCTCTATGGATGCTGTTCCACGGCTGTGCTTTCACTCATGCAATTTCTTGTACCTGAAATTCTCTCCCCTCTCTCCCTCCACTATCTATCCTGAGGATTTCTTCAGGCCTAAGCTTACGGATCCATCATTTCCTCTCCCAGGCAGCTGACTCTCTAGTTGCGGAGGCAGACAGACAAGTAAATGGACAAATAATTATGCATTAGGATTTGGAAATGAAGTGCTTAGTGATACGGAGAGTGGTGGGAGGAGGCGTCCCTGAGATACAGCTGCCGGAAGGGGAGCCAGTCAGGCCCAGTGCTGGGGGCGGATGCAGCTGGTGGAAGAGAACTTAGTTCTTGGAGGATCACGTGTCCTGAGATTCTGAGGTGGGAAAGCTTGCGTGTTCCAGGAACTAAAGGAAGGCCAGAGGAGCTAGAATGTCATGCACAGTGGGGAGAACAGTAGCAGGTGGGTTTGCAGAGGCACACCTGCAGGATAGAGAGTTTAGATTTAAATATAATGCAAAACATATGCTTTGAGGCTGTCCCTCTGGCAGCTCTGCTGAGTCTTAGTGGGGAACCAGGTCAGCGATCACTGGAGTGATGCAGTGGAAGGTGGCGGTGGCTAGACTTGAGTTCTAGGCATGGAAGTGAAGGGAAGACAGAGGTTTCAGGATTTATTCTGGAAGTCAATGTGCAGATAAAGAGAAGGGAAGAGTCAGGGATGGCTCGTGGGTCTCTGACTGGAGCAATTGCATTAGATTGTGGTGTCATTTCCTGAGAAGGGCGATCCTGGAAAGAGCCAGTTTGGAGGTGAAATCCATTGTTGGAAGGCAGTCCTTGTTGGTGTGGGATGGTGGAGGCACTGACCAGGCATCTGGGTAGAAAGGCTGTAGCTCTGAATGGCGGGTATAACCTTTTTCTCTTTTTAACACTGATGGTACAACCCCAGCACTAGAGGCCTCATGATCCCACCGGAAGAGGAAGGGAGACAGAAAGGCTGTAACGCTGGAACTAGTACGAGGATTTGAACCTGGCCCATCCTGGCTCCCTTTAGGAAACGAAGTCTGCCTTTACCCATCTTCAGGATCCAGACCTCTCTCCCATGATCTGTTTTAAAAGATAAATTTCCTGTGTGATTCTGCAGCCAGATCCAGGTGGAGGGTTCATCTAGGCCAGTGTCTCGAATCCTGGTAGGATCTTTCATATGTTCCAACTTGTTCCTGCTTACGGAGGTTTGTTCCTCATTTTCCTTTGGAAAACATTGTATTTGCTGAAGACAGAACCACCAGCTGAGGTAAAAACAAACAAACAAACAACAACAGCAGCAAAAAACCCCACTTTCTCCTGCCATCCGTGACCACCCACCATCTGCCCCAAGTGAATCCCTCATTTTGTTCCCCACACACCCTAGGTCAGGCAGCATCATTTTGGTCATAACCTGTCTTTCCTCTGCTCCTCTGCGCTCTTCCTGTAGAGTTGAAGAACTTTTAAAAATGTTTCCTGCCTGCACCTTGTGTCTCGCGTTCCTTTGATCACCTGGTAGTTATCAGGGAGCCTTTCCCATTTTCCAGCGTTGGCTTCTTGAGACTTCTTGTCGAACGGTTTATGATGAACTGTTGGAATATCATTTTCCTAGAAGTTTTCTTGGGCCCTGACTGCGGCCATTTTCCCGAGAGCTTCCATGTGCCCCTCACATGTATGAATATATTTAGTTGTCAAATATATTAAAATATATTATTCATATGTAGAGATAATTGGGACACATGACTGTATTATATCTGCACATACACTTATATCTAATCAGAACATTTAGAAAACACAGCAAAGCCCTCCTAATGTTTAAAGGTTGACTGTATGAACCTTTTAAACGTTCACCTTTGCCTGACATCCGCTGCTCGAACTCCTCCTGGTATATGCCAGTCATGCCTTACTGTTTACCTTTCAAATCATGTTTACTTTGGGGATTAAAATTTAAATGTATTTCATGTCAACCCACCAACTTTTTTTTTTTTTTTTTTTCATCTCTACATCTCTACTGTGTGCTAGTCTGGGAGTTGGAGTGACCGAGGTTGATGAGAGAAACTCAGGGGCCCTCTGTGCAGTGCTTCCCAGCATCTACAGCCCCCGTTAGAGACACAGACTCTCCTCACAGACTCCGTGAATGCAAAACACATGGAAAGCAGAGAAACATGATGCTTTTGCAACATCGTTTATCAACACATCTCAAGAACACTGGGGTTTGGAACAAATTAGTTATTCACTGAGGCATAAAGCAGTTAAATAAACACTTAATGCTTTTCCAGAGGATTCTTCTCTCCGTGAGTCTGTTCTGACCACAGTGACCTCCCTTACGTGCTGCCTGGGATCTGGTTCATTTCTGTCCTTTGAATAAAGAACACAGCCCACACACTTCCGGGTGTCAGCCGAGGAGACATCAAGTCCTGGTGCTGGATGCTTCTGGCTCAAGGGAAAAGGGCAAGCTGCAGATGCCGCTGGGCTGGTCTTCTAGCTGTGGCAGCCCAGAAGGCGGAGGGACCCTCATCATCTGTGTCCATGACACTGCAGCGATGTTTTCTAAGGCACATCAGGACTTACCCACCCAAATATTCATTCCCTTGGGTGGGCGACCTGTTATGGACTGAATGCATCCCTCCAAAATTCATATATTGAAGTCCTAACTCCAAGTGTGATAGTAATAGGAGGTGGGGTTTTGGGGAGGTGATTAGGTCATGGGGGAGAATCTTCATGAATGGGATTAGTGCCCTCTTGTACAAGAGACCCCAGAGTGCTCTCCCATGTTCTGCCCACCATATGAGACCACAAGGAGAAGGTGTCAGTCTGCACCCCAGAAGAGGGCCCTGACCAGAACCCAGCCATGCTGGCACCCTGATCTTGGACTTCCAGTATCCAGAACTGTGAGAAATAAATTTCTGTTGTTTATAAGCTACTCACTCTATGGTACTTTGTTATAGCAGCCCAAACTGACTGAGACATAACCCATGTATGCCAACGTGGAGTGCTGCTTGTTTTATCCTTTGAAGAGACGACATGTTGACATGTTTGGAAGAATGCAGGTTTTCCGGTAAGCTAGTACTGGGCTCAAATACAGGCCTTATCAGGTGTTGTTACTGATGCTGTATATCTGTGTTGCCTTGGCAAGTCACTTCAGGATTTTTGAGCCTCAGTTTTCTCATCTCTAAAATGGACTAATAATATTGACCATCATAGATTTGTTTTGAGGTGCAACACGTAGAATAGCCCCTGTATCTACTGGCTACAGGGAAAACAGTCCTCATCTTTCTGATCTACAGAGAGTGCTCTCTGAGAGCACAGGCAGCTTCAGTGGTAGAGATGGGTGTGGCTGTCCATTGCCTTTTCTCTGGCCCCCATGATGGTCTTCTTGGAAAGTATTTTAAGGCTAAGAAAGTCTCCAGTCTCAGGAATCAGGACTCAGGCACTGGACTTCTGTGAATTTTCCATCAGTGTATTAACAATGGTAAGACAGGCCAGGTGCGGTGGCTAAAGCCTGTAATCACAGCACTTTGGGAGGCCGAGACGGGCGGATCACGAGGTCAGAAGATCGAGAGCATCCTGGCTAACACGGTGAAACGCCGTCTCTACTAAAAAATACAAAAAACTAGCCGGACGTCGTGGCGGGCGCCTGTAGTCCCAGCTACTCGGGAGGCTGAGGCCGGAGAATGGCGTGAACCCGGGAGGCGGAGCTTGCAGTGAGCTGAGATCCGGCCACTGCACTCCAGCCCGGGCGACAGAGCGAGACTCCGTCTCAAAAAAACAAACAAACAAAACAATGGTAAGACAGAGAGAGATAATGCTCTTTTTTCTGAGACGGAGTCTCGCTCAGTCGCCCAGGCTGGAGTGCAGTGGCGCACAATCTCTGCGCACTGCAAGCTCCGCCTCCTGGGTTCATGCCATTCTCTTGCCTCAGCCTCCTGAGTAGCTGGGACTACAGGCGCCCGCCACCACACCCAGCTAATTTTTTGTATTTCTTTTTTAGTAGAGATGGGGTTTCACCGTGTTAGCCAGGATGGTCTCCATCTCCTGACTTCGTGATCCGCCTGCCTCGGCCTCCCAAAGTGCTGGGATCACAGGCATGAGCTGACGCACCCGGCCGATAATGATCTTAAAAAGCAGCATTTAAATGAAAAAAAATCCACTCATTATTGCGTTTTACTAATGTGGCTCTATGTTCAACGATGCCTGTGACCTGCAAATCCAGAAATCCAGACAAATGGTCTAATAGTTTTCAAGGTTTTCACAGCTGAAAATTGAGAGGATGAAAGGTGCTGTGTTTAGGCCAAGGTGAGAGAACCCTGTTGTTCAGTAGCGAGCCTGGGAGTGGAAGGAATTTCCACCTTCTTCAAAGAGTGCTGCCGTTCCTTAGCTCCCAAAGTATTAGGCTTTTGGACTGGAAGGCGTCGTATTGACCTTTTTAGTTGGACCCCTTCTCAGTGATATTGCCTCGCTTTTCTCGTGCTTCTCCCATGTGCTGGACATCACTTACATCGTTGTTTATCTTATGGTAGGTGCTGTAATGCCCATTTTACAGATGAGAAAACTGAGGCTTAGAAATTGACTTGCTTATGTCACATGGCTTTAAAAGATTGAATTAGGACTTGCACAGAAGTCTAACCACAATGCTGCCTGCTGCTTTTCCTCACCTTTCTCTGTGCCCATACCCCAACACCACTTACAACTATCTACTTTTTATTTTTATGTTTTTAAATTTATTTTATTTTATTTTTTGAGACATAGTCTCATTCTGTTGCCCAAGCTGGAGTCCGGTGGCATGGTCTCAGCTCACTGCAACTTCTGCTTCTCCGGTTCACGTGATTCTCTGGCCTCAGCCTCCCAAGTAGCTGGGACCACAGGCACACACCACCACACGTGGCTAATTTTTGTATTTTTAGTAGAGATGGCGTTTCATCATGTTGTCTAGGCAGGTCTTGAACTCCTGGTCTCAAGTGATCCATCTGCCTTGGCCTCTCAAAATGCTGGGATTACAGGTGTGAACCACCGTGCCCAGCCATCTGCTTTTTAAATTTAGCAGTTGAGGAGGGTGAAACCTGAGTGGGGAATAAATGACTTACCGCTAGTCACAGAGCCCATTAGAGGCAGAGTCGGATTGAGACCCGGAGCTCCTCCCTGCCTCGCCTGCTTTTTTCTGCTCTCCTGCCAGCCTCCCGTGAGCATGTCTCATTAAACCCACACAGAGCCAGGGACGTTTCCTCAACTCTGTCACAGATCCCTTCTTGCTGGCTGCCGGTTAGCGCCACTCCTCTTCAGAAAGCCTATGATCTGAGCTTATATTTATCTTATCCTCAGGCTTCAAAGTAATTGTTTCCTCCTCGTTTTCCTGTGGGTCACTCAGTGTGGGTAATGTGTTCTTACTCAGAAAAAACCCAGCACTGCCTTCTTATTCCCAATCACAGTGCCAGCGTGCTAAGTGTCGTGTTCCCGATCCGATCCTGGTGGTCCCAGGAAATCTCTGGAAGATGAGAGGGGTGTGGCTCGGTGGAGAAATATTCCCCTCAACTAGAGCCAGGAGTGCTTTTGCACCACGGACCTTGGGTGGATTGAAGCCATCCTCACTCTGCTGCCCTCTGGCTGGCTTATGGGTCTCCAGACCTGCATCCTCTCAACTCCAAGGCCAACAGAAAGAGAGCATCTCTTTCCTGTTGTTGTCCACAGAGGTTCCAGAGCTAGGTTCGGAATGACTGGCTTGGCATATATTACGGGAGCACTCCGGTGGCTTGGACTCCATTAGGAAGGAAGTCTGTTTTGTTCACGGACATATCCTTCTTATTCAGTGCCATGCCTGGAATGAATGAATGAATGGATGGATGGATGGGTTTTGCCCTGGTCTGAGTCACACGACCATCTTGTTGCTAAGTGGTCAAGTCCCAGCACGTGGAGTGTGTGTGTCACCAGAACAGAGATCATATGCAGAGTAGGTTTCCAGAAATAAGTAGATGTCTCACATGGCTGTCCATGTGTGGGTGTTTTCTGTTTGCCCCTCCAAATCTATTCTCCACCCATGGGAGACTCAACTTGTAAATTTCACCAGTGGCCTCCTTGCCTCTGAGTTCTGATTGGATGCAGACAATAGGAGGAACCAGCAGGAGATGGGTGGGTCAGAGTCTGGAGGAGACGACTTAGTCCCCTCCCTGTTGGGCTGCTGTGGGCCACAGCTCCTCCAAGAGCCAGCAGTTTTCCTGGTTTCTGACAACGGGTATCTCCCCTGGCCTCCTTAGTTGGAGAGATGGTAACAGTTCTCTGTTACTGTCAATCCCAGGGGCTTCAGCTTCCCTTGTTGATTTCCCTGAACCTTTCCTCACCTTTATAAACAGTCTATCTATGGGATGTTGCCCACTTTCGATGTTTCCATGAGTGTATGGGATCACACTTGTACAGACTGTCAGGTTAAACGAGGATTAGATTTGTTCTGCTCAGTTTCTTTGGTCAGAAGAAGGAGGACCCAATAATGGTGGTGGCTACTTGGACATAAATTCTCCCTGGAGAACTGTTAGCTCCTCCACCCTTCAAGCTCCCTCAGACATGTCCCCTTGCACATATTAGCCCTTCTGTTTAGATTCTCTCTCTATCTGCTCCAACGGGGAACACCTGCCCTGCCTTTCAGTTTCAGTTCAGAGGGATTCCCTTTGCAAAGCCTACTGCACTTACCCAGACTTCCTCTCTGCACCCTGCAGCCTTCCGAGCTCACCTTTTCTCAGAGTGGGCCCAGCCCTGGGCACCACCTCCCTGTAGACTGGAAACCCCTTGAAGGCAGGTTTTGTGTCTAATTCCTCTCTGTGGCTTCAGTGCCTCATGCCTAGTACCTACTCGATGTATGCACCTCTTGAGTAAATGTATGATTTTTTTTTTTTTTTTTTTTTTTTTTTTTTGAGATGGAGTCTCACTCTATCACCCAGGCTGGAGTGCAGTTGTATGATCTCAGCTCACTGCAGCGTCTGCCTCCCAGGTTCAAATGATTCTCCTGCCTCAGCCTCCAGAGTAGCTGGGATTATGGGTGCCTCCCACCACACCCAGCTAATTTTTAATAGAGATGAGGTTTCACCATGTTGGCCAGGCTGGTCTCAAGCTCCCGACCTCAGGTGATCCACCCGCCTCAGCCTCCTAAAGTGCTAGGATTACAGGTATGAGCCACCGTGCCCAGCTGAATTTATGAATTATTAAGCTCTGGTAAATTTGGAAATCCAAAGAGAAGACAAGTTTTTGAACTCCAAAGAGGAAGTCCAGTTTGGAATTTTAAAGAGATGGTGTTGAGAGAAATACCATCTTAGCAATGAATATTTATAGAACTTAATTTCATTTTTAGAAAAGGAAAATTTTTTGCTTACAAACATCGAAATAAAAACAACAAACGTGAGTGCCTCAAGACAAACATCCCACACATGGAAGGTGTCTTCTGGTAGAACCTCTAGCACCAGGTCTGAGGCCGATTTCAGGGCCACCACTGTGGCCTGGGGTGAGTCATATGACCTCCCTGAACCTCTGGTTATTCTTTGGAGAAATGAAGGCATAGCTGGGAGGTGCCTACCAGCTGGGCTCTCATGCACATGAGTTGTATGGACCAGTGTTTCTTAGTATTTTGTTCATAATTACTGCCGTGGTGAGCCTTTTTAGACCTTTTCTTCCTAATCCCATGAAATTTTCCTGCCTCAGATAGACTGCATATGTGCTGTGGCCTGTGGAAGGGCCAAAAATCATTACAATAGCTAAGGTAGCTTTTGCTCCCTAAGTAGCTTTTTTTTTTTTTTTTTTTGTCCCATTGAGAATGCACAGTTTTGATGATTTCTCTCCCTTTGATGGCCAATAAAAGAACTGTCCAGACCATGGACAGCACCAGAGCCCGGAGCTGCTCTGGAGACATTCGTCGTCAGAGAACAGACAGAGATGGAATCCCATCTGAGCCTGTGGTCTGCAGAGCAGCCCGGGCCCCTGGGCACTGTCACTGCAGAGACATGAGTCACAAGGCTGAATGTCACTGCTGTTTGGTTCAGCAGCTAGGGGCTGGGCCCTGGAAATCCAGAGGTGGGTGCCTTGGCTCCTGCAGTCAGAGCTCCCAGACTCATGGGGTGGTGGTGGTGGTGATATTCTAAGCACCATGTTAGAGGAAATGCCAGGGCAAGGGACACCTCTCTGTCCAGCCTGGTGGTGACACTCCTCTGGTGTCATTGCACTGGAGCTGACTGGAGTGGAGGTTCCTGAATCTTTATGCCTGCTACACTCAGGCTGGCAAAGACATCAGGCTGAGGAGCAGACCTGCGAGGAAACGCAGGCTGCGGGAGTGGAAATGAAAGAGGGAAGTAGCCTGGGGTGGAGGTTGAGGCAGTAGATGGTTCAGAGGGAGGCTGAGAGTAAGCCCAGGAGAGTAAGCCATCGTTTTCTGCACCTGTGCTAGCTTTGATGGCCTTTAATTTCCCTTGCTCTGGTGAGCTGATGCAATCAGGCCAGAGAACACCTGAGTAACACGGTAACTGCCAAATGCCTCCGACACAGCTGACGGCAGCCCCTCTCCGGGAGGTGGTTTGGGACTCGGAGCCCTAACTCAGCCCACTTTCCATCCCTACTTCTGCCGGACACACTGTTCCTCGTTCATTATTTATCACTCCTCTGATTTCTTAGTTACATATTTCAGTTTTGCTGCCATGTATTTGATCTTGTAGGTGACTCCAAATTCCTTGTGAAATGAGGCGTGCAGTGTTCGTTTGCTCCCTCTGTCTGTTCTTTTGCTATTCTCCCACTTTTGTTTCTCCTAAAAGGATCATGCCACCTGTCCCTCCACTTTCCCACTGTCAGTCCTTGGGGTTGAAGTTGGATAATTGTATCAAGGGTTAAGCTTCTAAGGGGTCTCCCCCTTTCCCTTCCTCCCCAGCTCCCAGCGACTCTTCTAGTATTTGTTGTTTAGCCATTGCTGACTGCACATTCATCCTCCAAAATCATGGATTCAGCCATATCAGATGTGACAGGGCTTCTCTGGTAGAGAAGCTGCTGGAAATAGCAGCTGCATTTGACATGGCTTGGGCTGGCGAGGGCTCCAAGCAAGTCATCCTGCCCGATCCACATGCTGCTCTGAATGTTAAATCTAGTGGGGGTGAGGGGAGGCCAGGCATCTCTCAGCTCTGCTGGAGGGGATCCCTCCCTGGGCTTCCCTGGGCATCCCCGATTCCTCCTGACGCTCTGCCCTTCTGCTGGGGTAAGCACATCTTCTGGAGATCAGGGGAACCCATGGGACCAGGGGCTAGTGACCTTCCCCTTCTGTGATGCTGAAAATGGGGATGATGAAACCTCGAGGGGCTGTTGTGAAAATGAAATTAAGTAATATAGGTTAAGCTCACGACAGCGTGTATTGTAGGAAGTCAATACGTGGTAGATGTGCCTGTTACTATTAATTATTATTTTGTGTCCTGGGACCTGAGCCCTGCAATTGAGAGGGGTGCTTCTCCAGGCTGCACCCGCTCTGGAAAACTGGGGCGGGCGTCTCCTCAGTATGAATAATTCATCACCAGTCTCCTTTGCTCCCGAAGCAGCTCCTGGCAAACACTGCAGATGAATTCATTTGTCATGGGTGGGCGTACGGGTGAGAACAGATGGGATTCCCCAGTCACGTGCTCCTGCAGACAGCGTGACACAGACATGCTGAGGAAGCCCTGCTTCTTGGAGGAGACGGGCAGGAACCTCGGTTCTGAAAATGGATGCGGTGAATCTGCTGCCTGTGCCATATGTGACAAAAGCTTTGCTCTGTTCTGGAAGAAAGCGGGTATTTTCCATCCTGCCGTGTCCTTGACAACGTCTGACAACGTTTTTTAACCATTGCAGCACACAGGTCTCCTGGGAATTATAGGATCCACTTATTTATTCATTTCACAATCATTTCATTCCTCCTGGATTCTGGCCTGTATAGGCATGGGGAATAGAGATAAATGGAGATCTGTATAGAACGGTATGGAAACTCAAAGTGGTGTGTGTACTACATAGAATAGGTATTTAATAACCTTCTGCTGAATTAATAATTAACTGCTAACCGAAACACTACTTAACCCAGCCTTAGGCAGTCAGGGAAGGCTTCCTGGAGGAGGTGATGCTTAAACTGAAGTTTGAAGGGTGACTTGAAATAACGTAGGTGAAAGAGGATTTTGAGTAACACAAAGAAACAGTGTTTTCAGAAAGCTGCAAATAAATGAAGGAAGTATAGGTAGGAGCTGGATTGTGGAAGTCCTGACATAGCTGGAGGTTTGCACGTGATCCAGTGGGAGCCACTGAAGGTGATGGGTAGAAGGGGAACTTAAGATCATTTGTAGCATGGCAAGAACACTTTGGTTGCGTGATATAGACTGGGTTGAAGAAAGGAAACTTGGAAAATGGGAGATAAGTTTGTGCATTCATTCATTCACTCATTTATTCACAAATTCATCCGTTCATCCTTTGACTTATGCAGGAAATGCCTCTTGAGAGCCTAGTGTGTACTCTACCGTGAGGTGTCAGTGGAGGGAGGAGGTCACAAAGCCGATGTTCTGGGAGGTGGTGGATGGGACATCGAGGCTGCCTCCCCGGTCATTTGCTTTATCACTTTGCTTTAAAGTGATCCAGGTCAACAGAACTAAGTGCTAGGTTTGTTTGGGACCTCAGCAAGATCCTGTTTCACAGTTGGGGTCAATTCATAGCCATTGTATGTGGCCCCAGAAGTGCTGATGGACAATGATGGGCTGTCCTCTTCCCGCTCTCCAAGGGCAGGGGAGGTGGCCTCGCTGTCCTGCCCTCAGTGCCAGAATCCCCACAGGACCATCATCATGCCTCTCTGCTGTCTCTGGGAGCTTGCTGGCTTTCTTCCCTGTGATGCTATCGTTGCTTAGGCTGAGGGCTCATATGCGGGATGTACAAATGTGCACACTTTTTTTACCTTCAGACAGCTCAGGTGGCCAGTGGCACTTGCAAAAGAATTTCTGTTTCCTGTTGAAAACATTTGCAGAGCCCTGAGGTCCGGGCTGAATCCTGATTGGAGGTGGCTCAGTATTCCTTTGGAGTAGAACAGTACACACTCTGCTTCCTCCCCTTCTAAGAGCCATCCTGAACATCTTTTCCTCAAGAGGTGTGCTTTGTGGATCACCTGAGTCAGAATCACCTGGAAGGGGAGATGCAAAGCAGGTTCCTAAGCCCCATAGAAACGTATGAATTAGAATTTCTTGGGGCTGGCGGGTAGGGGGAGCTACAAAGTTTGCATTTTTAATCACTGCCCTTGGTGATTCTCAAGCTCTTTCATGTTGGAGAAGCACCATTTTAAAGCGCGAATCAAATTGTTTTTCCGGAATCAGCAAGGGACTATTTATTGGCTGAGCCCTGCCGCATGCCCTGTGAGGTGCCAAGCGCCAGGCCGTGGGCTTGCTTCATTCTCACTCCTCTCTGCGGGACCATGGGGTGAACCTTCTACATAGCACCATAAGTAAGGGGTGGAGCTAAAGTTCAAATCCCAGTTGCCTAACCCCAGAAAAGGCCAGCTGGTGCTGAATTGGTACTCAAAAGGGTGGTGGAAGCGGTTCATTGAACAGGAAGGATGCCTGGGGCACCAGCAGCAGCTCCATACCATCTCCACGTTGCCCATTTCAACCCGAGCTTGGGAGCTGGGCTCCATCCCTCCACGGTCAAAGAAACCTCGGCAACCCACAGCTTGTCCTTGTGCTTAGAGAATGAAAAGTCCCTCAGTTGTTTGAGTCCAGGAATGATCTCATTGTAGGCAGCAACAGGCCCAGACCAGCTTCTAGTTCCTTTGGGTGGGAGCATGGAAAATGGGGGAGGTGGGGACAGGAGGAGGCCTTGTGTGTTTTGTGTGTGTGTGTGTGTGTGTGTGTGTGTGTGTGTGTGTGTGTGTGTGTGTCCCTGATATGCCAGTTTGCTTTTCTCTAGCCCTAGCAGATATTCAGAGCTGCTGATTCCTCTCATAGGTCTTTCCTGGGTTCCTGGAAGCCTCCCTCACCAACACCTGTCTTGCTTCTGTGTTTCTACCCTTGCAGTGCCTCTCCAGGGCTGCTGCTTAAGCTGCCACACCCAGGGCCACCTCCTTCTCTTTCTGTTGAGAGAGCCTTTCCAGCTGGCAGAGGCCGTATTGCATCTCTAGACTGACATTCCTATGTCCCCAATCCCACGTCGGTGTCTCCTGTAATCAAGCCCACTGCACTACTTACTGTTGCGTCCCCAAGGTCTGGGGACAGTACACTCTCCAGGTGGTCTCTTAAAGCTCTTCTTACTAGGTCTTAGGCAACAACGCGTGAAGCCCCTCTCACCTCCCTCAGGGGACATTGAATTCACAAGGTGCCAAACAATTTCTCTTAAAAGAGCACTCCCTGTCATGCTCACCTCCTCAGGTGGAACCTTTGTGCATGTTTACATCTCGGTTCTCACAACCGGTTTTCAGCAGCCTGCTCCGTGCAGACCTGGTTAGTGGTCCCAGCACCTGCTTCTGGAACTGGCCATCCCTCTGTGGCAACAGCATCACCTACAGCTTTATAGAAAGGGGACTTTTAAGGCCCACCCCAGACTTAATGAGTCAGAAAATGCTGGAGCAAGATGCTCAGGTGCTTTGTGTGTACGGCGAGGTCGGAGATGTGCTGGTCTGGCCTCAGGGGACAGGTGGTGGCTGCTGTATGAGGCCCTGGCCGAAACAGAAGCAACAGAGTCCCACTCTGCCATCTGTCACGCTATCTATAAATTAGCCAAGCGGTCTCCAAAAATCTCTCTCCAGAGTTATGGTGTAATAACATGACCTTGACATTGGGGGAACTCAGCATATCCTAAATTCCTGTTAGAAAAATATGACTGTTAGTTTCTGCAGAGCTGTAGTGAAAGATAACATTGGATGCCATCCAATTCTCCTTTTAAAGACCTCTGGGAAAGGGAAAGGTGGCCGCTGCTACAGCTGCTGCTAACTGGCAGTCACTGGGCGCTTACTGTGTGCCAGGCACTGGGAAAAATACTTTGCATGCAATGAGTTTTCTCATGGATCTCACTCATGAGCCATTCATAATTGAGCTCCAAGGACAGGGTTCTCTCCCCAGGTGGACAGGTTTGCTTCTTTCCATCTGGCAGCAACAGCTAAAATGTCCAACATCTTTCCCTCTTTGTCCTGGTTTTCAAGAAGCTCAGGGATTACCTTGTTCCAGAGTCTTGGCCTATCTTCTTCCTCTTTCCCATTAATTTACCTCTCCCTTTAGGAAAATCTTCAGTTTTACTCTCATGTTCTCTAGTTATTTTAGCCTACCTTACATGCTTTTCAAATTAGTGGTGTTATCAAAACAATTTTGAGTCCTCACTTTAAAATAAAGGCTCATTATAGTCATTCCTTAAGTAAACAGCAATCCCATCACTTAATTATTTTATCTTTTATTATATTTTTTGAGACAGGTTCTCACTCTGTCACCCAGGCTACAGTGCAGTGGTACCATCACAGCTCACTGCAGCCTCAACCCCCTGGGCTCAAGCGATCCTCTCGCCTCATCCTCCTGAGTAGCTGGGACTACAGGTGCGCACCACCATGCCCGACTAAACCTATCATTTAAAAAATAAGATTTGACGGGCAAAAATTCAATGTATGAGTAATGCTTCTGAAATTGACCTTCTGCATAAGCAAAGGACCCCTATAATCATGACCAAGGATTATTATTCCAAGACATTTGGTTAATTCTGGGCATCAAGCAAGGCCAGTCTTAGAAGGGGGCTACATATTCAACTGCCTCAGTGTCTCCCCTGATGAATTTCTCCTCCATTTCAATATGCACTGACTCTAAAATAGGGAAATAGGGAGAGCCCAGGGCTAGCTGGCCAGGAAATCCAGGCATAAATTAGAGGAGGTGTTCAATATTCAACCAGTATTTTCAGAGCATCTTCTACCTGTCAGACATTAGGTTGTGAAGGTAGATGATGAGGGATGTCCTCTGTCCCCAAGGAGGTCACAGTCCGGTGAGATGCACACACAGTTGAAACGTACAGTGGGACCAAGACGTGTTAGGCAGAGTACCATGAAATTTGCTGTGGGAATTCTGAGGACAAGCTATTTGTTTTGACAGGAGATCTAGGAAGTTAGGTCAGGGAGGTGGCACTTAAGCTGGATCTTGGGGTTGTGCCAGGTTTGGGAGTGACATTTTGGTCCAAGGTCAGAGGATCAGGAGCTGTATCTGTGTCACCTTCGGTCCTCAGGGTCTAGCACAGTGTCAGGCACAAAATAAGAGCTCAACATAAGTTTGTAAATTAAATGAATGCATAGATGGAATTAGAGATGAATAGGAAAAACTTTCTGAAGGCAAATTGGGCTCAATTTTGAAAATGACTAAAGCTATGAATTGCTGTAGTCTTGAAAACAGTATAGCATAGTAATTACTAGCTTGTATTTGTCACCCCTAGGTGTCTGTGAGCTTCTTTGGGGAAAGGACTCTTATGAGATTTTACTGCTATATAGCAAATTACCACAAATTTAGCAAAGTAAAACATGCATTTATTATCTTACAGGTTCTGTTGGTCAGAAGTCCTGACGTGGTGTGGCTGTGTTCTCCACTCAGAGTCTCATGTGGCAGAAATGAAGGTGTCAGGCAGGGCTGCATATCATCTGAGGCTCAGGGTCCTCTTCCCAGCTCACTGGTTGTTGGCAGAATTCAGTTCCTTGTAGTTGTAAGACCAAGGCCCTGTTCTCTTACTGGCTGTCATCCAGGGTTGGCTCCCAGCTCCTAGCTGCCTAGCTAGGCATAGCCCTCTCGGTTACATGGCAACATGCCCCCCCACACTTTGACTCTCTGACCTCCTTTATGGCTCACTAAATTTGGTCAGGCCCACCCAGGATAATCCCCTTCTTGATGAACTCAAAGTTGACTGGGAACTTAACTACATTTGCAAAATCCTTTTGGCCACATAAGGTAAAATAGTTGCTGGAATGCCATCCCATCATATTCACAAGTCTTGCTCACTCTCATGGGAGCGCACTGTACAGGGTGTGCACACCAGGGGAGGAGATCTTACAAGTCTGCCTAGCGTAGCAGGGCCCATGTTTAATTTATCCCTGTATCCCCAGGGCCAAGCGCCAGGTAGAGTCAAACACTAGCTGGATTGAAGGTTAGGGGGATGCCTGGAAGACCAGAGTGGGCACAGAAGGGACTCCCGTACACCCAGAAGCTCACTCCACGTAGTAGAGGCAGAAGCCTCAAACTCTCCACAGCAGTACGTGGCAAACAGACTGAAGACATTGCTGGATTCTTGAAAGTATCTCCATGGAATATATGCCAAAGCTTTCCAGGGAGAATTTTGGGAAAACGATTCCATGTTGTATATATAGTCCACAGCTATTTTTTTAAAAAGTGATGTTACCCAACATTTATAGTCTGCACAGTACTTTTTACAGTCATTGGATATGTAGCATAATTAATTAGGTGGTAGGTGGGTGGGTGACTGACTGAATGAGTCAGCAATAAACTAGTAATAAACTAGATTAATTTATGCGCTCACTCATTTCCTGAGCTACCCACCCAGTGACTTACCTTCGCCAGTCATCCCGCATCTACTTATTGAAGTCTCCACCCCATCATGTGATGGATGAACCAGACAGAGTCCCTGCCCTCTTTGTTAGCTCAGAGTTCCCCAGGATGTGGTCTGGGGGCTGCTTGAGCATCAGCGACCTGGAAAGCATGTGAAAGATACAGGCTTTGCACTCTGCTGCAGACCCGCCCAGCTAGACTCTCTGGAGGCGGCACCAGGAAGATGTATTTTTACAAACTTTTAAGGTGGTTGAGGACAGTGGACATTTGAGAATCTCTAGCCAAATACTGTAGTGATGGTGAAAGACAAGGGAACAAGCCAACAGTTTCACTGTGCCTTGACCGCTGTGAGGGAGGAAGGGTGTCCCAGGGAGAAGGAACAGCACCAGAGAAGGTCAAGGAGGACAGAAAATGGGGACGGCTTGGGACTGAAAATAGTGTGCTGCTTTGATCCTGGGACTGAAGTGAAGCCCGTCTGAAGTACCACCCGGTTCGTAGGTTCAGAGGCCAGTGTAACCTGGCTAAATCCAGTTTAATCTGGCTGTGAGCCCCTACTTTCCAGGGTGGAGAGAAAAATCACTCTGCTTTGTTTTGGGATTCTGCTCTCTCTGTCCACTAGAGATGTTCCCAGAGCCTGAGTTTTTGGAAAGGCCGTCTGCTGCCACTGGAAGGCCAAATAAATAAGATCGCAGGTCCATTTGAGGCAGGTGCCTCTGTTGTCTCCGCTGGCCTGAAGGAGGGCTCTTTGCTGTGGCTGCTCCTGGGGTGAAACTGGGAAGGGTCCCTGCCCTCCTGCCCAACTCACCACTTCCTCCTCTTCTCTCTCTTCCTCGGCAGCACCTGCCTGTCTGTGCAGGAATGTTTTCTGGTAAAGGCCTGGGCACAGAGGCATTTTCAGTTTGTTTTGACAGTCAGTGTAGGAAGCAAAGGTGCCCAGCCTTGGAGCACAGAGCCTGGCTTGGTTCATAAAAGGGGAAAGAAATGTCACTCCCCCCTCCACTTCTTCACTTTACCTTTGTCCTTAATATGTCATTAAGTGATCTTCCCACCACATGAAATTGTCTTGTCCCCTTTCTCCCGTTGTACATATCTTTCTTTTTAGAACCTTAGGCCCACTGAAGTTGAGAGCCCTTGGCCTAATTCCTAAAACAGGGTTGACTCTTGTAGTTGGAGTCGATTAAATTGTATATTTATTGTAGTTTCTGCTACCTCCCTACCACATCCACTGACTTATTATTAAACTGATGGTGTTTCATATGCTTAATGGTGTCATAGAATTCAGAAAGCATGGTGGTTTAGTATTGCTGGTAATGTATGTGTTCGTGTCCATGTTTGTCTCTGCATATGTGTCTATGTGCAGAGTGTATGCCTGTGTCTTTCTGTGTGTGTATCTGTGTGTGTGCATGTGTGTCTGTGTGCACGTGTATGCCTGTGGGGTGTGTGTGTGTCTGTGTGTGTGCCTGTCTTTCTGTGTGTGAGTGTACGCCTGTGTGTGTGTCTGTGTGTGTGCATGTGTGTTGAGTGAATCGGGCCCAGGAATGGAGTTGTGGAGGACATAAGACTGACAAAGAAGGCAGAACAAAATCTTCATGTCTATATAAAACTCATCAGCACTTTTCTCCTTGTGGGAGCATTAGGAGCAAGGCTGATATTCAGTGGACAAGCTCAGCAGTTGTGAAATGTCGTTCTCCTATGTGAGACTGGACGTAGCTACAGCTCATGCTTCCGAGTCCCCTCCTTCCCACCTTCTAATACTGCCATTCCAAGCCCCACTCGATCCAGCAAAGAAAGTGTTAACAGTTGGCACCCCCACCCCCACCCCACGCAAGCCCAACATCTGCTCTGACTTATCAGTATCCAGGCAATACCTGGGGTTAAATATTTTGAAACGACACCCTTCTTTCTATCAGGTTTAATCCTCACCATGGCCTTATGAAATCTGAAAAGTTGGCATAATTACTCCCAGTTCGCAAAAAATGAAGCTGTTGCACAGAAAATTTAAGTCACCCACACACACACTGCCACCCACCTGGGACATTTCTGCCTGGTTTGTTGTTCTCTGCGGCTGACTGCTTAGTTCAGGGTTGCCTTTTCTGACCTGGAGGCTGTTCGGAAGTAGAGTTTTCAGAAGCATCTATAGCCCAGGGCAGGAGCTGTTCATTTCAGGACCACCTCCTCTAGGGTGCCTTTCTGGTCTTCTCCTCTGTCTTTGTTGCAATGTCACATCCCTGCTGTGTGGTGAAAGCACTCCAACACCAAATCTGCAGTGTTTACTGCATTAAGAAATGTTGATGGAATGAAGAAATGATTGTACTCTGCCAGAGAACTGATCTGGCCTTGACCCAGTGAGAGTAGTTTTTGAACATAGAGTTAGTCTGCATGCTAAGTTATAAACTCCTGGAAGGCAGGTACCCCCCACCATTCACCTTTGCACCCCACCTTGTTCCCCAGCACAGCCCCTGACACTGAGTGGGTGCTTTATCAGAGTTCTTTGATGGAGTGGAGTCAACCTGTCAACCTTGTCTTGACGTTTACCTTTGAGATATTAGGGAAATGAACCCTAGCACTTCTCTCACCCTGAAACCAAATCCAAGAAGGAGTCTTTGGGAGCAGTCTGTATTGTTCACTGCCACCGGGTGGCTGGGTGCTGGAGGAAGAGTGAGCTGAGGACCTTGACTTGGGAAATCCAGGAGCTGTTTTTTGTGGAACCGGCAATTTTATGCTGTGGAAAAACTCTGCTTCCCCCATACCCGCCCTTGCAACATGAGGGCTGATGGCTTATAGTGGGACCTGTCACCTTCTCAGGCATTCTCATGCATCATCAAGAGGAGCTAATCTCTCCTCTCTGGCTGCTTCTTGAAATCTTGCCCAGTGGCAGCTCAGTGGCAAACTTTTGAGGAGGAGAAAATGAACCAAGAGCATGCGTCATCTGTTGCTGTTGTGCTTTCACCCCTTCCTGCACCCCCTGACACTTTGCCCGGACCCTTTGTGCTGGGAAATCTAGGCTTCCTGCTCCTGCAGATGTGCACTCAACACAGCAAGACCCTTGCTTTGTCTCTGAATTGTGGTCATAGGTGGGTCACTTGAGAGTTTTCTCTTTCCCTCATCTGAAAAATCAGGACAATGGAGTTACTGTGAAGATTAAGATAAATGCTTATCATATGTGAATTGCCTGCTCTTTATATAAAGTGTTTGATGACTATTAAGTCCCCTCCTTGTCTCGTCCTCCTGAGTGTCTGCTGGTGGAACTGCAGTGACTACTTAAGAGTTGTAGCTCTTGTATGAGCCGAGGTACCACCAGAGAAGCAGACCCAGTAGGAGATCTATAAAGGGATGTATTGCAAGGAGTTTGCACTGTCATTGTGGGGGCTGGCTAGGCAAATCTGAAACCCTTAGGGGAAGCTTTCAGGAAGGGAAGACTGGAATTGTCTTCAGGGACTGAAGCCACTGTCCAAAGTCAGGATTTCACTTTTATCAGGGAAGCTTTAGTTTTGCTTTTAGGGCCTTTCAATTGATTGAATTAGATCCACCCTGATTATCTAGGATACTCTCCCGTACCTAAAATCAATTGATTTGGGACTTTAATCACCTCTATAAATTAGCCTTACAGGAAATACTTAATGTTTGATTAAGTGACTGGGGGCTGTACCTATCCTAACTGACACATCAGAGGACCAACCAAGTTCTTAACCTGGGGAAAAGGGAGAGGGGCGTCTGAGACATCAGGCAGCTTTCTCAAATGACAGAAGCGCATCTTCCCTGGAGATTTTGGTAGGCGACACTTCTTTCTATCTAGAAGCATGACTCTACAGAGCATCCCTTTGTCCCACTTCCTTCTTTCGTAATCAAAACGTTTCTACCCCATTTCTTCCTCCCGTTTGCTCTGAATTTAATGCAAGAGAAGGGGAAGTGGGCAAGTCTGAGACATGTTATTTCAGGCAAGGGCTAATCTGTGGAGGTGTACAGAATGGGGTTTGGTCCTCAGAAGAGATTCAGGGAGAAGAGATTCAGGGAGAAGTGATTCAGGATCAGCCCTGGAGAGAGGGCGGTGTTGTACCCGCCTCATGGCTCTGGCCCCTTGGTGAGGCCTTAGTAGCTAAAAACAAGGCAGGCTACAGGATGTTTCCTGAGGTTTCCCAAGGATGAGTAAAATAAAGTCCCTGTTCTCTGCAGGATCCACCAGACTAGCGACGAAGACAGATAGGGGAAGAGTTATCTCCAGCAGGGTAAGGCTGGGTGCCCTGGGAACCCAGCAGGAGCAAATCAGAGGCCCAGGGCTGTGTGTGCCAGAGGAAGCTCGTGGGGAGATGACACTGAACCGAGATTTGAAGGATTCATAGATGATGGCTGGTGGAAATGGAACTATGATACTTTTCTTCCTTGAAGTTTTCAGTTCACCATCTTCCCAGTTTGGGGTGTTCCTTATAGGGTGGCATTTTTGAGGCATGGAGAGGAAGCAAAGTTCACACCTGCAGCCTGGGTCTGCACACTGCTTAACACCCCAATTGCTAATTAACGAACCCAAAGCCATTGTTGCTCCTCGAGTGTGCCAGACATGACATTTGGAGTAGCCTGCTCCCTGGAGAGTGGGAATGGGCTGCAGGTCTGTGCATAGAAGGCTTGGGCTGCTGAGGGATTGTCTCCATCCACAGGTGCTGGGAATGGCCCAAAGCAGCCATGGGACCAGCTCGGGTCTTAGGGGCACCCAGGGATCCACAGGAGGGCCCAGGGTCATGGCTTTCTTTTGAGACAAGTGCTCATTTGGGTGTTTTCTTGCCTTGGGATTTAAAAAAATTATTAATAGATTTTTTTGGTGCATTTTTAGGTTTCCCAGAAGAATTGAGCAGAGAGTACAGAGGGTTTCTGTATGCCTCCTTAACCCCTCCACAGACAATTTCCCTGATTATTAACTTTCTGCATTAGTATGGTGCATTTGTTACAATTGATACGCCAATAATGATACTTTTTTTTTTTTTTTTTTTTTTGAGACAGTGCCTCGCCCTGTCGCCAGGCTGGAGTGAATGTAGTGGCACTGTCTTGGCTCCCTGCAATCTCTGCCTCCTGGGTTCAAGCGATTCCCCCGCCTTAGCCTCTGGAGTAGCTGGGACTACAGGCATGCACTGCCACGCCCAGCTAATTTTTTGTATTTTAGTAGAGACGGGGTTTCACCGTGTTGGCAAGGATGGTCTCAATCTCCTGACCTCGTGATCTGCCCACCTCGGCCTCCCAAACTGCTGGGATTATAGATGTGAACCACCACTCTGGGCCGATACATTATTATTTACTAAAGTTCATAGTTTCTATTATAATTCTGTCTTTACATTGTACAATTCTCTGGGTTTTGCCAAATGAATAATGTCATGTGTCCACCATTATAGTATCCTACAGAATAGTCTTACTGCCTCACAAGTTCCCTGTGCTCCACCTATTAGAAACCATTTAGAAACAGCATGCAAGGCCTTTAAATGTGCCAAGGAAGGCATTTATAAACAACCTATTTGGTCATTTTAGGCTCTGTCAGGAGATACATGAAAGACCTCACCCCGTAATAACAGTTTTTAGTGCTACTCTGAATTAACATGTGCTGAAGGTTTCTATTTAGTTGTGATTTGTCTTGTATAAGAAAGAGAACTGGGAGAATGATTTAGACTAATTGCTCACCAGAAGCCAAGCAAGTTGTTTGCCACCAGACACGATGCAGTGTGAGAAGGGGCTGGTCATTGGGGGCCAGTTCTCAAGCTGGGCTCCTTCTCATTAAGCCAAGAAGGAAATTGGCACTCAACAGGCCATAGATAGAAATAAGAGCAAGATGGAAGCACTGTGGCCCCTCACAGTCCCCACACACATGGACATGCTCTCTGGGCAAGGGACAGCTCTAGGTAGCATGATATCTCCAGAATTAACATTCCAAAGCCCGTGGCCCTGGACTAATTATGACACCAAAGGCACATGCACACCGTTGCCCCCAGGCCTGCAAGGAGAAAACCCAGGCACAGCCTGCTTCCCCAGGGATTTGCTTTGGCTCTAGCAACTGCCCGGCCGACTGTACCAGCCCACTCACTCAGAAGTGTTCAGTGTCCCAGTAGTTCCAAACTCTAGGTTCTCCCAGCCCCTTTCTCAGGTTCTACTGGCCAAATCTCGTTAGCCACTGTCCCTCCCCATGTCAGGGCAGTGCTGGTAGAAGCACTGCAGCATTTGGTGTAAGCCTCATGCATTTCGTTTTGCATCAGCACTGACTAGGAGGAGGGTGGGCAGAGCAGAGGGTGGGCAGAGCAGAGGGTGGTATGTCAAAAAGAGATTATTTCATAGCTTTTCAATTGCAGATATATTGTTGCAATTAAAAGTGTTCTATTTGGCCAAGCGTGGTGGCTCACGCCTGTAATCCCTGCACTTTGGGAGGCCGAGGCGGGCGGATCACGAGGTCAGGAGATCGAGACCATCCTGGCCAACATGGTGAAATCCCATCTCTACTAAAAATACAAAAATTAGCTGGACGTGGTGGCACGTACCTGTCATTCCAGGTACTTGGGAGTCTGAGGCAGGAGAATTGCTTGAACCAGGGATTTGGAGGCTGCAGTGAGCCGAGATCATGCCACTGTACTCCAGCCTGGCAACACAGCAAGACCAAGACTCCATCTCAAAAAAAAAAAAAAAAAAAAAAAAAGAGAAAGAAAAAAGTGTTCTATTCTTCCCGAATATTGGCGTTTGCAGGATCCATATTCATGGGGATAAAAGGGACCTGGGACAGTGGAGTGGAAGTGGGTGAAATCCACAGTGGAGTGGATTTCATAAGATTCAACCATCTTGTGAAATCAAGCCTTCTCTGTGTGTTCTTCTTGAAAGCCTATCAGCTGGGAGGAGTCTCCATGTGGCTGGCTCCTTGTTCATGGATGCAGCCCTGGCTTCTAGCAGTTTCTGAGGCAGGGGTTCATATGTAGATTTGCCGCCTGGTGGGGATTGCCCAGCTACTCTCCTGGATTTCACTCTAACCTGGATCTTCCTGCTCTTGTTTTGTGAAACTGAGTCTGGGTTTCCCAACTTGATCATCCTGAATGCTGGCTCTGGCCTCTGCAAAGGCTGGGGGAATTAACAGAATGCTGAGATCGTGTCAGGGGCCTGGACAGGCTCCCTCTGGGCAGATGTGCGACCAACAATGCTACTTGCCTTTCAAGGTTGTGGCGAAAGGGCAAGTGAGACAGTGTAAGCAGGAAGGGAGGGAAAGGGATTGGGGTTCATGTCATTGTGCTCAGGCATAGCAAGGCGCTGGATATAAACGCACAGCCCCAGGCCACTGGAGGGCCTCATCATTCTGATTCTTTATATGCTGTTTCCCACTGTTCCCTCCCCACTGGGATGAGGTTCTACGATTGTTTTCCTTACAGAAATGACACAGGAGAGAAGATCCTTTCAGAGAGCACATCTGCTGCTTTCCTGTACCTGCGTGGACTTCCTTGGAAGCCCGGCCAGAGCTGGTGTGAGGGCCGTTGTGTGTGCAGGAACCCGTGGTGGCATCACCAGGGCCTGGGAGCTGGCTCCTTGCTCTTGCTGATGGACCATAGACAAGCTTCGTCCCACAGCTTGAACCACTCACAGCCATGCTGTTGAGAGTCAGTTGTTCAAAGTTGATCAGATGTCACTTTCATTTAGGTTATTGTATGAAACGCATACTTGAGCACAAGGGTGTGTGAAAAGCCGGCTCTGGGGTTCCACTCAATGCCTGCAAATCAGATCGTGGTTAAATGAGCTGTGAACCCAGCTCTGTGTCAGGTAATGTTAGAAGTGGATGGGATTTGTGCTCATTTTTAGCTCAGTCTTCTCATTTCACAAAAGAGGCAGATTCCAGACAAGAGGCACACAGACGCTGAATACATTTGTTAACACATGAATGGAATGAGTGAATAGCACATATGTGTTTGTCTGTTGCCCTGAACATGCAGCTCTTCACCTGACAATTGCAACTCAATGCTCAGGTCTGCTTAGGTGTCCTAGTTTCCAGGAAGCCTTCCCTAGTGGCCAGGTTAGGTTCTCCTGCACCTACCCCTTCCATGGCATGGGCACCCAGTAGGTTGTTGTCCAGGGTTGGGAGCCAGGAAACCTGATGTAAAGATCATCCAATTATCTTATTCACAGAGCTGAGTAGACTCAGAAGCCTTTCCGAACTCCTCCGATGCCCAGTCACAGCAGTCCTCCGAGGTACAAGTGCCTACTGTTTCTGTTTTACAGAAGGAGAAACTGAGGCCTAGAGAGTGTTTATCTGAAGCCAAACAGGTAGTAAAGGTGTGGCCACCTGGGACTTTGAGATGTGTAGAATTTCCGTTCTCTTCAAGTATCTCACCTTCAAGTAGGAACACAGACATATGTGTGAGCGTGTATTGCGATACTTATTCTATGGAACTGTTAGAATGATTCATTCTAATGGGAGGTGTCCATTAAGTCCTTCCAATCCAGGAGGAGTGAGTTCTTGGTGCTTGGAATTTTGGACAGTGTAAGGAGTTATATACAAGTCACAGGGTTTATTTTCCCCCAGGGATGGAGGGCGCTTTTTCCCCCTTCTATCTCTGTGGGCCTGAGATACAAAATGACTCCCAAACGTCAGGATGGCCAGGGATGGGATAAGAGGAAGTAGAAGACGGGAAACCAAGAGACACTGGGTGCATGGGAGAAGTGTCTTCCTGAGGGACAGGCAGCTGGTTGCTTGTCGTCTAATATAACTGCTTTCTGTGAGAGCTGCAAAAATGATCAAATGCACTGGAAGGGAAAAATACTCCCCAGACGCTGAGGCTCAGGCTGCTCTCTGGGCTTAGAGAGGTGAGAGCGATTTCTGTAACTCATTAAAAGAGTTTTTTATTGCAACATTGTTAATAAGAACCTGCAAAACAAGTTGATTCTACTGCCTATAGAGACGTATCTTCTGAATAAATTTGTAAATCGTATCTGCATATTCTGTCACTGATGTGCATTCTGGCATCTCTGTGGATATCTCCCATGATTTGGATGAAGGTCTGGAGAAGCCTTCCTATTTCGTTGGTGAACTTTTACAATGCCCTGTCTCAAAGGCACTTGACATATGGCTGCACTGAATTTGTCTTAGGTACGTGCAGGCGTGGTGGCTTCACTCTGTGGTCAGAGGTCATGTGATGCCAGGGCTCACCATTGCAGCCTGTAACTTAGGCTGTCTCAGGGAGGCGGTCTGAAGTTCAGCTTCCCTTCCCTTTGGGCAGATGCCAGTATCACCTGGGGTTCTGGGAAAGCCCATTCAATCCATCAACATGCTGCCTAATTTATTTGCTGGCTTCCTTCTCTCCCTTTGCTTCAGGCTCATCTGCCCATTCCCTCTGTTCCTTACTCTCATGCTCCCCTCTCCTATATCCCCCACCTTTGCACTGTAAGCATCATCCAATTTCTGCCTGTCTTTCTGTTTCCAGCCACTTAACCTGTACTGATTTATACTATTTATATATCTCTAGCAAAATTAAAATAGCATTTTAATAGGGGCAAAGGCTTATGCAAGTAACCTTTAATGAAATGTTGAGTTCTTCGGGCACCCCAAATGAGATTTTGACATTTGAGATTTTTATGTGGCAGATAAAAGTACATAATTTATACAAAATGTGAATAATAAGCAAATCATTTAAGAAAATGCCACTTAAAAATAAAAGCCAGTGTAAGTTGATTTCTTGCTATTCTATTTGATTCTATAAAGCATTTTCAAAAAATATATAAAATATATAAAATGCAAAAGCAAAATCAAGAGGCTCAAAAATTTGAAGAGACTATATCACACAGTAAAAAGGAAAGTAACAATTAACCAACTAGTTGAAGAGGGGGAGATATCTGAAGCCTATTGCTAATCTTTTAGTTCAGCAGAAACTGCCTGTAGAGAGTGAAGATAGACTACATTTTGGGAGTTGTGTTTACTTTTGACAAAAAAAAAAGGTTTCTCTAAAAACGTGATGATTTAAAAAAATTGTTGTGGATGGAATTTGCTGTTTCTCTAGAGTTGTAATTCTCAATGTTTGCCTCTGAAACCACTGGTTTCCCTTGCTACCCTTGTGTAACCGCCCGAAGACCCAAAGAAACGTGTATGCTTTTGCACAGGGAGACAGGGAGTTAATATTTTATAAATTAGATATTTTATATTAGATATACTTTTCCTTAAAAATTTCCTAGGATTTTATATAGATGGATATACAGAAAGACAGACGGATGGATAGATAGTTGGCATTTAGCTGAAGATGGAGAAAACAAATTCCTGAACTTGAAGTGAGAACAACTTTTAATCTTTCTGTGCACCCTTGAACAAGATCCTTAGCTTCTCTGGGAATTCTTTTTAGTCTTTATTATTATTATTAATGAAGGGAAAGGACTTTTCAAACCAGATAGTCCGTAAGCCACGGAAGTTCCTTAAATCTCCACCAGTAATCCCTTACTGAGCACAGTGTACTGAAAACCTGTTTAAATTCATAGCTGATGGTCTCTGTAAAACATATCCTACTTCCCTAAGGATCATGACCAGAAGAACAGCATTTCATGAGCATCTACTTTGTACCCAGCACTTCCCTATAGGAGATTTTACATGATTCCTATCCCAACCCTATGCAACGCAGACAGTCTTATTCTGATTCCCTCATCACAGAAGAGGTTCCAGGGAGGCTGAACAACTTGTCCAGGTTACCCTGGCAGGGAGAAGGAGGCCTAAATGGAATCTAGTACTTTGCTCTCATGCCTTGCCATCTTTCCACCCGACTGCAAAGGTGACTATAACCATGTTTCCCAGCTCACTGTACCTTGAAAGAGGGCACTGAGGCAGGGTCAGATGGGGATGTAGGTCATGTCAGACAGCAGTCCTCTGGGCGCAGTGGGCCTGACTCAGCCACTCAGACTGAGAAATGAAGTTTCAAGTAGTGATTTGGTAAAATGAGATGTTAGCCCATTAAGCCACCACCCAACTAGACCAACTGGATTTGATGTGTGTCTTAAGCAATGGGTGTTTGTTTAATGAAAAATGCAGTAATAATAAAAAACACTTGGGGGAATAAATGGCACCACGTAGAGAGGCTCTCGCTGACTCTCTTCAATCTCTCTCTCTCTCTCACACACACACAATTTTTATCACATCCCCTTTAATTGCTTTTCTTTCAATTCTGGTCACCTCTGGCAAGATGCCTCCAACTACTTAGGACCGCTTCACTAGCGAACACATTTCTCTCTGACCTCTTCGGAGAACATTCTCTGCTCTTAATGAGCTCAGGTGATTAGCTCAGGCCCACCCAGATACTCTCTGTATCTGTTGTCAGCTGATTTGGGATCTTAATGACGATAGCAGAATCCGTTCACAGCAGTCCCTGGATTTGTGTTTGATTAACTCACTGGGAGAAAACGGTGTGGGTACACAGAGGCCAGAAATCTCGGGGGCTGTCTTATAATCTTACCCACTACAACTGTCCTCAACTCTGATATTTTTCCTGGGTTTTGGTATCTAGATTTTTGAACTAACAGGCGGCAAGACTAGACAAATCTGAGACCAAATTTGGAAGTAAAAGGAAGAAATGTCTCCCTTTGGATAATATAATACATGAAGTTACTGCTGTGTCAGGCTCTGGGTTTTTTGTTTTTTTTGTTTTTTCTTTTACTAAGTTCATGGCTCTGAGGAGGTCGGGTTTTGTTTTGTTTTGTTTTTTCTTTGCAGTATAAGTGAAAGTTTTTCTCATGTAAATTCTGCTTCTGCAAAGATCAGTTCTGAGTTGCAGAGTGTCAGTGTACGCAGTGGTTAGAGAATTGATTTCCATGGAAACTGGATGGGAGACCCAAGTGTGTGTTATCTGCTCTGTTCAATAGGGCAAAGAGTGGGCCATTTTGGAGACTAAATGAGAAACATATGTGGAGCACCGAGCCCACTGCCTGGTTCGGAAGTGAAGGTTTTGACAACAGTGTGCTGAGGGCCTCTCCTGCACCATCTCCTCTAATCCTCACTACAGTGCTAGGCACAGAGACTGGCGTTAGCTCCATCTAGTGGATGAGGAAATTGGAATTAGAGTAATAGGTAATAGTAACTCAAATCCTTCCAGATCAGATTGGCAGAGCTGGGACTGAAATCAGGTCTGGCTGTGACTGCAGCTGGGACCTAGCATCTGGAAAGCAAGAGTCTCTACTAAATGCTTTGGACCAGTTTGTGTCCCCATGGGTTCTGTCCACTCCTCCTCTTTGGTGAGATGCGACATTCCCCTAGGAGGTGCCACTGGGTAAGTCCCTTGAGCTCACTGAGCTTTGGCTTCAGCCAAATGGGGATGAGCCCAAGGCCTGTAAGGAGGTTTCAAAAGGAATAAATAAGGAAAAACTTAGAAAGCTCCAGGCACGTCACTGTAGAAGCTCCAGAATGCTTGGTAAATGAGAAATCTCCTTAGCGGGAGATGCTGGATAAACACAACATGTTACTCTGTGACTGAAAGTCTCATCACTTTCCTGGGTTTGTGTTTTGAATTGCCCTGAGCTAAGGTGTTTGGTTGAGTTTTGAAAAGGCGATTGTTGATAGTAACTGGTGTATTAAGTCGGGTAGGGTACCACTTTCACTTGAACTGCATCATGTCAAACCAGATTCTAAGGCATCTCTTTGCTATCGTGTTAGAACCCCTGATACTTCTATTAGAGCATGGCGTGATTGGAGAGTTCTGGGAAAAACAGGAGGAATAAGTTCTAGTGTTCTGTACCCCTGTAGGATGGCCACAGTTAACAATGTGATGTAATTTCAAATTGCAGGAAGGGGGATATTGAATGTTCCCAACACAAAGAGATCATAAATGTTTGAGATGATGGATATTCTCATTACCCTGATCTGATTACTATACATTATACTTATCGAAACATCAGTATGTACTTCACGAATACATACAATTATTATTTGTCGATTAAAAAATTAAGTTAAAAATTAAATTACATTAAAATTTTAAAAGCCAGCAGGGCTGGGAGGGAACAGTAATGAAGCGCCTATTAGCACTACACTCCCATCTGTGTGCTCTAAATGCGTGAGGCTTGCGCTGACTGACAGAGGCAGGGTTGGTTGTCAGGGAGGCAGGCCCCATTACCAGCAGGCCCAGCTCAGTTTCCACAGCCGATGCAGCTGGAGTTGACCATTGGTCTTGACTTAAATTGTGTCTCTGGGCAGAAGCACAGTTCATCTTCTGAGGATATCCAGGCAGCTCTGGCCAAGGTGCACTCATTGGCTTTTGGCAACAGACAGAATGCCTGCTCCAGTGCTGGGTGCTGGTTCAATAAGCAAACGATCCAATCTGGGGTCGTGTCTGACTTCAGGCTATTTAACAAACAGGAACCTCATGATCTGGGAAGTCCCGAACATCTCCCATCACCACCGCTCCCCCCATCGCACCATTGTCATCACTGATAGTAACCAGTGTATTAAGTAGAGTAGGGTACCACTTTCACTCACAGATCTCTAAATATCAAAGGTTTCACTCTGAAGTTCTCTCAGATCCTTCAAGGGTGACCAGGGTGATAATTATGGCCACACTTTTAGTCCCTACACTGGATCAAGCAATCACTTATTACATATATGTTAGTCCATTTAGTTTTTCAAAGAAAAATTGGGGGGGGGTGGGAGGTCACACTCTTATTACCGTTTTCTATGACATAGGGAAACTGAGTCATGTTACCAGGTTCTGCGTAGCTAGTAAGTTCTTGGAATGGGAAATGGTCCCATTTCTGATTCCCAAAAACACATGGCTTAACCATGCCCTTTAACTCAGCCTTTCCTAAGTCCCAAGGAGGAAATCCATGCTCTGTCCTCAGAGCTCCCCCGACCTTTGCATTTCTGTGGACACCTGTCATTGACTTGCATGGCAAGGAAATATGTTGCACAGTGCTTGGCACATAGAAGGCCCTGAGAGTACTTGCACTTCTTGCCTTTCCTCCTGAAGACAGGCCCTGAGTCAGAGTCAGGTTTCTAATGCTGGCAGCCTGGTGCCTGGCACATGGTTGATATTTGGCTGTTTCCGTAGCTCTGTTGTCTTGTAGAGCCTGAGTCTGACTAGAGCTTTATCACACTGAGCACAGCAAGGGCACACAGTAGGTAGCTGGCAAACCCTGGCTGGCAGGTGAGTGAAGGAATCTGTATACAGTGGGTGGTAAGGAATTCTAGTTCTCATCTTCAGTATGACTTTGCATTTTCATGGAGCATGCAACAAGCCTGGGAAGTCCATGTTCTGTAGTGGAATGAGCAGGGGCTGAAAGACCTGAATTTTAATCCTCTCTCATGGTGATAGTCCAGGAATGTCAGAGACTCCTTTATCCTCTGTCCTTTCATCTCTAAATGAGGAATAACAGTCCTTAGCGTAATAGGTGTTCTGAGGATGAAGTGACATGATTGAAAGATCACTTCATCAAGTGCCTGACATGCAGTAAATTGATAAATTCAGTTGTTAAATCATTCAGCCCATTCATTCAGCTAATATTTATTAAACACCTACTATGCACCAGGCATTATTCTAGATCAGGAGTTGGCGAACTGTGTCCTGTAGGCCAACCTTGACTGACCACCTGTTTGTGTAAATAAAGTTTTATTTTGGAACCCAGCCATACTCTTTGTTTACATGTTGTCAAATGGCAGCTTTTGTGCTCCAAGGGCAGAGTTGAGTAGTTGAAACAAAGACATCAGGGCATGTGAAGCCAAAAATATTTTCTCTCTAGCCTTTTTCTATGAAAAGTTTGCCAACCCCTTTTCTAGATGATTAGGATAGAGCCATGAACACCAACAAATACAACACTGTGCTCTGTTTTCATTATATAGTGTCAGGTGGTGATAAGGACTAGGAAGAAAGTAAAGTGATGCAGGGGAGTTGGGAGGTAGAGTGGATGGCTATTTAGATAGAGTGGTTTCTCCCTTGAGGTGGCATCTGAACAGAGCTCTGCCTATGAAGCCATTGACTTCTTCACAACAGAAGGCTTCTGTCGGGGAAGAGTGGGAGAGCAGTAACAATTCAGGAATATTTTTAAAGTACCTACTGTGTGCCCCATGCTGGGGTCCAAGAAGTTGAACACAACTGGAAAATTGTTAGCATCCTCTGATTTTTATTCTAGAGTCTGCGCCAGACCCAGACAATAAAGAACTATGAAAAAAAAAAAAAGAGGTTTAAACTTTATCTTAGGTTGTAAGATGAAAAGTGCTGTGCGGTAAAATACAATAAGATAAGAGCTGATAAGGGGGAGAGTGTTTCAGTTTTTTGTCTTTTGTTTTTGTTTCTTGGGTTTTTTTTTTTTGTTTTTTTGAGACAGGGTCTGCTTCGTCCCCCAGGCTGGAGTGCAGTGGCACAATCATGGCTCACGACAGCCTCCACCCAAGTGATCCTCCCGCCTCAGCCTCCTGAGTAGCTGAGATTACAGATGCATGCCACCATGCCCAGCTAATTAAAAAATATATATATATTCAGAAGCAGGGTCTTGCTGTGTTGCCCAGGTTAAGAGTGTTGCCGTTTTAAACAGAGAATCAGTGTAGGCATCATGGAAAGGTGATGTTTGAATATAGAGTTGAGAGAGATAGAGGAGTGAGCCATGCAGATACGGGGAATAAGAACATCTAGGTAAGGACCGGTGCAAAGACCCTGGGGTGGAAATGGGCCTGATCTTTTTGAGGAACAGCAAGGATGCTGGTGTGGCCGGGGAAGAGTTAGGAAGAGGGTGTGTGACAGTAGTTGAAATCAGAGAGTACTGGGCTGGGGCAGGGCTTGGGGGCCAGCAGAGCACCTCTGTTTTAAAACACAAATGGTAAATTCTCCTCTGGAAACTTTTAATCCAAGACAGGAACAAAAGATGAGTTCCAAAGGATTTCTATTGGAGAAAAGTGAATAAAATTGACCCCAGAGCTGAAGAGCCACTGTCCTCTTTGACAAGAAAGTGACTCAATGTAGGTCACAGGAATTACGTCATAACCAGGTATGTTTCTCCAGGGAGGAAGCCGGATGCTGTAGGCATTAAAGGCTCAGGCTTGGTACTGCTGGGCAATTAAAGTCCATGATGGTTTATGACAGCAGGATGCGTGCACATAAAAATGAGCACACATCCCCACAGGTGTGGTGTGCAGACACAGACACCTTGCTGTTCATTTGTCAGTGTCAGAGTGTATATTCGGTGAGGCTTTAGGATGGGTTATTATTTTCCCTTCTGTGGCTCAGGAAAACACACCATGTCCATACCCACCCTCTGTCAGTGCAGGAGGCAGTTTCTAAGACAGCGGCTGCCCAGGCGCCATGGGCATCTGTATCGCAAGCAGATGCTGCTCCCCACGTGGAATGTGGTGCAGAAGGCTGGCTGGCATTTGGTTGAGACTATGTCCTGAGGGGGTTAGAAAGAAGAGAAATGGGGTAGCTATTTTTGAGTGTCCTGCTGTTGGGAGGAGGAAGATGTTTTCTCTCTTCTGATAGCTGTAGACCAATGGGAAAGGATTTTTCCTACTCTCTTTTCCCTCATTGAGCACTGTGTATCCAAGTGTAGCCTTGCAGAGTAGTTTGGTGATGTTTGTTTCAGCTCAATAGGCTCCCAAAATCCAGTTCAGCCTGCAGAATTTGTTTTGTCAGTGCCATTACCTGGCCACCTGCTGGGTGTGGAGGCGTAAAGCATTTGTTAGCTGGGCACATACTGTGTGTTCGGAGTTTTTGTATCTGTTTTCTCCGCGTTGCCTCACCAAAACATCTCGAAGAAGCGAGAGCTTCTTCCTCTCCATTTTACAGATGTGGGCAATTGAGGCTTGCAGAGGTCACGCCTTGGCCAAGTTCGTCCAGCTAGTAAAGGGTGGAATGAATTTTTAAGCTCTGGTCTTCTGATACCATCATCTTCATGGGCAGTTTCTGACCTACCAAACCAATGAGTCTTGGCTCAAAATAGCGCTGTGCCCATTAGCACTTACAAGGTATGCTCTAGGTACTATCAGCAGAATCAAGAAAAGAAGGACCTGGGCCTTGTCTCTGGAGAATTTACAGAACTGAAAACTAGTGGGGGTATTCCAAGTGGTAATATCCACTTATTCTGATAGACTCTGAATGACACTGGACTGTTTTCTGAAACTGCATTTCTTTCCCAAGCCCAAAGGAAAGAGGCTTTCCAGAGCTGAGGAGCATCCTAGTTCATGCTGAGATTGTGGAAACCAAATATTTAATAGTAATAATATTTTGAAAGTGTTTGCTAAATGTTTGGAATTGTGTTGACCCCTTCCATTGTCTTATTTAAGAAATGAGATATATTGCTACTTTATTATTATAAAGATACCAGTCTAATGCTGATTGGGTACTTAAAATGTGCCGGTAAATACTCTAAACCCTTCATAGTGTTGGCACTTACAATTCTTAGAACCTCATCAGGTCAGTACTGTTATTGCACTCATTTAACAGAAGAGGAAATGGAGGCTCAGAGAGAAGTGCTGGAGACTGGTGAACCTGAGCTTGCTCTTGTGCAGGTTCCAAGGCTTCTCAGCCCTGGAGGTGCTTGAGAATCTCCTTGGGAATGTTTACAAAACGTCCACGCCACGCCCTGCTCTCAAAGCTTCTGATTTCACTGATCTGGAGTGGGGCCCAGGCATTAATGTTTTTGCTGGGTTGCTTTAATATCATTTTTATGGTGTATTATAACTCAGAAAGCATAACACAATGTACAGCTGAATTATCGTAAAGAGAACAACTGTGTCACCACCAGGAGCAAGACCATTGCCAATACTTGGGAGCTGCTGCACTGTCCCTTTCTACTCAAGCCCAGACTCTCCCCACAAAGCAATCTCTATTCTGACTTTTATGCTCATCACTTTCCTACCTTATTTTATGCTTTCATTACCTAAGTATTCATTCCTAAATACTATACTTTTTCTTTGCCTATTTTTTGGTTTTATATAACTGGAACCATATCTAGAAGGTGTTCTTTGTGTCTAGGTTTTTCCACTGTCATGTTTGTGAGTTGTATCCATGTTGTTGCGTGTAGCTCTAGCTCCTTTTCATTGCTGTGTAGAATTCCATTGTATAACCATACTATCAATGACAGTCGATGGATATTTAGGTAATTTCTTACATTTTATTATTACAAATGAAGCTGTTACGAGTGTTTTTGTATGTGCTTTTTGGAGCATACATGCGGATGTGCTTGAAAGGTTTATACCTAGGTGCACAATTGCTGGGTAAAGGGTACTTTAATCTTCAAATACAGAACATAATGTCTAGGTGTTTTCCTGAGAGGTTGTAGCACTTTATACTCATAGCAATAGCATGTGAGAGTTCTCTCTACTCCACATCTCAGCCGTCTTTCGTGTTGTTAATGGTTTTCATTTCAGCCATTCTGATGGGTATGTGGCAGCGTCTTGTTGTGGCTTTAATTTGCGTTTCCCCAGTGGCCTCTGGGGTTGCTCACTTTTCATTTGGTTAAAAGCCATGTGGATAACCTCTTTCATGAAGTGAGTACTCTAGTCTCAACATCACTTTTTCCATTAGGTTGCCTGTGTTTGCCTTACAGATTCTGGATACAAACCCTTTGTTAGTTATATGTGCAGCAAATACTTTTTCTCTCTCTGTGGTGTTTCTCTCTATTAATGTTTTTGTTGTTATTGTTTTGTCTTATGAACAAAGGTTTTTTTTGGTTTGTTTATTTTTGTTTATTTTATTTTTTTATTTTTTATTTTTATTTTTATTTTTTGAGACGGAGTCTCACTCTGTCGCCCAGGCTGGAGTGCAGTGGCCAGATCTCAGCTCGCTGCAACTTCTGTCTCCTGGGTTCAAGCAATTCTCCTGCCTCAGCCTCCCAAGTAGCTGGGGTTACAGGCATGTGCCACCATGCCCAGCTGATTTTTGTATTTTTAGTAGAGACGGGGTTTCACCATGTTGGCCAGGCTGGCTTCAAACTCCTGACCTCAGATAATCCACCCACCTCAGCTTCCCAAAGTGCTGGGATTACAGGTGTGAACCACCACACCTGGCCTGAACAAAGGTTCTTAATTTTAATGCAGTGAGATTGATTAGTTATGTCCTTTATGAAAGAATTCATGAAGATTTCTCCATTTTTTTCTTGAAGTTTCATTTTTTTATATTGAAGTCTACTATCAAACTGGAATTAATTTTTGTATATGGTGTGAGGTAGAGGCCAAATGTGTTTGATTTTCTTTCCAGTTGATACCAAATTTTCCCAGAACATTTTTTAAGAATCTGCTTTATCCATGTATGTGTTTGGTATTTAAGTTTCCTACTATACTCCAAATTATAGAATGGAATCAGAACTACTGCATGATGATTAAAATCACGATTCATGTAAGACACTTGGGTAGAAGTATAGAATCTCAATGAAAACTGTGAAAACCATTATTAATCCTACCTTCCAGAAATAACTCCGTTAATGCATTTTATGAAGAGAGGCATTTTGTCTATTTTATTTGGAAATGCTTGGAACCAGGCCTGACATTTAGTAGATGTTTAATCAGTATTTTTTGAAATAAATAAGAAATTAATAAATGAATGAAACTTTACCCTCTCCCATCTTTTTTTTTCTTTTTGTATATATACAAATCTAAGTTATGCTATACATGCTATTGGCAACATGAGTTATTCTCTTAGGTATAGCCCTCAACTGTTTTCTAATATTTTCTTTTTCTAAATGATGATGTTTAATAGTTATCTGGTATTCCATCAAAGGTAGAAAGTTTTTAGTCAGTACTCTATTGTTGAACTTGTACATTATTTTTACTTTTTAACTAGAATAATGGCACTCTGTGTTCTGAAGTTTTCCTGTGCTTTTCAGTTTAGTTCTTCAGAATGTATTCCTAGAAGTGGAGTCAATAGGTCAAGGGGTGAATATTTATACATATTGTTAAACTTATTACCACATTGCTTTAAAACAAATTTGAGTCCATTTAAATTTCAATGAGCAAACAACGACCATGCTTCTTTTCCAGAATCTTTTGCATGATCATTTTTAAAAATATGGACTCATTTGATGGAAAAAAAAGTCATATCACATTTTGATTTTAATTTTTAATTGATTTATTTTCAGTGAATTTGAAAATGTTCCTTGTTTAACCCTTTATGTTCCTTCTCCTCCTTCTCCTTCTCCTCCTCCTCCTCCTCCTTCTCCTTCTCCTTCTCCTCCCCCTCCTCCTCCTCCTCCTCCTTCTTCTCCTCCTCCTCCTCCTCTTCCTCCACCACCACACAGGGTCTTGCTCTGTCACCCAGGCTGGAGTACAGTGAGGCGATCATGGCTCACTGTAAACTCAACCTCCCAGGTTCAAGTGGCTAATTAAAAAATTTTTTGCGTGTAGAGGTGGGGTCTCACTATACTTCCCAGGCTGGTTTCAGACTCCTGGACTCAAGAGATCCTCTTGCTTTGGCCTCCCAAAGTGCTGGGATTGCAGGCCTGATCCACTGTGCCGAGCCTATTTCTTCTTTTATAACTGCCAAGATCTTCTAAGAGATCTTTATTTACTGAGCACAATAATCTTTTGATATCAGATATATTGCAAGTGGGTTTCCCAAATTGTCACTTTTCTTTGAAGTTCATTGTTTTTTTTTCTTCAAAGAAATTCACATTTTTATGTATAAAATCACCTCTATCAGTCTTCTACTTTGTGATTTAGTCTTAGAGTTTCTGCTTCGTAAAGCCTTTCCTTTATTGTCTTAGTGAAACTAGCTCTAGGTTTTCACCATTAATTAAGATGTTTTCTATTGGTTTCAAATAATTCTTACCATATTAAGAAAGTATCTTTCTGTGCTACTGATTTTTAAAAATTGGGAACAAACATCAAACTTGATTAATTACCAGTTGGTTATCTATTAAGGTGATTTTATAAATTTTTCCTTTGATTTACTGATGTAATGACTCCCATTGGAAACTTTTCTAATGATGGGCTATCTGTTATGTTCCTGGCATGAGCCCTATTTTCAGACTTCTTGAATTATGCTATCCTATTTGGACATGATGAATTGTTTTCTTTTAATATGCTCTAAACTCTCCTACTGAGATTTTACTTAGGATTTTGGCTTCTGTGAATATTTGAGAGAATGTCCTTTCTGGTTTCTCAAATTTTAATTGAGATATAATAATTGTACATATTTTGTGGGGTACAGTGTGATGTTTCAATACACATACACATTCTGTAATGATCAAATTGGGGTAATTAGCATATCCATCAATGCAAACATTTGTCATTTCTTTGCAGTGAGGATATTCTTTGTTTTTTAAATCATATTTTTGTTAGTTTTTGACATGATGTAATGCTACCCAAAATGGATTTAGAGAATTTCTATTTTTCCTTAGAGTCCGAGGAATGATTCATAAACCGTTCCAGGAAAATAAAAGATAGTCCAACATTAGAAGAGTTTCTAGTAGGAGTCATCACATTAATAAATGAAAGAAAAAAATTATATGAGCACCTAATAGATGACCAGTTGGCAGTTGATCCAGTTTGATACCTGTTTCCAATTTTTAAAATCAATAGCATAGAAATAAACATCTTTAACATATGGTAAGAATTATTTGAAACCAATAGGAAATATCTTACTTAATGGTGATAGTTTAAAAGAATGATTAATTTTGTATGATATACCTCAAGAATTTTTTTTGAACTCACTTTGGTAATTTATATTTACCTTTAAAACCATCTATTTCACCAACTGCTTCAAAGATAACTACACATAACTAGTTATAATTAATATTGTTGAGATTTAAAAATGGATGTATATCTGTGATTATATATGCTTCCTAAGAAAATTTTATTTGTGTATGTTTAGCTGGCTCTGATTTACATTTCAATTTTACTCTTAATTTATGTTTTTATATATATGTATTTTTATTATTATTATTTTATTATACTTTAAGTTCTGGGGTACATGTGCACAACGTGCAGGTTTGTTACATATGTATAATGTGCCATGTTGGTGTGCTGCACCCATTAACTCGTTGTTTACATTAGATATATCTCCTAATGCTTTCCCTCCCCCTCCCCCGATCCCTGGTGTGTCATATTCCCCTTCCTGTGTCCAAGTGTTCTCATTGTTCATTTCCCACCTATGAGTGAGAACATGCGATGTTTGGTTTTCTGTCCTTGTGAAAGTTTGCTGAGAATGATGGTTTCCAGCTTCATCCATGTCGCTGCAAAGCACATGAACTCATCCTTTTTTATGGCTGCATAGTATTCCATGGTGTATATGTGCCACATTTTCTTAATCCGGTCTATCATTGATGGACATTTGGGTTGGTTCCAAGTCTTTGCTATTGTGAATAGTGCCGCAGTAAACATACGTGTGCATGTGTCTTTATAGCAGCATGATTTATAATCCTTTGGGTGTATACCCAGTAATGGGATAGCCGGGTCATATGGTACTTCTAGTTCTAGATCCTTGAGGAATTGCCACACTGTCTTCTACAATGGTTGAACTAGTTTACAATCCCGCCAACAGTGTAAAAGTGTTCCTGTTTCTCCACATCCTCTCTAGCACCTGTTGTTTCCTGACTTTTTAATGATGGCCATTCTAACTGGTGTGAGATGTTATTTCATTGTGGTTTTGATTGGCATTTCTCTGATGGCCAGTGATGATGAGCATTTTTTCATGTGTCTGTTGGCTGCATAAATGTCTTCTTTTGAGAAGTGTCTCTTCATATCCTTTGCCCACTTTTTGATGGGGTTGTTTATTTCTTGTAAATTTGCTTGAGTTCTTTGTAGATTCTGGATATTAGCCATTTGTCAGATGAGTAGATTGCAAAAATTTTCTCCCATTCTGTAGGTTGCCTGTTCACTCTGATGGTAGTTTCCTTTGCTGTGCAGAAATGCTTTAGTTTAATTAGATCTCATTTGTCAATTTTGGCTTTTGTCGCCATTGCTTTTGGTGTTTTAGACATGAAGTCCTTGCCCATGCCTATGTCCTGAATGGTATTGCCTAGGTTTTCTTCTAGGCTTTTTATGGCTTTAGGTCTAACATTTCAGTCTTTAATCCATCTTGAATTAATTTTTGTGTAAGGTGTAAGGAAGTGATCCAGTTTCAGCTTTCTACATATGGCTAGCCAGTTTTCCCGGCACCATTTATTAAATAGGGGATCTTTTCCCCATTTCTTATTTTTGTCAGGTTTGTCAAAGATCAGATGGCTGTAGATGTGTGTTATTATTTCTGAGGGCTCTGTTCTGTTCCATTGGTCTATATCTGTGTTTTGTTACCAGTATATGCTGTTTTGGTTACTGTAGCCTTTATAGTTTGAAGTCAGGTAGTGTGATGCCTCCAGCTTTGTTCTTTTTGCTTAGGATTGTCTTGGCAATGCAGGTTCTTTTTTGGTTCCATATGAACTTTAAAGTAGTTTTTTCCAATTCTGTGAAGAAAGTCATTGGTAGCTTGATGTGGATGGAATAAAATTACCTTGGCCAATATGGTCATTTTCACGATACTGATTCTTCCTGTCCGTGAGCATGGAATGTTCTTCCATTTGTTTGTGTCCTCTTTTATTTCGTTGAGCAGTGGTTTGTAGTTCTCCTTGAAGAGGTCCTTCACATCCCTTGTAAGTTGGATTTTTATATTTTTAATTTTATTAAGCTGTTTTTTAAGAGTAAAAAATATTCCATTGAAACCTTACTCTATTTATTTTAATCTAGCCTACCTTTAATATTGACAGCATGCAAGGCTATACATTTTCCTCTAAGGACAGCTTTGAATATCACCCTTAAATTCTGACATGAAATGTCATTTTTCCTCCAGTCAGAAGAGTATGCTTTTTTAGGAACGTGTATCAAACTCTCCTAAAGGATTTTTCAAACCACATAAGCAATCCCTGCAAGTCTGATCTCTTCCCTGCACCATCCCCTCATGCCAAGGCCCTTTAATTTATTTTTTACTTTTTCTTCAGTACTTTGTTTTAAATGTGTTTCTACTAGATACAGAATTGTTAGACTTGATTTTTTTTTTTTTTGCCTTGTTAGAGTGTTTTAAGGAGATTTAAACAAATTTTAACTTATATGCTTGATTATCCATCATCATTACCATCTTGTTTTGTTTTATGCTTCCTGTTCATCATAATTCCTTTCTCATATATATATATGTGTATATATATATATGTGTGTGTGTGTGTGTATATATATATATATATATATATATATTTTTTTTTTTTTTTTTTTTTTTTTGCTAGGGGCTCACTGCCACACCTCCTTGTGCCATAAGGCAGATTCCCTGGTCTGACATGAAATTATGTGGGATTCAGTGCTGCTCAACTAAGCATTCTGCATTTTCTGAGGTAAAGGTGCTATGAGGTCCCAAAGACAGGGAGAACCACTCTCAAAATGTGTATCTGTTCCTGTTAAAACAAATGGCTGCCCATTCTAGGTGAAGAGGTATAATGTATTCACTTTGCCTCATAGTGGCTTGTTGCTTTTAAGTGACAGTTCTGTGTCAAGGACTCTGTGCTGGTCTCTGTCTTTATTTTGTATTGCTATGACAGAGTACTTGAGACTGGGTAATTAATACAGAAAATAAACTCATTTCTTTCAGTGTGGAGACTGAGAAGTTCAAGGTTGAGGGGTCCACATCTGCTAAAGGTCTTCTTTTATTATTGGCACCTAATAATTGTACATATTTATGGGGTACAGTGTGATGTTTTGCATCATGTATGGATTGTGTAAAAATAAAATCAGGGTATTTAGCATATCCATCACCTCATACATTTATCATTTCTTTGAGGTGAGAACATTCAAAATCTTCTCTTCTAGCTATTTTGAAATATACCATACAATATTGCTAACCATAGTCACTCTGTGCAATAGATCACCAGAACTTACTCCTTCTAACTGTAACTTTGTACTCATACACAAATTTCTCCCCATCGCCCCTTCCACCTCTCCTACCAACCTCTGGCAGCCAGAATTCTGCTCTTCAAGGTGAGGATCTTCTTACTGCATCATCTCGTGGTAGAAGGAAGCGAGGAAGGGGAAGAGCAGGGAAGGAGAGTGTGAGAGAGCAGAAGGGGTAGAACTCACTTTCATAACAAGCCCACTCTCAAGATGACTAACCCACTGCCTGGATAACATTAGTCCATTCTTGAGGACACAGCCATCATGACCTAATGGCCTTGGATTGGGCCTCACCTCTCTACATTGCTGCACTGGGGATTGAGTTTCCATCACATAAACTCTGAGGGACACATTCGGACCACTGCGGTCTCTTTGCTGGCATGTTAGGCTCCCCAGAAAGCACACTCTGAGTTGGACAATGGCATGCATGCTATTGGTAAGGAAGTGCCTTTGACATTGGCACCTGTAGAAGGGAAGGAAAGGAAGCAGCACTGAACTGAGGGAAGAGTTGAGCTGTGTTGCAGTCCCTGCAAAGGCCTCAACTGACTTCATGCGATCTCTGAAGCTGGAATGATCTCTCAGAATTGTTTCAAGTTGGGGAAAGGAGGCTGCCTATTTACTTGTGTGTTGGTGAGTCATTGGCTGTGGACCACATCTGGAAAGAGGCATGATCTTGGGTGAGGAGTTTTATTTCAGCCAACATAGTCCTCTAAGAGCTGGTTGCTGAGGTGTTCTTGTAGAGAACTCTGGCACCCTGGTGAGGGTCATCTTTTGTTCCAGAGGGAAGATCTGTTGGCATCACAGCGTCTACTGCAACCTGCTATGTCCTGGTCACTGGGAAAAGCATTGCATATGGATTATCCTGTTTGATTCTCACAAAATCCTGTGAGAGAGGTACTGTCAGTGTTTCCATTTTACAGATGGGAAAGTGAGGCAGCAAGAGATTAAATAACTTGGCACTAGGCGTAGAGTAGCAGAATTGACACTGAAACTGAGACTGTCTGACTTTAATATACTAGTTCTATTGATTAGAAAGTTATGAGTCCTGCTCTTACTTTTCCTGGCAGTTACTTTTAAATATTAAAAAACTCCTTGAACCCGTGTTTCTCAAATAACTATATGCTTATGTCTCCGAGTTGCCTTTACACATGAATGACGAGCCGACGGGTGTAGAATTCTTGGGTTGCAACCTTTCCCCATTAAGTCCTTGCTTGGATGTTCAGCTGCCTTCTGAGATTTAATGCACTGTACCGAGAAGTCTTTAGGGCCCTCTGATTCTTTTATCTTCCATTGTACATGACCTCTTTATTTCTGTTTGTGTGCTTGTAGGAGCCTGTCTCCGTCCTGGAATTTGAAAAATTGCCATGACATTACTTCAAGATGTTTATTTCCTTCTTATCTGTTCTTCTTGTGAGAAAATCACTCATTCGTCCTTTCATTTATTAATCTTTTGAAACATGTTGGTGCTCAGTCCCTACCAGACACAATACTAGGAGATGCGGACACAGAAATAAGAGCTATAGCAGCTTACAAGGACAAGGGAACAGATAAGAACGCAAGATGCAGTGTTGTGGGGTGGGCAAGGCTGGGGAAACAGACCTAGCAAAGACTCACTGAGTCGGAGGGCAGGTCTTGGGGCAGAGAAGCCTTCTTGTAGAAGGTGAACTCTGATTTGAGGTTTGAAGGATGCATAGGAGTTCATCAGGAAACAAACTGGTGTTCCAGCACTGACTCCCATTCTCCTTAGTTAGGCCTGACAAAGTACGTTACAGCAAATTGTAGCTAAGACTTAAGTCAGAAACTCTAGGTGCTTTTCCTCTATTCACTCATTTATTCCTGATTTTTCAGAGGAGAAACTGAGACCCAGGGAGGTTACCTGCCTTGCCAAAGTTACACAGCCAGGATGTTTTAGAGGCACAGTTTGGTTCCTTGCTCGGCGATGCTCACAGGCTGATCTGATCTTTGTTTGGAAACAGGAAAAACATCATCTACAGATAGGTTCCTTTGCCAACAGGAAAACCTTCCTACCTCCCTATCCTGATTCTCATCCACGAGGTCTGCATCCTCTGCATGTATGTGCACCAGGCACTGCTTCAGCTGCTGAGGGCTGTAGAGATGAACAAGCACAGTCCCGTCCATCCCTCCAGTGTTTAGACTCAGCTGATGTTATATGGCACTGCGGTTCAGCCTAGGTCTGTTGAGTATATGAAGGTGGAGACTCCAAACCATCTCAGTGTCAAGTGAATGGGCCAACCTGTAGTTACTGCCTTCTTCTCTTTGCCTCATGGCCCCTTTTGCAGCCTAAGGCTTTCTCTAACCTCTGCTGCTAACCCAGCCTACCCTGGCCCCAGATCCCTGCAGGCTGGCAGTGCCTCCACCTCCCTCCCTGCCCTGGCCCTGTCACCATGACGATCCTACACTCTGCAAGAAAAACGCACTGCACAAGCCATTTTTCATGAGAAAACATCTACGATTTCTCAGGCCCTGCATGCTATGTGGCCTTGGGAGGAGCCGGAGGCATTCCTCTGTAACCTGTGCCTTATATTCCCCTTATCTTGGATCTTCACTGGGGTGGCTGAGCACTTGGTCTTCAAAGCAGAATTGCTGGATTCATGGGGAAAGCAGGCAAAGGGATGGTTTGGGTGTGGGGCATTTTCAGCTGTGCACTCTTGAAAGACAAGGTGTTGGAGTTTTTTCTATTTAGAATGAGAGAGTTTTAGGAAGAATTAGGTACTTCTCATGATGATGCTGTGAGCCTGGAGCCAAGTCTGACACTGTAGAGACTATCTCATTGAATCCTCCCAACAGCTCCCTGAGGCAGGTACTTGCCTTGGCTCCATTATACAGATGGTAATGCTGAGGTTGACAGAAGGTCAATAACTTAGCCAGATGAACAGAGCTGAGAAGCGGCAGAACCAGGATCTGGGTGCAGGCTCCTTTGATTCTTTACCTGGCTCTTCCATATTATTACCCATCCAAGGATGGTAATGCCCCGACACCCTTCTGCTATTCCCTTCCCCAATTCACAAGGAGCTCAGTGCCTAAGCTTGCACTGACTCTCTTGAGACTAAAGCCATCTCTTTCTCCTGGGACTGGCCACTTCTCTCCACACTTCACTTCAAAATGCCTGACCCTCCCAGTGAGTTGGTTAAAAATCCTGTAAAATTTTACAGTATATGTCTTATTCTGTTTTGCATTGCTATAAATGAATACCTAAGACTGGGTAATTTATAATGACAAGAGGTTCATTTGACTCATGATTCTGCAGGCTGTACAAGCATGGCTCCAGCATCTGCTTGGCTTCTGGTGTAGCCTCAGGAAGCTTTTACTCATGCGGAAGTGGGAGGGGGAACAGGCATGTCGCATGGTGAGAGATGGAGCAAGAGAGAAGGGGCAGGATACAAGTTATTTTAAACACAAGCTCTCACATGAACTGATAGAATGAGAACTCACTCATTACTACGAAGACAGTGCCAAGCCATTCATGAGGCATCTGCCCGCATGACCCAAATACCTTCTACCAGACCCCACTTCCAACACTGGGGATCACATTTCAACATAAGATTTGGAAGGGACAAATATTCAGACCATATCAGCATGCAAATTATTTTTCAATAAAGGTGTTATTAAAGAAAAAAGAACTGTAAAGACTTAAAACTGTATTGCAGTATGCCTTCTGGCCAGCCTGCCCTGGGAGGCAGTCCTGCATTGCTTGCCATTTAATGTGAACTAACCAAGCTCTCTGCCTGGTTAGTTCAGTGGACAGATGCCATGACGAGGCAGGCCTCCAGGCTCCTGGTGAGATGGGATTTGGCTCACCAGCCCAGAAGGGGTCTACCCACATGTTCAAGATGTTTCCTCTTTAGTCCTGCCAGGAGGCTCAGTTTGACCTGAGACAAAGTCTGCCCAGGCCTTACTGATCCCCTGGTGTACAAGGTTGTGGGAGGGGGCTAAGCTAAAGTAAAGGGAAGGCCTCTCTGGGTGCATTTGAGCTGCTGGGCTTTGCAACTGGGGGTTGGGGGTGTTTTGTTCCTTCTGCATCCATCTCTAGAATGTCAGCACCGCAAGGTCAACACTTGTTTTGTTCACTGATTATCTTAAGCACCTAGAACAGTGCCTGGCAATAGTAGGTGCTCAATAAGTATTTGTTGAATAAATCAGCTCTAGTTGTAGGCTGGTAGGAGAGTTACCTTAATGGGGAATTTTTCTCTCTGGGAAAGTCTTCTCCTTGTCTTTCTAGCATAACAGTTCCAGAATTCCCTACAGAAGCCCTAGAATTCCCTAGAATCCCAGAAGCCCTAGAATTCCCTACAGTTCTTCTTTGGGAAGGGCTGTGATTTCTTAGTGGAAATCTCTGCTATTAATGGATCCAAAACCACGAAACTTGGTGAGTGTATGGATGTGTCTGGCACATTTGTCTGAGTGTGGCATCTCAGCTGTGGAGCTTTCACGAATGCCAATTTGGGCTGGTGTTGATGACTGTGTCACACAGGGAATGAGTTTTGGTATCAGACCAATCTGGGCTTGAATGTTAACACTGCCACTATTCAGCTGTGCAGTCTAAAGACAGTGGCTTAACCTCTCTGAGATTCAATTTCCCAGTCTAAAATTATGGATAATGGACCAACCTTGTGGTGGATCGAGCATATGTATGCAATGTCCTTAGTACCTAGTGGCACTCAGTAATTACTTTCAGGTTAATAGGTTTCTTGGTAGCTCTGACTGCCCGTTTTCCCTTTGCTGTATCCTCCCTTCTTTGTTCCTGGAGCCTCTATTCAGATCGTGCCCTTCTCCTCTTTGAAAGGTTTTTTTTTTTGGTTTTGTTTTGTTTGTTTTTGTTTTTGTTTTTTTACTTTCATTTCTTTTTTTGTAGAAATAAGGTATATTAGTTCCTACCCAATCTCCCTTGGCCAGAGGGTCATGATGAGCTGGGACTTTCTCTGGGGCTGGGAGGTCTGCAGAGCTGTGTTTATCACATCTCTGCATGCACAATACCCACCTAATACAGGCAGGCTGTTCCGTGAATATTAATTAAATGAACTGATGGTTTTTCTTTGGGCATTTTCTCTCACTCAGCTGTGGGACTGACTCCCCAGGAGGGAGGTGGGGTGGGAAAAAACAGAAGGTAAGTCTGGTGAATGTGGCTGAAATTCCTGCAGCTGTGGGTGTGTGGGTGTGTGGGTGTGAAGGGCGGGAGGTGGGAGATGGAGAGGGAAATCCAGACGTGCAGGTGGCAACACAGCCCCACCCTTTCTGGAAGTGGGCAAGGCAGGCTTCTTAGTCTTGGGGGCTATTTTGTATGAGAATTAGCACCTTCTTCATCTGGCTTCTGATGAATAGCTTGATCCAATAAGGTTGGGAAAATCACTTCCTATCTATACAGGTGACCATATCTATAAAGTAGCCATTGAGATGCTTGCCACTTTCTCATGTGTAATTAGTGAGGTTGGAAGGGGCTGTGTGCTCCGTGGTAGCCCCACAAGAGCCTACACTTTGGTCTTACACTGGCCTGGGCTCAAAACCCATCTCTTCTGATGCCCAACTGTGTGCCTGGTGCAGACAAGTGGTTTCACTTCTGTACCCTTCAATTCTCATCAGTAAACACGAGGCTTATAGAGAGTCTCTTAAGAAGTTCTTGAACAAAAATGAGGGAATGGGCTAATATTTTCTCATACCCAGGCCAGTGCTTGGCATACAATAGCTATTCAATAAAAACCATTTTTACCGTGTTTCTTCTTTCACTGAATAAAACATATGGTTGTATATATATACATTGTGGTAATTACTATTATCATCACCACTAATAATGCAACCCCAGGATTTGTTGGCCTTCATATAATCATAGGTAGGCTAAGCCAAAAAATAAATGTAAAAAAAACAAAAAGATGCCAAGATTTCCTCAGGAGCTTCTAGAAAGTAAATCAGGGGTATGTATTATAGCCCCAGTAGTAATAGCGACTAGCAAACACTTAATTTGGTAAGATATGTTCCATGTCTTTGTCTCCTGAACAATTAGCTAGATGAATAAATAGCTGTCTGCCCTCAGAAAGGGAACATAATATGCAATTAAAATTAAGGACGTTCTATTTGAGGGGACCTGTTACATGAAATTACAGCAGAAGGCAATTGGGGAATATTATTGTTTTGCATATTTAGGAATCAGGATAATTAAAAGATGCCAAACACTTCGGACCAACTGGCAAGGGTTTGGGAAGGGAAGAGGGAAAAAGACCTCACCTTGTGGGATGTGGGCATCAGTAGGAAGGTAGCTGTGCATGTTATGTACAGAAAATGGGGTGCTTGGAGCTATTGTAAATGATGAGGGGAGTCCTAAGGGCTGTGATTGTGGAGAAGAAACTTAGACCCTGAACTGAACAACATGAGTCACATTCCTGCCCCTCCATATTGTTGCTATATCATTTGCTCTTTGTAAATCTTTGATTTCTTCCTCATCTGAAAAAAAAAATAGAGCTAATCATTTTGACTACAGAAATTTTTCATGAGGATTAAAAATGAGACAATCCATATAATGTGCCTAATAAAGTACTTGCAAATAGGGAGTCTTTCATAGACATTAATTATTATGATTCTGTTCATTGATGTGTAGAGAAGGTAAAAAGCGAACACATAAACCCAGTTATAAATAGTAACTATATGGTTAGAATGCTTTGGGCTGCAAGTAACAGCCAACCAAAATGCAGGAGACTTCTGTATGAGGGATGTTCATCATCCTACAGAACAAGAAGTCCTGGCTTGGTTAACTCAACTGTTCAATGACTTTATGGTTCCCATTGGCTTCTAAGTGATTCTCCTGAAGTCAACTGTGAGTTCCTCTCATATTTAAAAGATGTCTGCTACTCTTCTGAATATCACATCCTTCTGCAATTATGTTTGGAAACAGGAAAAAGTATTTCTTATTGGAAGTCTCTTTTGCAAACCTAGAAGTGTTTTACTGCCTCCACCCAACTCCCCTGTGTCTTATTGCCCAGAATTGACCACATGCCTATTCTTCTACTCACAAATCAATCACTGGCAATAAGAGTGGAATGAGTGAGATTTCCCCTGACCTAGTCAAGATCGATATTTTGGGAATAGAAGGGACCTCATTTAAAGCACATGGTCCCTCCATCCTGAAAACAAACAAAAATATTCTATTAGTGAACAAACTGGAAGAGAATGGTTTGGAAGTGGCAAGGCAGGAGTATCTATCTTAGTATATAGTATAGTTCTATTATTTAAGGCAATGTATGGAAGTGTCCTGGAAAAAATGATACCAACATGATAATTGCTATAGCAATATGATTGTTACCATAGGATTGGGGTATAAATTATATTTACTTCCTTTTTCATGTTTTTAGTATTGTCTTTCTTGCTTTTTTAAAGACAGAGTCTCGCTCTGTCACCCAGGCTGGAGTGCAGTGGCATGATCTCGCCTCACTGCAACCTCTGCTTCCCAAGTTCAAGTGATTCTCGTGCCTCAGCCTCCCAGTAACTGGGATTACAGGCATGCGCCACCTTGCTTGGCTAATTTTTGTATTTTTAGTAGAGATGAGGTTTCACCATGTTGCCCAGGCTCATCTCAAACTCCAAGCCTCAGATGATGCACCCACTTTGGCCTCCAGAAGTGCTGGGATTACAGGTGTGAGCCACCATGCCCAGCCATATTGTCTGACTTTTAAAAAATGTGTTTGTATTACTTTTATAATTGGTGTCTTCCACTTTTTTTTTTTGAAAAAAGTATCATTTTTCAAATAAAATAATCTGTCCTTGTAGAACCTTCTTCCAAGTCCATCGAATGTGTTGATTACTCTGTTTCCAAGGATGGGCCCTATTTGTGGCAGTGACATTGGTACCCTATAGGCTGGAGTCTAACAATGCCAGTGTTTCTTGAGTTCCAAACACTTTTGACAGAGTGAATTCAGTTAATTATTGATATAATCTTCTAAGAAAGACCTTGTTATCCCTTTTTATGGATGAGAAAACTGAATCAGAGAGAGTAAAGTTATTGGCTCAATACTACTCTGGCTTCAAGGACTACCATATTTGAAGATAATTCCACTAATATTTATCAAGCACCTACTATTTACCTATCACTGTACTTAGCCCTGGAGACGGCTGAGAATCATAAACAGGACACACAAACCAGCCCTATAGGTTTTATAGTCTCAGCCACAGCTAGAAAGAAGCAAACCAGCAGTTTCAGTAGAGTGCGACAAGTTCTGTGATGGGGTGGGAAGCCTGCAGATTTCCTCACCCAGTCTCATCCTCCTGCCCCTCCCTTACCTCTCATGTTCCTTTGTTCCTGCTCTCTAACCTTCAGTCCCTGTAGTAGGCAGGGAGGGACAGGACCAAGAGGATATACAGAGTTATCTAGAAAGGTATTTATTATGAGAGATTGGCTCATGTGATCCTAGAGGCTGAGAAGTCTCTTGATCTGCTATTTGCAAGCTGGAGACCCAGGGAAGCCAGTGGTTTAGCTCCAACCCAACTCTGGAAGCCTGAGAACCAGGAGTGTCCAGAGCCAAAAGCAGAAGAGGGATGCCCCAGCCAAAGAAGAGAGAGCAAATTTGCCCTTCCTCTGCCTTTTTGTTCTACTTGGGCCCTCAGTGAATTGGATGGTACTTACCCATGTTGGTGAGGGAAGTCTGCTGATTCAAGTGGTAATCTCTTCTGGAAACATCCTCACAGACACACCCAGAAATTATGTTTTACCAACTGTCTGGGCATCCCTTAGCCCAATCAAGCTGTCACATTAAATTAACCATCACAATTCCCTTTTCCTCTCTTTCCTTCACTCTGTCCTTATTTTCATAGCTCAGTCTCTTCCTCATTCTTTCCTTTTACCTGATCCTTCCAATTATTTGGAGTGGATGGCAGTTGCATGGTAGAGGGGATTAGCACAGGACTAGTGCTCTGCTCTTTGGGGATCCCATTCCTGTTCTGATTTAAGTCAGTGTCACTTATCTCTCTGGGCCTCTAATTTCAATGAAATTTCAATGAAATGAAGAGAACGATTCCTGCTCTGATTTTCAGATAGGATGGCTGGAAAGATCAAATACACTAATAGATAGCAAAACAACTGGCCAAGTGGCAAAAGATATGCAAATGTAAGTTACAAATTGCAGGTGTCAAAAAACAAAGGGATTGGGATCCACCTCTTAAGTGTCTGGACACTCATATGCACAAAAGCAATGTATTTTCTAGCTCAAATCGCTTGAGGCTGGATGACACTCTCTCTCAGTTCTCAGCATGTAGGCTTCGTTGCCTGAAATTCTTCCATTCCTTTCTCCCTGCCAAAAAACTCCCAATTAATGAAACCATTGCTCTGTGTGCCCAGGGCTGGGTGAGTTATTGGGAGAACAATGTGAGGGCTGTACGGAAGCACTTAGTTAAATGCACAATTGTGGATTGCCAGCACCATATTTGGAACAGAGTAATTATACTCATTATAATGTAAAATGCTGCTGATTGGAAGATAGGCCGTCAATTTAACTACAACTTTTCAAGAAAAGAAATATCAGAAATGTTAAACGTACACATCAATTTAAGACATTCTGATTTTAGAAATATAATAATGTGGGGAGAAAAAAGCATGCCTCTTAGAATTGAAGAATTAGGGTAATGACTGGAAATGGGAATTTGGACAGATGAAGTTAAGTAGAGAGAAAATAAATTTGGCATGCTAGGCAAGTTGTTAGAGAAAAACATATCCACATGCATGTTCCATGAGGGCCTGCAAGAGATACGCCTGGGCTCCGTGCTGACTCATCAGAGTGAATAAAATACCCCCTGCCCTCAAGAAGCTCAGAGTCAGTAAATGAGACCCAGATTTCTAAGCTGAATAATTGACTCCAGAGTGGCGAATGCTAGGATGACGAATGACATGTGCAGAGAGCGTAAGGTGAACATAGGTGAGCATTTACCTCTCATGGGGGTGACAGGAGTCGAGGAGAATTTCTAAGGAAAGTGATACCTGTTGTGAATTTCCAGAGGTGAAAAGGAGTGGGCCAGGAGAAGAGGCTGAGATGGCATTGGAGAGAGAGGGTAACCCGGCAAAGACAGGCGGGTGGGAATTGTTTCTGTGCATTCTTGCAGGGAGAGCCTAGGCGAGGGAGGCAATGCTCTAGGGAACAGATCAGCAGGGAACAGAACCACTTAAAGCAGCTATTCTTAAAGTGTGGTTTGCCCTTTCTCCGTACCCCAGGGCCTCTGAGACCCTTTCAGGAAGTCTGAGAAGTCAAACCTATTTTTCTAATACTAAGATTTCATGTGCCCTTTTCAGTCGCATTCTCTCAGGGGTGTACAGTGGAGTTTCTCAGCGGCTAGAGGATGAGTGAGATCAAGACAGACTGAATGCTGAAGCAGAGATGCGAGCTCAGCTGTCTCCTATTAAATCAGACATTTGAGAGATTTCCCAAAAGGCAAAACGGTGCCATTTTTTTCAGTAGTAATTACCTGTTTTGGAAAATGTAGTGATTTTTTCATAAATATATGTTATTTATGCAAACAGGAAATGGGTTTAATATTTTTATATTTAAATGAATAAAAACTTGTTTAAAATATCTTAGTTTTAGTTTGTAATGTAGTGAACGTTGGTGAATATGATCCACATAAGTGAAAGTTCTTTGGGGTTTCTTATAAAATTTAAGTTTGAAAAACACTAGATTGAGGGTTAGCTTTCTGCTCAAAGAGTTAAAAATGGAACTACCATTTGACCCAGCAATCCCATTACTGGGTATATACCCAGAGGAATAGAAATCATTCTGCCACAAAGACACGTGCGTGTGAATGTTCACTACAGCCCTATTCACAATAGCAAAGACATGATATCAACCTAAATGCCCATCAATGACAGATTGGATAAAGAAAATGTGGTACATATACATGATGGAATACTATGCAGCCATAAAAAAGAATGAGATCATGTCATTCGCAGGAAGACGGATGGAGCTGGAGGCCATTGTCCTCAGCAAACTAACCCAGCAACGGAAAACCAGATACCACATTTTCTGAGTTAGAAGTTGGAGCTAAATGATGAGTAAACATGGATGCACAGAGGGGAACAACAAACCCTGGGGCCTACTTGAGGGTGGAGGCTGGGAGGAGAGAAAAGAGCAGACAAAATTAATATTGGCTACCAAACTTAGTACCTGGGTGATGAAATAATCTGTACAACAAACTCCCGTGACACAAGTTTACTTATGTAACAAACCTGCGCATGTACCTGTGAACCTGAAATAAAAGTTTTTTTAAAAAGTTAGCTTTCCAGGAGGGGTGTTTGCCGCAAGTGCCAGCAGGGGGCAGTATTGGGCCAAGGCCCTTGCAGCAGGAGGTAGGATAGAAGTGGGTCGGGGAGTGGAGGAGGATAGTGACCTAAGGGGAAGCCTCAGGCAAGCCATTCCTCCATAAAGTTTCTCTGCTCTCTGTTCTAGAAGTGAGTCACCATTTCCTGAGGTGCCTGGTGCTGGAGCTGGCATTTGTCCTTTATCTTGTCTTTACAACATCACCATGAGAAAGGGGCTGGTAGGTTTTGCATTTTATAAGGGAGGGAACAGGGTCAGAGAGGTCAAGTGGCTTCCCTGACAACATGGAGCAAGTTGGGTCGTGGTCAGTGTTCCAGTCCAGGTCTGTCTGACTGCTGGGCCCTTGCAATTTTCTCCTGTGACAAGTGGCCTCTGTGGCAGGAGGGTAGGAGGGTGTTTGAGGCTCTGGTCCATGAGAGCTGCGCTGGGCTTTGGTCCTCCCCCTGGCTGCCGTGTGGGGTGGTCTCTGATGGCACCCGGGAGAACATGCACCCTGGGGGTGGGGGCAGGCTCAGATGCTGTTACCCACCCCAGGGAGGGTGGTGGATGCTGATCTGGCAATGTGACTCTCCACTGACGAGGTTGCTGTGGCCTACAGGGGCTCTGGAAAAAGTGTGCAGGAGTGATGGGCTTATCCTTGGGTGGAACCAACTTGGGGAGCTGGGCATGGAGGACTCATCTTCAGGGCAGCTGTCTCCTTATAGTCATTCAGCAGAGCTGACTGGGCACCTATATCTGTCAGGTTCTAAGCTTTGTCCAGTGGGAGAGAAGAACAAAGACTCGTTCATTTCTTTCCATGCAGTCAGCAAGCAGAGGCAGACTTGACTTTGGGTCTTGGGGGCTCTGGACTTTCACTTTGTTCTGACACTGGTTAGCTAGGTGACCGTGGGCATTGACTTAATCCCTCTGTGCCTCAGTTTCCTCTGAGTCAAATGGAGATAGTATATAGAAGTAGCTAAATGTAGGTAGGTGAGAATTAGACAAACAAGTACGTGTCAAGCCCTTAGATCTTGACCTGGCAGAGAGAAAGCCCTTGACAAATGTCATTCCTGGCATCTTATTATTATACGATTCTTAGTATGTCATATTAGTATCTGGTAGCTTTTTAAGGCCCATCTCCTCACGTAATTTTCACAATGGGTCTGCGTGTTAGGTGTTTTATTATTGCCCAGTGATATTAATAAATAAATGGAGGCCCAGAGAGGTTAAGTGACTTACCCCAGGTGTAGGTCTCCAGGGCGCTCTCTCTGGCCTCCCTCTCTGTGTGTTCAGGCTACAGGTGGCTGACTTTTCCACGCCCATGTCTGATGCTGGAGGCCCTGAGTGCTAGTATGACTTGCCTTAAGAGGAGCCCCCTGGTGAAAAAGGCCTGCATGGGGCCGGGAAAGCACAGGGAGATGGGATGGGCCTGGTGGTCCATTAGCGAATCAGAATCCCAACCAGAGACTGAGCCAATGGCAATTCTGTGAGATTCTATTATCTCTGGTCATGTTTCTGTTCTTTCTTTGGTTCTTTCTTTCCTCTACCTGCTCCTTACTAATCATGCTAACGTTCCCAGAGCACTTCCCCCCAGGAGCCGAGCTCTGCAGTTTGCATGCCTTTCTGCCTCTAATATTCACAACCGGCCCATGAGCTGATGCTCAGGAGAGTGACGGATGCTTCCCTGAGGCCTACCCTGCTGGGCTCTGCTTTAAGCGTTTTTTTTTTTCTTTTCTTTTTTTTTTTTTTCAGACAAAGTCTCACTCTGTGGCCCAGGTTGAAGTGCAATGGTACGAGCTTGGTTCACTGCAACTGCCGCCTCCTGGGTTCAAGCGATTCTCCTGTCTCAGCCTCCTGAGTAGTTGGGATTACAGGTGCATGCCACTACTCCCGGCTAACTTCTTGTATTTTTAGTAGAGGTGGGGTTTCACCGTGTTGGTCAGGCTGGTCTTGAACTCCTGACCTCAAGTGATCCCCGGCCTCGGCCTCCCAAAGTGCTGGGATTACAGGCATGAGCCACTGCGCCCGGCCTCTGAGTACTTTTATGTCTTCATTCTCATCTCAGAACAGCCCCGGAGGAGTAGTACTAATAAGGCTTCCATTTTACAGATGAGAAGCTTGAGGTTTGGAGAGGTGGAGGAAATTGCCCAAGGACATTTAGCTAGTGATTATCAGAAGTAAGGCAGTGTCAGAGACAGTCTGATTTTGGAGCCATCCATGAAGCTGCAGCTTTGGAAAGAAAAGACCTATGGAGCTGACTTGGTGGGGTAACAAGAAAGGGAACTCAGAATTTTGGGACAGAACCACCAAGACATAGAACGGTGATGTTAGAAGCCCAGAGGAAGCCTTTAAAGGGCTGCGGATGTTCCCCTGCTGGAGATGGGGCTGCAAGAGGAGCAAGGAGACAGCACGGGGAAGGATAGGGCTGGGACAGGAGCTAGCAGCGATGGGCAAAGCCTGGGACTAAATGGTCCTGGAAGACTGGCTGTTCTTTACTGCAGGGCTTGACGGAGACTTTGTACCTACCCTGTGCAAAACAGTATCTGAAATGGCTACAAATCCCCTGTGGAGTAGCTCTCAAGATTCAATCACAGGCCACAGCCTAAGGAAGGTGCTCACCAAAGAGCAGCGGCATAATAAGTTTGCTGTGTGCGGAGGGAGATTGAAGAAGCATGAGGCCTCCTGTGCTATTTACTTTGGAATTACTGACTGTTCACGCTGGAGCCAGTGCTTGGGAGCAGGCAGCATATGCTTCTTGGGTCTTAAAGGGATAAAGCTTTATCTTTTTCATGGAGAGGGGTGTTGGTTTTTGCCTGGTTGTCCTAGCTTGGCACAAAGACAAGGACCACCTTCCCTGCCTCTAGGAAGATACTTGTCCCTACTTATAACAGAGGAAGATCTCAGAGGGGGATTTCTTTCCCAAATCCTGCTGTCCTGTGGGGCTCAGCATATTGAAGGTAGCCATAGGTTATATTTATTTACTTGCCAGTCATTTTCATCTCATCCTTGATGACTCAGGTCAGACATCTCCTCCTTTCAGAAGTCTTCCCTGACTGCCCATGCATAAAGTTGACAACTGCAGTAGGCAGACTCTTAGTCCCAATTAGAGCAATTATTAAGTACCTGCTTTGGGATTCAGTATCATTTCCAGTAGATCATATTGTACTGCCACACGGTGGCTAAAGACTCCAGAGGAACAAATAGGCCCAGCAAACTACCAGAGTCCCGTGAAACAACCAATCAACAAATGTGCTTACTAAGGGCCCCACGTACCACTGAGGGAGATAAGAAACCTCAGTTCCTGACCTCAAGGAGAGTCAGACTGAAGATGGAGGAGAGGGTAGATAAGGCAAAGTTGTGAGAAGGTTTGTGTCCACACCAATCTTTTTGTGGCTGGGAGTCAACAATGAATGCATCTGGGAGTGATCAGAGAGGGTATACAGGAAACAAGAGATGTTCCCAAGGATTTGCAAAATGGGGAGTTCACAGAACCCTAGAGTAGTGGTTTAAGGGCTTAGACTTAGGAGTTCTGACCCCTGCTTTGCAAATTGCTTGCTCTTGGACAATGTAACTTTCTATGCCTCAGTTTCCTGATCTGTAAAATGGAGATGATGACTGACTTCACTGGGTGCTGGCAAGTAGTAAGCCAGGTCAGGCATGAGAAGCACTTTGCACAGAGCCTCGCACATTGTTTAGCATTTGAGGAGTACTGCCTCTGGTTATTAACCAATCGTTGTTAATATTTTTTATTAACAAATTATTATTTCCAATAGTACCAGTAAGAAGGGCATTCCTGGCCATGGGCTCTGCTCCCCAGGATCTGCTCAGCCTGGAGTGCGTAGTTCCCACCCACACCAACTGTGTAACGAGTTCCCCCTTTGCTCTGCAGATGAATTTGGCTTGAACGTCTTGGTCTCCTCTTCCCAGTTGATTGGAGCTGTTTGAGGCCATGAAGAAGATACAGGGCTCTAATGGCACAAACAGAGAGCCTGCCAGAAGGAGCAGGCTGGCAGCTCACAGATGCTGCCCGTCTCCCCACATCAGTTGGCCAGCGGTGCTGAGGACTCACCCCCAGGCAAGCATCAAAGCATCGGGAGGACATTACAGTATACCCGTAATCACACCTGTTCCTGCTATGGGGTCAGCTTTCTGCAAGAAGGTTCAATTGCTCATTCATTCATTCATTCATCCACTCATTTAGCAGGCATGCATTGAGCACCTGCTGTTGCTCAAACATTGTACTGGGCACCAAGGGGATCACAAATACAAATTCGCTTGTTTATTCATGCAAGCATTCAGTGGATATTTATTGAGTGCTTCCTGTGTGTGATCATTGTCCCTGCCCTCTTTGAGCTTGATAAACTGGAGGTAACAGCCGTTGAAAAACATGAATAGGCAGAGGAGGTGCCTAGATAGAGTGCTGAGAGTCACAGTGGCAGAGTCAGCCAGGCTAGGAGACGGCAGAGGTTTCCACCAAGTCTTAAAAGATGAGTGGGATCCCAGCAAGAGAGAACGAGCGAAAGGGCATTGTCAGTAGAGGGAACACAGAAGCATGGGAAAGGCCTGGAGTGAGGAAAGCATGGTTAAAGAGCCTCACTGTGAGTGGGGAGAGATAGTACTGGTTATAATTTAATAGCAGATATTTATTGCAAGCCTTGTCATACTCCATGTCTTCCTAAACACTCTGAACACATTATCTCAAGGAGCTTATAATGCCAGGTGTGTGGACGATGCTTCTAAGAACTTGTTTCCAGGATCAGAACCTGGGTTGAAGTCCTGGCTCTACCTCCATGTGCTGTGTGCTCATGGACAAGTTACTGAATCTTGCTGAACCACAGTTCCTCATCATTGGGAACTATTTCTGTTGGCTCCTGTGTCTCTTTGACAACACCCCATTGTGATTGTGTGTGTGTGTGTGTGTGTGTGTGGTGTTTGAGTACCTCCTTACTTTCTAGTACCATGAGATACTCCAGCCTCATTTTTATAGTCCCTAACCCAGCCCTAAAATCAGACATTATTCTAAGGAACCCTGGTTTCTTTTATTGAACAATGGGGTGGGTATGCTCATTGCTGTTGGGGTATCGTTGCTTCTAGACAAATCTGCAGTGCAGAAGAATTTCAAACAATTTATGGAGAAACTCCCTCTCAAGGAAGTAGAACATAACTCCTCACCCCTTAAGTATGAGCTTCATGTTGTGATTTTCTGCTAATTAGTACAGTATGTAAAGAAGGAGTAATAAAAGTAGCTTTATAGTAGAGAAACCTGACAAACACAACCTCAGCCAGGTGAACAAGGTCATCATCAGCAGTGCCAGTCACATTAATAGTATGTACTCTTGATACGATGTCATGAGATGTCACTTTACCTCCCCAAAACCCATAACCCAGTCTAATCATGAGAAGAAAGAACACTGTACAAACCCAAACTGAGAGACGTTCTACAAAATACCTGACTAGTATCTCTCAAAACTGTCAGGGTCATCAAAAACAAGAAAAGTTAAAAAACTGTCATAGTCTAGAGAAGCCTAATGAACATAACTAAACATCTTATGGAATCCTGAATGGGATCCTGGATCAGAAAAAAAGGGCCGGTAAAGGAAAAATGTTCTTCAGTGAAATCTGAAAAAATGTGACTCTCGTTAATATCGCTGTACAAATGTACCATGGTAATGTAAGATGTCAACAATAGGGAAACTGGTTGTGGATATATGAGAGCTCCCTGTACTATCTTCTCAAGTTTTCAGTTACTCTAAAACTAGCATAAACTAAAACATTTATAGTAAAAAGTAGGTAGTGTTATTTTTTATTTTTTAACATTTCTTTAAAAAATATTTTTCTTTTTTTTTTTTTTTTTTTTTTTTTTTTTTGAGACAGGATCTCTCTCAGTCACTCAGTCTGGAGTGAAGTGGCACAATGACATCACAGCCTTGACCCCCTGGGCCCAAGTGATCCTCCTACTTCAGCCTCCTGAGTAGCTGAGACTACAAGCATGTGCCACCACACCCAGCTATTTATTTTTATTTTTGTTGAGACAGGGTCTTCCTGTGTTTCCCAGGCTGGTCTCAAACTCCTGGGCTCAAGTGATCCTCCTGCCTCAGCTTCCTAAAGTGCTGGGATTACAGAGTGGGCCACTGTGCATGACTGGTTATATTATTGATACCAAATAAGATTGTTGTGAAAAAGACATGAGACATTATGTAGCACACACAGTGTGTATACAGAGGAAGTCCTCAATTCATGTTGATTCTGTCACTCCTAGTATAGTAAGTCCTCGCTTAACACCCTCAATAAGTTCTTGGAAAAACAATAGACAGCCAGCCCTCAAAAAATGAATAATGTTGTTTTACTATGATATTTATAAGGAAAATGATTTTGTTATATGTCATTTCAGAAAAAGTCTTGGTTTCCAAGAACTGAGAACTTACTGTACTTAGTTCTCACATATCTCCTGTGAAAGGAGGTGCTGTTGCCTTGTGATACCTCCTTGAAGAAAGTAGTATTGTTTCCCTTTCTAGATGGTGCAGGAATAGGTGCAGGATTTAAATAGCTGAATGTCAAAATATTAGTAAGTAAGTTTTTAATAATCACCTACTCTGTGCCCAGCCATATTCTCTAATTCTCTGGGAGTTCTGATTCTCGAATATGTCTGGGAGGAGTAGAGATCCCTGGGAGCCATGTCATTCTGGATGGGGCACAGTGACTCATGAGCATATTTAATTCTGAGAATTGATCTGGGAGAAAGGTATTAGCAGAAAGTACAAGCTGACCCACAGCACTAGGTCTACCAGAAGGACTTGTGAAACTCAGCAAGTGCTGTTACCTCCAGCTTATCCCAGGAGTGCTTGTTATTGTCTGATTATATCTTTGAGATTTTGGTGGCAGGCACTAGAGGTTTAAGAAAAATTTGTAGGGAAAACTGTTTTGTATTGAAAAAGCAAAGTCCCCCTAGTAACTTAATTTGTCGTGCAGATTACAACAGTACTAGTATTATTCTTTTATGCTGGACTCTAAGATCTTGAAAGCAAAGCCCATCTCTTGTTTTTCCAGATCTTGCCCTCAGGTTTAAATAATGTTGGAAGAATAATTGACTGAATGACTTAATGAGTGTGAATGACTTAATTTATTAGTGAGATGCCATGGCCTAGCTCTTTTATACACCCATGTGCTGCTGGAGTTTAATCCAAGAACTTCTTCTCTGGGATAAACAGAAGGTCTCATAATCTTGTTGAAGAAGAAAAAAAAATTCCTGATGTGGGAAATCACTGTGGATCAATATGCAAGAGAAAACAATTGTATACAGCTACCTCCAAACAGACATTAGGGATTGAGGGAAAGGAGAAGGGCTCGGGCCTTGTGTGAAGCAGCCTCAGCAGCAGAGTTCTCTGCACATACTGATGTCTGTTTCTTTCATTTGTGCCTTTAATGTAATGTCTCCTTCTTTTATCCTCCAGCCTCCTCCTCTGGCTAATTCTTGCTCATTTTTTTAAGATGTGCAGCTCAGATAGAAAAATAAGAAAAACTTCCAAAGTTTAATGAAGCAATTATAATATTGATCCCAAAACTCAATGAAGAGGTCCCCAAAATAGAAAACTACAGTCCAATCTCAGTTATTAAATTAAGCAAACATTCTAAATAAAATATTAGCAAGAGAGTCCAGCAATACATTAAAAGAATATTCCATGATCAAATGGAATTTGTTCTGCTATGTAACATTAGGAGATCTATAACATTTTTCACCTTAATAAATTGATATAAAGAGAACAAGCATATGATCATCTTGATAGATGCTGAAAAGGTGTTTGGCAAAATTCAATATATATTTCTTGAAGATTTTCTTAGTTAAATTATAATTGATACTTAATTTTACTTGGTAAAATATATTTACCTTAATTCAAAAGCCAGCATCATGCTTACTGAGAAAACAATTGAAGAACTCAGAGTAAAAAGGAGGGGAATTCAAGTAAGAAAGGAAGTTGAAAGGTAAGAGCATCTACCATCAACACTATTATTTAACATTGAACTAGAGATACTAGCCAATGTTATTATGCAAGAGAAAGGAATTGGAAGCATAAAGATTAGGAAAGAAGAGGTAAAATTATTGCTATTTTCAGATAACATAATTAAACTTTATAAAATAAATTAAAACTAAATAAAATTAAAACTTCAATAAAATAAAATGTAGTACTAAGAGAGACCCAATAAGGGGCAAGGCAAAAAAGTCATATATAGAAATCGATATATAATTTACCATAATAATGGTAAAACTGTTTACCATATAATATAAAATATAAAATACCTAAGGATAAACTTAACTAAAAATGTGCAAGAGCTATATGAAGAGAACTTAAAAATACTCTGAAGGTAAACAACAAGAGCCTTAAACAAATGGGAGAGACTAACGGGCTCTTAGGAAGCCTCAACAAGATAAAGATGTCAATTCTGTCTATATTCATCTATATAGTTTATCTCAATATAAATATAGTAGTATTTTATAGGGTCTGGCTCTGTCAACCAGGCTGGAGTGCAGTGGTGCCATTTTGGCTCATTTCAACCTCCACCTCCTGGGCTCAAACCATCCTCCCTCCTCAGCCTCCCTAGTAGCTGGGACTTACAGGCATGCGCTACCACACCCAGCAAATTTTTCAATTTTTGGTAGAGACAGGGTTTCGCCATGTTGCCTAGGCTAGTCTCAAACTCCTAGCCTCAAGCAATGCTCCTGTCTCAGCCTCCCAAAATGCTAGGATTACAGGTGTGAGCCACTGCGCCCAGCCATAGTCATACTTTTTAAACTATACAAGTAGAGTCACACATCAAATACTTATTTTCTTCCAGATTCTGTTTACATTTATTATCAGCATTCATTTCTTTAACTTGACAACAAACTTTGAGGCATGTACAATTATTATCATTACTTCTATTTTACAGCTGAGGAAACGGAGGCACATAGAGGTGAACTATTTTGTCTAAGGTTGCACACAACTGCAAAATGTCAGAGCCAGCCTGAAAACCCAGGGAGTTCACATCCTCAGTCCTCATCCCCTCCAGCCAAGGTGCTACATTGTGAGGCAACTGGAAGCAGATGGTATGATAGAAAAAACATACATAGGCACCCACACTCGTCTTTCCTTATGGGTAAAATGTAGGAAAAATGCCTGGGTTTATTGTAAGAATTAAATTAGTTCACCCGCATAAGACATCTAACACAATGCCTCTAACACAAGTTGGAGGCATCTAACACAAAGTTGGCACCCAATAAATGTTAGTTCCTTTGCACCTAGCGCAGAGCACAGTGTAAAGTAGATTTAACCTTTGTTCATTAATTTGTTCAGCATGATTTATTATGCTCCGTGTGCTAGTCTTCATGCTTGACTCTGGGTGTAAAAAGGAATGAATACTAAATGGTGTGAAATTGAACAAACAACAGCACAAGCAAAATGTAAAACAAAAACCGGTATCTTGGCTGCTGGAGTGGCCTTTTTCGCTTCCCTGTTGCTATTCTATGTCACCAGATGAAGGTGGACAATAGACAACCACTTCTTAGCACTATGATTCTGACAAAGTTAGCACTGCCTGCTTAGTTTGTCTGTAAAAGGAGAAAGGTAATAATAGTACCTCCTTCACAATGTTGTTGAAAGGGTTAAATTAAATATACCCCAGAAATACTTAGGAAATTTGTCAATGTTTGTTATTATATGATTAGTAGTAGAAGTAATAGTATTGGCATAAGTACCTACTGACCCACCCATCCATCCACCCATCCATCCATCCAACCAGCCTCCCGTCCGTTCATCATCCATCCATCCATCTACTAAACCCATTTGTTAAATACTATATAAAATTGCTTACTATATGTTAGGAACTGTCCTAGGTCCTGAGCCTGTAATTGTGAGCCAGACACAGCTGTATCTTGCCTTCTGGAATGTACAAAAAAACAGCAGTAACACTCCCTCCAGCCTAGGCTCTCACCATTTTATTTACTGAACCTTAAGTTGATAAAGAGAAGTGACCTCCCCTGGCATGACGGGGAACATTTTCACAGTGAAAGGCAGATTCAATGGAAAAGGCTAAGGCAGTTCTACATAATGTGGGATCATCAGCCCAGAGCAGTAAGCTATTTGTTATGTAGATGTATTGCCAACACTTGGAGCCCTAGATTGGGGTGGTCTCCACTCCCTACCCCCACCTAAAGTAATTCACAGTTTAAATGTTTCAAATTATATCTTCTCCAATGCTGCCTTTCACAATGCTAACCACATCCTGTGTCCTAATCTGTATTCTACCTGCCCTGAAATATTTTAATGCAATTTTTGCATTATGTTCGATGTGATGAATTAGAGCCAGAGAATCATTGACTAAGTGTCAGGGAAGATAGATTGAGGAGTTGAAACTAATGGCATTTGGGGACAATATTTTCCTGCAAATATCAGGGTCACAAATGAAGAAGTAAATTATGCTGCCGCTAGCCAAGAGCAGATCACAAACTTCAATGGTACACATGAACTTTTTAAAAAAAGACAGATAATTGCATCTGAGTTTAGATTTGTTGAGAGATTGTAGTTTCAAATACAGGATCAGTTAGGGATAAAGTAGAACAGCCTGGCTTAAAATTCACCAGTTCCTGGCACAAAGCTGACACTCCAAAATATGAGAGAAAGACAGTAAGACAAGCAGAAGAAGCAGAAGCTGTGCGATGCAGAAGTTCCGATGGAACTTGGTTCATGAAAATAAGACTGAATGAGGTGAGCACGCGGGAGCCACTGTCAGGCCCAAGGCTAAGTCTGTGGGCTAAAAGAGGGCATCCAGGGTGGATGGTGACAGTGTGCTGCAGAATCAGATCATCTCTTGGGCCAGTGCCTTTGGAGATGTGGACTTGAGGAACACAGGGGCTGCCCACATGTATGAACCTTCCTTGATGTGTTTCCTTACAGATGCTCTTGGATCTTCTTTATGTGAATACATTAATGTATCTGTATAAGACCCACTTTTGACACCCTCTCCCTTTCCTACTTTACCACACCACCTGGCCTGGTAGCATTTTCCAAAGTGCATTCTAAGGAACCTTAATACATTACGGAAGTAAGTGTTCAATGGCCCGATAATTTGGGAAACACTTATCCATCTTTTGGATTATTTATTTAACTTATTAGAGGCTCTGAGAAGTCTAGCATCATAATCTAGCCATTTCCAAACTCATTTTCCAAATGACTCTCTTTTGTGGTTTTGCGTTTTATCTACCAATATCCTTCTGAACTAGTGTTACATCTTCAGAAATTAGAACTTAGTAATCAGAGATGCTCTACACATCTTGTTAGCTCTCCTGCAAGTGGCTGGTTTGATTGAATGAATCGCTTGCTTCTGAATCTGGTGTCTTAGCCCCCTTCCTGTGACTTTGTCTGTCTTGTTGGTAGTACCTATTGAGTCTACTAGGTGCCAGGCATCCCTCTGGGATGTCGCCTTGGTTCAGGCTTTGGTAACTCCCCCTTCACTTTTCAAATCTTCACCTGATGGGACTTCCTACCTCTTGTCTCTCCTTCCCTCTAGCCTTAAGAACTCAGATGTACGCTGCGTTGCTTCCTGTTTACAAACCCCCGCCCCTAGCCCCGTTACAAGACTTATTCACATGGTCACAAATCCTCTGGCCTCTTGTCATTTCCCAGCCAAATGCATCTGCTTTCTTACCAGCTGTGACTTTTCCCTGCCTCTGAAGACCACATGCCCTTCAAGCCTACTTGTCTTTGCACTCATTTGATTTCTGCTTTCTCATGCTCCCCGCTGTTTGCCTGGTTAATCCCGTGTCCCCTTCATAGCCTGGCTCAAATGTTCCACTTTCTGGTGTCAAAGTACCTTGGTGACTTCCTGTTCAGCTGAGGCTTACTGAGGAGCAAGCACAAAAACCCCTGCTGGAACATTTGTCCCAGCATGTCCTCATTTCTTGTTTGTTTATTTAAGCACCAATTGCCCCCAACTGACCTGAACATCTCAAGGGCACGGTTTTTGTTTATTCCTCACAGTTTCTGCTAGAACTGGAAGGTTGATGCTCAGTAGATGTTTGCAAATGACTTGGCAATGTGGCATTTTGGCAGGTCCTTAAGGCACGATTTGAATATGGATAAGTAGTAAGAATTAAAGAATTTCCAGAGGTAAAAATATGATGTTCTTAGAAAATAGCACTCCATGTTTGGAATCTTCTGGTAGATCTAAACTAAGATGTAAAAAGGTTACATTTTGAGATTTTTAAAATTATGTTTGCCAGGGTGAAATTAATACTGGTCTCTTTTGAAATATTATAAAACAAGTAACAGAAAAAAGATTGCTAAAGAAAATCATCCAAGCCACATGCAGAATATAAAGCACTATTAACATTTTAGGAGCTCTCTTACATGTTTTTCTCTTTGTTCAAGTTACATCCTGTAATTCAAAATAGTACTCATTTCACAATTACACAAAACATAAGCATTTTACTATGTTATTATTTCATATTTGCTAACATAATTGTGTTAATGTAATGTTAATGGCTTTATAATATTCCTTCCCCTAGATGTAGATTAAAGAAATTATTGTTTTCCACTATTACTTCATTATAAATAATACTGAAGGCCTTTGTTTGGCGTGTAGCTTTGACTTAGTTTTACACATATGAATGGACAGTTTAAGGGTCTAAAAATATCTGGGTTAATTTCCAAAGTATAGTTACTGGTGTATTCTTTCTTAATCAATAATTAAGAATTTTGTTTTCCCTTTCTTTTGATTTTTCTAAATGTATTGGTAAGAAAGGAAGTTTATTTCATTTTCCTTCTTTGGTTGCTATTAATGTTGACCCTTTTACAGATATATTTTGTTAACCTTTTCATTTTATTTTTCTTTTCTTTTTGAGTGTTCTGTTTAGATCCTTTTACTTTATTAGGAAAGTTTCTCACAAACAGTAATTTCGCAGCCTGATAAACGAGGTTGCTATTCTAAGGCGTGATTAAAACAATAATGAACCACAAGTCCTCACTCTGAGAAATTCAGATGATAGAAATATTCTATTAATCTTCAAAGGTCAGTACATAAAAGAGCATGGTAGACATAAAAGACCTCTGCCTTGGAGCTACCGGGTATGGCCATCGGGGGAGAGTTTTGCTGAGGGAACCTTGGAGTGAGAGGAGCTGAGGAGGTTCATGCCGCAGAAGCATCAGATGAGTCAGAATTGTTCTTTGCATGCCGTGTTCTCTGTGCAGCTCCACTTATAAACAAACTACTTGGCTTCAGAGACACTACTGGAGTGTGGTCAGGGGTCTGACCTTTGGAGTCTAGCATACCAGCTTGTTCATTGTTGCCTTAGGTCAGTAACTTCATTGATATGTACCTCAGCCCCCTTATCTGTAAAACAGGCTGGAATTTGGGAAGCTTGCTTTGGTTATTAGATGAGAGGATGGAATGGAAACCAGAGAGATAAGAGCACTCAAAAAGTGGCATTCTGGACTGAGGCCATAATGAGGAGCCAAGCAGTAGCCCGGTGGAAGCATGGCCCTGAAGGGCCTGGGCAGTGATGCTGAAGCCAGATCACGGTCCCTCCCTGTCTTCTTTCCTCCATTTTTATAAACAACTGCTGTGTGCCAAGCACTGTCCTGGACCCCAAGTATCCAAAAGAGACCAAGTTTATACCTTCATGACACTTACATTCTGAAGATCAAAACAGACAGGAAAGGAGAAAATCGAGGAATACACAAGGGAGGTATGGACCGTGAACATTACGAAGAGGAAGTAAATGAGCTGATGTCCAAGGGAGACAGGAGGAAAGAGGAGGGACCAGAGTTGTCAGAGGGGCCTGGAAGCACAGCTAGCAGCTCTTGTCGTGAGTCTGAGGTCTCTGCCAGGAGGGGCTCAGATCAAGGGCGGGCTGGAGCTGGCACCTCCTTCAAGAGCCTCTGGGAGGTTGAAAGTGCATTCGTTCACTCATTCCACCAGAGGTTCCTGAACCCCTCCTATGTGCCTGGCTCTGTTTCTGTGCTGGGCAATAGCAGATTAGAAAATGAAGCCTCAGCCCCCATGAGGCTCACATTCTGGTGAGAGGAGATGGATCATCAACAAACAAGCCAAATCTCTTAGGTCGAGTGCAGATAAGTGCGAGGAAGCAAAATAAAGAGGGATGAGAGACAGGGTGAAGGGGGCATAGAAGAAGGGGCTCTGCAGATATCTAGACAGAGTTGCTTGGCTGACTTCAGGAACAGCTGGGAAGCCAGCCCAGTGGGACCAACATAAACAATGGGGAGGAGAGACAGGGAGGCACTGAGGGGCTGGACCTCTAGAGACTTGCAGGCTGTAGCAAGAGTTGTCATTTATGGTTGATACCCCAAAGCAAGGGAGCTTGGTCATTGACCTAGCTGTGCTGTAGAGTCCTAAAATCTGAGGCCATATTGGATAGTTGTAACCAGGAGAAGTGAGAACCAGAGGTCAAGAGTAGGTGGCATCAGGGGAAGCGGGGTGCCCAGGTTCAAACCTGAGAAACTAAATCTGTATCAGATCCAAGGGGCCAGTGCAGGCATGGAAATGCAGATGAAGTCAGAAGCTGCGGAGACAGACACTAGCAGGAAGTAGTGGGTGGGAGCCAGGAGAAAAGCTGGCAGATGTGGCAGTGCATGGGCCTGAGCTTTCTGGGAAAGGGGTCTTATTCACCTGCCGGGCAAATGCCTTGACCTGGGTATGCCTGGAAAAAATTAACTGAATAAATACAAAGGTGCTTAGTAAACTCCATCAAATTATTTGTTGTGCTAATGTCATCATTACTAATTTCTCTAATAACCAATGACACAATTAGGAAGCACTAACTGAACTTTCACCTTGTCGCACAATCCACAGCTGGATTTGCCCCAAGGACTGTCTTTCTGGAGTGTGTAAGCAGATTCAGTTGGTAGCCAGCCCTCTTTCTGATGCAGAAATCTAGCCGTATCCACGGGGCATCGTAACATGGTACAGCAAAGGTGTCCCTGATGGCTTGACCCAAGCAGAGGAGTCTAAGAGGAAACAGACCCCTTCCCTGCAGCACCCAGCAGGACACAGTGAGCACCCTGTTAGGGTTTCAGGAATGGTAAGCCTATGAGAGAGAAGGAGCAAGGAGCCTCAGGCCAACCCATGCGCCAACAATGCTGGGAAATTGGAAAATGTTTAGATATAAAATGTAGACTACAGCAAGACACCCCTGATCCAAATCAAACATGAAACATTTCTCCCTCTTAGATTTAAACTGAATAAGAATTTTCCTGTTCTTAAAATGGCAGGTAATTTGGTTGGGTATCCCGCTACCGCTAAACTGTCAAGTTATGTGATGCTTCATCATTGTGTTTGACCCTCCTAATTATACCGTGCTGTTCCCAATAGACAGATAAGGAAATGAGGGTATGGGAGAGGTCAAGTATGAGACCAAGGTGAAGAGGCAATAAGCATAATGAGCGTTAATGCAGATAATTCTTTAGTGAGAGTATTGGAGGCAGAATTCCAGTAAGGGAGAGGGATGGTTCCAAGACTCATTGTCATCCCTCATCCTCGAGCTGATGGGGTTGGGCTGTGTTTCTTATGCACTACCCTTCTGAACCCTTATGTAGGGCAGGGATCCCTGGCCATTACAGACTCACAGTCCCTTTTGAGAATGCCTTGAAAGTATTGAGTCCTTATCCAGCAACAGTGTACATCCACACACATCCATATGTAATCCCAGGGGTTCATACCCCCCTCACAAGCGTGTCTGTGGACCCCAAATGAAGACCCCCGATATTGTCCATATTTGAATTTCACGTGGATGTCCCCAGCACTTGGTGGGGATCATCCATTCTTTTTGAACAACCCCAGTCATGGTGGCAAGCTTCCTGCCTCCTCGCCTTTGGAGAGCTCTGGGATATTATTTTTTTCTGAATCTAACACATATATTTGTAGTGTTCAGCTTCATCAGAGTTTGATGATGATTATAGAATTCTTGAGTTGGAAGGAGCCAAAGTCATGTCTCAGCTAACATTACCCAATTAGCCTTCTTTGGTAGACTGCTTCCTCTAGATATTCTGTGGCTGAATGGATCTGGGCATTGCTGACTTAAACAGAGACTAAAGGAATTCTCTGTAGAGCCACAGTGACTTCCAGAGGGGGTCTAAGGCATCTCCCAAACCAATTAGGCCTCAGAATATGTTCTTTAGAGGCATCTGGCAGTGTTAGGACTTCTCAGAAAATGCTGCAGGAAACTGTAATTCAGCTCCTCCCCTTTCTTCATTCTAAAGTGGAAGAAGCTGAGGCCTTGAAGGGAGGAGTTTTCTGGAGTCATCCATTCATTTACTCAGCCAACTTTCACTGAATATCTCCTTTATGGATGGCCCTGAAGTTAGATGAGAACTTTATCCCTGACCTTAAAGAAGCTCCTTTTTTGCAAGGACACCAACGCTTAGACAAATTACAATGCAACTCAGTAAGTATACTCACAAGGGAGCAAATTCCCTGGAAGAAATGTTTCAGCTTGGCTGTCGAGGACGGGATGGAGTTTGATGGATGGGAATGAAACTAAATGGTGTTCCAGACAGAGCTCTTCGCGCCAGAGCACAAAGGCCTTTAGGGAAGGACATGAGTAAGGAATGGCAGGTGACTCACTGGGGTGCAAGGGGAAGGTTCTGATTGGAGGAGGAGCAGCCAAAGGTTGTGATGGGCCAATGGAGTTGGGGGTCCCATGGAGAAGGGTTTTAGGCTTGTCTTGCAGTCCTGTGGGTTTTGAGCAAGGAAGACAGTCTTAGGAAGATCACAGAAGCAGCAGCTCGGAAACTGGCACACGGGGCTGTGACTGGAGCTCTGGATGGCATGGAGTGATGAGTTTAGGGATGCAGCTGCCTGTGGTGCCCATGTCTCCTGCAGTCATCCCGCATCTCCTTTTGGCTGGGACTGGCTGGGGCAGCTCAGATTTGCAGACTGACCTCACATGACTGTGTGCAGGCAAACTCATTCCACAAGCACAGGGCAGTGGGCGACCCTGGTGCCAGCACAATCATTGTCTGAGAGGAGACATGGATAAATGTGCCAGTCTTTTGCCTTTCGTGCAGACAATTATGGAAGATTTCTTAGCATCTCATGTGGTCTCAGGAGAATTGAGCCCCTGTTCTCCACAGCACACCCTCACATTGACGCACCTCTCTGCCTGTCTTCCTCTACCGGCTCACTTCTTCACTCTTGCTTCCTTGACTTACCTTCCAAAGGAACCACTCCCAGCCCTTTTCTCAGGTTCTGCTTTTGGGAAAGCCCACGCTAAGATAGGGACATTATTTTTGTCTTATGTCAAATGAATCTAATGTCACACGGTCTGACCGGGTGAGTAACGTGGTATTCTCTGGCTCATTTAGAAAGGGATGGTCATCTTCAAGATGTTTTTGGTCCTCCCTGGGCAAGTGACTCAACTTCCAGAATTTCAAGGCCTTTAGTTTGTTGTTGTTGTTGTTGTTCTTAATAAAATAGTTTTAGATTTACTACAGTCTCTCCTGAGCCACACGACTGTAAAACCTCAAGTCTGGCACATATTTTAAAAGACATCTAATCCAATTCACAACTCATATTGAAATTGCCTCTGTAGCATTTCTGTCATGTAGTCATCACTCTCTGTTTTTTATCTCTTTGATGGGGATCTCACTACTTTCCAGATAGACCATCCCATTCCTGGGCCATCACTCAACAAAATCAACTCCATGAATATTTATTTAGCATTCACTAAGTGCCAGGTGCTGGAGTTTTTGAGAAGGGCATTAATCACAGTCCCTTTCCCTCTGGGTTGTAAAGCAATTAAGAAATAGCACAACAGTTAGATGGGGTCTTGTAGATATGAGCTTTGTTGCCGATAATTATACATCAGGAAATGGGGCTTCCTCCTGAGCCCAAGAGTTTCCTGATACTGTTTTCAAGACTAGAGTGTGTGTCATTCCTGAGGGGAAAGATGAGTCTGCAGAGTGGACACACATCCAGTCCCTCTATGGAGGCTTGAGGTCTACCTGACAGCTCTCATATCCGGAGGGCCCAGGGCCCCAAAGTAAGAAGATACTTGAGTGTGTGGTCCTAAAAACATCATTCCTGCTTCGTAGAGTAGTGGGCATCAAAGCTGTCACACTGCTGCCGTCTCATCCTTTCAATCAACCCCTCCTGTCCTGCTCCAGTCCAGCTCTCTTCCCAGCACATTTTTCTTGTAGAAACTTGGCTTTGAATGAACACTTATATTTCTTCCGTGATGGCTGAAGGTGAGCAGCCTGCGAGCAGTGGCATGGCTTCTGCTGCTTTCTGAATAACAAGGAACTAATATTCATGGAGCCTCCACTCAGTGCCTGGCTCCGTGCTGAGAGTCTCAGGAGATCCACCAGTGGCCCTGCGATTGTCACCATTTTTATAGATGAGAAAACTGAGGCTCAGAGAAGGAGTGTGCTTATCTGACTTATCACCTTCATGGACTGCATCCACACTCAGCTGAGCCTGCCTTCAAAGCCATGTTTACCTGACTTCTTGGCATCAAGATGATGTTTGCCTTTTGTTATTTGACTCTTCCCGAGTAAAAGGACCATTGGAGAATCCATGCAATCTTTGGAATTTCTGAAGGCAAATTCAGGATCAGGTAGTTGAGGGACTCTGGTGGGTGAATATATCTCAGAGGCCCAGTGAGCCTAGACTCCGTGGTCAAAAGTGATAAAGTCTGTGTTTGCACAAGACTAAGCACAAAGGGACTATATGGGCTCATGTCAGCAAATCATGTGATGGGCAGGTTCAGGAGAAACCAGAGGAACACTCAGATCCCACCAGCATTCCCTTTCTCATCCCTGTTTCTCTTTGCTTGCCAGCTTTATTTTTTCAGACCAGCTTCCCTGAGGGCATGTAAACATGATTGCTACCAGCCTGAATCTCACCTTCTGATTGTTTTGGGCTCTTCCTCTTCAACTGTCATCAATTTCCAGGAAAGGGTACTGATTGGCAGACTCAGGGTTGCTTGTCAATCCCTGGACCAATCACTGTGACAGAGAGTGAACTATTCTGATTGGCTCAGCCTGGGTCAGGGACCCCGACAAATAACTGGAGGGACAACTTCTCTTGGACTGGAGGACTTCTTTAGCCATCAGGGTGGCTGTGATGGTGGTGGGGTGGAGAGGAGGCACAGAGACCCTGGACAGCATCTTAGGGCATCTTAGGCCCTACTAGATGTGTAATCCTTGCTCACCACTGATTAACAAATAGCCTTGAGGTGTTTTTATAGCAGTAACTTATGCACATTGAGCCTACAGCTCTGCATTAAGGTAAAGGAAAGCATCCTAATTCCTGACCTCAGTCTGGTCCAGAGGTGCTTTGTGACATTTTCATAAATAGATCAGCTCTTAGTCAACTAGCATTAAGAACAAGGAGCATTTCTTTCTTTTCCTAGAGGTTTTTTGCTGATATGAGGACTGTTATAGAGCTGGCCCTGTTGCTGACTGCTTTCTGGGACGATATCCTTGGGGCAGTTGCAGAGACAATGCCAGGGTGATGATCTAGGAAGGCTGCTGGGATGTTGAACCCATGTCCCTCAAACCCATCTCCAGGCCCGGTGGCTGTATACCGAGGACTATAAAGAGCAGAGGCTAACAGGGAGTATTGGGGGTGCCCCACTGACTCTACAAGCCCAGCAGTACAGGAAATAAGAGACTGGCCAGGAATTCAGCCTCCATAGGAGGAGATCCAAGATCTGTATGGCAGAATGGCTCTCAGTCCAGAGCAAGACCAAGCTGTCATCTCACGGAAGGTAGGAACATCTTGGAGGCAATAATTTGCCCATCAGAAGTAGCATTGGCCCACCATGAAAGTATGGATATGGGGAGTCTGAGAAGCAGGCAGGAAAGATCCTCTGAGCATTGTTCAGGCGAGAGGGTATGCTGACCCCAGAATATGACCTGCCTGGTTTTAGTGGCTCTGTATCCTTGAAATGGAGATGGAAATGTCAGGCTGGCTAGAAGTTCAGTGCCATGAAACACTCAGATAATGTAACTAATGCCCCCTGTTTTGATTCCTTTCTTAGCAAGCCGATTTCTAATTACAGGTGATCTGCAGGGATAAACTGGACTATGGAAGTATTGTCTGGTATCCTTGGCAGTTGTTCTCACTATATAGTAATCAGCATGCTGGTGTATGTATGTATCAGTTTAGTTAATGTGAGTCTACCTATGGGGGTGGAGACCCTGAAAATAACAAATGATTCACTAATGGTGAATTCCATCCCATGAGAGCACACAGCAGCCTGCTGCCTCTCCTGCAGATCTCTGTCTTAGCTTTTCTTCAAACATATGAGGGTTCTGTGAGTGGTCAGCACAAGGTGGGCACCAGGAGGGAAATCAGACAAGCTCCTACATTTCACAGAAGGTTCACAATTCAAGCTCCTGTTTGGTTAAAGCCCTGAGCCAGGTGCTATATTCCTGCTCTGTGCATTCACCGCAGTACCTGGCTCAGGGCTTCTTTCCCCTTTTAGTAGACAAATAGGGAACACACACTCATGACCACAAACAAGGCTCCAGTAACCACCATCTGCAGCCGTTTTAGAGCTTACAGTGTTCTCTCTTGCCTATGACCTCATCTTGTTGCTACAAAAATCCAAAGTTTTTGTTTGTTCGTTTGTTTGTTTTCAGACAGAGTCTCGCTCTGTCACCTAGGCTGGAGTGCAGTGGCATGATCTCGGCTCACTGCAACCTCCACCTCCCAGGCTCAAGCGATTCTCCTGCCTCGGCCTCTCAAGTAGCTGAGATTACAGCCGTATGCCACCACATCCAGCTAATTTTTGTATTTTTAGCAGAGACAGGGTTTCACTATGTTGGTCAGGCTGGTTTCAAACTCCTGAACTCATGATCCACCTGCCCCAGCCTTCCAAAGAAAAACCCAAAGTTTTTGAAAGCAAGTATCGTTAAATCAAATTACAGATGAGAAAATGAGACCATAAGTGATTAGCAGGTTTGCACAAAGCCCCTCTTCAGTGAAAGAGCCAAAGTTTGAACAGACATTTGTTTACCTTCCCACTTTTGACCCTTTCCATGTGCCCAATGGTTGTCCTTTGTTGTCAATTGTTATTATTATTTTTTTTTTTCTGATAGTCCTTCTGCCTGAAATTCCCCTCCCTTCCCCTTCCTTCCCTTCCTCTCCCTTCTCTTCTTTCCACCTTCTGCCTCCTCCCAGGCCTTCCAATTAAAATCCTACTTTTTTGCTGGAGAGCTGGGGCCGGGGGCGTGTGGAGTTTCACTCTTGTAGCCAAGGCTGGAATACAGCGACGTGATCTCAGCTCACTTCAACCTCTGCCTCCCGGGTTCAAGCGATTCTCCTGCCTCAGCCTCCCAAGTAGCTAGGATTACAGGCACCCACCACCATGCCTGGCTCATATTTTGTATTTTTAATAGAGACGGGATTTCGCCATGTTGGACAGACTGGTCTCAAACTACTGACCTCGTGATCCACTCGCCTCGACCTCCCAAAGTGCTGGGATTAAAATCCTACTTTGTGTGCTTCACTCTCATGGCATGCCTTCCATGAATCCAAACCAACCTTCCTGGGACGTGATGCCCAGTGTGGAACTGGGGTCAGGGCAGCGTGCAATGAGCACCAACCCCCTTTCCCCATACTGTCCCAAAGACAGAAAATAACCCTAACTATAGGAACCACCATCAGCTGTCAAAAACTCATGAAATCAGCTATGAAAATCATGACACATGAGTCACTGAGTATTTTTGCCATAACAGTGTTAAAATAGCGTAATCTCCATAAAAATGAAAAATAAAATCAAAGAAAAAGCATGAGCCCTTTGGCATGACTGTTGCTATCACTTAACTTGCGCCACCTTGTGGTCTGATCTGTCACCCCCAGAGCTAAGGAACACTTCCCTGAAAGCATTATGGTGCCAGGGTGCCCACAGGCAACATCTGACTTAGCCCTCACAGCAGTCCCGGGCAATGACTTTCCTAAGCGAGTCCTACCCTGTGTTCCTGAACTCACCAGAGTTTTCCAGCATTAGCATTGTTGACATTTCTGGCCAGGTGAGTCTTTGTTGTAGGAGTCTTGGTCCTGTGCATTGTAGAATGTTTAGCAGCATCCTTGTCTACTAGACGATCGCAGCACCCCACCCACCTGTGACAACCAAAACTGTTTCCAGGCATTGCTCAGTGCTCCTGGCAGGGGTGTCAAGATCATCTCTTTGTCCCCATGTCTGCTCCTAACACCCTGCCCCTGGTGAGAACCACTGCCTTATAGCACTGCTAGGATATAAAGCCTGGATCAGTTGCTTTCTTCTCTGTAACTTTGGGTAAGTTACATAATCTCTCTGAGCCTCCTTGTCTAAACGTGGGTTGAAAACACTGCCACCCTCACAATGCATGGGATTTTTATTAGGATTAATTGAGTTAATTCATAAAATGAACCAAAAACATGGCTTGCAAATGGTATGCTCTGCACATGTGTGAGCCATAATGCTGACTTTAAGACTACTGACTTCCTTCCCTGCTGAGAAGGGTGGGGTGGGAGTCATTTGAAGTCATCCTAGATGGAACTGAAGAAATGGAGTCTTAGAGAGCAGAAGCGATTTGCCCACTGCCAGCTGGCAGGTCCAGAATTTAAATCCACATCTGTTGGAACCCAAAGTGATTTTCTTACCCCTATAGCCAGTGCCTCTCAGGGCAAGAAGGGAAACTTAGGCAAGGGTTGAGGAGCCTGACTCTGGTTCAGTGGACGGGATGCTTCTCAAGTCACAGCCCAAGGAAAGTCACCTGCTTCCAAGTTGTCACAGCGCCACCTGTGAGAAGGGCAAAGCTCCCTAACATGTGCGCTGAGTTGTGCAGCCTGAGCTGTAGCAGATGACCCTCATGGTCATCCATTGGGAGGGCCTACTTCCAGCCCCATAGCCACCAAGGAGGAGGGAACGCCTATATTTGAAGGATTCTGGGGTCTCTGGTGGTGAGTCCCCTCCGTGGTGGGCTTCATTGGGCTCACTAAGGGATGGGCCCATCAGTCTCTGAGTGAGGCTGGCTTTGGTAGAAATTAGAGAGTTGGGGCGGGGCATGGGTGGGGGAGATTGCTTTCCATTTTGATTTGTTCACCACAGTATCCCCAGGGATGTAGCTTTTGATTGAGTAAATTTAAGAAGGAAGAAGGGGAATGGACTTTGGGATCACATACAAACCAGTTCAGCCCTGGATCTAACACTGGGTAAACTCTATGATCTCTGACAGTTTATGTCTGTGAGTCTCACTTTCCTCATCTGAACAATGGGAACAATCTATCCTAGCCTTGGGGATTGAGGATTGGACATAAATGGGATCATTTATGTTACTGTAACCTAAAGAATGCTCAGTGCTTGGCGGATATCCAAGTTGTATTAATGGGATCTGTCACTGTGGGGGAAGCAGAAATGTGTGAGAGTGGAGGTGTGGGGAAGGGAAGGGGTGGTGAGGGAGGCCAGGCCCCTAGTTATTAGTGGTGGGGTGTGAGTAGGTCAGGTGGATGAAATGTCCCTACCTGGAGTTTGAGGCCAACCCCTGAGCTTCCTATCATTAGCCACACAAATAAATTGCTTTGTTTAAAAAAAAAAAAAATTCCTCTGTCTTGAGTTTTCAATTTTAAGTTCTAATAAAAAAAAATAGGACTTAGAATTCCAGAAGAGAAGGCGGGTAGAATTGCGTGGGCACTTGGGTGAGGGCTTGGTAACATTTCCTCCACGCCCACCTAAACCAAGACCAGGCAGTGTTTGTCTAAGACTCACATGCGTGAGGAATGCTGAGTGACCACCCTAGATGCCCTAGACTGTTTCTCAGGAAGGGAAGAACAAGGAGAAGGAGATGGAAAATGCAGTCCCTTCTTTCCTCTCTGGTGCACTCTGAGGTGCTCCCAGGAAAGAGCCCCGCTGGCTGGTTGGCAGGATCCTTGGTAGGATGTTGTGGTGCCCATCCTCACTGGGATGAGCAGATGCAGTGGCCCCTCCTTTGGAATCAGTGCCATCTGGGTGCTCATTGGCCAGGTGATTACAACAGGTAGCTTGGCCTCAGTGGACTTCAGAATCTTGTCTGTAAACCCTTCTGTCCCTGGGATGTTAGGAGGACGAGAAGAAAGGGAGGCTGAAACATTTGGCACTGGCACCAGCCAGGGCGAGGTAGAGCAAAGTGCAGCCAGCATCACGAGGGTCAAAGCCCCTAGCCCCTCCCCACTGGGAATCTGAAACCCTGACATTTTCCTTGGAGGGAACTTGCTTACAATGGGGTGATTGGGTCTGTGTGTCAGCCTATGCAGATATTACATGTTCCGAGCTCTTCAGTATCTGCAAGGCGTATCCAGACTGCCAACAATGTTTGTATTCGCCTCACTGAGTGTGTCATCTGGGAGTGGGGAGGCACCTTACACTTCAGTATCATGTCACAGGTCCAAAGTAATGTTCACTGCTCCTTTTCACTCTCAAAGGAGGCTCCATTTAAATGATTCATTACATGTTTCCCCATCCATGAAGCATGATCTTGCTTCATGCAGAGTAAGAATTCCAGCTATGCTCTTACTACTTCAGCATGTCATTTCACCGCTGAGTACATCAGTCAACTGTTGTCACAAAAATGCTGTGTAACAAGCTGTCCCCAATTGTCAGTGGCTCAAAACAACCTTTTATTCTCATAGATCTGCAGTTTGGCTTGGGTGGTTCTACTGATCCTGGCTGGGCCTGCTCACATGCTTTCAGGAAGAATATACCTGCTTAAACAAGGCTGGGCTTGGCTGGATGGCTTTGCTTCCACCTGCAGGTCTGCTCTGCACGTCGCCTGGGCTGGATCTGTTCCATATGTGGAGTAATTAGGGCACGTTCTTTCAGGGCTTGGTAGAAGTATAAGAGGGGAAACCCAAATGTGTATGCATATCCCAAGCCCCTGCTTGCATCACATCTGCTAACATCTTATAATATTTTATTAGTCAAAAGCAAGTCATATGACAAGCCCAGATTGAAGGGACAGGGAAGTCCACTTCGTCAGGGATGAGTCACCAAGTACGGCAGACTTCTTTCTCTCTTCTCTTTCTGTTCTTCCCACCTGTCATCTGTAAAGTGAGGAAAAATACAGCGCATCTCTCATCTGTGCTTCTGATTTTGTGGGTTGTTCCATTCCATTTGGAAGTCACTCGTTAGATACTAGTTTGATATAAAGTAAACCCGTCTTCACAATCTCCCCATTAAAGTGGAATAGAAACCAGGCGACTTAGCCACACGTGCTGCCTGAGTCGGTGACTTGCTGTGTGACCTTGGGTAGGCCACTTCACCTCCCTAAGCATCAGGGACCTGGATGAGTCTCCTCCAGCTCTGACAATCTGCATTACTATGACAAGCTCCCAGGGTGGAAGTTTGGAAGGGCTCTCGGGGACCATCTAGCTCAGCCTCTTGCTTTCACAGGTGAGCAAACCAAGGCTGTTGGAAACAGACTCAGTTCAATTTGGCTTTCCTGAAAGAGTCAGATTATTTTGATGAATATTAATAGCTTCTAGAGCTCATGATAGGTGGGCCCTGAGGGTATAGGTGGGAGACTATCTGTTTCCTCCCCAGACTCTTGTGGGCACATGGTATGTTACAGTGAAAGCAAGTTTAGGATTAAATTCTGCCAAAATGTGGAAGTTCACTACCACACATGTGAAAAGTAAGGCAAATGAATGAATAGTATTACAAACTATTTACTAGCCTAGAAAAGCAAGAAAGAGTCACTTTCAGGTGAACACGATGGTCTTTTGAAGCAGGACTGCCTGGTTCGAGTTCAATCCGATGACAGAGCCCTCTGTGAAGAGGAGAGAAGGTGGATCCGCCAGCCCCTGCACCTGTGGAATATGGTAGCCACTAGCCACATGCTGCCGCTTGCATTTGAACTAACTTAAATGGAATACAATTAAAATACTAGTTTATGCACATTACAAGTGTTCTACAGCCTGAGGTGGCCAGTGACACCATAGTGGTGCACAGATGTGGGATGCTTCTCCCATCACAGAAAGTTCTGTTGGACAGTGCCCCACTGGATTTCCCAGGCAGCAGGGAAACAGTTACAGGGCTTGCCAGATTCAAATGTAAATACTATTTCTTTCACCCATGAAAAATGATCTCTAACAGCCTTTATCCAAGTCCAGCAAACCGTCTGTTGCAAATTTACACAGAGGTATTTTAAGGGCTAAGTTACCACCTCTGAAAGTGCTGATTCCAAATTAGGGCAGTTCATACCCTGGCTTACAATCCTGGCAGCATTTTTTTTTTTCATTAGCAGCTGCAAATAGTAATTCACTTCTCCTAGGGTGGGACTTAGAATTAACTTGTAGGAGCAGATCACAGTCTTCATAATGAAGAATTTCAATTATAAATTACAATGTAGGAAATGCAACAGAGGCTCGGAGAAGTGTCCAACTCTTCCCTGCCTTGGAGCATCCTCAAGGTCTGTTTGCCTTCTCTGGAATAGTGGGTTTTCCTCTTTTTACCTGGATAACTTTTAACTAATATTTTATATCTCAGTTTAAAGAGTGGTTATTTAAAACAAGATCTTCTTTGATGAGTTGTGTAAGTTAGGTTGCTGCCGCACTTTGCTTTGAGGGACCTGTCCTTTCACCTCACAGCATTTGTCACCATTTGCCATTGTGTATTGGCTTAAGTGTTTATATATACCTTTTTTACTCCCTCTCCCACTAGCAAATAATTCCACAAGGTAAAAGAACACAACCGTGTTGTTCACTGTTGTATTCCAAGAATGGGAGCATTAGCAGAGAGCAAAGTGGGCAAATGCAGTGTTATAGGAAAATCACTGTCATCATCACTGTCATCATTGCCATCGCATCATAATGCCTGGAAAGGTAGGAATGGGTACTTTCCAGGCCATTGAAATACTTGATGAGTAAAGAGAGGGCCCGGGACTTGGCAGGAATTCCATCGGCAAAGTCAGGATTAGAATCAATGGCTATTCATTCTTGGATGGTTTGTTTACCATAACTTATTTCTGAGAACCACGGACTCCAGGGGCAGAAGGTATCCTTAAAAATGTCCAGCCCAGGGGTACAGACTCAGACATCTACAGGGGCCAGGCAGGTTCTACCTGCATGAATCAGCCCACACAAGACAGTAGAGGGTGATGGCAAAACTGCCAGCATCTTCACCTAGAGGGAGTTCCATTCAACGCAGTCAAAACCAGATCAGGGCCCTGATCTGCTGCCCTTCACTGCAGCCTAGTCTGTACTAGATCCCCCTCCCCAGTGTCTCCAGAAGCGTTGCCAGCTTCCCTTCCTCACAAAGCAACCGTTTTGTATTTGGGGCAGCTCTACCATCAGCAAGTCCTCTGAGGAGTGCACACTGGAGGGAACAGATGTGAGGTGAGACTTCCTGTTCTCCCCTCCCAGGCTCTGTCCTGCAGGTTAAACAAGTCTGGTAGGAGACCCTGTGGCTTTTGAGGTACTAGTTTACCTTCCAGCCTGGGCCTCCTCGTAGATTTGTCCAGGTATACATGAAGGAGTTTGCTCAGAAGTTCCAGAGTTGAAACATTCGTTGTAGCTCAAATATAGTAAGCATCTAGATTCCCTCATTAGACTTGCAGAAGGGAGTGAAGAAATGGCAAGGCAAGCTTTTAGCTGTGATGGAGAGTGGTGCAGAGGGCTCTAGTATTTCCTTGTTCTGACAACATCACCTCCCTATCACCAGAGGCTTTTCAGAGGACTGCTGAGTCATCCCGACCTTTGGAAATGCTCCCGCCTCTGCCTCTAGGCTCCAGCTCACCTCGAAGAGGCTGGTATTTTCTCAGAGTGAAGTGGCACTTGCATGAGCAGAGGCAGAAGAAATGTAGTCAGAGAAAACCAGTGTGGAAATGGAAATGCCAATCTGCCTTTTTTGGAACCTGACAGCCCAAGCAGGGTACCCACATGTGGCTTCAAGTTCCAGACTCACTTGTAGAGTAGCCCATATGGGCCCTCTGGGAAGAGAAGAAAGGGAAAAGTGATGGTCATGCCCTGACATAGCATCACTGCCATCAGCATCCTCAATCACCATCATTGTCACCATACCATTAGTATCACCATCATCATCGTCGTCATCTTATCATCACTATTATGACCATTCCATCATCACCATCACCATCATGACCTTTTCTTCATCATCACCACAATCATCATCATTGGCATCATCACCATCCCATCATCATACTCATCACATTATCACCATTCCATCATCATCACCATCATCATCATCACATTATCACCATTAAGTCATCATCATCATCACCACCATTCCATCCTTCGCACCATCATCACCATTTCATCATTATCATCATCATTATCAGTCATCATCATCATTATCTCATCATCATTGTCAATGTAGTCGTAGTCTTCTACATGATATATAAGAACTATTTACTGAGCTCTTATGTGCACAGCTCTGTGATAATCAACTTATTCCCCACCACCCTCCAAGACTTGCATTTCAGAGATAGGGGTAATAAGACTGAGAGTGGTTTAAACAATGGGCAGAAAAACATTCCCCAGTTGGAAAGTATCAAGACAGTATTCAAACCAGATGTTGCCTTCTTCCAAAGTATGTGCTCTCACTGTATATGGGATTGTTCTTTCATAGTGTTTATTACAACTGTACTCGAGGAATTATTTGTGTGGTGGCTGTGTTCCTGATCTGGTGTTAGTATCATGGTTGAAGCTCATCTTATTCACTGCATCGCCAGTGCCTCATGTCGGCCTTGCACGGAGTAGTCTCTCACTACCTACTGGTTGCTCAAGTACATTCCTGGATCATCACATTGCCTCAGTTTTATGTACTCTTTTCAATGTTCCAAATGTATTTCACCTTCCTTGCACTTTTTAATCCTAAGGCAGATCTAAGGAAGGCAGGATGAGTGTGGGTGGTTCCATTTGATAAATGAGAGAAGGAAGTGATGAATGTAGCTACTCTGTGACTTAACCAGACCACCAATCTTAATTTCTGACCTGCGAATGAATGTTATTCTAAATTTCATCAGAGTCATAAATTCTAGTGTCCTGAGGGCCCCAGAGGAGCAAGGATTCACTAGAAATCCCTCAGCAAGTTAGGGCCACCCATCTGTGCCCCTGATTCAGCCCATCCCATGGGGGCGTGCTCTAGTGAAACTGTACCATTGATCACATGGAGCTGAATGTTGCTGGCAAGGCTGACCTTGAGAGACTGGTCACTCTATCTCAGCTCTTTGTCCTCTCCTTCCAGTTGCTTCACATCCTTTGTCTTTTGACACCTTCTCTCCCCCTTCTCCCAAGCTTCTGGGAACTGCTGCTGGTAAGTTGCCCCACTCAAAACGCCCAGCCCCCTCCTCTCCAGGTAACTCCACTCACCGGTTCCTCTCCAGTCTCTGTTACTCCTTCTGCACTGGCCTCGACCTTACCTGTTTCCTTCACCCAACTGTCCCCACCAGCTTTGTATACCCTGAACCTGTAGCCTGTGTTGTGATCTCTCCCAGGAATATAAACAAAGCTACTTGCCATATTTTCTTTGCCTAGGCGCTGAAGATACAAATTCTGATTCCGCTGTGATGAGTGTGTGGCCATGTTTCTTTACTCCTCCAGGCCTCAGTTTCCTCATCTGCACAGTGGAGATCATAATTACACCACTTCACAGGTTTTTCTTGAGGACTCAGAGTTAATACATGGCAAGTGCTCAGAACAGTGCTCAGCACTTAGAACAAACTCACTAAACGTCTGTCTTATTCAGGTCTAATAAGTGGAGGCAAAGGGGAAGGAAGGCATGCAGTTCCCTCAAATGGCACCTGGTAGATAGCCTCCCAGTAGACACATGCACAGATTTAGATTTGGCAGTATCTTTGAATATGATGCATTTATAAAATTACTGGAAAGATGTTAAATGTGTAATAAATGCAAGGGCTGTTTATACATTTATATTACTAGAGAATAGAGTACTGACCCTATAATACTCTGTAAGTTGTGGAGATTTCCTTGCAACCTGGATATAATCAGATTAGATCACAGTGTATTATGGGAGAATCCCTTTTCCTCCTTAGATATCTCCCATAATATGCTTGTGCACTTACTCAGATCATGCCTCCAAAGAAGCCTGGATTTCTCACCAAAGGCACCTGCATGCAGAGGCCAATTATTTCCCAGCAACAAGGTCTATTTAAACACAGAGAACATGTGCCACTTATCTGAATATCTTTCATCTGTTCAGCCACAGTCTTCAAATTGGAAAAAGGAGTAGTAACTTGGCTTCAAATCTCATTTCATTTCCTGTCTTCTTCATTGAGCAGATTTGGCGCAGATATGCCTTTCATTTCAGGGTGGTAAAGAAAATATGGAACTGAAGACTGCACACTGTAGAAACTGGAAGAGCCACAAGCAAAGCCACCCAGGACACCAGGTGGAGGTCCCCACAAGCATGCCACCTTCAGCTTGGGAAATCAGGGAGTGAGTATGTCTTGGGTGGTAGGAGTACCTGGAAAACAAACCTCTCATTGGAAGGTCCTTAAAGAAGCCACCAGCAGCACCTTGACAGTGGCCCTCCTTCTGCCTTGCTGAACTGACCATGATGCCTCAGTCCAGATGGCCTTTGATGAGACAGCTGGAGCCTTGGGTTTGACTCCTGTGAGTTTAGCAAGATTCCATCTTCTCCAGCCTCTGCCAGCTTTGGGTACACAGGTCAAATTCAATTTTCATAAGTACCCATGGAGCCTTCCTGGGGTATTTCCCCAGCTTGATGCTTGGGACACAGAAAGATTAGGCTTGGGCACTAGTTTCAAACTCTTGTGCAAGATATGAACACAGATAAATATCATACAGGCAGTGTCATGTAGACACCATGGGAAGGGTATAAACGAAGATGTGTCTTCCCTGTGCCTGGCACGGGGTCTGGAACACAGTGTACTCTTAATAAAATTGTAATAAAGAAGGAATAAGTGACATGGTGAGTGCATGAATGAAATGGAGGGAGTAAACAAATCCATTGAACACTGTGATTCACCATGAGGGTAGGAGATGCTTCAAGAATGAAGAGGTGAGCGGTCCCAACGGTCCTTACGCTATGTTCGGTGTTAGAGCAGGGTTGGATTGAAGCGCTATGTGCTGTGGTCTCAGTGCACTTGGACAGAGGCATCAGCTTGCAGGAAAGTTCACAGTGCCCAGCACATGAGCCTTGAAGAAGTGACCCTGTGCTTTCTTTGACATGCCTGTAAAAACAAAGACCACATGTGTAAGAAAATGTGTTTATGGTGCTGTAGGTGATGGGGGAGAATACAAGCCATATCTCATGATGAAGAACTACACATAATCTATGCCCAATTTATTCAGTGATGTTTAGATGTTTATGACTATACATACTTCAGAACTGCTGAAACACATTTGTTGTAAAATATTATAAGTTTGAAACTTTGTAGTTCAGCAGTTACAAGTATTTCAAAAGAAAGGCATGACTAGGGCAAGACAATAGGAAGTAGTGAGGCTTGCAGGAAACTGGCAAACTACATGTCTGCCATGTGCAGAACGTCCAGGTTTGTTACATAGGTATACATGTGCCACGGTGGTTTTCTGTACCTATCAACCCGTCATCTAGGTGTTAAGCCCCGCTTGCATTAGCTGTTTGTCCTAATGCATCCTCCCCTTGCCTCCACCTCCCAGCACCCCCCAATAGGCCCTGGTGTGTGATGTTCCCCTCCCTGTGTCCTTGTGTTTTAATTGTTCAACTCCCACTTATGAGTGAGAACATGTGGTGTTCGGTTTTCTGTTCTTGTGTTAGTTTGCTGAGAATCATGGCTTTCAGCTTCATCCATGTCCTTGCAAAGGACAAAGTAGTTTTTCTGAAGAGAGCAGCTACTGCTTCTGCTAGCTGATGCTGAGTAGGGATAATTTATCAGATCTTATTTTTCACAAGAGGGGGAATCTGGATTTTTCTGTTAGCTATTTCTATTTCTATCATACCTTGTCAACTCAACAAAACACATCCATAGGCCAAATTTTGCCCATGGGCTGCCTGTTGGCCACCTTTACCTCACTTATGGCCCTTTCTACTCTGGCACCACACCTGAGAAGGTGAGAATTTGGGAAATTTGATGGTGGTTTGGGTAATGAGAAAGAAAGAAATCCATGGCTGGGGACAGAGTTGGATTTCAGAGGGAGGGGGAGGTGAAGGCATGGTGCCTTTTAAAGGAGATATGATGGTGAAAGAAAGAGAGAGGGTCATGGTTTGGGTTTGAGCTAGAGGCAATCAAATGAGTTTAGGGAGTGTTAGAAAGATGGTAAAGGATCATTGTCCTCCATCCGAATTTACAGAAAACTGACCATGAGCAACAGTGAACATGAGATTGGGCAGGGGATGGGGCAATGATTGATGGATCAATACGCAGTGGAACTAAGCAGTTACTGCCAAGGACACATGGAGAGAGTTTTGCTTGTCAAGCAGAAAGAACACTTCTCCAAGTCTGAAAAGAGGAGGAATGGGAAGAAAGAGCTGTATGGACAAATGGGGATGTTTCTGTGCATGCAAAATTATCCCCTTTATTAGAGAAAATACAATGACTCATGAGAGTTATTTTTGCCTGGTAAAAACTGCATGGTTGCCTGAGAGTTTTGTATAGGCATTTGTCAGGTTGATTAGAGGTGGATATGCTCTGAATGTCTCTTTTTCCACAGGTTTCTAGGATTAGAGAGATAGTAAGCTGGTAGCTGACATAGAACCTTAGCCTCTTCAAGTTCAACAGGGATTAGATAGGTTTATGACAGAAAAACCAGGTCTGGATTAAGCCCACAGTGGCATGGACAGTTGTGCATGTTTTCATTATTTCTTTGTTTATCTAATTATTCACTGACTCATTCATTCATTCAGTTATCAAAGTGCACTGCTAGGAACTAAGGGAAGAGAAGGCACTCACAGATGGAAGGGCCATAAGACCTACATGTATATGATTGTGATGCAAGGTAGACTGTCCATGGGGGTGGCAGGAGTGAGCAAGATGAAGAGCTCAGAAGTGAAGAGGAGAAGGTCCAGAAAGAGGAGACATTTGACTGGAACCTCTTGAGACGGGGAAAACGTGCCTTCAGGTGCACGGATGAAACTCCTTATCTAACTTTAAGGTTGAAACACATTCAGCATGACAGTTCTCCAGTAGATGCTTCTTCCACTGAGGTTTGTGAATGACTCCTGCCTGGGGGGTAGTCACGCACTGATGCTGAACTCAAGAGGAGACCTCTTCCTCAGTGTTTGACGCTTTGGCTCCTGGCTGGCATAGTTTTCTGTTCCTCTCTTTGCTCCTGCTAGACCAGAACTGTCCAGTAGAAGTTTCTTTGATGATGGAAATACTCCGTATCTCTACTATCCAATACTGTAGCCACTAACCACATGTGACTACTGAGCGCTTGAAATGTCTTTACTGTGACTGAGGAATCAAACTTTAAATGTGATTTAGCTGCAATTCATTTGAATTTAGATGAATGATCATATGTAGCTAGTGACAACTATATCTGAGAACTCCTTGAGGGATCCAGCTCAGTTCCTAACTCTCAGTACGTGCTCAATATAGGTGCAATGAAGGAAACTAACTTTTACTACTTAAGATCTAGGCTGCTCTTTAAGAAGAGTGAATTTCTTTTTATTTTAGTTTATTTTACTTTAAGTTCTGGGATACATGTGCCATGGTGATTTTCTGTACCTATCAACCTGTCATTTAGGTGTTAAGCCCCACTTGCATTCGCTATTTGTCCTAATGCATCCTCCCCTTGCCTCCACCTCCCAGCACCCCCCAATAGGCCCTGGTGTGTGATGTTCCCCTCCCTGTGTCCTTGTGTTTTAATTGTTCACCTCCCACTTATGAGTGAGAACATGTGGTGTTTGGTTTTCTGTTCTTGTGTTAGTTTGCTGAGAATGATGGATTTCCAGCCTCATCCATGTCCCTGCAAAGGACATGAACTCATTCTTTTTTATGACTGCATAGTATTCCATGGTGTATATGTGCCACATTTTCTTTATCCATTCTATTATTGATGGGCATTTAGGTTGGTTCCAAGTCTTTGCTATTGTAAATAGTCCTGTAATAAACATGTATGTGCATGCATCCTTATAGTAGAATGATTTATAATCCTTTGGGCATATAACCAGTAATGAGATTGCTGGGTCAAATAGTATTTCTGGTTCTAGATCCTTGAGGAATCACCACACTGTCTTCCATAATGGTTGAACTAATTTACACTCCTACCAACTGTGTAAAAGCATTCCTATTTCTCCATAGCCTCGCCAGCATCTGTTGTTTCCTGACTTTTTAATAATCACCATTCTAACTGGCATGAGATGGTATCTCATTGTGGTTTTGATTTGCATTTCTCTAATGACCAGTGATGACTTCAGCTGCATAGATGAAACTCCTTATCTAACTTTTTGATGAGCTTTTTTTTTTAAATATGTTTGTGGCCCGCACTCAAAAGAGTAAATTTCTTTACAGAGAAGGCCTTTGTGTTGCTGAATGTCCTCACAGATTTGGGCTGACCATGGTACCTGCTGGTAAAGAGCAATACAGAGACTCCACCCAGCAGGAAGTCTTGGGGATGCAGGGGTGCCTGAGCGAACTCATTGCATTCCTAGGCATTTGGAATTTGCAGAGGACAAACTTGCATAATTTAGATTTTTGAAGGGTGAGGGGGTCCTTTAGATTGCCCAGTTCGAGTTGGTGGAATGAATGAATAAATGAGTAAATGGATGAATGAGCAGAAGAAGTTAAAAATGATATACTATGTAGATTCTTATTTTTAACAAAACTCAGTACTTCTTATTTGGAAGGGCCTTGCTCCTGGCTGTGTCCCAGCCCTCACTTTGTTCAGAGGAAGTGCCTCAGGCCCAGAGAGGGGAATAGACTGACCTGAGGCCACACAGCTGCCCGATTAATGGTAGAACAGGAACTGGAGCCCAGGACCCTCAGTTCCAATTCCCATGCCATCTTATACCAAGAACTTTTGTAATGCGGGAAGAGGAAGTTTTAGGTATGCATGCAGCTTCTTTAATGATTTTGCCTTGTGGTCTCTCCTCATTCTCAACACTGGTTTCTCCTGAGGTTTCATTTGACCAAGCTAGCTGCTCTCCCTCTCCCTTGACCCACGTTATACAAGCCCCATTAAGAGAAGGCTCATTGAGGAGGTGATGGAGGTCGTGGAGTTCACATATCCATGAGGTCTCAACATCCCTTCTTTCTGAACCATTGCTTACTGGGAAGACCAGTTTCCTGCCTGACTGTTTTCTGCCAGAAGCAGTTCAATTTTTTCTGTGTCAACATCCCCTCAACAAGAAAGGGCATTTGCTAACAAACAACCGGTGTGTTCCTGAGAGCACAGATGGGAATTCTGGACTGGCGGGCACCATTCGAGGGTGACGCTACTGAGTGTTCTCACACCCTCCGCTTCCTTCTGAACACCACTGTCAAACCACCAGCTTCCAAAGAGCCATGATCAAAACAACAGCGATGATATTGAAATGAACAGCACATATGTGTCAGGCACTCTTCTAAGTGTTATCATATACTAATAATTACTTATCCTGTGACCCTCTGAGGTCAGTACCACAATCACCCCCATTTTATTATCCCTCAAAGAGGACATGGAGCTTGTCCAAGCTCACACAGGCAGGAAATGGTAAAGCTGAGATTTAAATCCCAATGGCTGGACTCCTGGGTCTGGGCTCCCAGCCACTCCCGTATGCAGGAGGACCACTGGGAAGTCAGACCTGGGTGTTTAATTTCAGTTCTGCCTTTATACATTAATGTGTGACCTTGGGCCATGCCTAAACCTGCTCACCTCCAGGGTCCTCCTAGGCATGCTAATAGTCTCCCAGGGTCATTGTGAGAATTAAAATGGATGATATCTACAAAGTGCTCCCCAGTATACTCTGCCCAGCACACGGAAGGTGCTCAGTAAATCCGAAAAGAAAGGAAATTGTAGAAACCATTTGTTTCTCTAAACCTTCGACCATCTGAGATTTGCCCCTAAATTTTCCCTCTTACCCAGCCCATCCCTATGTAGCCCCAAGATGGTTCCTGTCTTTGCTATGTTGAATTGATTTGGAAAAATATTTAGATGATAAGAATATCATGTGCATTTATGATGTTCCTCTCTTGGCAAGTGGTTTGCAAAGCTCATTTCTATACTGCCAGACTTCAAAGTTCAGTCTTATGGCACAGAATCAACCCACAAAAGGTTGGGGCAATATGCATTGAGTATGTATTATATGCCAGGCATGGGCCTAGGCACATTGATTTTTATCCTCACATTGAGGGCAAATGCATTTTCCTGTAGCAATGGTGTTTGCATGGTGATTTCCAGACTGCAAGGTCAGCAGGTTTGGGGGCGTCTGAGGAGTATTTTATACCTGTGAATGCCATGCCTATAGAAATGTGTCCTGAGTCCCAAACTGTTACTCAACATGTGACCTGTTGGTACCAGCCCTTCTTCATTCATATATTCAAATGGTGGGTGCTGACTCTAAAGTTGTTTTTGTTGTTCTTGTTGTTTTTGTTTGTTTGTTTGTTTTTGATGGAGTCTTGCTGTCGCTCAGGCTGGAGTACAGTGATATGATCACAATCATGGCTTATTGCAACCTCAACCTCTTGGGCTCAAGCAGTTCTCCTGCCTCAGTCCCCAAGTAACTGGGACTACAGGCACACACTACCATGCCTGGCTAACTTTTAAAATTTTTGTAGAGACTGGGTTTATTGCGCTCACTTTATTGCTCAGGCTGGTCTCAAATATCTGGGCTCAAGCAATGTGATTCTCCTGTCTTGGACTCCCCAAGTGCTGGGATTACAAGAATGACCCACCATGCTCAGCCTTACAGTTCTCGACTTAAGAAACCATTATACCCCAGGATGTTCCATGGACAGGTTTCTGGGGCATCCACTCCTCTGGAACTATATGTAAGTGTCATGGCCAACTTTAGGCAATTAGGGACCTTTATACAAACTAGACAAAGGTGGCACCCAACACGTTTAGAAGGAAAAAATGCACAAAGGACCTCCTCTCTGGGCAGACCTGTTACCAAAATGGACTTCTTCCTCCTGGCTTTCCTCTCTAGGATTCAGGGCTTCTGAATGGAATGTGGGCTGGATTCTAGATTCCTGTAGAGGCCCGTTGGCCAGGTACCCTTATGCAATGCACAACCTGAACAATCCTATAAGGGGGCCTGTGAATTATTGCCTGTGCCTATGATCATTTTAGAGTGAGGGAGCTATGTGTTGTGTTGGATGTCTCTGATCCAAAAAAATTTAATAGGCACTGGGGCATTATAAGATGATGGGTACCCAACACAGAGAATAATTATGAGGAGGGAGAGGGAGTGAGCACTATAAACTACTGCTGGGAAGAATTATATGACACTGCAAGGGGCAGGGGAACTTGGCTAGACAGAGAGGAGGTGGTTGGTGCAATGTTTAGGCATGTGGATCCCAAAGGCAGGCTCCCTGGCTTCAGATATCCGTTATTCATCTCATGGGCCTTATAACACTGCTGTGCCTTTTACCGTTTATGGTCACCTATTCTTTGTCTGGAGCTCCATGAATATTATCCTCCAACCCTGCCTCCTGCACCATGCGGGTACTTTCTACAGAAGGGGCCACAGAAACCCTAAGAGAGTGAGTCACTACAGTGGGCCTTGTGTTTGGATGTGGGATAGAGCCACCATTTGAAAGTGGAGCTCTGACTTGGAAGGTGTTAGGTGGTGTGTGGCCCACTGACCCATGAGGGTTCCACAGATGTGGAGGTAGAGGCACAGCTGGGGGCCATGGTGACGGTGCAGGGGAGGCCCCTGTGACTTGCCTTTGGAAACCCTGCTGGCATTGGTTGGGGTAGGTCCCAAAGTGCCCAGTCCTAGACCCTGCCCTATGCACAGTCAGGTGGGAGAGGCAAGAAAACAGGACGGCAGCTCAGGTGTGGGACTGTGATGGTGAGAACACAGAGCCTTACGTTCCCACTGCTGCTGAAGCCAGCTCAGCTCCCTTCTACACTCGAGTTCTGCTGGAGAAGGAGCCTCTTCTCTACAAATTAGTCTCTTGGAGCTGCAGAGGGAAGGAAGACAAGGCTCCAGCACAAGGGCCTCCTGGTGTTTATCATGTTAGACGTCACAGGCAGGTGCAGGAGTCCTTCAGGTGAATAAATGGAAGCACTAGTGGAGAGGAGGAAAAAGGAACCTACAAAAAGAGGTGACACAGAACAAGGAGGAAGTAGATTCTTTTCCCCAACCTTGCTTCTTCCACCCCTTTCCCCGACAGCACACCCCATAGCCTGATACAGGCTTTTCTGAAAATCACTAACTCTTAGATGGTTTCACAAAACTCTTGGATGGTTTCTCTGATTTTGAATTTGGATTCTCTTTTGAAAGTGCCTTTTTTCAGTTGTAAGGAATGAAAGCTTCAAATGAAAAGAAAAGAGACCTGACATCCCCAACCTTCCCCCCCTCAACCTTTGCTGAGCTCCGTCACCCTGTACCGTCGCCCTCTAATTCCTCTGTCAGACCAAGGACCCCCAGGGCCAGTAGCTAGGCTGGTTATCATACTCTTTGGCCTGTTGCAAGCACCTAGTAAATACTTATTACAAAGTGAGGGGGTAGAGTTGCAGAGTAGACAGTGAGACTGGAGAGAAGTTGGGGACCATCATGGAAAGCCTGGGGTGCAAGATAATGGGCAGCCATTGAAAAATGTCTAAGATGGGCTGGGCGCGGTGGCTCACACCTATAATCCCAGCACTTTGGGAGGCCAAGGTGGGCAGATCACGAGGCCAAGAGATTGAGACCAGCCTGGCCACCATGGTGAAGCCCCATCTCTACTAAAAATACAAAAATTAGCTGGGCATGGTGGCACACATCTATAGTACCAGCTACTCGGGAGGCTGAGGCAGGAAAATCACGTGAACCCGGGAGGCAGAGGCTACAGTGAGCTGAGATCATGCCACTGCACTCCAGCCCGGCAACACAGTGAGACTCTGTCAAAAAAGAAAAAAAGAAAAAAGAAAAAAACAAAGAAAGGAAGGAAAAGAAAGAAACAAAGAGAGAGAGAGAGAGAGAAAAGGAAGGAAGGAAGGAAGGAAGGAAGGAAGGGAGGGAGGGAGGGAGGGAGGGAGGGAGGGAGGGAGGAATAAGGAAGGAGAAAAATGTCTACGATGGCTTGGTTTTAGATTTTTGATTTTAGAAAGACCACTTTGGCTGAAAGATGGGGAATAAAATGAATGGGACAGATGGAAGTCAGAAGTGTGGGGGCTGTTGTATGACCCAAGCCAGAAAGGATGGGGTCTGCAGTCAGGCGGTGGCAGTGGGATTCAAGAGGAGGGGCCATTAAACAGCCTCCATATCCAGGGAAGAGGGTCTTGTCTGGGCTGAAGATCAAGGAGGGAAATTTCCCTACAAGAAACTCTCGTGAATGGATCAATGAGTTTTGGGTTTCACCTCCTTCCTTGCCAGGACCAGTTATCTCTGAGGTATTCCCATCTATAAGTGTTATGATATGGCCCCCAGGTGGAGATGGCATGGGAGACAAGCACTCAAATTCCACTGTGGGGAGATCATTTAGGTACAGTCCTTTCAGAAAGCAATTGAAAACAGGTATAAAAAGCCATAGAAAGGTTGACTTCTTTGCCAATTGTTTGTATTTCTGAGGAGTTTACTTAAGGAAAGAATTTGAAGTTAGACAAGTGAGTTAACTGTGACATTTTTCTGTTTTCTATTTTTATTTTTTGAGACAGAGTCTTCCTGGGTCCAGGTGATTCTCCTGCCTCAGCCCCCGACGTAGCTGGGTTTACAGGTGTGTGCCAATACACCTGGCTAATTTTTGTATTTTTAGTAGACACAAGGTTTTACCATGTTAATCAGGCTGGTCTCGAACTCCTGACCTCAAGTGATCTGCCTGACTCCACCTCCCAAAGTGCTGAGATTACAGGCGTGAGTCACCACACCTGGCCACAACTTTGACGTTTTTCTGATAGTAAGAAAATTGGAAGCAACCTCAATGCCCAACAATATGGGAAGATTTAAATCAACTGCACCTGTTTCTGCCACTGTGTCATAGAGGCCTTGATGACTTCCAAGGTGGTACATGCCCTGGATGGAATAATATGTAGTCTTGTTAAAACTTGTTTCATGGCTGGGTGTCATGGCTCACATGCTTTGGGAGGCTGAGTCGGGTGGGTCACTTGAGGTCAGGGGTTTGAGACCAGCCTGGCCAAAATGGTGCACCCTGTCTCTACTAAAATACAGAAATTAGCTGGGCATGGTGATGTGCATTTGTAATCCCAGCTACTCCAAAGCCTGAGGCAAGAGAATCACTTGAACCCGGGAACCGGAGGCTGCAGTGAGCCGAAATCATACCACTGCACTCCAGCCTTGGTGACAGAGCAAGACTCCGTCTCAAAAAAAAAAACAAAAAAAAAAACTAGTTTCATAAAGAGTTCACAGTAATATAGGACAAAGTTTATGTTACTATGTTTAGGGGAAAAAAAGAAAATCCAGGCACACAAGAGAATATGTAGTACCATGCAACCACCCCAAATATACAAAATCCATAGGTCAAAAATTTATAAAATACTAAAAATCGTTGGTTTTGGGTGATGGGACTTTGAGTAATACATCAATTTTTCTTTCTTCTTTGTATTTCTGTTTTCCACATTATAGTGAGAGGGTATTATGTTTATAAAAGGAAATCGGCTTCCTTAAAATGCTGACTTCTAGCTTTCGTAAGACCCTTTCCTCTGAGTTTGCATTTATGTGGGACAGCATCTTACTAATGAAATATTTATAAGGTCAGGAAGTATGGAAATGTTTTAAATATTTTAACCTAGGCTCATTTTCTCTCCTGTTTTCTCTTTGCTTGCTCGCTCTCTCTCTGAAATTTCTTACCACTGAAGTCATGACACTTGTACCTGCAGGGCTTAGAGGGGTTGGTAAGGCTTGCTCTGCTTTAGGCCATGAGAAATTGTCCAGGCTTTATCTTGAAGGTCACAGAAGCTTCCTTACAAAGTGCACACACCCAGAAAGATAGTACTGAGGATGAATGACAATGGAACCCTGTCTACTAAGGAGGATGCCCCTCTGTTCCTTTGTTCATCACCCATCCATCCGTCCATCCATCCATCCATCCATCCACCATCCATCCATCAATCCAATCAATCCACCCATCCTCTCACTATGAACAAGTGTTGTGGATTCAAAGATGAACCATGGGTCCTTCCCAGCACTCAAGGTGCTCACAGTTATAGGAGCAAACCCACGAACACATCATGATGGCACAGTGATGCAATGAAGAGAGGTGAGTGCAGCAGGAAGAACAGGTTCTGCACCAGGGAGGTGTCCAGCTAGGCTGAGGGGGCAGGCTTCAGAAAGGATTCTTGGAACAGTAGTGGTAAGTGGGGCCAGACAAGAAAGAGGAAGGGAATTCCAGGTGGAGGGCACATCTTGAGCAAAGCTTTGCTAGCCAGAAACAAGACAGTTCAATTGGCTTCACATTTTGGGAACGTAATTGGGATATTGTGTTGGGGAAAAACACAAGGACAGAGAAGCATTTGAGAACCAGTTGGAAAAGTGTGGCCAGGAGTGAAGAAAACTAAGAATAGGGGAACCCACTGTTAGGATACCAACTTCCCACACCTGAAAGACTATCATATGACAAAGGAATTGATTAATCATCACTGTGTGTTCCTGGCAAATAGAACTAATGCTCAGGGTTAGAGCTGGCAGAGTTTGCATGTCAGAGCTGTCCTACTGTGGAGCGGGTGCCTTCTGCAGGGGTGCCCTTCTGCAGCGAGATCATGGCTTAGGGTGCCTCTGGCTCAAAGTCTCTTTTTTTTTTTTTTTTTTTTTTTGAACGGCATTTCTGGCCAGGCTGGAGTGCAGTCGGATCTCAGCTCACTGATCATGGCTTATCTGCCCGGTGCCCCTAGTTTTTTGTATTTTTTCTCACCGTGCTCAAATGGTCTCTCTTATGTGATCCGCCCGTCTTCTCCCAAAGTGCCATTGCGCGGGCTCAAAGTCTCTTATGTGTTTCTCCCAAGCCATTGCTGGGGCTGTAGTCTCATCTGAGAGTTAGAGTGGGGAGGAATGGTCTGCTTCCAGGCTCACTCATGGTTTTTAGTAGGCTGTGGTCCCTCCCCACAGGCACCTCTCCATGGGCTGCCTCATGACAAGGCAGCTGGCTTACCTGCTGGCTAGTGATCCAAGCAAGAGTGAGAGAAAGCATGCAAGGAGGCTCCCAAGAAGGACATCAAAGTGTTTTTATATCCTAATCAGAAGTGACATCCCATCACCCTGTCCTACTCTATGCATTAGAAGCAAGTCACTAAATCCAGACCACATTCGAGGGGAGGGGATTGCACAGGGGTGTGACTATCAGGAAGCAGGCATGATCAGAGCATCTTAGAGACTGCCAACCACTGCCTACCACAGAACTTCTGACCAGCATGCCCTAATTACTCAGATCTCTTGAGACTTCTGGACTGCTTCAGAGTTCTCCAGTCACTCTTCATCTTCAGACTTTGTGAGACAGATTCTCAGTGCCATAAACAAAGTAGTCCATCAAGGAAATCTCTTCCTCTCCTGCAGCAGCAATGGGTATAATATTTATTTCATTTTTGCTGTTTACTTGTTTATATGCCATTATACTATGCTGTGTCTCCTTTACAATGCTAAATTCCCAGTGGACACAGGTCCTTCAGTACGGTGCATGCTCAATAGATATTTTTTGAGAGAAGAAGGAGCAGGAGGAGAAGGAAGAGGAGAAAAATAGGAAGAGGAGAGGGGAAGGGGACAGGGAGGGGAGGAAGCAGCAGCCACAGCTGCCCAGGCTATGACTTTCCTGAGTCTGTTCGCTAGAGTAGGAGACCAGATGTTAACCACTGGATGATGTTTCTTCCAAACCAGAGGCCCCAAGGGTGGCCTTATTGGGGGGCACCCCTGAGTCTCAGCTGGGGCCCCTGCAGGTGAGACTAAGTCAGCCGTCAAGGGTGATCCTCCTGGAGGCTGAGACCCTGACTGAGGCTAACTCTGGCTTTCTAAGTTAAGAGCATGAGTTTCGCAAGCAGAGAGCCTGAGGTTGAATCTCAGGGCCTTTACTACGAGCTCTGTGACTTTGGGAAACACTAGACTTTCAAATTCCTCATCTGCAGTGTAGAGAGATAACAGTTACCGCAGGGTTGTCCTGAGGTTAGTTGCAGTTCTCCTGGTGAAGGGCACAGGAAAGTGCCCGGTTCCTAGAAGGTGCTCCATGAGTGTTAGCAATAGTGCTTCTCCTATTCCCCTGGTGGACACAGCATCCAGCCACCCAAGGGGACTGGAAACCAGGAAAAATCAGACAAATGGGAACATTCAGGTTTGTGGCTTAACAGAAGCCACCCCAGTGGACACTGCCTTTATCACTATGACATGCTGATCATGGACAAGATGTAAGGCAGGAAAGATGTGTCCATCAGACCCGGCAGCTGCCACTGACTCCTGGGGCTGTCAATTCTGAGACACGGCAACTGTCAGACTGCCCAGTGTGGCCTGGGAAAACCACCGGGGCTGAGGTGGCCTGACAGCTGCTGCATCTTCCTCCAGCTGCAAGTATGTATCACCATCATCTTATATAAGCCTTATAAAGTGTCCACACACTGCAGAAAATCAGGGACTAGGGAACTCTCACTTACTTCCCAGCTCCTAATGTTTTGCCTTTGGGGTCTCAAGATTTTGCAAAAGAATCCCTTGTGTTTGGAGGACACAGGTGAGTGTTTGCTGACATATCCATCTGTCACTTCTGAGACAAGCCCAGGAGTGGAGGACAAAGTCACAGACTAGAGTCCCCCAAATGGCAAAAGGGGCTGGATGTTGAGAGGAAGGTGCTATGCCTGAGAGCCCCCAGTGCGAGCACTCAGCACAGCTGCAGGAGGGAGATAGATCCCTGCAGGTTTTCCTCGAGCAAATGGCATTTAAACTGAGACCTGGTGCAGGCATTATTCGTTCCCTGAGATGGCCATAACAAAGTACCACAAATCTCATGTCGGAAAGCAACAGAAATTTATTTTCTCACAGTTCTGGAGACCAGAAGTCCCAAATCCAGCAGGGTCTTGCCCACTCTGGGAGCTCTATGGGACAATCCATTCCTTGCGTCTTTCGGGTTCTTGTGCCTGCCTCAGCATTCCTGGGCTTGTGGCCATATCACTCCAGTCTCCACTCCATCTTCACCTTGCCTTTGCCTCTGTGTACCTATGCTCTGGATGTCTCTTGTAAGGATGCTTGTCATTGGATTTAAGGCGCACTCAGATAATCCAGATGATCTCTTCATCTGAAGATCCATAACTTTTACATATCTGCAAAGACCCTTTTCCAAATAAGATCTCATTCACAGGCTCCAGGGTGTAGACCTATATTTTGGGGGCCACCATTCAGCTAACTACCCAGGTCTACCATACACAGCTGCACAGAGTGTGCACTGAACAACTCCAGGGGGCCTAATTCATGAGTTGCAAGGGCACACGTTGCACAGCCACGTGGGGTAGTCCTGAGGATGAGAGCGGTTCCCTGTCTTTTCAGGCCTGGACAATCACGCTGCTTTGTTTGTCCTCTAGAGTTTGGGGAACACTGTGGCAACTCTAGGGAGATAACGAGAGCAGATCTGGGAGGGACCGAGTGCCAGCCTGTTGGTAATACAATGCCATGGAAGGTTTTCTTGCAGAGGCTTGGCATGGTTAGAGCTATCTGGGGGTGCCTTGGGATGCGGGAAGGACCAGAACTACACCGGCCACTGTCGTATGTTGTGATGGGAGCTGAGAAGGTGTGCATGGCCTCTGAATTCCAGAAAGACATGTGTCATCCTTGATGGCAACAAGTTTATTTCAACAGAATCTCAGAATCCAGTATTCTTTTCTACTAGCAGACGTTTTGCTATATATACGGAATTAGAAATCTGTCCAGGACTCGGTTGGAGCTGCAAATTCAGCACTGGAGGATTCTAGGCATTTCAGCGTTTTCTGTTACGGCACCTCGTTACCTGGGTTGCAGCACATGGTGGCGCTGGTGGAGGAGGTGAGTGGGGGCTGAACAGCACATGGGGGTGCCTTAGCCAGGAGGAAGGCGCGCTGTTTTCTCGTTTTCTCATTTACATGGAGACGTCTTAGGGCTTGCAAAGGTCCTGCCTGTTGCCCTATTTTCATGCTATGCAGATCTCCGGGCGTTACCTGCTGCTTTCTTATTTGGGTGTTGTCTGTCTCCCCCGATGAGAAGTTCCTTCCGTAAAGGCAATGTTCTTGTTTACTGCTGCTCAATCCTCTTTCTCCAGTGTTCAGAGAATGCCTGGCACTTAGTAAGCACTCAGCACATACCTGCTGAACATGATAATAAAGAGCTCTGGAACTGAATGGGCGGGTAGGGATGTGACAGCAGATTCACATTATCAGGAGGTCTCTGTGGCTTGGGCCTGAGAATACTTTGGGGAGATACAGTGTGAGGCATGGGACTCCTTAGGAAGTGTTGCAGTAATTCAGGAGAGAGGATGTGGCCTAGGAAGGAGCAGGTAAAAATGAGAAAGAGTGATAGAGTGGATACTTTTAGGAACCAGAAACTACAATACCCAAAGACGAAGGAGGTGCTTGAGTTGAGGGGAAGAGAAAAGATAGAGTATTGTAAAAAATGGTATTTATTGGCCGGGGCGCTGTGGCTCAAGCCTGTAATCCCAGCACTTTGGGAGGCCGAGACGGGCAGATCACGAGGTCAGGAGATTGAGACCATCCTGGCTAACCCGGTGAAACCCCGTCTCTACTAAAAAATACATAAAACTAGCCGGGCGAGGTGGCGGGCGCCCGTAGTCCCAGCTACTCTGGAGGCTGAGGCAGGAGAATGGCGTGAACCCGGGAGGCGGAGCTTGCAGTGAGCCGAGATCCGGCCACTGCCCTCCAGCCTGGGCGACAGAGCGAGACTTCGTCTCAAAAAAAAAAAAAGGTATTTATTGAACATTTACTCTGTACCAGGCACTGTTCTATATACTTATTGTAGATTTGGATATATTAACTCTCTAGTTGTCACCGCAAGACGTGAGGTGGAGAGTATAATTTTCTCTGTCCTACAGATAAGGAAATTGGGGTGCAGGAGACTTTAAATCACTTGCACAAGTTCAAGTAACTTGGGCGTGTTCACCCAGCTGTCCAGAGTCAGTGTCAGGTGGAACTCGGGATCATTCCCTGAGCACACACCTGTAGCCACCTCACTGTCTTGTCTCTCTAATGATGAGGCTGGCCTGGCCTGCTGAAGGTGAAGGATTTGGTTCTCCCTTATATAGCATCCGTCGATTTGCCTCTCTATCCCCACTCTTAGGCAGCATGACTATGACACTGGGGCTCTTGTTGTCCCCTGCAACAGGGAGCCTGGTTAGACTGAGTGGGGTGAGGTGTGTAGGAGAGTGTGCAGGCAATGAGTCCTGAGGGCCAGCTGATGGGAAGCCCGTGCCTTATGTCACTTTCCCATTCCTGGGTGTTTGCCTTGATCCTGTGGGCTCCTCCTCCAAGCCATCTGGATTCAGTACCTTCCCTCTCTGGTTCAGGTGAACAAGGCACAGCCCAGCCATCCTGCGTGACTGCAGATAACAGGTATCCTACTCATCGCCCATGCTCCCACGCTTTCTCTGGGGTAGAGGGGACATGGTGGTTGTGGAATAGAGTCTGGAGAATAAAATCCCACACAGAAGGCTGCCCCTAATTTCTATGAGTGGGGAGCTGTAGTACAAGTACAGATGGGCCCTCTGTATCCCAGGTTGCCCCTTCCCTTCCCACACCATGGGGGGCTTCATGCCCATGCCTGCTGTGGACCCCCAGCCCATACATGTAAGCTCCTTTCATCCCCCATAAACCAGCCCCCCAAATTTCTCCTTAGGCCTCCTCGTGCTCATGCAGGGCCTGGGTTTTTCTAGGAGCAGAGAACAGGATGAGGCCCATGGAGTCCAGCAGGTGCTTGGGGTGTCAGGCAGCGAATTGCATGGTCCTGGCTGCTCAGTTGTGGGACAGCAGGGGGCACATGGGCTCCAGGTAGGCATATCCCCTTGGTCTTGCAGATTCCTTCCCCTGTGCAGATGGGCACAGCTGAATGAGGGTCCTAGTGGAACCCCAAAAACCAGAGCCAGGACAGGGTCCCTGGGTACCCAGACTCAAGGGCCATACTCTTGATACCTACAGATCTGGGATCAAACCCTGTTACCATGTGGTTTGAGGCAGGTGACTTGATCTCTCTGAGCCTTGGTTTCTTCATCTGTATAATAGGGATAAGAATAGCACCTAACTTCATAGAGACACTATGGGAATTCAAAGAAATAAGGCAAAAAAGGTCTTAGAGTGCCTGATCTTAGAGTGCTTCCCTCAGTACCTATTACCTCTTTCTGTTTTCTCAGTTTTCTTTGGTTGGCATGTTTCTTCTCACACATGAGATCCTGCGTGTGTTAAAGGCTGTAAAACAAGGACCAAATGTGTCAAATTCACCTCTGATTTTTCAGCACCTGCCTCCATGCCTTGCACATAGACAGAATCAACTATTCATTGACTTTCTAGGCTCTAGGGTATAGCAATGAATAAAACAGTCAAGTTTCCTTTGTCTTGGTACTTCTATTTCAGTGAAGGAGATTAACACATGAGCAGTAAATATAGAATATGGCCAGAGGCTGTAGGTGTTAGGGTGGGAAATAAAACAGGGAAAGAGGACTAAGAGTTGCTATTTTAGGTGAGATGGTCGAGGAAGGCTCTTTGATAAGGCAAATGAGTAAATAAATGAATAAATGAATGGGTATCTCAGTCCCTTTGTGCTACTATAACAAAATACCTGGGACTGGGTTATTTATAAAGAACGTAACTTTATTTCTCACGGTTCTAGAGGCTGGAAGCCCACGACAAGTCATGGGTAGGACTGGTGCCTTATGAAGGCTTCGCTCTTCTTTCAAGGTGGTGCCTTGTTGTTGAGTCCTCTGGAGAGAAGGAGCACTGTGTCCTTACCTTGCAGTGGGGAGGGAAGAGATCAAGAGGTAGTTCCCTTCAACCTTGAGCTCTTTAATCACGGTATTAATCCCATTCATGAGGGTGGAACCTTCCTGACTCAATCACCCCTTAATACTGTTGCATTAGGGCTTAAATTTCAATATGAACTTTGGTGGAGACACATTCAAACCATAGCTGTGAGTATTAACTGCCTGGGGGCAGGGACTGGATCTTTTCTTCTCTTGCACTGTGCCTAACACACAATGGACACTCAAAAGATTTGTCTGATGGATGAAGTTCCAGGCCGTGGCCAAGAGTCAGAATCTCCACCTGCTAGTGGTAGCCTTGGAACCCTGCCCGATGACCGCCAGGCACAGGAATCCTATGCCTTTATTTGGCAGCCTGTCTACTTATTGAGAAGATTTTGTGAAGTGATTTCGTATGTCACGCCACCTTCTGCACTCATTCCACTTCCTCCTTCCACCATGACACAGCTGGAGCTCTCAGCATCACCTTCACCACATTGTCTTTGGGTTTTGGCTTCAATGCCCCCAAAGACGGGAAGTTCAAAGTAATGCACATCCCAGCCTCATGCTGAGACAATATGTCTCTCTGCTACTGCCACTGAGGATGGTCACTTGCCTCCCACAAAGCCCAACAAATATTGTCCCTTTTACATGGGACATATGAAGGAAAGGTTTTCCTTTCAGAGTTTTCTCTTCTCAGACCTAAATAGTTTCAGTTCTGTATTTGACTACCTTTTTTGGCCTCTCATGATCCTGTTCTCTCCAGTTGAGATCCCAGAATTAGACACATCCACTTGGGTACCATAGCTTGGAGCAGAAGGTGGATGTCTGATGCATCCAGCTGCATTAGTTCACTAGGGCTGTCAAAACAAAGTACTACAGACTGGGTGATTTCAACAATGGAAATGTATTTTCCCGCAGTTCTGAAGGCTGGAAGTCCCAGATCAAGGTATCAACAGGGTGGTTTTTCTGGGGCCTCTTGTTCTTGTCTTGTAGATGGCTGTCTTCTCCCTGTGTCTTCACATTTTCTTTCCTCTGTTTATGTCTGTGTTCAAATATATTCTTATAAGGCCACCAGTCATATTGGAGCAGGTCACCCTAATGAACTCATTTTAACTTAATGAGTTGGGTCTTTAGAAACCCTTAATGATAGGGTCTTTAGAAACCCTATCTCCAGATACAGCCACATTCTGAGGTCCTGGGGGTTAGGACTTCAACGTATTAATTTGAGGGAGACACAGTTCAGCCCACAACACCAGCCAGTCATCTCTTTTCTCAGGTGTGATCAGAGGCTCAGAAATGGAAAGATCTTGACCAATGCCCCAAGCCTATATAGGACCCTGGACAGAACGCAGCTCTCTTGACCCCCAACACACTTCTCTCTCCTGCATCCTGGGAGTCCAATGTTTTATGAAATCCATCTTCAGCTCTCATGATTAGGTGGTTTTCTTTCCTTTTATTGACTGACTAACTGTCTTTCCCCATCCGCACCTCCAGGACCCCAGGACAAGGCTCGAGAAAGCCAGCCTGTCACCATGTGGGCGTCAGCTCTGCCCACTCCAGGGCTCCTTCCGAGCTGTGTTGTGTGGCAATCCTAGAAACAGTGGGAATGAGGCCAGGGAACACGCTGCCCTGATTTATTTTTTCTTAAAAAAAAAAAAAAAAAAACTAGGACAGCGAATACAAAATTATTCTGTTTTTTTTTTTTCAGGCTGGTGAGCCTCTAACTTTGCTTCACACAAAATTAAATAACAAGTGGAACTCAGTGGAACTGAGTGGCAGGAAAGCTCAGGAAGGCAGCACATTATGATGGCAGCTGCTGGGCTCTGGAGCCAGTAGAGCTGGGTCCCACCTTTGGAGCCATCACTGGCCCACTGGGAGACCCTGGGAGGTCACTATCTAGCCTTATCCTGTGAAAATGGGGCTGATCTACTCATTGTCCTTACCCCTCCCTATGCGATGGTTTCAGATAATTATATGTAAATAATTTGGTACAATGTTTGGCACATAGTATGTGCTCAACAAATGGTTGATTAATGGAAAGCGAAATTCTGCTTCATCATTACCCTTAGTCTTCATATTAAGCTGTGTCCACTCCCCTTTTCTTCAGGTTCTTTTTTAGAGACAAGTTACTGGGGCAAAGAAAGGGTGAGAGTGGAAAGAGTTTTTGTAGATGGCAACGTGGGGATAATGACTGTCTCTGCATTTACCCATTTGTTTATTCACACATTTCTTCACTTAATTAAATTAACAAACATCTACTGATTTTTAGAAGTTGTGCTTAGAGATTAGGGATACAGAGGCATATAAATAGGGTCCCTGGTCTCAATAATTCTGTAGTTTTGCTGAGAAGAGAGGATCCAAGGAAGGACATTAGAATGAAGTAAAGGCACAAAAACTAAAGCATGTGTAAGCTAAAGGAGGAGAATAGGTGAACTGACCATGCTGATGGGACAGGACATCAGGGAAGGCTTCCTGGGATTTAGCTGACGTTTGAACATGGTATTGAATGGCTTGAAGGATATTTCAGATTGAAATTATCCAGAGGGAATTACAGACTGAGGGAACAGCATGAAGAACTAAGATATGGAGGGATGAAACAGTGTGATGGCTTCAGAGAAACCATAAGCAGTATGGAATTTCTGAACCATACACTGTTGATGTAGAAGTAACCATGGGAGAGGAGGCTGAAGAGATTGTCAAGGGTCAGACCGGAAGGTCTTGATTGCCAAGGTCAGAACGCGTGCTTCCTTTTGTAGGTGATGAAAGCATATTAAGTGTCATAAGGAGGAAATGACAAAATCAGATATGTTTTTTTAAAGACTACTTCTGCAGGAGAGGAGCAGTGGAATTGAGGTGCACAGGACCAAGACCCACAGTTGTCCTGATGACTTGCCTGAGAATGGGGACAGAACTCAACTCGACTACAGCAGGGGAATGACAAAAGGTGGCAGATAGTAGAAATACAGATTTCGGTACAGAATCAGTTGACATGGTGACTTAATAGAAATGGGAAGTCAGAGAGATGATGGAAACTAGCAATAAGCCCAATCGTGCAACAGCAACTTGGCTAGCACCTACAGGCATTTTCTTTTCTTTTTTTTTTTTTTTAATTTTACTTTAAGTTCTAGGGTACATGTGGATAACATGCAGGTTTGTTACATATGTATACCTGTGCCATGTTGGCGTGCTGCACCCATCAACTCATCAGCACCCATCAACTCGTCATTTACATCAGGTATAACTCCCAATGCAATCCCTCCCCCCTCCCCCCTCCCCGTGATAGGCCCCGGTGTGTGATGTTCCCCTTCCTGAGTCCAAGTGATCTCATTTTTCAGTTCCCACCTGTGAGTGAGAACATGCGGTGTTTGGTTTTCTGTTCTTGCAATAGTTTGCTGAGAATGATGGTTTCCAGCTGCATCCATGTCCCTACAAAGGACACAAACTCATCCTTTTTTATGGCTGCATAGTATTCCATGGTGTATATGTGCCACATTTTCTTAATCCAGTCTGTCACTGATGGACATTTGGGTTGATTCCAAGTCTTTGCTATTGTGAATAGTGCCACAATAAACATACGTGTGCATGTGTCTTTGTAGCAGCACGATTTATAATCCTTTGGGTATATACCCAGTAATGGGATGGCTGGGTCATATGGTACATCTAGTTCTAGATCCTTGAGGAATCGCCATACTGTTTTCCATAATGGTTGAACTAGTTTACAGTCCCACCAACAGTGTAAAAGTGTTCCTATTTCTCCATATCCTCTCCAGCATCTGTTGTTTCCTGACTTTTTAATGATTGCCATTCTAACTGGTGTGAGATGGTATCTCATTGTGGTTTTGATTTGCATTTCTCTGGCCAGTGATGATGAGCATTTTTTCATGTGTCTGTTGGCTGTATGAATGTCTTCTTTTGAGAACTGTCTGTTCATATCCTTTGCCCACTTTTCGATGGGGTTGTTTGTTTTTTTCTTGTAAATTTGTTTGAGTTCTTTGTAGGTTCTGGATATTAGCCCTTTGTCAGATGAGTAGATTGCAAAAATTTTCTCCCATTCTGTAGGTTGCCTATTCACTCTGATGGTAGTTTCTTTTGCTGTGCAGAAGCTCTTTAGTTTAATTAGATCCCATTTGTCAATTTTGGCTTTTGTTGCCGTTGCTTTTGGTGTTTTAGACATGAAGTCCTTGCCCATGCCTATGTCCTGAATGGTATTACCTAGGTTTTCTTCTAGGGTTTTTATGGTATTAGGTCTAACATTTAAGTCTCTAATCCATCTTGAATTAATTTTCGTATAAGGAGTAAGGAAAAGATCCAGTTTCAGCTTTCTACTTATGGCTAGCCAATTTTCCCAGCACCATTTATTAAATAGGGAATTCTTTCCCCATTTCTTGTTTTTCTGAGGTTTGTCAAAGATCAGATGGCTGTAGATGTGTGGTTTTATTTCTGAGGACTCTGTTCTGTTCCATGGGTCTATATCTCTGTTTTGGTACCAGTACCATGCTGTTTTGGTTACCCTACTGGTATTTTCTAAAACAAGCGAGGAGCAGGTTTTGGGGGAAAACAATACAATTTTGGACATGTCAAATCATGTCAAAGGTCAGTAAACTTTTTATGTAAGTGACCAAAGAATAAGTAAATATTTTGGGCTTTGTGGGCCATGTACAACCTGTATCACAGCTACACAGTGCTGCCATTGTGGCATGAATTCAGCCACAGAAAATCTGTAAATGAATGGCATGGCCATCTTCCAGTAAAACTTTACAAATGCAGGTGGCAGGCTGGATTGGTTGGATCTGGCCTACAAGCCCCTTGAATTGGACCAGTGGGGCCAAAGTGTCCTATCCTGAGGTCAGGAGCTCTCTTCCTCATCCTCAGCTCATCTTTAAGTGATCATAATCAAGATTTGGCCTTGGAGGAAGAAGACAGAGGGCACTGAGCTGTTAATAAAGAGTGTGTGCCTCAGTGCTTAGTATAGGGTCTCCTAAAAATGTGAACTGCCTTCCCTGCTTCCTCAGGGTGGAGGAAGCCTCCCTGATCTATGATGGGCAGGGAAGCGTGTCCAGCTGGAGCACTGCTGGGAGTACTTGGTGCCTTGCAAACATAATCACTGCTCTCTGAAACAAAGGGTCCAAAGTGCTCGACTCAGCACCAACCCAATAAGCTTGGAAGTGGTGCACTCGGCAGTTTTCTGTGGGCTGCATGGGGAAATGTAATTATTTTGGAGCTCTCTATTCTCAGATGGGTCATCGCCAACTGTGTTCAAAGGCCTTCATGACTTGATTGTTTTTGCTTGGTTATTTGGAGGCTTAGAAGCCTGTGTAGTCTTGAACCAACATCTGAGGGACGAGGACAAAGCTTTCTGCCCCAAGATTCCCATGCAAACATATTTGAGCTGAGCAAGTGAATATAGAGGCACGTTTGTCTGCCTGCCCAGTTTCGCCTGTCTGAAAGCCTGGCCTGTGTGGTACTCATGCTCTGGCAGATCAGCCAAGTACCTGTTGGGGTCACTCCATCTTTGAGATTTAAATAAAAGGTAGGACCTACCTCCCTCTATTCCACATATGCACACTTGCTGGGAATACCAGCAGGCTATTTTTCAATTCTGCCCATGTCCTTACAGCTCAGGAGGTGTAGGGTGGAGAGGAGATGGGCTTCTCCATGTCACTGGGCTCTGAGTTTCCTGCCCCAGTAAATTCTGCATCTCAGTTCTGCCTCACCTGCTGTTCCTGTTCATCACTCTGCTCTGAGCCAACAGAGATGTCCTCCAAGCCCCTTGCATTGATTTCTTTCCAAATGGCTCTCTTGGGGCATTTGCATGTAGAGTCACCTTTGCTGAGAGTTTAGGCAATTAGCAGAGATGAGAGAAGCAAAGCAAGCACTAAACAGCAAGCAATTCAAACTGGTCAATTGGCCTATCTGTTATTCGGTGAATACACCACGAAGAATTGCTAGCTAAAGTTTCTTTGTTAGCCCCTTGCCCCCAGTACTCATCATATGACTTAACCATCTCATCTCTCTCCGCCCTTCTTCTTTCACTTCTTCTCTCAGCTCTCCCTCTCCTGCCACACCTTGTCCTCAGGCCACATCCAAGCCATTGTCAAGAAAATGTACTTTAAAAAACCACTTCTCATGTGGACATAAAAATAGCACCTCCTCTTCCATTGGGCAGTAGGGAGGACTGTGAACAGTACTGCTGGAAGAGACTCAGCCCAGGGCCCGGCTGGCACAGGTGGGGAGGTGGGCCCTGAGGTGTCAGAGATCTTAAAGAACAAGTCAGATTTCACCAGGTGCACTGGTGTGGGTGGCACCTTTGGTGAAAAGAACAGCCTGGCCAAAGCACAGGGGTATGGTAGTGAACGGTGTGGTCTGGAAACGCAACATAGATGAGTTTGGCTAGGGTGTAAATCTCACGGAGTAACCCCAGAAAAATATGGTTAGGACACTAGGTGAGAATGTGAAGTGCTTTGCTGAGAAGTTCGCATTTTATCCCGTATGACTTAAGAGTCCAACCAGGAAATGACGCCGTATGCTTGGCTACTTCTGAGAAGCATCCTTGTGTGTCTGAGTGGAAAGGGAGAGCAAACAGAAGCAGGAGGCCCATGGTGGCACATGCACAGGGAGTCCAGGACCTCAAGGAGGGAAGCAGAGGGAGGAAGCGTGTTTTTCAGGTATGTATTCTGTGTCAGGTTGGAGGTTGGAGGAGAAAATAGTGTTCGTGATAACCAAGGGCTTCTGCAATATGGTGGTGTCATGGCCTCGCTTTAGCAGGGTGAGGTGGCTGGGCCAAGGCTAGGTTTTATGCAGGCAAAATGGAGGGCTTCATCCAGATTTTAGTGGGTACTAAGAACCTGGCAGGAACTGGGAGGGCGTGAGGGATTGGTTTGGGAAACAACACCTTGTGATTGGACATCAGGAATTTCTGTGACTAACTCCATCTGAAATGGAATTTCTACAACGTGGAATGACTCTATGTCCCAAACCAACCAACTATTCAATAACCACAACCTACAACTGTGGTTCCAGCCTGGGTTGTGCATTCAAATCACCTGGGAGCTTTCAAAAAGCAATGAAGACCAGCTCCTGTCTTAGACCATTTGAATATGAACTCTCTATGGATAGTTTTCATGCACCTCTGCTTACTTATGTGTTTTTTAAAGGCACCCAGGTGATTCCAGTGGGCAGCTAGAGCTGAAAAACCCTCAGGATTGGGGGTGAAAAGGATGTTCTCACTGTTGCATGTGAATAGAGGGCTTCTGCAGGTGTGGATGGAGGTGCCGATAAGTGGCAAATGTGATCAGACACCAGCATTCATTTGTTTTCTGTTATAAATAACAGCAGCCTTGGATTCATTAAGCCTGCCCTTCCTTCCCTTTTCTGCTTGGTGTTAAACGTAATTTCAGGGGCTCTGGCTCTGAGCAAGTGGGGCTGTCAGTATGTATTAGATTTCCTTCCAGGAGATCAAGTTCCAGCTTCTCCTCTGAGTAGAGTGGGAGCTGTTTATAGCCCTCAGAATTGAATGGGGTAATAGGGTCAGGGAGAATTACCTGAATCACAAAGAATTGGGGAACATTTCAGGTTGGAAGTGGCTCTGGCTGATGGACTGTGGTGAGCTAGCTGTCCTGGGTTTTCGTGACACTGTGACCTTTGGCAAATAACATAATCCCCGAGCTTCAGCTGCTTCATTGGCAAAACAGGCAAGAAAGACCATCACCATAGAAGGCCAGAATTCAGATAAGGAGGTGAAGCTCATGCTGTTTATCTGTGTTATCTCTGTTATTTCTTGCATCAACCCCATTTCACAGATGGATAAACTGAGGCCTGAGAGCTTAGTAGCTTGTGCAAGGTCACATATCTGGTAAATTATAAGCCTGATATTCTACTCTTCACATTTGGCCTCCAGAGCCCACAGTCTTAATTACCAGTTAAAATACATGAAAATCCTCTGGAAACTGGGAACTGTACAAATCCAACCACATGTCAGTTTTCCAAAGACCTACTTTCAAAATTGACAGACGTGTGTACCATCTATTCATTGGAAATAAAATCTGTGGGTTTATTGGAATTCATATCTAGCGTTTATTCATTTTTTATTTCATTCATTCATTCACCATGTAGTTCAAGAAGGGAGCTAAGTTTGTCCAAGGCTAGCCACCATAGGTGCTGTGGGGACTGGGAGGTGGTTCATCTGGGGAGCTGAGAAGGTTAGATTGAGGTCTGCCATAGTAGACTCTTCATTTTGTTAAAGCTCTTCCATCATATAATCCTGAATAGGCTTCAGGCCCCATGTCCCTGTACATGTTGAGATAAATCCACACTGACAGGCCAGACTATTAGAGCGATGGAAAGCCCATTACATCATGCTGCGTCAGTGATCCAAGGATTATAGATGGGCGGGGGAGCATGCAAGAGTCCAGAGGGACTTGTGGCCGTCATCCATCACATCATCTGGCAGTGCTGCTGCTTCGTCGTGGCAGCTCGATGACTCTTTTATTCCCGGGGCCAAAAGAGCAGGGTCAGCCCAACCTCGGGGTCTGCAGAGTCTTGGGTAGCCTGTCTCAGATAATTGAGAAATCTGCCTTTGGTCTCTGTTCTGATCCCAGGCTTATTCAAAAGGCGCCTGCGTGTTGATTTATTATTTCACTTCACTTAACAAATAAGTATTGAGCCTGCCAGTGCTGGAAGACAAGAAGAATAAGCCCACAGTCCTTGCCTTCGGAGAGTCCTATAGAGGGTGAAGTGAGCCTGTTGACAAATAGGCATCACTGTGGGAATATAAAAAATTAGACAAAACTAGGATCAAATTCCCATTGGGTCAGATGAATGATCTGAGCTTAAACAAGCTACTCAATCTCTCTGAGCCTCAGTTTGCCCCCAAAATATTTTTTCTGTGCAATTTGATGCACAGAAGTGATTGTTGTTTGTGTAATTCCTAACGCTGGGATCCATGGAGAAATGCTATCACTCCCTTAACATGCCCTCCTTTCCCCCAGACATGCCCTTTCATTTACTTTTCCCAAGTTCTGGATTGCCTAGCTTTATGTCACTTTTTAAATTCTCTGGAGCCCACATTTTTGGGGTCATAGTTCTACCCTGCTCTGTATAGTACAGTCTTCCTGAAATCTTCCTCCTTAGTCTTCAGTATTCAGTACTTTTCAGGTCTCCAACGTTGGGCAGCTTTCTGCACTGACATCCCAGTTGATCTCTAGCCAATTCAAGGTAGTTCTCCAAGGTCATGGGAATCTAGACATCTTTAGAGGTAAAAATTTCTGAGGAAAATGAATTCGGGGCCAACTGATGCTCCCATAGAGCCTAACACAGTGTTTCCCATAGAGTTGGCACTCAGCAGAATGTTCAGTAAGTAAACACATCACATCTATTCCCTTCCTTTTAGCATTTTGATATGATGGTAACTCCTTTTCAGGACCAGCACCCCAAACACACTGAACTACATCCATGAGTGTGCCCCAGAAAGTGAGGCACCTTCCAGCACCACTGACAAGAAAGCTACAATACCAAATAGCAAGGACCACACAGAAGAAATCCCCTCACCACATGCCAGCTAAAAGAATGAACTAGTAATGGCATGACAAGGATTTTGCCAACACAGAACTGAGTTGAAGAAGCCAACAAAGACAGAACAAATCCATATCCCTTTAATCACAAAATCTTACAAACTGGTCCCCTCTGTGAGTTTGAATCCCAGCTGTCCCAGAGAGAACTCTGAGCTGTGAAACGTTAAACTTGGAAGGACCCTAGACACCTTTGAGACTTTCCCAAATGTCAGTTGGTCAGATACCCCGTCACCATCTTTGCTTTGTTTAGGCACGACCTGTACTATTAATTACTCTAGGTGTTGTTTTAAATCAACTTTCTTTTCCACTTCAATCCAATTACAGTGTAAGAGAAGGAGACTTTATATCATGACCTTTAATAGGAAAGCCAGACCCTCTCATATAAATAGGTTACCATATGAATAGATCTACTGGCCCCAGAATGTGACTTAGTTCAAGGAGATTTAATAAATCTCTGTGTACCCCATATTCAAGGGAGGACACTGACCAGCTGAGTGGGAATGAGCCCTGCTCAGATCCCTGGGTGGATCCTGCTTTACTGGGACTAGCCGTGCAGACCCAGGAGATACTTTCACTGCTGTTTTACTACTTGGTAGCTGCCCATTGTATTTATTAGCCACTGGTCTATGTGAATAACTGTGCAACCTCAGGCCCATCTCCATTTAACATAAAGATCCCCCAGCTCCCCTTTCCATTGCAGGTTTCTCTCTCTCTCTCTCTGAGTATGAATCTATTGACCACAGCTTCTTAAGACTCCTCTCACTCCAATCTCCATGAGAAGTGCAGGAGGGTGGGGCAGAGTGAGCCACCAGCGTCACCAGAGGGAGGACCCGGAAAGGGTGACCTACACGAGGAGAGGTGGGGTGGGCAGCAGAGGACGAGCCCCATTGCCTGGGCTGGACTTCCACTTCCGTGACTGACCGAGATGATGCTGCCCTCCCTGTAAAATGAGCCGTCAAAGAGCACAGATGCTTCTCAAAGTGGGACTGGGCACCACAGGTGGAACCACAGGTGAATGGAGGCCTTCACTGCTGAACATCTTAAATATGTTTAAGTCAAACTCATCACTCTACCCCCTAGAACATCTGGAATCCTAAAAGTGGTATGTAGGCTAGTGGTCTCTGTTTTTAAAAAGAGTTAAAAACAAATTTGCAAAATTATATCCAAATAAATCTTGGAATGGATTCCTTGAAAAATTCTGCATGCTTTATTAAAGTGATGGGTTTTAGGCATGTTTTAAGAAATATATAGGTGACCACTGGGAAGTAGCAGAGGTTCACTATAAACAAATGGTTTATAGAGTCACCTTACGACTGTTTTTAACAAGACAAACCTGGTAGATTAAAGTGATTTGTTTATTCCACAAACCTTTATTAAACAGTTATAATAGGTCAGAGAGTTTGCTGGGTGCTCCGCATAAACCATTTCATATCAATTGCTTTGGTAGGGCATGATAGCAAAAAGACACCACTAAATAATTTGGGAACTGAAAACAGATTGCCCTCTGGTTACTAATTTATTGTAAAAGTAAGCAAACAGAATTGGAGGACAGATGTGTAGATTGTCCTTAAGGAACAGAAAGGTTAACACAATTTCTTTCTAGCAGCCCCTGTCCAGTGTCCTTCTGTTTCTCATTAAAATACCACCAAGGACATGGGAAAAAGTCAAAATTTCCTAACTCACAAACATGCTGAAAACCAAAAGTGATAAGCCAAAGATTGCCAGAATTAGGAAGAAATTTTCATTGACTGTATTTGAAGAATTCACATATGCGAAGTGCTTACAGCAGTGTCTGGCTCATAGAACGGCCAATTGTTGATTATTATTAATTTGAAGTCAAATGAACTGAACTGAGGAAAACAACTGGTGACCTCTTCAGAGAGGGTGAATGACGCACCCATTTCTGCACAGCTGGTCTGCAGCAGCACTTAATCCTGGGCGCAATGAGCCCATGCACATGTGTGCAGAATTTCACAATCACTCTGGGCTGGACGCTGTACTAGTACTTCTCCAGGATCACACACCAAGCCTCACGGTAGCCAGTGCTGAAGGAACTCCTGTGTTTCCTGCTTCACTAATGAGAAATCAGAACCCTGGGTACCTCAGCATCTTGCCCCAAGTCTCAAAACTAAGGAACTGGCAGAGCCAGTGTTCTAACCAGGTCTATCTGGCTTTAGGGACTTTATTCTTCCTAACACCTCACTCTGTGAGGTGTGAGTAATTTGTGACAGAGTGACTCAGAAGGGGAGAAGACAGGAACTCTTCAGTGGAGAAGAGGCAAGTTGAACATTTAAATGTAATCCTTCAGGACAGAATGATGCCAAGAGAGCTTATGCCACAGTGCACCACTGAGATCTTAGGGTTTGGATAAAAGGGTCCCATTTAATCACAATAGCTTATCTGGGGATAAATGTGGTGTTTTTAAAATACCTCTAATTCAGGAAAAGAAAATAAGCATAGAAACAAACAGTAACTCACACGTTAAAAGCCTACCACAGATTCCCTTTTCCAGGGTTGTTGTTAGTAAAAATGTTTCTATAAAAGTTTCCAAAATTATAGACTTCTCAAAAATATTCATTGCGCTGCATTCAGGCTATTTTAAGACAGTTTCCCTACTGCCTCCAAAAGATTGAAAACCATTCAGAAGCATGACTCATAGGGCAATAACTTGTGATACATGAGAGGAACTATGGCTAGTTTAGAATTCAATTTCAGCCTGAAATGAAGTTTAATAATACATAGAGTGGCCTCATTTTATTCTTATTAAAGCGAAGGATATGACTTCAGGGATAAGTTAGCTAATTTATTAGAAACATTTCAGACAAGGAAAATAAAGAATGTGAATTGCCCTTGTAGAAGGAAAAACAAACAGAAACTGGGATGTCATGGGAAATAAGTTATCTTTCAATTGGAAGAAACTGCTTATAGAAGAGACCCTGTATCTCAACCTGAAGGAAAATGAGTTAGGGAAAAACACTTAAACTTTTCTTTTAAAGTAGTCATTGGACAAATCAAACCCTGGGAGTATGAGCTTTTACACTCCTCCCTTCCCCAAGCCAAGGTCATAGCTCAGCTCCTTCAGCTACGTGACCCATAAAACATATCCTAACCATTATCGCCTCTGCTCCCCGAATTCATCTCCAGCAGTGACCCTACTGCCTAGAAATCAAGACTTTCCCCTCCTCTTCACTATCACACTGACCTCTTCTCACACCTCACCCTCACCTTTTTTCTCGCACCCCACTTTTACCAGGTTGCCATTAGTCTTCTTGGTTCTACTACCTGAGCAGCTCTCAACTCCATTCCTTGCCCTCATCTTCCCCACATTCTCCTTGCCCTGTTGCATAATTCCATTATATCAGCCTCCTAAATATATTCAATTTCTCATTTCTCCCACCTCTCTTCCACACTGCCAGCTAACTGATCTTCCTAAAACACTAACCAGAACATGCTACTCATCTGCTTAAAATTATTCAGCGGTTGGTTCTCCATCCTTTGTGGGATAGAATCTAAACTTCATAACTAAGTCCAATTTATCTTTATGGTCTTTCTTGCCATTCCTTGTCATACCATCTAACCAATTTCTTGCAAATGTCTGAATATGGTGGTTGTTTTTTTCTGTCACACCATGCATTGCATATTTTTTTCTGCCTATTGTGAATGTTACCTTGCTAGTTCATCTGATATAATCCTGCTCATATTTTAAGGCTTCTCTCAAACGTCATAACCTCTATTAGGACTCTTAGTATTATTTTGGTATTTGAATTAGAGAAAATGCCTACTTTTGCCAATTATATTGGAAAATATTTATTGGATCATTCTTATTCCTTCACCCATTAGTGCTGCTACCTTCACCATAAACTAAATTTTATATTTCTAGGATCTGTTTCCATGTATTCTACTTTATTGCCTTTACTCAATAATTCCTGTTACGTAGATAACAATTTTTGAGCTTACTGTTCTTGTTATTAAAGATACTTAATAGCTGCCATTTTATTTTAGGTCTAGGCCCCTCTTATTACTCTGTTTTTCTGAACTTTTGATATATTCAGTTGTATTTTAGAATCAGTTTCCCCATGTCTCCACTAAAATCTTTGGGTTTTGTTAGGAATTATATGAAGCCTAAAACTAACTGGGACATTCTCAAAATCTTTACAGTTAGTCTTTTTCTCTTGAATCATAGTTTTCCTTTGTCTGTCTTCCTCTAGACCTCATGACTTAATGTCAAGACTTTTATTCCCTCATCATATGGTTGCTGAAGTTATTGTTGTTGTTGGTTTGTTAATATAAATTGAATTTTTAAAAATTTTCTCTTTCCTAAGTGTTTATATGTAGGAAATGCTTTGCATTGGAAATATTTATTTTTATACCCAGCCACTTCACAACCTTGTCTTACTAGTTATAATGATTAGTTTGGCTTGGTTGAGTTGCTGTTTGTTTTGTTCAATTTTCAATTGATTTGCTTGGAAGCACCCATTCAGAAATGGATCTTAAAGCCAACATACCTGACTCTATACTTACTATTATATTATCCTGAGCAAAATTATCCTGTCTGTTCTTAACTATCCTTAGCTGTTCATTAAATGTTTAATCATAGCACCTATCTCATAAGGTTACTGTGGAGATTCGGCTGGGAACTTATTAAGTGTTAACCAATGCCTGGGTCTGTTGATGATTCAGTAAATGTTACCTCTGTTACTGGAGGTAGACAGTCATATTATTGAAAACAATGATATATTTTTCTTTGCTTCTGCAAAAGCCAGAACTCTTATTTCTGGTTCTAATTATTCTGACTATATTTTTCAAAAGGATAATACTAAATTACTGTAATGATAATATAGGTCCTGATCTTGTCAATGACATTAATTGGATCCCATCTCATAGCTCACAAGTAAGATATTTCCTCATGTCAACAATATAACCTGCCATTTTCAGTTTACTAGATTTTTTCAAGAATACATAATGACTTTGATCAAATGCCTTATTGATACAAATAATTAAGTGGTTTGCTGACTCTAAACCCTTGTAGCATTCCTGAAAATTTTCTATTTAAGTCATTGTGGGTTAGTCTTCTAAAATATCCTTTCACAATCCATATATTAACTTTAAAAAAAACTTGCATCCATTTTTTAAATGTAGATATTTGCCTTTTATCATACCCAGTTCTCCTTTCCTTGCAAATTGTCTTCATGTAACTCTTTATTCCTGTTTCACAGAGACCAGGTTCTCTATCCTGTTGCAAAACAAATGCCTTTTCTGTTTTTCTAAGCTATTCTTCAGGCTTCTGTAGCACAATCTTTTCATAGGTGTTCTCTTTAAGACTTCAAGATAATGTTCTGTTCCACTCATACCACAATATTCTTTCCATAGGCTCTGTGTTCATTATTTTCTCCTCTTAATTTTTCTGTGAACAGGGAGTGTCTTTCTAGGCCAGCATTTGCCAACAGGCAGGGTTATGTGGATTGCTGTTGGCCTTGCTCACTGCCACCTTAATAGACACAGCTTTCTCTCAAACGTACAGCTGGAAGGTTGATGTGCACAATGCTGAGCTCAGGTCCCAGGGCCTCACAGACAATTGTTTTGTGCAATTTTGATGAATGGTGGTGGGAGCTTCCATTTCTAAGAAGTCCATTTGTATTAGTTCATTCTCACACTGCTATAAAGAACTACCTGAGACTAGGTAATTTACAAAGAAAAGGAGTTTAATTGACTCACAGTTCCACATGGCTGGAGAGACCTCAGGAAACATACAATCATGGCAGAAGGGGAAGCCAGCACGTCTTACATGGCAGCAGGCAAGAGAGAGCGAGAGTGCGAAGGAGGAACTGTCAAACATTTACAAAACCATCAGAACTCATGAGAACTCACTCACTATCACAAGAACAACACGGGGGAATCCGTCCCTGTGATCCAATCACCTCCTACCAGGTCTGTCCCTTGACACATGGGAATTATGGGGATTACAATTCTAGATAATACTTGGGTGGGGGCACAGAGCCAAACCAGATCACCATTCTTCTGTTGATCCAGTGGTGGAGCACATGAAAGACCTCAAGCCCCTGCACATGAAGCTCCCCATGTTGTTTCTGTCTTCACCCCCAAGACAAGGTTCTGCCTGTGGTGGCCGTATTCCCCAGACATAGTCTGTCATCGCTCTTCTCTGTTTTGACATTTCCCTGGAGCTGAAAAGATTGGAAATGACTGAAAACAGTATCTGCTGATTCATAAAGCAGCACCAAAAAGCAGAAATATGGCACATTTTACCAGTGAAGGCTGGTCCTCTGCCAGTGGAGTACAGGAACAAATACCTCTCCTGCCATAACAAAGCACCACAACCTGAGTGACTTAAAACAATAGAAATTTGTTCTCTCACGGCTCTGGAGACAAGAAGTCTGAGATCAAAGTGTCAGCAGAGTCACACTCCTTCTGAAGGCTCTCAGGAAAAGTCCTCTCCTGACTTTTCCTCGCTGCTGGTGGCTGCCAGCAGTTTTCAGCATTCCCTGACGTGTAGATGCATCACTCCGTCTCTGCCCCCATCTTCACACGGACTTCTTCCGGGTGTCTGTGTCTCCTCTCCTCTTCTGTTTATAACGGTATCAGTCAGCGGATTTAGTTCCTACCCAATTCCAGTATAATTCCTCTTTAATTACATCTAAAAAGACTCTCTTTCCAAATAAGGTCACATTCTGAGGATCTGAGTAGACAAATTTGGGGGACATTATTCAGCTCAACTACATCTGCTCAGCACCTCTCAGCCTGGTAGGGCCTCTCTTTCACAGGACAGTGTCTGCAGAGGTCACCGATCTTTTTCCTCAGTTCAGTTCCTTTGACTTTAAGTTAATGTTAAAGTCAAAGTTAATAATAATTAACAATTGGCATTTCTGTGTGCCAGACACTGCTGTAAGCACTTCACATATGTGAATTCTTCAAATATAGTCAATGGAAATTTCTTCCTAATTCTGGCAATAATTGGCTTATCGCTTTTGGTTTTCAGGGTGTTTATGAGTTAGGAAATTTTGACTTCTTTCTGTGTGTGTGTCCTTGGTGGCATTTTAATGAGAAGTGGAAGGACACAGGACAGGGGCTGCTAGAAAGAAATCATTTTAACTTTTCTGTTCCTTAAGGACGGTTTACACATCTGTCCTCCAATTCTGTTTGCTTACTTTTACAGTAAATTAGTAACCAGGGGGCAGTCTCTTTTCTCAGTTTCTAAATGATTTGGTGGTATATTTTTGCTATCATGCGCTACCAAAGCAAATGATATGAAATGGCTTATGTGGACCAACCAACAAACTCTCTGACCTGTTGTAGCTGTTCAATACAGGTTTGCGGAATAAACAAATCACTTTAATCAACCAGGCTTGTCTTGTTAAAAATAGTCATAAGGCGAGGTGGGAGGATCATGAGGTCAGGAGATTGAGACCATCCTGGCCAACATGGTGAAACTCCATCTCTAATAAAAAATTAGCTGGGTGTGGCGGTGCTTGCCTGTAATCCCAGCTACTGGGGAGGCTGTGACAGGACAATCACTTGAACCCAGGAGGCAGAGGTTGCAGTGAGCCAAGATCGTGCCACTGAACTTCAGCCTGGTGACAGAGTTAGACTCCATCTAAAAAAAAAAAAAAAAAAAAAAAAAAAAGAGTCATGAGGTTACTCTGATACCATTTGTTCACAGTGAACATTTGCTGCTTCCCAGTGATCACCTATGTTTTCCCTCAAACCTAAAACTTTAATAAACGACACAGAATTTTTCAAGGAATCCATTCCAAGATTTGTTCAGATACAGTTTGGCAAATTCACTTTTAACCTTTTTAAAAACAGAGACCACTCAGCTCACATACCAGTTTTAGGATTCCAGATGTTCTAGGGGTGAAGTGATGAGTTTGACTTAAACATATTTAGGATGTTCAGTTGTGAAGGCCTCCAGTCACCTGTGGTGCCCCCTGTGGTGCCCAGTCCCACATTGAGAAGCACCTGTGCTCTTTGATGGCTCATTTTACAGGGAGGGCAGCATCATCTCGGTCAGTCACGGAAGTGGAAGTCCAGCCCAGGCAGTGGAGCTCGTCCTCTGCTGCCCACCCCACCTCTCCTCGTGTGGAGTCCTCCCGGTGGAGTGTTTTGCCCCACCCTCCTGCACTTCTCATGGAGATTGGAGTGAGTGGAGTCTTAAGAAGCTGTGGTCAATAGATTCATACTCAGAGAGAGAGAGAGAGAAACCTGCAATGGAAAGGGGAGCTGGGGGATCTTTATGTTAAATGGAGATGGGCCTGAGGTTGCACAGCTATTCACACAGACCAGTGGCTAATAAATACAATGGGCAGCTACCAAGCAGTAAAACAGCAGTGAAAGCGTCTCCTGGGTCTGCACGGCTAGTCCCAGTAAAGCAGGATCCACCCAGGGATCTGAGCAGGGCTCATTCCCACTCAGCTGGTCAGTGTCCTCCCTTGAATATGGGGTAAACGGAGATTTATTAAATTGCTTTGAACTAAGTCACATTCTGGGGCCAGTAGATCTATTCATATGGTAACCTATTTATATGAGAGGGTCTGGCTTTCCTATTAAAGGTCATGATATAAAGTCTCCTTCTCTTATGCTGTAATTGAATTGAAGTGGAAAAAAAAGTTGATTTAAAACAATACTGACAGATTGGATTAAGAAAATGTGGCACATATACACCATGGAATACTATGCAGCCATAAAAAAGGATGAGTTTGAGTCCTTTGTAGGGACTTGGATGCAGCTGGAATCCATCATTCTTAGCAAACTATCACAAGAACAGAAAACCAAACACCGCATGTTCTCACTCATAGGTGGGAACTGAACAATGAGATCACTCGGACTCAGGAAGGGGAACATCACACACCGGGGCCTATCATGGGGAGGGGGAGGGGGGAGGGATTGCATTGGGAGTTATACCTGATGTAAATGACGAGTTGATGGGTGCAGCACAGCAACATGGCACAAGTATACATATGTAACAAACCTGCACGTTATGCACATGTACCCTACAACTTAAAGTATAATAATAATAAATAAATTAAAAAAAAAAAAACACAATACCTAGAGTAATTAATAGTACAGGTCATGCCTAAACAAAGCAAAGACGGTGACGGGGTATCTGACCAACTGACATTTGGGAAAGTCTCAAAGGTGTCTAGGGCCCTTCCAAGTTTAGTGTTTCACAGCTCAGAGTTCTCTCTGGGACAGCTGGGATTCAAACTCACAGAGGGGACCAGTTTGTAAGATTTTGTGATTAAAGGTATGTGGATTTGTTCAGTTTTTGTTGGCTTCTTCAACCCAGTTCTGTGTTTGCAACATCCTTGTCATGCCATTACTAGTTCATTCTTTTAGCTGGCATGTGGTGAGGGGATTTCTTCTGTGTGGTCCTTGCTATTTGGTGTTGCAGCTTGCTTGTCAGTGGTGCTGGAAGGTGCCTCACTTTCTGGGGCACACTCATGGATGTAGTTCAGTGTGTTTGGGGTGCTGGTCCTGAAAGGCAGTCGAACCATTCATTAGCTCACATATATCTTCCAGTGTGCATAATGCTCCATACAGTAGCCGTGCCCCTGGAAATTTGCCTTTAACTCAAATGTCAATAAATCGCATAATAAGGCACAGAATAGCACCTGGCATGCAGTAGGTGCTTAATAAATATTTGTGGAATGAATGAATTAATGCACAGTAGGAGATAATAATAGTGTATTAAGGTTCTCTAGAGGGACAGAACTAATAGGATAGATGTAAATATAAAGGGGACATTATTAAGGAGTATATCTATTAAGGAGTATTGACTCACACAAAGCCAGTCCAAGCCCCAAAGCCGAAGAACTTGGCGTCTGATGTTCAAGGACAGGAAGCATCCAGCATGGGAGAAAGATATGGGTCAGAAGACTAAACCAGTCTAGTCTTTTCATGCTCTTCTGCTTTCTTTTATTCTAGCCCAGCTGGCAAATGACTAGACTGTGCCCACTCAGACTGCAGGTGGGTCTGCCTTTCCCAGTCCACTGACTCAAATGTTAATCTCCTTTGGCAACACCCTCACAGACACACCCAGGAACAATAATTTTCATCCTTCAATCCAGTGAAACTGACGATCAGTATTAACCATCACAAATAGCAACAATTTAGACTCTGAAGTCAGACAGACTTGGTCTGGAATTCTAGTTCTGGCACTTTCTAGCTGTGGGAGTTCAGGCAGTTTACTTAACCCCTCTGAGCCTCAGTATCTCCATTTGTAAAGTGGGGATGATAACATTCTTCCGTCATGGGGTTATTGTGAGAATTACATGAGCAAATAAACCAGGTCAATCACAGCGCCTGCCCCAGTGTCAGCACTTGACAAATCTTACCCCTTGTGGTTATTATTGCTCCCCTTGATAATAACAATTAGAAAAACAACATATGCAGTCATTGAATCACAGTGTCTGGTTTCTCTTACGTATGCCCCTCACGTGAAGCATAATAAATAACTTTGAGAGCATGACTTTTCTTTTTGCTGTTGTACTTCCCACTGGTATGCCTTCTTGGCTCCTTAATGCTTCTTTTGCCTCCAGATACCGGTCACTTGTCAAGCCTTTCCCCTACAGGCTGAGTTTATTATCTTCTTATCTGGGCTCCCCCTGCCCTCCATCCATCCCTCTGTGATGGTACTTGTCACTGTAGATTCTGCCTGGCCTCTTTATCTGCTCTCTTTCTCACCTGTTCAGCCTTCAGGAGGGCAGGGTTGCAGTTGGAGCTACTGATAGAAAAGAAAGCTGGCAGACAGACCCAGGAGCCCATGGAGGATGAGAAGGACCTAGACTCAAAGTCAGGTGGAACCTCATAGCCCAACTCTGTTTTTATTCAACCTCAAACCTGGAAAGGCTTCTGCTGTGAGCCCCGTGAGATATGAGATACAATTTACCCTTTGGTTCTTTCTCCCTGCCTGCAGCTCCCTGCTGGGCCTGACACTGAAAACTCTCAGAGAAGCCACAGGAAACTTTAGTGCTTGTTTCTGGGATAGGAGGCAAGGTTGCCATCCTCCGGGGACCAGAGGAAGAGACAGCTGGCCCAAAAGGAAAAGAAGCTGGTGGACACATTTCTGTCACTAGAGAACATAAAGAGAACCCTGTGGAAGTGTGGGGAGCTGTGTGACTCCCCGAGTCATATACCTTTCTAATCTTCTGATATGAATGGGATGAACATTTATCATCCATCTTCCATGAACTCAGCACTACTGTGACTCCTTTAGTGACCAATATCCTGGCCCAAATTTGATTTTTCTTTTGCATTTGCCTCAAGGCTAAGCTTGTTGGGGAATAGTTCATTTCTGAGATCATTAATCTGATTCAATTAAACACTTATGAGTGAGTACTTTGTGCAGTCCACTGGACTCTGGGGTTACTGCAGTGAACAAAACTTTGTCTCTATTGTTATGGAGCTCATGGTCCTCTGAGAAATCTTGGATCTAGAAAGGCTCTTTTTAAAGATGAAATGATAAAGCCAAGAGAAATGAAGTGATTCAGCCTGAGTCACGCACAGCAAGTTATAACTCAAGAACTAAGCCCCACGTTTCTCAATGTAATTGCTGTAGCTTACTTCACTTCTACTTTTCCAGTTTATGACTTATCATTGGGGTGACCAGTAGCTCCCTCTTGAATCAGCCACAAACTTAAGGGGCTTATGTAGTGCAAAACATGAGCCAGCCTTGCTTTTAATGCTCCTGTGAAGAAAATTGGAAAGTGTACTTAAGTCCACTCTTGCTGTAACTTCTCACTGCCACATGGTGTCACTGTTGAACACAGGTCCTGCACAGTTCAGTGGCTGCTTATTTCCTCTGCACTGAAGCTACTTTTGGCTCAAATTCTAACACTTGCTTCCAAGGTATCACAAACTCGGGCTCCAAGATTTCATCTCTTTAATTTCAGTTTTATATGCTCAGTCATTTATTGGTAAAGAATTCCATGGCTAGGTGGCCAAATCAGCTTCAGCTATAAGTAATGATGGGATCAGCTTTCACCCCTGAACTCTGTGGCCCAGGTATTAAATTAATGTCACTAGCCAAGACTCCCACAGCTTCTGAGTCACTTTGTATTCTGTCTTTGTCTGTTCCCATCTAGAATCGCCATAAACTCCTTATGCGGATTCCTCTAGCACCTCTCAACTTAATATGTAAAAAGATACTGTCAAGAGTCTGCCTTTGTTAAGCCAGGGAATATTCCATTACTTTTGCCCCAGAAATGATTTGTGTGTTTGCATAATTAAGGGCTATTACTCAAGAGATTCTCCCCTAAATATTGATCTTTCTAAGTTTACGGCTACATCCATCGAGGAAGATTTTGCTATCCTTAACACTAACTTCCGTTTCTTACTGACTCTTGCTAGCTTGCCTGCTTCCTGTAGTGTTGTCCTTTTTGTATAAATTTAGATGTGCATATACTGATGCAATTTAGCTGTGCTACACCTATTGACACACTGCTGGGAAATGGATTTGTGAATTGGATAGGAAAAATCCATTTGAGGTTTCCAGGGTGGCACCCCACCCTCCTTAAAAGTCATCATCTGGTCTTTGTGACGCTGGGTTTCAGGACATTGATATCTTCCAAGGCTGAAGCCAGAGATAGATGATCAGAGATCTGCAAGGACAGTGGATGATATTTTTGGCCAATTTTTTCTTAAAGGGAGTAAAGAAGATACGTTAGTTCCTGAGGGGAGGTTGTAAAAGCTTAATGCAAAGTCAGAATGTTACCAGGATTGGGAGAGGGAGAAGAAAACAAAAACATAAACACTGAGAACAACCTCCAGGAGCTAACAGAACATTCATTTGAGAGAAGGAGAGAACCATTTTTCAAACGCCCACCGTTTGAATTCAGTCCAGAGTAGTAGAAAACACACAGATATCTGAATTTGAGAGGTCTATGTTCCCACACTAAACATTGATTGACGTGGCCTTCGATGAGTTGCTTAACCCAATGAATCAGGTTTCTACATCTGTAAATTGGGGTTGAGTGCCTATCATGCATGTGTCTAAGAAGATACCCAGGGAAGGGAGCTTAGCACACTGCTTGACAATAAATAATAAATTGCACTATCTGTCATTCAGAAACTCAATTTGCCCACACATAAAACAAAACAAAACAAAACAAACAAAGAAAAAAACATAAAAAGCTCTTTAATGAAGGGAAGTTGTGTAGAAAATCGGCAAGGATAAGGGAACAAAAGAGGAATATTGAAGCAGCCAGAAGCTAGCAATTTCAAACTCTATTACTGCCCCCAAGTTGAAGGGACAAGAAGAGGAAGATATGTTGTTGGAGCTCGTAAAAGAGGGGCCCCAAAGCAGAAGCTGCAGTTGGGAGTTAGGCAGGTACAGCTGCAGCCAGAGTCAGTACTGAAACAGAGTGAGGAGTGGAAATCAATGCCTCACCCTGCTTCCTGCTCTCCTGGCTCCTATGATTGCCTCCTGTTGAAGCAACCACCACCAGGGAACACTGGTGATTTTACCAAGCTGGATTTATTCAATAGGATAAGCAAGGAAGAGTAGTCCTGCAACAAAATCTCAAGAATGTCTCGAAAAAGGAGAGTTAGGGAAGGTATTTGTAAGACTGTGGGGCTAAGGTTAGTCATAAGATGGTTTTAATATGCATGGTCTGGACAGGGACTGGTCAGAATTTATGAATGAGACAATTTTCTGGGACAATCAGTGATCTTATCTGTGGAGCATATACGTTCATACAGAATTATGGTTACATCAATTTGTAGTATCAGCTGGGAACATGTGGGACTGCATGAGCTGGTATTTAAAAATGTTTTGAGCTAATTTGTGTTACATGTCATGGCTGGATCAGTTTATCCCTTTTGCAGGTCATACTTTATTTTGCAAATTGGTGACTGTTTTATTTCTCACTTTCATTAACCAAACTCTATCAGAAGCCAGACAGACAGGGAGCTTAGATGAAGTGGTCTGCAGAGATCAGCCTCCCAGGCACTGAGCAGAGCAGGAAAGAAAGAAATAGCTCTGGGGAACAAATGCAGAAGAACCAGCACACTTATTGGCCTGCCTGCTTTTCTCCCTTCCTTCCTCCTTTCCTTCCATTACTCCCTCATTGCCTCATTTCCCAATTGATATTAATTCTTCCTTATTTGTGTATCCTTCTTTCCTTCATTCATTTCACACTTTGAGAATGATGACTCTAGACCCTTACAAATTATAATTATTATAATTAATAATAGGTCTAATTATGCTATTAAACATTGTTTATATACTAAACAATATGCAAGGTGACTTTTACATCCAAAAGTCTCATCCTCTAAATCAGTACTGTGCAATGGAACTCTCTGCAATGATGCAAATATTTTATAAGCTGCACTGTCCAATATGGTCTTACTTGGGACATGTGGCCACTGAACATTTTTACTGTGAATATTGTGAATAAGGAACTGGATCTTAAAAATTTTACTTAACTTTAATTAATTTATACTTTAGTAGCCACAAGTGGTTAGGGTTACTCTATTGGACAATGTTGCTCTAAATAACTCTATAGGGCTGCTCTTACTATATGCATTTCAGACATGAGAAAACTGAGCCCTGGTGAAGTTAAGATGCCCATGGACACCAATTACAATCGTTGTTGGTGGAGCCAGAACAAGGACCCAGTTCTCACTGGCCTCAAATGTGCGCAGCTTCATTTTTTTTTTTTTTTTCGGCTATACCCACGTTTTATTTTATTTCATTTTTAAGCATTTCTGTAGATTTAGGGTGTATAAGTACAGTTTCATTACATGGATGTATTATGTAGCAGTGAATTCTAGACTTTTATGTAACCATCACCCCAGTAGTGTACATTGTACCCAATAGGTGATTTCTCATTCTTCACCTCCCTTCCACCCTCCCATCTTTTGGAGTCTCCACTGTCTATTATTCCATTCTCTGTGTCCATGTGTACACGTTGTTTATTTCCCATTCATAAGAAAGAATATGCAGTATTTGACTTTCTGTTTTTAAGTTATTTCACTTAAGATAAAGGCCTCCAGTTCCATCCATGTTGCTGCAAACAGCAGGATTTCATTCTTTTTATGGCTGAGTAATGTTTTATGGTGTGTGTGTGTTTATGGCTGCATATTACTCAGCCATAAAAAGAATGTTACATATATTATGTAAAATATTATATGTGTGTATGTATGTATGTGTGTATATATATACACATAAAATATTTTCTGTGTGTATATATGTATATATATGTGTATATCTATACACAAAATATGCAATATTTTATGGGAGGCTGATATATACATATATACACATATGTGTGGCATGTATATGTGATATATACATATATATGTGTGGTATGTGTATATATATATAGGTGTGTGTGTATATATAGGTGTGTATATATATAGCCTCCCATAAAAGTGTGTGTATATATACACAGTATATATATATACACACGCACTATATATATATATATATATATTTATATATATATCACATTTTCTTTATCTGATCACAAGTGCTCTCTCTGCCTAGACATCCTTCTTCTCAGTCTCTTGGCCAAATTCCTACTCATCCTTCAAAATTCAGCCAAAGTCTCCCTTTCTCCGTGAAGCCTCCATAATGCCCAACCACAGTTGTGAATGTCGTAACATTTGGTAAATATGTAGTGGATGCACTTTTCACATGTGTTGTAGTGATTCGTTTAGTTGTATTCAGTTTTAAATAGACCATGAGGTCTTTGAGGACAGGAGCTGAGTCACTGTGGGAGACACATAGTAGGTACAAAGAAAAAGGTTTGCAAATGAGTGCTTTATCATTGTTTTAATGGGTTCCATAAGCACCTAAATACTAATGCTGTAGCATGGGCCTGCTGATGCAAATCTCCTTCATTGCCTTTATAGGTTTAAATTCTATAGATCAGCAAGATCTCTGCTGAGAGAAAATTTGGGCCAGCCCACCTCCCTCTTGGGCTCCTTCCCTCTCTTGTTCTTGCATGATCAATAGCTCTGGTTGGGAGTATTTTAAGCCTGCTACACTTTGACTTGAGTCTTTCTTCCTTCAGCAGTCATGCATTTCCCAGCACACTCTCCAGGAGGGTGGTGGATCAGACGTGCCTGACGATTGTGATACAATTCAATAGGTTCTCCTGAGCAGCTTATAAAACAGTCAGCTGCCTCCTGGACAGACACATACATCTCTAGACATCCAAAGCACCTGTGGGCCAAAGGACCACCATGCTGATAGGTCTTGGGGTGGGTGGATTTCCTAATAAAATTGGGTAGAGTCATTGTGACTCAACACCTAGGATACAGCATTGTTAACAGGGCAGGAGAAACAGAAAAATCGAGTGCCAGGAAACTGACTTTAAAGACCAGAGAACATTCTGATGGCATCTATTCAGGCCTAGTGTGGGGTCAACCCTTTCAGGAGAAGGAACTCAAAAGAAATGACCTTGTCCACATGCCTTCATTATGTTGTCCACCCTGACCATCCTTGCCCTCAGCAGGCCTGCGTTGCCCTTGGAAATAAGTCCAGACTCCTTGGCATTGTCTTCCACTTCTAGTAATGGCTCAAACTTCTAATGCCAATGGGGGCGAGGTGGATAATATCAAGAGTAAAGTGCTGTTTTGAGAGTTGTGGCCAATAAGAAAGACCTGACTGTTCAATGGCAGCAGCTACTGCTCTGCCTGACCGTTGTCACCATGAAAATGAAAGCTCTGGCCCTCCTTTTTCTTTCAATAGAAGAGGGAAATCTGGACTTGGTGTAAAATATCTAGTATCTTAAACTACTTTGAAGATCAAGTAAAGCATATCTATGGGTTAGATGTGGTCCAGAGGTCATTACTGGCAGATCTTTCATCTGCTCCAGCTTTATTGCCATGAATTCCTTCACGTCCTCTACTCTTCACACTGTGACCCACTTGCCACTTCTGGACTAGCCCATCCTCATCCCCACTCGGTACATTTGCACATGCCGCTGCTTCATCTGGGCACGTCCTTTCTACCCCATTCACATGTTAAACCTGGACCAGTCTTCCAGCCCCACTCAAGTGCCACCTCCTTTAGAAGCTTCCCAATAGCCCCAGGGATTTGTCCTTCCTTTGGGCTCTTTCGGTTGTTTCCACTTTGTGTGTAGTATTTACTACTTGCAATTATAATTTCTGGGCTTATTTGTGGGCTTCCTTCATTAGACAGAGAGCTTTTGAGTTCCAGGACTACAAAATTCACAGAGCCAACTTTCTGTTGGACACCTCTCCCTGAGTGCATCACAGCAGTCTCAGACTCAGTGTGTCCCACTTGCAGCCACCTCACATCCCCGTCCCACCAGTCTGATCCCATTTCTGTATCCCCATCTCAGTGAGTGGCAGCACCCCACCCAGTTCTCAGGCGAGAAACTGGGGGATCATCTTAGGTTCCTTCATCTTCCTTACCTTCCTGATCCCATTGATCACCCAGCAAGACCTTGGTTCAGTATTCCTGTTTAGTCACCATCATTCTCAGTTCACCCTTGTTGTCACTTAGTAGGTGGTCAGTAAATACTTCTTTAATTAGTTGTTTAATTATGAACTTGTTATTTTTTTACGATTTCAGAGTAAAGTGCACGGTAAGGACTGCAACAATCAGGAAAGACTCCATGAGGAAATGGGATTGAGTGGGACCTTGTTGACCAGGTGGATGTCTAGGTAAATAGCAAAGAAGGTATGACAGGCAGGGAGGGTGGGCACGGTGGGCACGGTTCATTTCATAGCAACAGGCGGGTGCTGATCTGATAGGAGTGGAATATGATGAGATGGGTGTACAGTCGAATGGGTGAGCCGGAGTGAGGTGTGGAGAATCTGAAAGTGTGGAGAAGTTATGCATCAGAAATAGAGCACATTCGCTGGTTCTTGAGAAGGAAATCTGTGTTTACCTGCCACAGAACAGAAAATAAAAGGCCTACGGCAAGCGAAGAATGATGAATGGTGGGGTATGCTTAAAGATTGGGTGATGGGCTTGGGATTCGGTGGAAACTAGCCAGCCAGAAGGTACCTGGAAAATGACTAAACTGATGATGTTCTCTTTCTTCATTGGCTGGCTTAATCCCTTGTTATGGCATCAAGTTAATAATAATAATTATCAGCATCTTGATGCTAGTGAACCCTCATAATTGCTTTCTGCATGACAAACTGCTCATTCATCATCTTCCCTAATTCGCACATCATGCCCTGTGATCGGTAGTACTGATCCTCTACAGATGAGCCCACAAGGGGTCATGGAGAAGAATTAACCTGCCAGAGTTGGGCAGGTGGAGTCCCTTTATGTGGCCAGAACCTGAGATACAATTTAAAACATCGTTTATTGAGTTAAAACCCAAAGGTTCTATTTTAGTGCATGTTGGGTGGGGCCAACTTGCTCAGGTAGTTTTGGAAAACATAGCTATTCCCCCCTGCTGAGGCATGAGACCCACCTTGCCTCTGATGCTACTTGTACAGAGTCCTGGTGCCACACACTGATGTGTCCCAGAGTTCTGGACTTCCCGCTGCCGTCTTAAACCCCTGAAAGGCTTTTGGGGCACCTCTCAGTAGGTTCTGGTTTTTAAAATGTGCTACATTCTGACAGCCAACGAGAACTGCAATGTACCTTTCTTTAGCAGCCCCTCAGAGTTGAAACAGAAATAGCCCTTCCTACCAGAAATAAAAATAGAAACCGTGAAACAAGTTCATGTATTCTTGTCTCTGTGCAGGGCACTCCTGTCATATGGGAAGCCAACACGTCCAACATTCTGCACGTGAAATAGCAGCAAAGGGCTTTCCCTGGCAGGAGAGAAAATGCAAAAAAAAATGGTGTCACCTCCCATGACAGAATGATCCATGGTCCATTCTTATCTTGTCTTGTCCTTTCTTTCCCTTAATAGACACATTCTTTCAATTTAGCTGTCATTGCAGTAGGCCTCAGTTTATTGACTGTGTTAGCTGTGTTGCAGGCATGTTATTGGAGACAAAGATGAATGAGACTTAATCCTTGTCCTCAGTCAGGGACTTCCTCTAGTCAGGGAATCAGACACATAAATAGATACTGTCAATCCCCCACCAGAGGTGCTGAAATAGAAGGATGTCCAGGGAGTTCTAAAACAGCAGAGAAGACAAGCACATGGCCTCTTTAGAAGCCAACGTGTTTTCTGCCAGCAGGAAACCATTTCTATCCTTGCCTGGCATTGAGCGCAAGTCTGTGACCTTATAAACAGAATTTAAATTGCTTCATTTTTCAGAAGAGCAGGAAAATACCGCTTGGTTGAGACCTCAGAAAAGTCGTATATCTGATTATGGAAGAGGCAATGGGATCTACAGGCTGAAGCAGACTGGCACCTCCCTAATTGTGTGATATTTTCCAAAACCAGGGCATTTCATTTAATTTGGAGCAAGATGCCTCCAAAGGATTAAATATTAATCGGGTCCTTCCTTCCCCCTTTTCCATTCTTATCGCCTTTTGAAATTCATTTTCCCTTCTCTCACTTTATTCATTTATTCATTTGTTCCCTTGGTCCGGTCCTTGAGAATTTGCCACTAATGTTGCCACGCACAGGGGATACACAGATAAAATAGCAAACATCCCCCTTGGGTCTCAACCCTGGGTGTTTGTCAGAATTGCTGAAAGATCCAGCTTCCATATGAATACAAATGCTCTGAAAACACCTCCACATTCGGTTTTTAAGTGAAGAAAGCCAAATGTAGGAGAGTGTGTAATCCAGTAGCATTAGTGTGAGAAACAATTTTTGGGGGAAAATGTGCATATTTTCTTGTATCTGCTCAAAGTATGTCTGGAAGAATACGTAAGAAACTACAAATCGTGGTTGCCTATGGGAATGTGAACAGTTATCTAAATAGCAGAATAAGAGACAGACTGCTCTAGACCCTGTTAAACTCTGTGTCATATGAATGTATTTCCACTTGAAAATAATTTTAATTAAATTAAAAGTGAGTAATTTTTTTTGTTTGTTTCTGAGACAAACTGGGATGGTTGATTTCTTCATGTGTCCCCTACTAGCCAGCAACCCCCTATAGACAGGAAACACACTGTTTCATCCTCCTCTTCTCTAACACAAAGGCCAGAACACTCTGCAGTCTGGGTGCCCGACAAAGCCTCTTAAGGGAACAAAAGCATCAATATTTGTGATTTCAGAATCTGAACAACCAAAGAAAGATTTCATGTAATTTAGAACACACTTTTAAAAGAAAGTGACACGTGCCAAGACAATGAGTTTCTTGTAGAAGTCATCAGTGCTTTCACCACTTATTTCCTCCCCTTTAAGGTGCACTGTGACCTTTGGCTAATGAATGGGAATGGAACTGATACATGAGTTCTGGTTAGCAGCTTTAAGAGCTGGGGAATCTGGGTAGCTGCAAAAGGAGAGTTGATGTGGCCTCCTCCAGCAGAGCCCTGCCCAGATTCACAGTGGACTGGTCATGTGAGCTCGGCAGAAATGACCTTTCATCACATTCAGCCACAGAGAGCGTTACGTCTTATTGTAGTGTAAACTGTCCCATCATTACTGATTCACTCATATTTATATATACATTTAAAATAATTTAGAGTACATTTATGACATAGGGTTGGTTTTTATTTGTGCTGTAGTGGGAAAGGCTCTAGGAAAAGCCACATTAAACCTTCTTGAACAAGGCAAATTATTGATTAGCACACTGTCCGTGAAATCAGAGTTGTAGATGGAATAGGTCATGAAATAAAAAGAGACTTTGGAGTCAGAAAGACCAAAGTTCAAATCCTGGCTTTGCCACCCACACTTTTTTTTTGTCATGCTGGGCAAATGATTTGACATCTCAGCTTTAGTTTCTTCTTCAGTCAAAACAGGGTTTACAGGACCTCCTTGAAAAGCCGCCCTAAGGCAGCACTATCCAAGAGAATTTTCTGTGATGATGGAAGTATTCTGTGCTGCACTGCCCAATATGGTACCCAGTGGCCATAGCCACATGTGGCATTCAAATTGGAACAAATTAAAGTAGGCAAATAAAATTTAAAATTGATTTCCTCAGATGACTAGCCACAATCCAAGTACCCAATAACTTTATTTTTTTTAATTTTATTTAATTTCATGTTCTGGGATTCATGTGCACAACATGTAGGTTTGTTACATAGCTACATGTGTGCCATGGTGGTTTGCTGTATCTATCAACCCATCATGGCGTTAACTATTTATCCTGATGCTCTCCCTTCCCACCCCCAACAATAGGCCCCAGTGTGTGTTGTTCCCCTCCCTGTGTCCGTGTGTTCTCACTGTTCAGCTCCCACTTGTAAGTGAGAACGTGCAGTGATTGGTTTTCTATTCCTGCATTAGTTTACTAAGGATAATGGCTTCCAGCTCCATCCATGTCCCTGCAAAGGACATGGTCTAGTTCCTTTTTATGGCTGCATCGTATTCCATGGTGTATACACATTTTCTTTATCCAGTCTATCATTGCTGGGCATTTGGGTTTATTTCACGTCTTTGCTGCTGTGAATAGTGCTGCAATGAACACGCACATCCATGTATCTTTATAATAGAATTATTTATATTCATTTGGGTATATGCCCAGTAATGGGATTGGATCAAATGGTATTTCTGATTCTAGGTCTTTGAGGAATTGCCACACTGTCTTCCACAGTGGTTGAACTAATTAACATTCCCACCAAAAGTGTAAAAGCATTTCTATTTCTCCACAACCTCGCCAGCTTTCTTGACTTTTTAATCATCACCATTCTGACTGGTGTGATATGGTATCTCATTGTGGTTTGATTTGCATTTCTCTAATGGTCAGTGATGGTGAGCTTTTTTTCATGTTTCTTGGCCACATAAATATCCTTTTTTGAGAAGTGTCTGTTTATGTCCTTTGCCCACTTTTTAATGGGGTTGTTTTATTTTCTTGTAAATTTATTTAAGCTCCTTGTAGATTCTGTATATTAGACCTTTGTCAGATGGACAGATTGCAAAAATTGTCTCCTATTCAGTAGGTTGTCTGTTCACTCTGATGATAGTTTCTTTTGCTGTGCAGAAGCTCTTTAGTTTAGTTAGATCCCATTTGTCAATTTTTGGTTTTGCTGCAATTACTTTTGATGTTTTTATCATGAAATCTTTGCCTGTGCCTATGTCCTGAATGGCATTTCCTAGATTTTCTTCTAGGGTTTTTATAGTTTTGGGTTTTACATTTAAGTCTTTAATCTATATTGAGTTAATTTTTGTGTGAGGTGTAAGGGAGGGATCCAGTTTCAATGTTCTGCATATGCCAAGTGCCCAGAATAGTTGCTCAACATGATAAGTATTCTTTTTGCTAGCAGTTGATCTGATCTATCCTCCTATAGATTGAGGGATGGGCATCACTGTGGGTGAGCAGCTGCCAGTGTGACCAGCTTGATGCAATGTGGTCAGCCTTAAGTCTACACATCTGCAGCTTACAAAATACAGAGTATCTCACCAAACATTCCACAAGAACTTGTGAAAGATATGTCCCTGGGTGAAGAAAGTAAATCTCAAAATCTCCCAAGTTCAGCCCCAGAACGAGAATTTCCCACTGAAGAGGACCTATAGGACCAAGAAGGCTTGATTCTGTTCTTCCTTACTCTAGCCTTTCTCTCTTTGATTTTCTTTCTCTCTTTGATTCTCCTTTTCTCCTTAAGGTGGTCCCAGGGGAAGTCCTGCTCCTCATAACAATGTCTGCAGCGCCCCAAGTTCCCTGCCTCTGATTCATTCCAACATCACTAGGGTAAACACTGTCTTTCAAAAATATCTTAGTGGGCTGAGTGCGGTGACTCACGCCTGTAATCCCAGCACTTGGGGAGGCTTAGGCGGGTGAATCACGAGGTCAGGAGATTGAAACCATCCTGGCTAACACAGTGAAACCCCGTCTCTACTAAAAATACAAAAAAAATTAGCCGGGCGTGTTGACGGGCGCCTGTAGTCCCAGCTATTTGGGAGGCTGAGGCAGGAGAATGGTGTGAACCCGGGAGGCGGAGTTCACAGTGAGCCGAGATTGCACCACTGCACTCCAGCCTGAGTGACAGAGCAAGACTCCATCTCAAAAAGAAAACCTTAGTGAACCCCGAGAGAGAACATTAGAGGCGTAATCTCAGAGCCTATGAGGAATCTAATTTCAGTAACGTGGTTGATGGAGGAGAGTTCTAGTCCTTTTCAGGACTCCCTGGTTCAATCCCAAGATACACGAGCAAGACCCTTGCCTGTGTGATATGCTTGCTGCCACCTCCAGATAACAACTTATCACCCAGTTTCTGGACACCATCTCACATGTTATGCCTGACTCTTCAATAATCAAGGCCCGAAGAGATATGACATGCCTCCCCACCCAATGCCTTCCCTCTCATCCTCTGCCTCTCAGTCTGAAGACCTGCCTCCCCTACAGTCTGACAGCACCACATAATAAGAAGCATAGCATGCAGGGACAGATGACTCATTCTCACGTGAAACTGGATTAAAGAACAAGAGTCAGCTTTCAATCATCATTGCTAGTCGTGTAGGGTAAAACTCTCTCTGAAACAGTGTTTTTCCTCTGCTCTGACAGCACAACAATCACTAACACAGAAGAAGACATCTGAGACCAAAGGTATGGGGATTTTTCCCTGTATACCAGGTAGCAGACACCATCTGAGTGTCCCCCAAATCAATTCTGACACCATCTACCTGGAGATAGTGTCAGGTCCCATAGTTTGGGGGCTCAGTACTCAAACTGCCTCCTGTCAGACACTAGTCTCAAGTTCAGACATCTAGAACTTCTGAACAAGTAGTTGCCAGTTGGGGTTCCCATGACCCCCTCTTTGAGTTTGATTAATTTAGTAGAATAGCTCACAGAACTCTGGGAAACACATTTACAGTTTATTATAAAGGATATTACAAAGGATGCAGATGAAGAGATGCATAAGGTTAGGTCTAGGGGAAGGGGTGTGGAGCTTCCATGTCCTCCCTGGATTTACCACCACCCTCCAGAAATCTTCACATGATCAGATGTCTGCAAGCTCCCCGAACACAGTTCTCTTGCATTTTCTATGGAGGCTTCATTACATAGGCATGATTGACAACCCTGTGGAAATGTGATTGGACAAAAAGCACATAATCTACACCAGCAAGACTTGTCTGTTCAAACTTTTCTTGGTCTCTCTGTGTAGCATTCCTTCCTCTAGGGTATGGGGCAGGACTCTCTCTGGATTAGGATATTTTGATCCATAATCAGATTAGAGCCTGGCACTGGGCAGGTGAAAGAAGGACATGAAGAAGGTCAGAGGGAGATTCTGTTTCCTGAGGCCTAAAGTGCCCCAATATTATAAGAAGGACTGTGGGAGTTAGGAGCCAGGAACCATGGATGAAAATCAAGTATATATCATAATACCACACTAGTGCCCTTGGCAGTTTGTTTTTTACTGCACCTAAGACAGATGAATATCCATGTGTCCAACTCTCCATCCACCCATTCATTCCTCTGTTAGTCCATCCTGCTGTCTCTCCATCCATGCATTTATTCAACCATATCTCTACTTATTAGCTCCTTCCTTCCGTGTATCCACCCACAAACATTTGTAATGTGGTCAATAGCTTAATCTCTGTGGTCAGATTCCATGGGTTTGGATTCTAGCTCTTCAAATTATTACCATTTGATTTGGTCTCTCTGAACCTCTTTTTCCTCATTTGCACAATGGGGATGAATAATACTTACTTCTTACTCCTAAGATTGGATGAGAATTACATAGATGGTGCATAGAAATCTCAGTAATACTTTTTGATGCATAGGTAAGCATTCAACCACTGTTATCAATTATTAATATCTTACTATAGAGAGTGGGGAAATCAAGACACTTGAGGTCCAGCCATCTGCAAAGAGCTCTTCATGCCAGTGAGACTCAAGCTTTTTCTGCCTTTTATGTATTTGATTATTTCAGCATGTATCACTTCAAGTAGTAACAGGTCAGTGAAGCCTGTCATTTGGGAATTATAACTCAATATGTGAAAAAGAGATTAAAACTCTTAAATGTGTGGGCAATGAACAATTTCTGGCATTCAGATAGGACAAGGGTGGGGTAGGCTGTTTAGGAGATGGAAGTTATTAAAAATCTGTTTATGGAGAGCTCCTGCTCTCTGTCAGTCTGCAGGATATTTCCTTTGTTATTTCTCTTCTTTTGTCTGCAACTTATGGAGGCCAAGTAATCTTTTTACATTTTATATTCTAAGGCTTAATGTTGCTGTTTTTAAAGTTATTTTGTCCCATAATGGTCTCATCTGGTTCCTAATATGCAGTTACAGATGGCATAAATGAGTGGATCACCCCAACAATTTGGGGGCCTTGGCTCTGGGGTCTCAAAAGCTTCTCTGCATCTGGTTATGTGTGAATAGTAAAAGCCCTGATTTTTCCTAAGTGAAATCTCATACGGATTTTATAATAAGTAAAACAGATAACATGAATCTTGGGTACAATAATGGATAAACATTGGGGATATAATTGTCTGAGCTAAGTGTGGTTGCATGTAGTTCAGAAATATGTCCAAAAACTCTAGCAGATGCATAAAAATTAATGCACTTTTAGATATACAATTAATAAATTGTCTTCATGATAATATAGATTTACATTATTTGCCATTGACAATGTCCTGGAGAATAAAAACAATAATAGGCAGCCTTGGGTATATTTCACATCAGCAGGCTATATCTTGGTGATAGAAAATCACTTTTGTTGGTACTTTTGCAAAGTCATGAAAAGAAACATTTGCGTTCATCTCTGTCAGTATCCAAAAGAGAAAGTCAATTGGTGTTCAAGATGAGGAAGGCAAGAAAATTAACATTTATTGTTCAGCTACTAGATGTTAACACTGTGCTGAGTGCTTTATCTGCATTACTGGATTCTGTGAATCCCCAAAACTATTGTCTCAATTTGCTATCTCCCTTTCCTCCCATCCTAGTCTGGCTTATTTTACCAAAATGATTTTTTCTGAGATCCTCAATTCATGGCATTAAATCCAGTGGACAGTTTCCAGTTGCAATTGTATTTGATACCTCAACAGTATTCAGCACTTCTTGAAATCTCTTCTTCTTTTAACTTCCACGGCACTGTATCTCCTGGTTTTCTTCCTCTCTGTTGGTTCCCTATCATCTGAGAGGCACCTGTCCCTTCCAGACAGAACACTGTGCCTAGGAAATCTCATCCATCTGCAGGACTCCAATATTCTTCCAGGTACTGATTTCTCACAGTAGTGTCTGCTCCCTGCCTGAATATCCACTTGCCTTATTGTTACTGCTATTTAGGTAACTTCATCTTTCCTCAAAAATCTCATCCTGTTCCAGTGTTTTCTAACTCAGCGCGGTGGCACTTCCATCCTTTCCTACCAGAAACTTAAAACATCCACGAAACCTATTTCTCACCCTCCACATCTGCCAAGCCCTCTTGTGTTTATCTTCAAATATTTCCTGATGTCTTTACTTCTCTACATCCAATGCCATCCCTTAGTTCAAGCCAACATAATTTTGTGTCAGGATTAGTACAGCCCCCTCACCAACCATTCTTGCATCTCCTCCATTGTCTACTAGATTTTAGTCTTTGGCTAGACCTCAAGGAATGCTAGATATGAGATATTAATTTAACTCTTTTAGTGACTAATCAAAGTAGTGGGCAGGCTTTCCATGTCAGAAGTATTTATTGTGAATGTTGTGCTCTTTATTAGGATTTCAGATTTGATATGAAAGGACATGAGATAATTTTCATGGATGAGCTTTTGTCTTGGACTCTACATTAGTGGATATCAGCTGAATGAATTAAAGTCTGCTGTACCCAAAACCATTTTTCTACAGATATGGAGATTGAAGCTCCTTCTGAAAATGTAGGGAAGAGTCTACAAAAGAGACCGCGAGTAGAATTGTGTCGCTGGGACTTAGCTCTATTTGGGGATGTTGGGATTTTTTTCTTCTTGCTGCCAAGGATGCAGTCACAGATTGGATAAGAGACTCAGAAGGTCACATTCTGGCCTTTGGGAAGTCTGTAATATAAAAAAGAGACAGAAAAACAACATAAATGCATTACTTACCTTGGAGCTTTACAGCAAACAGAATATTTTCATTTATATATTTGTAATAGAATGAATAATCCCCTCCTTTCCCCTCCCCCCCACAAAAAATCCATCTCTTTACCCATGGAACCTATGAATGTTACCCTAGTTAAGGATCTTAAGATGGGAGGATTATCTCAGATTATCCTGGTGGGCTCTGAATATAATCATACGTATCCTTGTAGGTGAGAGACATTGAGGAATTTGACACACAGAGGAGAAAAAGGCAATGAGAAAACCATGCAGAGATTGGAATGATACAACCACAAACCAAAGAATGCCAGCAGCTACCAGAAGCTGGAAGAGACAAGGAAGGATCCTCCCCTAGAGCTTCCATAGGGAGCTGACTCTGCTGGCAACTCTTTTCAGCACAAGGATACTGATTTTAGGTCACCAACTTTGGGTAATTTGTTACAGCAGCCATAGGAAACTTCATACTGAAATTATTGATCATATAAATGATATATGAGAAGTGCTAACCATTAAAATCTATGCATTTTAAATTGGCATGCCATAAAATGATGCTCAAAGCTTCTTTCTATCCCTCCAGCCTTTTTGAGGGGTATTCTTGTTGAATGAGGACCCAGCTATGTACTTTCCACATAACCTTGAATTGAGAACATATCTTAGTGATGCATTTTTTAACCTGCCTCTTATATTCAATGTCTTTGCAGCTCAGTTTACAGTTTTGCTTGCAGAATCACTTTGAAATCCACTTCAATTTCTTGAACACCGACCATAGTTCTGCCACTTGGAACTCCTACCTTTTCACTTGTATCACAAGTAGTGTAATCATGTTGCATTGACAAGGCCTTGCCATCTGATAGTATAAATAATACCACTCTTCCCGCACTATGAATGGCTCTTGAGTATTCAGACCATGTTGCCATGCTGTTGAGATGTCCTGGACACATCGGTAGACAGATGAGTCCAGTGGAAGAGTGGGTCAGGGACAATGCTAGTAGGGTCAGTTCAGCTTTTAGTTTTGTAAATATTAGTTCTGTATTGAAGGATCTCAAAATCCAGAGAACAAAACAGACACGTAAGAAAGAAAGAAAAAAAAAAAACACCCATACGATGCGCTGCCCTATGAAAGAGGTAGAGACAAAGGGCTTTGGGAGTAGAGATGTGGAAACAATACAATACCAGAGAGTCAGAAAGCTATAGGGAAATATGACAGTATCAGCCTTGATGAATTTGTAGCTCAGAGGAGGGGAAGGAGGGGCATTTTAAACAGCTGGCATAGCATGGGCAAATGTGATAAGGGTGACTTATGTAGTGAAGAACAGGTAGTCCAAAAGCAGCAGAGCATCTCATGTTTATAAGGGAGAAGTTCCTAAGGGAAGCCAATATTGAGAAATGACTTTTGCATCATCAAAGGCAAAATTATGAGATGCCTCATAGTGTCCTATACCATACAAGCAATTTATAAAGAGTAACATAGGAATGCTGATGAGAATGAAGTGATTAAGACCTCTCATGTAGTGTTTGTGAGAGGCTAAGTTAATCCAATTTTATTAGGGAATGACTTTACAATATGTATTAAAAACCACAAACATATCCATGTATTTTACACTGAGAATGCTGCCTTCAAGAATCTATCCTAAAGGAGTAACACAAAATATGGAAAGATGCCATGCATAAAGATGTTCATTGCAGCCATGTTTATAATGTGGAAAGCAAAAAGTAACTTATGTGTACAAGAAGAAGGAAATAGTGAACAAAATCATGGTTTCTAGAGCTCACAAGGTGGCAGCCCAGGACCAAAGCCAGAAATATGACTTTGTCAATTTTTTTAAAGTGAGTTTTTTTAACAACATAAAATTAACCATTTTAAAGTTTACATTTCAGTGGCACTACATGCATAATGTTGTGCAACCATCACCTCTGTCTAGTTCCAAAATATTTCTGACACCCCAAATAGAAGCCCTGTACCTATTAAGCAGTTATTGCCCATCTCATTTTTCCCAAGTCCCTGGTAATCCCTAATCAACTTTCTGTCTATCTATTCTGGATATTATGTCTTGCTTGTCACTTAGCATAATGATTTCAAGGTTCATCCACATTGTAGCAAGGAATAAAATATCAGTAGTGCATTCCTTGTAATAACTGAGTAATATTCCATTACCTGGAGAGACAACATTTTGTATATCAATTCATCCACTCACGGATATTTGGGTTGTTTTCAACTTTTGGCTATTGCCAATAGTGCTTTTGTGAATATTTGTGTACTAGGTTTGTTTAAATACCTGTTTTCAATTTGGAGAGTCCATACCTATGAGTAAAATTTCTGGATTGTCAAATTTAAAAGAAATTGAACTTGAATGTCTTTAGTTGGGCCTCATATTCAGCTTGGCTTCAGTTTTAATCACTCTCTCTGGTTTTATACCCAACCCTTTTATACTCCTACATTTAAATTACACTGCCCCTTGAAGTCATCTCATTTGGGTATGTGATCACTTTCAGCCAGTCTTTGAACTGCTACATGGCAATGTAAAACAATTCTATAAAATCTTTAATAATATGGTGCAATGTTTCCATTACCAAATTAGAGGAGAAAGATCAGGTTACTGTATCTAAAGTATTTTTTAATCAAAACATCTGCCTTAGTTAGTCTTATGCTTCTATAACAGAGTACCTGAGACTGGATAATTTAGAAAGAAAAGAGGTTTATTTTGGCTTGTAATTCTGGAGGCTGGCAAGTTCAAGATTGGGCAACTATATCTGACAAGGGCCTAGTGCTGCTTCATCAGTTGGTGGAAAAGTGGAAGGATGAGCAAGCTAATGTAAAGGGAGCAAAATGGGAGAGGTAACCTCTCCTTATAACAACCCGCTCTCACTAATCCATTCCTGTGAAAACTAATCCAGTCTTATGAAAAAGACATTAATCCATCTTAATGACCTAATCACCTCTTAAAAGAACTACCTCCCAATGTTGCCACAGTGGCAATTAAATTTCAGTGTAAGTTTCGACAGTGACAAATTACATCTAAACCATAGCAGTCCTCCCTTGGACCCCTAAAATTCATGTCCTTCTCCCATGCAAAAGTCATCTATCCCAGCAGCCTCAAAAGTCTTAACTCATTCTAGCACCAACTCAAAAGTCTAAAGTCCAAAGTCTCGTCGACTCAAGGCAAGTGCCTTCACAGCTTCCTGTGAGCCTGTAAAATTAAAAACAAGTTGTCTACTTCTAAAATACAATGACAGAACAGGCATACGGCAAACATTCTCCCTCCAAAGGGACAGATAGGGAGGAAGAAATGAGTTACCAGCCCAAAGCAAGTCTGAAACACAGAGGGGAGGACGTTAAATCTTAAAGGCCTCAAATAATCTTTCACTCTATGTGTTGCCTCCTGAGCACACTGGAATGGGACTGGACTCCCAAGGCCTCAGGTGACTCCTCCCCTACAGCTTTGCTGGGTGCAGTCCATGTGGCTGCTCTCTCTGGGTAGAGTTATATCCTGGTGTCTGTGGCTTTCTTAGGCAGGTGTTACAGGCTGCTCGTGGCTGTATTCTGGGGCTCTGACAGTGGCCCCAACCTTACATTTCCATTGAGTGTAACCAGTGGAGGCTCTTTATGACTCCACCCATGAAGCAAATTTTTGCCTGGGTTCACAGGCTTTCTGTAACATCCCTTGAAATCTAGGTAGAGAAAGCCATGCTTCCATAACTCTTACATTCTGCACACCTGCAGAATTAGCACCACATGGGCACCACCAAGGTCTGCAATCTGCATTCCAGCAGGATAGGAAGAGCCACACCTGGGGCCACTGGAACTATGACTGGAGTGGCCAAGGGGCACTGTGCTGGAATTTGAGGGGCAGAGTCCCTAGGTAGCCTGGGCAGTGAGCCAGCTGGGGACACCCTGGGTCAATCCCAGAAAACCATTCTTCCCTCTTAGGCTTCTGGGTATATGATGGGAGGAATAACGTTGATCTCTGAAATGCCTTGGTGTCTTTCTCCCATAGTTTTGACAAGTATTACCTAGCTCCCTTCTAACCATGTTAATCTTCTTGGCAAACAGTCTCTGGGCCACACCCTGGATTTCCTTCTGAAGATGCTCTTCATTCTCTACCACGTGGCCAGGCTGTGGATTTTTCAAATCTTTTCACTCTGCTTTTCTGTTTTCTAGCCGCTCACTGTAAACAGTTACAAGTAACCATACATCAGCCTGAGCACTTTGCTATTAAAAAGTTCTTCTGCCAGATATGCTATTCCATTGCTCCTAAGTTTGGGCTTCTACAAATCCCTAGGGCATGGACACAGTGCATCCAAGTCCTTTGTGGCTATACAACAAGTTCCCAGTAAGATATTCCTCATTTTCCATCTGATATCTCATAAAAATGGCCTTTACTCTCCATATTTCTATCAGCTTTCTAGTCATGACCACTTAACCAACCTCTAAAAAGATCCAGACTTTCTGTAATCTTCTTATCTTCTGAGCTGTCACCAGAATCACCCTTAATACTCCATTCATGGCAATACAGGCTTTTTTCCAGCCTGCTATTTCCAAATTTGTTCAGCCCTGACCCATTACCCAGTTCCAAAGCCACTTCCATATCTTCAGGTGTCATCCCATTCATCAGTACCAATTTTCTGCCTCAGTACATTTTATGTTGCTACCAAAAAAATACCTATGACTGAATAATTTATACAGAAATGAGGTTTATTTTGACTCACAGTCCTAGAGGCTGGGAAGTCTAAGATGAGGGAGCTGCATCTGGTGAAGCACTCATGCTACTTAATAGCATGGCAGAAAAGTTGAAGAGCAAGCAAGTACATGCAAAGAGAGCAAAATAGGAGAGGCATGCTCACCCTCATGGGAATTAATTCATTCCTGCCAGAACTAATTTAGTCTTATGAGAAAGACATTCATCCATGTTAATGACCTAATCATCCCTTAAATGCACCAGCTCCTGACATTGTCACATTGGCAATTAAATTTTGACATGAGTTTTGGTGAGGAAAAATCTAAACCACCCTAGGTGTCTAATTTTAAGTGTCTAATCCTAAGGCTAGTAAATATGACCTGAACTTCTTTTCCTTGGAAAGATATTTATAAAATCTCCCTAGAAAATTCTCCATATGCAGGCTGCGGTGTTTCAGACTTGTTTTGGACTGGTAATGCAAGTAATTGCAGGCTGACAATTGCTCTCCTTTCCTCCTCTCCATGGGACACTCATGTCCAAAGAGTAGGTAACAAAGTATCTATAGAGTTTCACAAACAGATCTTAATTTAAATAACACCTTGGCACTTCCTAGCTATGTTACCTGAGAGAGATACTGACACAAAGTGGGTTTTAACAAATGGTCTTTATTGAATCAAAATTAATCTGGTGTTTTCTTGAGTTTCTTGTTTCTGAGGTATAACTTACAACACAAGATATATTTACCCCTGGCCACTGGACCAGGAATGACCATTTGCTCCTCTTCATCTGGAATCTGCCTCCTCATGCCCCAGGGTCACTTCCTTAGAAAGACACTCTGGAGCCCTATTATCAACAGCAGAATGGATCTCCTTGTAGCATCTCATTTCTTTCCTTCATAGCCTGTAACTCAACTTGTACTTCTTTGTTTGCCCTTGTTTGATGTACAGTTCCTCACCTGACTCTAGACTTCTAAAGATAGGAGTTTCATCTATATACCTAGTGCCAAACACAGAGTCTATCTGACACAAAAGTAGAAGCCTGACAAATATTTGTTTGAATTGAATGAATAGAAATAAAAAGATTGAGGTTCCAATCCTGATCTTAATAGACTTGTAATCCTTCTGACCATGTTTTCCTACTGCTACAAGGAACCAGTTTATAAAAGATGATGTCAGAAATGCCCAGCATAGAACTAAGTGTGTAACAGCAAAAATAAGTATCTTCTACATGTGTATCTTCTCCGTATTTTCAGAGCATGTTCAAATCCCACATGATGTGTCACTGATGCCTTTTCCCATTGTCTAACCTGGCATAGGGTACTGATGACAAGGGAGATCAGGAATCTACTAAGATGTTCATGGAGGCAGCAGTCTGCTGGCCATGCTGACCTCCATTGCTAATGATGCAAATGAGACCAGGAAGAGGACCTTCCACCCAGCACTGGAATCTCTGCCAGTGAAATGCAGAACATACGGAAACAAATACATCACATTTGTTCACTTGAGTATGCTGGTCTTTCCTTTGAATGTGTTTCCTGTTAAGAGAAATGCAGGAAAATATAATGGTAAAAGGAGAGGATTTATAATAATACATGCTGAGTTTATTAATGTATTCCTTTTTCATGCAGCACTGTCTGAACAGAGTCTACTTTATGCCCTGATACTGGACTGTGTGCTGGAGAACCAAAGATAAATGTTTTTGTTTTTATTTTATTTTATTTTATTTTTTGCCTCTCTGAGCCTCCATATACTCCTCTGGAAAATGGGAACTAATAATAATGACAGCTCAGGAAAGTCCTGATGAGATATTTAGGAGCAATGGAGCAGATACTCAATAAGAATTTCTATGGATATCTTCTACCAAACACACACACACACACGAGAGAGAGAGAGAGAGAGAGAGAGAGAGAGAGAGATCCTCTTATCCTTTCTGCCTCATTCCCTCTGTATGTTTTGTTTCCCATCTGTGATTCCCTCCCAGCCACTATCGTCCTTTCTCCTCTCTGCGCAGGCTTCTCTCGGCTCCCTCACTGAGCTCCTTCCTTCACTCTCTCGTATCCTGGCTCCCTCCTGCCAGTTTTTTTCTCACCACACTTTGTTGGGACCCTGTGGCCTCTGAGCACCCTAGTGGTCATTGGGCCAGGCTTGTGGCATGTAACGTGCAGGTTTCCCCATCAGGAGGGCAACCCTGCTAAGTGGAGGTCAGAGCACAATTCTATTTTGGAAGCTTCATGGAAGCAGAGCTCTTGACAACTGATGCCGAGGAAAAGGGAGGGCTGGTGGCACCTGCCTTGGTGCCTAAGCTGGTCTGGCAGGCATCTTGGGGAGAAGGCAGCCCTATGCCAAGCAGCTCTGGCAAAGCATGAGTCTTAGAAATGGGATCCTTCTCATGGAGGAGCAGGAGGGAAAATGCAAACAGAAAAAGATGTTTGCAGAGGGTGGGAGCAGAGCAAGGGGGGATAAGCACTGAGGGAAGGAAGAAGAGACAAAGAAGGAACCTGGGACGTGCTGGAGAGTATGCGAAAATCAAAATTGTGTTCAATCCTCCAAAACGTAGCGAGGGGGACAGATGGGACTGGGAACAATGTGGTGGCCTACTCTCCCCCTGTGATTCATTAGCCAAGCAAAGGAAGGTTGGACTGAAATTTCTCACCTGTTAAAATTCAGGAGAAAGACATGGCTCTTTTTAACCTACTTGAGAATAGGATACAAGACTGGAAGAGAAACTTTCAGAGGATCATCTCATGCCATACTATTCAGGAAGTCACAGTGTAATTCACTCAGGCAGATAGTGTTTTGAAACCCTGCTAGAGCCTGGAAGATAAAACCAGTTCTTAATCTCATGGTGCAGATAAAGCAGGGATCCCTGTTGAGTCTTACAGGGTGCTTTGGGTATAGGATGCTTTGGGAGCATATGTGATGGGCCAGTATGGTTAGCAAAATCATGGTGCAAGTACATTGAAGCCACCGCATGAAAGAGGAGTTGGAGTGAGATAGATGAAGAATATGAGGAAGGTGATTGATACAGAGGGAAGAATGTGTGTGAAGACCCAAGGAAGAGAGGTCGTGTTGAAGTTTCCAGAGTTGTAAGACCATCAGTGAGAGTAGTGAGAGGAGAGGTAAGAGAAGTGCTCAGGGAGCACCGTGATCTTTGACAGGAACTGGGGCTCCACCCCATAGGCAGTGGAAAGCCACTGCAGGGTTTTGAGCATCTGAAGGTCTACGTGAACCTCACTTTGTAAAGTTCTCCCAGGCTGCAGTAAACGTGGTGGCGGCTGGGGTGTGGGGGTGCCAGTGGGCATGCAGTCAGGAGTTGAGTGAATGTGGAGGGGCTAGGTCAGAGGTTGTTATAGTTGTCCATGTGGAAACTTGTACTAGGATGGAGATGGAGATGGAATGAAACAGGTCCATATTCATTTCATATATACACACACACATGTATTCCATATATATGCATATTCCATGTATATATGTATTCCATATGTACATACTCCATGTGTATGTATATATATATTCCGAGTATATATATAATATATATGTGTGTGTATTTGTGTGTATATATAATTTTCTATGGAGTTCAGTGCTGCCTTCTTGGAATAAGGTAGCAAAAGAGGAAGGGCAGGTGCTTTTGAGGTGCCAGAGCACCTTTTGGGGAGTGCCACCGCATGCCTGTAAGTTCCCACTTAACTGTATTTTCAGGAGACAGAGCTTTCCTAAAGGAAGGGCACATAGTATTAGTCGTATAATGCCAAACAAGGTGCTCAGCCTCAATCTCTGTTTCCAAATTTGTCCAGGAGAGTTAATGATATCTTGTCCACAGGGCTGATGTGGACTATTAAATGAAGTCACATCTGCCTGCCACTGAAGACAGGTGGTGCCTAATAAATGAGAACTCCTCACCCTCAGCTTTCTCTTCCCACCCCATGCCGAACAATAACCCTGATGATTGCTTTGTTCTGGTCTTCCTGGAATCCAAGCTTTTTCAGAAAATAAAGGAATTGCATCACTTCTTTCTCCCGTGTTCCAAACTGTGTGACACTTAACCCTGGAACAAGCCCCGGCATAGCTCTCTGTGCTCAGTTCCTACCACGTTCTCTGCCAACTACACGACAAATGCAACTACATCGCAAACAAAAAGAGGAATGAAATCACATTCGCCTTGAACATGATTAACTCATATCCACCTTCTGATTTTTGCACCAGCTGCTCCCTCTGCCTGGAATACACTTTCTGCATATCTTCTCATGGCTGGCTCCTTTGTCCCTCATCTCTCAGCTTAAATGTCATCTCCACCAGAAGGTCTTCTGTGACCACTGATAGAGTTTGGATGTCCCCTCTAAATCTCATGCCAAGATGTAATCTCCATTGTTGGAGGGGGGATCTGATGGGTGGTATTTGGGTCATGGAGGCAGATCCATCACGGCTTGTTGCTGTTCCCACTATAGTGAGTGAGTTCTCAAGAGATCCGGCTGTTGTGAAATGAGGCACATCTCCGCACCCACTCTCTCTCTCTCTCTCTCTCTCGCTCCTGCCACGTGAGATGCCTGCTCCTGCTGCTTCAATTTCTGCCATGAGTGAAAGCTCCCTAAGGCCCCCCAGAAGCTGAGCAGATGCCAGCACCATGCTTGTACAGCTTGCAGAACCATCAGCTAATTAAATCTCTTTTCTTATAAGTTACCATACCTTGGATATTTTTTATAGCAGTGCAAGAATGGACAAATAGAACCACCCAAGTTAAAGTAGCTCACCCCCTTCAATCATGGCAGCCTGGGACATCTTCTTTATTGAATTTTTCTCTCTGAAATTATCTTGGGTATTTGCTTATTGTTCATTACGTGTCTTTCCGCTCCAAAAAACTGCAAGTTCCATTAACCCAAGACTTGGTTTTTCTTGTTCACTCCTGTTATCGCCAGCACTTGGAAGAGGGTCTGTCATAAGTTGAGTTCTCAGTAAATTATGCTGAATAAATAATTGACTATCCATCAATACTCGTATCCTAATTGCTAATTCCTTATGGAATTTGTCAAAGCTTCTCAGACCCAGGATCTCCCTTGAGAAGCTCAAAACTACCATATATATATATATACATAGAGAGAGAGAGAGAGAGAGTTTGGATATACATATATACACACACATACATATACACACACATATATGTATGCATATATATGCATATATGTGTGCGTAAGTATGTGTTGAAATCTGCAGATAGATATGCAGATATGATCATATGTGTGTTTGTGTTTACATGCATGTTATATGTGCATATATGTATACATATACAATCATGTGTATACATATATACATGTGTGCGTGTGCATGTGTATATGTTGATGTGTATCATCAATAGAGCAGATAATAGCATCTTCACTTTGAAGTTGTGGAAACCAGGCTCAGATAGAAGAGTCTCATATCTGCCCGGACTTGTATGCATTTCTTTTCCTCCTAGTTATTGAAAAGTAGAGAGAGAAAATTAGCAAACGGTCCTGATGCCTCTTGAAGACTGCCTCTGTTGTGGTGTGGCCAGAGTGCATGTTGACCACAAATGACCAAGAATCAAGAACCCTGGGTGGCTCATTTCCTCAACTGTGAAATTGCATTCCCAATGACTGCCCAGAATTCTGTGAGGGACAATGAGGTCATGGTCCTAATCTGATTTCATGAGAACAATGCTTGCCTTCCATCCTAATTGAAATTGCCAGTTATAGGTCCTATTTCAGATTCAGTACTTCTTTCATCTGTCTCTCCAGGCCTTGGGGAAGTGGAGAAATACTCAAAATAGTCACCATTTCCCAAGAGAGATTTCAGGAAACCAGTCTCTTAGACCAGCATTCTTGTCTATTGACTGTGCAATAAAACCTTTTTGATAGTCGGTCTATGAATTCTTAGAAAAAACGTTTTTAAATGCATAAAATATAATTCATAGGATTACAAAGGAAGCTGATTATGCTGAAATACAGCTTAAATTTTTTTAATGCAAAGTAATATATGTGCATTATTAACACATTAAATAACAAAATCCAGCAACAGACCTAATGACTACCATAATTGCAACATGGTGAAGAGTATAAAACGTTATTTCAAAATATCTGCCACAGTTATAATGTGGTATTAAAATATCTGTGATTTCTTTTGGTGACAAAGTCAAAGACACTATTAATACTACTATGGTTTCCCTACATTCATAACTGAAGGAAATGATGAAGTTTAATTAAAGCAGGGGTCAACAAATGATTTCTGTATGTTTAGGGAGTGTATGTTTAGGGAGAAAACGATTTTCCTCCTACTATTTTTTTTTTTTTTTTTTTGAGATGGAGTCTCACTCTGTCACCTGGGCTGGAATGCAGTGGCACAATCTTGGCTTACTGCAACCTCCATCTCCCTGGTTCAAGCAATTCCCCTGCCTCAGCCTCCTGAGTAGCTGGGATTACAGGTGCACGCCACCACACCCAGCTAAATTTTTTGTAATTTTAGTAGAGACAGGGTTTCACTATGTTGACCAGACTGGTCTCGAACTCCTGACCTCAGGCAATCTGCCCACCTCGGCCTCCCAAAGTGCTGGGATTACAGATGTGAGCCACCACGCCCAGCCTCCTCCTATTATACTCTTAGCACTCAATACGTCTGTGACCAGATGTGGTTTTTGTTTGTTTGTTTCCCACACTGACCAATTCTCTGACAATAGCTGGCCGTCCTACAGTGTAACTCAATTCTGATGGTATCTACCTAGAGAGAGCATCAGATCCCCACAGGTTAAAGGTTCCGAACCACAAGACAGCACCCCACTTTGGACACCAGGTTACCTACAACTTCTGTCTGACTTGGCTACAAATCAGAGATTTCCACAACCCACTTGTTTCAATAATTGCTAGAGTGACTCACAGAACCCAGGAAAACAGTTCACTTACTAGTGCCAATTTATTACAAAGGATATTTTTAAAGATACAAATAAACAAGTAGGTGAAGACATACATAGTATATAGGGTGAAGTTTGGAGGGCCCTCAAGGGCAGCTTCTGTTCCTATGGAGTTGGGTTACACCATCCTCCTGGCACATCGATGTGTTCACCAACCCAGAAGTTCTCTGAACCTAGTAGGTCAGGGATTACTATGGAGGCTTCATCATGTTGGCACAATTAATTCCTAAGTCAGTCTCCAGCCACTGCCCCTTCCCAGAGGATGGGGGCGGGAGAGAAAAAAGCTCCGAGCTCTAATCTTGGCTTTTCCTTTTTGGCGATCAGCTCCCATCCAGGAACTCACCAAGAGTCACCTCATTAAAACAAAAGACACTTCTACCACCCAGGAACTTCTAAGAGATTGAGATCTCTGTGTCAGGAACTGGAGTCTAAGACCAAAGATTAGAGCAAAAGATGCTCCTATAAACCCTATTATTCATAACATTACAAGGGTGTTAGGAACTCTACCAATAACCAGGGACAAACACAAAGTATATATTTCTTAATATAAATCACAGTATCACACTGTAAATAGCGAGTTGGTAAATTGTTTTTGACTTTTCATGTTTGAGGAACTTAGTCTTTGTTACACCTACTCAGTTCAGCAATCACAGCAAGAAACAGTCACAGACAAAATATAAGTGAAAGGGTGTGACTGTGTTCCAAATAAACAATACAATTTTATTTATAAAAGCAGGTAGTGGGGATGGATTGACCCATAGACTGGAGTTTATTGGTACTTAAATTAGAGGACAGCAAAAATACACAATTTCCTGCTAAAATTTTTTGATTGACTCCTGAATTTTATCCACACACTCCTTGGGGGAAGAGGACCTATAAACCCCACTTTAAGAAGTCTTGAATATTCATACAACAAAAGGGTTGTATAAATCAAGTAAGTTTAGGTTATGTTGTAGATACTATTCAGAGACACAGTTTACATGAACAAAGGTTTAAGGGCTCTGAAAAGTCCTACATTGAATTTCGTTTAACTTTATTTATTCTGGTCCTTTCTCTTATGCATGATCAGTTTTTTTTCTTTTAAAAATCCCCTATGATCATTCTATGAATCACACTTTGGAAATGTTCATCTAAGTCAATGTCCTATAATACACAGACACACACACACATACACACACATTTTGTAGCTGAGGATACTATTAGAGTTCTCGAGAGAAACAGAAACAGAATCAACACTCTGTGCGTGTGTGTGTGTGTGTGTGTGTGTGTGTGTGTGTGTGTGTTGTGTGAATATGTAGAGAGATATTTGTTTTAAGGAATTGGTTTGTGCAGTTATGGAGATTGGCAAGTGGAGACTCAGAGAAGAGGGGATATAGTAGTTCAAACCTGAACACCGTCTGCTGTGAAATTCTATTTTGCTCAGAGGAGGTCAGTCTTTTGTGCTATTCAAACCTTCAACTGATTGGATGAAACCCACCCACATTATGGAGGGAAATCTGCTATACTCAGAGTCCATTGATTTAAATATAAATCTCACCCATAAACACCCTCACTGAAATACCTATAATAACATTTGGCCACACATCTGGGCACCATGGCCCAGCCAAATCTATACAGAAAATTAACTGTCACAAGGACCGTAAGTCTAGAGAAAGAGTGTGACTGTTCTGAGGGCCCACAGCCACTGAATGCCCGAGAATTCACTAGAATTCAGGTGTCTGAAGTCCAAGAATGTTGGCCCTTGGGATTTCTTATTTCCCCAAAGTATGTTGTATTGTTGGTGTGTAGATGGTTATTCCATAATTGTTCTGGTCTAAGAGGCTGTAATAAACTTCCACAGGTCTAGTGAACTTCCTGTGGACACTTTGGAAACTCATGGTTGTAGTGGAAAACAGGCCTGGCTGATGGTTAGGGTTGGATTGTGATGTGAGGGCCACTGAAAGAACCTCCAGCCCCACTAAGCTGCACCAACCCTTCTCAGATGGAATTCCAACCTTGGTAGCTAATTCCTACGGGCTTCAGAGAATGAATGAGGAGCATGCTAGCTGAGTGAATGAGTTGATTTTATGTGTGATCATGTCTTGTAAGAAAAAATATATACCATTCATAAGTCACCTACTATGTGCCAGGTACTATGCAATATGCTTTGACGAGTGATCCTCAACCTGCAAATAGAGTCCACTGCCGAGCTTTAGAAACATTCAAAATCTTGGTCTTCACGTCCACAGATTCTCATTGAATTCGTATGGAGTAGGAACCCAGATCTAACTGACCCTAAACTAAATCTCACCACAATAGTGTCCACTGACATCTTACCATGTGGTGTTTAGCAGAGCTACACATAACGATGATTCTCTGGTCCAGGGCTTCTCAACCATGCTGCACAGTGAAATCACCTAGGAGACTTTTAGAATCCTGATGCCTAACTCACACCCCAAACGAAATATTTAATAAATCAGAATCACTGGCAGTTAGAGTCTAAGCATCTGCAATTTTTTTTTTTTTTAGGTGGAGTCTGGCTCTGTCACCCAGGCTGGAGTGCAGTGGCACAATCTTGGCTCACTGCAAGCTCCACCTTCTGGGTTCAAGCAATTCTCCTGCCTCAGCCTCCCGAGTAGTTGGGATTACAGGCATAGGCCACCACGCCCAGCTGATTTTTTTTTTTTTTTGTATTTCTAGTACAGACGGGGTTTCACCATGTTGGCCAGGCTGGTCTTGAACTCCTGACCTCAAGTGATCTGCCTGCCTCAGCCTCCCGAGTAGCTGGGATTACAAGCGTCAGTCACTGCCCCCGACGGATCAGCACTTTTTTTTATAAAGCCCCTCTACTGATACTAATGTGCAGTCAAGGTTAAGTACCAGGGATCTAGGTTTTGGGGAGGCTGGAATTTATATTTTTAGTGAACACCCCAATTCTTAAGGAGGGGCTAATTAGAGCAGCTGCCCTAGTGCAGTGCTTCTTAAAGCTGAATGTGCATAGGAACCTTCTGTTGGTCTCACTAAAATGCAAGTTCTCATTCCTAGCGCAGGAGGTCTGCAGTTGTGCATGTCTAGCCACACCTCCAGGGATGCCGATGCTGCTGCTCTTCAGGCCATATTTGGAGTAGCAAGAAGGTGGATCCTGCTCTTATCACTAACTTAGATGGGAGCACCCCAGAGTTCTACTTATGGACTTTTAGTCCCATTGAACTGTGTTCAGAAGGTCTGACTCAAGGGTCCGTTTCCGCTTACATTAAAAGAAACTGTCATGGGAATGTTGAAAGTTGGTCTTACTGCCTAAGACTCACTAGCCCACAGGAAGCTGCTCTTTCAGGCAGGAGTACCAGGAAACGTGTGTCGACGCAGCACTGGTAGATGTTTCCTTGAGAACAATACTGATTGAGTGATTACTCTTGTTTCTTTCTTTTCATTTTTCTTCCTTTTTTTTTTCCTTTGGCCACAGGAAGCACAGTCCAAAATGCAGCCCAAATTAGGAATGATATTGAGATTTATGCCTCTGCTTTTGTATGCTAATTTTGTCTTCGGTCTTACCATCCTATGTGAAACCAATTTACATGACATCTCTGGGTTGTAAATTTCCAGAGTACAAAATGGGGATTCTCTAGTTAGCGGCAATGTGATACCGTGAAAATCTCATGGTCTTTGAAGACAGACAGATTTTGGTGTAATTGTGTCCTCCTGACTTGTTTGAATCCCAGCTCTGTAGCCTTGAATTCCTGCCTATCACAGAAGGATGATCCCTTCTGTCCTGCGGGGGTGAAGGTGAGATGCTTGTGCAATGCCAAATGGAACGCAGAGAGAAGCTGCGGAGAGGGGGGTAGAAGCAGGAAGCAGAGACTGGGGTGTCATTATAAAAAGAAGAAGAAACCTTCCAACAACCTGGTTTCTAGAGAGCAAGATTCAGTCCAAGGCCAGAAGCCTGAAGGCTCTCTGAAAGGTATTGGACTCAGCCCGGTGAAGGGCTAGGGCAGGGTGGGGTTTCTGGGCCGTCCTTTGGGGACTGCCAGCAGGGACTTTTCCAACTCCAGCATCTGCGAGTCTGCGAACTCATCCATCTGCTCATTTGGGCTTCTTAGCAGGGTGTTCTTGCATGTGTTGACAAAAAAATATCTTTTGACATGTAGAAGGTTAGTAATTTTTAGATTTTGTGAAAAGACGCTCAAAAATCTGTCTCCCCAGCCGGTCTTTCCCATGCCTCCTTGTCTACTGAGGCCTCCTTCAGATTGATTTGGCATCCTCGCAGTTCCTTCTCTAAGGCTTTTTAGGATTTACTCTGCAAACTTGAATGTGTAGCTCCTCCACACTGTGATGCTCAGCATGATCTGTGCCTATCCCAGGGCTGAGCAGACACTGATAATAACCTCGGCTTGGCCAGATGTTGGAGGAAAGAGAAGACTGGAAGTGGAAAGAGGACTAGATTTGGGTCAGGAGTCCTGAGTTTGAATGTGCTGCTTAAAAGCTGTGTGACTTTGAGCAGGTTGTTCGACATCTCTGAGTCCCAGTTTTATTTGTTTTGTTTTAATTTGTGAAATGATGCTGATGGCATCTACCTTGTAGGTTGTACACTTAGAACAGAAAACACAAAAGTGGTAAGTATATAGTCTAGTACATAATAAGTTTTAATCAAGTTTCTTTTTCCTTTTTTTAAAAATTATTGTTTATTCTGTTTTTGCCATCTTTAAGCCAGTTTTATTGCAAGTTTCTTCAATCATAATTTTTGTCACTTTGATATGGTGGGCTCATTCTGTGCTAAGAAGATGAGAAAGTTGAAGGAGCATGTATTAATCTGTTTCAGCATTCCATATTCGTTATGACATCTTGGCCTCACAGCATTGCTCTGAAATAGGTGTTATTGTTACTGGCATTATCCCATTGTACAGATCAGGACATGGACTCTAAGGGGTCGAGTGATTTCCCACAGTCGACCTGCTCTGATTGGTGGGGTGGAGACTGCAGTCTGCTTCTGCCTGGTTCTTCCTGAGGCACGTACTCTTCACGGAATTCAGTCTTGGGGTGGATGGTGCTGACCATAGAGGATTGTTATGATATTTCAAAACAATGCAGGTGCAGCCGCAGAACAGAGTAGGATAAAAATACATCAGGGAAGTGAGAGGAGACACATTGTGAGTCAACATGAGGAAGTAATTTTAAATACCCATCGCTGCCTGGCATTGGAATGGACTGCCTTGTTGGGGGTGGGGGCAGGTAATGAGCTCCCACCACTGAATGTCTAAGCAGAAAGCCTCAGAGCCCATTGCAGGGGCTGGGCAGGGGAAGCCAGGTGACAGCAAGTTCCCTGGTTAAGAACAGAGGCTGCCCTGGATGTTTCTGTGGTTTTGCTGACAGCTCCCCTGTCACTCCTCTTTCTGCAATTCTCCTGCATTACTTACACCTCAGCACCTCCATTTCCTCTTCTGTAAAACCCACAAAGGGTGTCCAACTCCTGGAGTGGGCGCGAGCCTTGAGATAAACCACGTAAAGTGTCAAGAACCATTTCTAACCTGCGTTGGGGGTACAATAAATATAGCTGCTAGGATTATTTTCATTTTTATAAAAATAAAAATTGAGTTATTGTACAGTTTGGCTCCTTTGCCAAAAAAGCAGTCCTAGAATCAAAGGCCTATTCTGTGGTCCCCATCAGTCACTGAGGCTATTGTGCAAATCAGATGAGGTGCAAAGACCCAAGGTCCTGGGTGCAAGTGCTTGATGTGTAGTGATTCCTAGTAAGTGGTCAATAAATCATAGTCTGTACTAGGAGTATTTTAGTTTAATTGCTTAGGTTCAGCAGGTGATTCCACAGAGGGCTCCAGGCCGGTGGGAATGAGTGCACATACAGAAGGTTGCACTGGCTGGTGCGGTGGCTCATGCCTGTAATCTCAGCACTTTGGGAGGCCGAGGTAGGTGGATCACGAGGTCAGGAGATCCAGACCATCCTGGCTAACACGGTGAAACTCCATCTGTACTAAAAATACAAAAATTAGCTGGGTGTGGTGTTGGGTGCCGGTAGTCCCAGCTACTTGGGAGGCTGAGGCAGGAGAACGGTGTGAACCCCGGAGGCGGAGCTTGCAGTGAGCTGAGATCACACCACTGCACTCCAGCCTGGGTGACAGAGTGAGACTCTGTCTCAAAAAAAGAAAGGTTGCACTGGTGCTCATAAAAATCGCATGATCCCATGAGGTGCGTGCTGGGCCTCTAGGGTGGGGTAAATGACCCTCATAGTCCTTCCAGGCTCCAAAGGCTGGGGTTTTACTGTTGCTAATGGTGACTGGATTGTGCTTGGACTCCTTTCCAGGTCACTTTACAGCTTTCTTTTTCTCTTCAAGGGATCATGCAATAAATTCATCGAGTTTGCTTCTATTTGATTTGAAAGGGCATGTAAATAATCTTTAAATAATAGCAATTATTCATTCACATTTATAATGTGTTGTAACTTAACATTTTTCCACATTTTTCTATATATCCTTTTTTCTTTTTATTAGTTCCCTCATTTCCTAGATATTTATTGAGTGACCACTAGCCGTTGGCCATCGTGCATTGTCTGGGGAGGTAAACAAAAGTTAGATACTTACTCTGCCCTCAACAAATACCATTCCAAAAGGGTCCTATTAAAATGAAAATCATGTCCTGACTTTACTTAAAACCCTCTAGTGACATCTCCCCAGCCCCCTCCCACTTTTTCACTACCAATTAAACCCACCACCTTGCTTTGGTAGATGACCTCCTGCATGGGGTGGGTGACCTCCTGCTCTTCCCTCTCCCACTTGGCCCAAGCTGATTGGACCTCTTTGCTTTCTTTGACTAGTCCTGTGCTCTGTTCTGGGCCTCAGGGCTCCTGTGCAGGAAACCCCTCAGCCTCCCCACACTCCATAAGGTTGGCTCCTTCTCATCCTTCAGATCCCAGCTTGAAGTCACCTCTTAGAGAAATATTAATAGCTGCCCACTTCCTGGCACCCCACTGAGAACTTCACAATTTGCACTTATTTATGTGTTGACATATCTCTGCCACTGAAGGTCATGTTCCTTGAAGACAGGTATGTCTAGAGCCTAGCCTGGTGTGTGTCACATCAGACGCAATCACTGTTTAATGAATGAAATAAATATAACATGGGTAAGATAGAAATAAGATTCAGATATAGTGGAGACTCAAGGAGGGGAGCACTATATTCTGTAGAAAGGGGTGGCAGGTTAGTTGATGCTTTTGTGAACCCTGTTAAAGAGTACATATTCTCATTTAGCATATAAAGAAACTGATATGGTTTGGCTGTGTCCCCACCCAAATCTCATCTTGAATTATAAATCCCACAATTCCCACGTGTCACGTGAGGGACCCAGTGGGAGGTAATTGTATCATGGGGACAGGTCTTTCTTGTGCTGCTCTGTGATGGTGAATGAGTCTCACAAGATCTGAAGGTTTAAAAAAGAGGAATTCCCCTGCACAAGCTCTCTCTCTTTGCCTGCCACCATCCATGTAAGACCTGACTTGCTCCTCCTTGCCTTCCACCGTGATTGTGAGGTCTCCCCAGCCATGTGGAACTGTAAGTCCATTAAATCTCTTTTTCTTCCCAGTCTCGGGTATGTCTTTATCAGCAACATGAAAATGGGCTAATACAGTAAATTGATACCAGTTTACTGGTGGGGTGCTGCTGAAAAGATACCTGAAAATTGGAAGCAACTTTGGAACTGAGCAACAGGAAGAGATTGGAACAGTTTGGAGGGCTCAGAAGAAGAGGAGAAAAATGTGGGAAAGATAGGAACTGCCTAGAGATTGTTGAATGACTTTGACCAAAATGCTGAAAATGATATGGACAATGAAATGCAGGTTGAGGTGGTCTCAGATGGAGTTGAGGAACTTGTTGGGAACTGGAGCAAAGGTGATTTTTGTTATGTTTTAGCAAGGAAACTTGCAGCATTTTACCCCTAGAGATTTGTGGAACTTTAAACTTGAGAGATGATTTAGAGTATCTGGCAGAAGGAATTTGTAAGCAGCAAAGCATTCAAGAGGTGAACTGGGTGCTGTTAAAGGCATTCAGTTTTATAAGGGAAGCAGAGCATAAAAGTTTGGAAAATTTGTACCCTGACAATACGTTAGAAAAGAAAATCCCATTTTCTGAGGAGAAATTCAAGACCACTGTAGAAATTTGCATAAGCAACAAGGAGCCAAATGTTGATCCCCAAGACAATGGGGAAAATGTCTCCATTGCATGTCGGAGATCTTCATATCAGCCTCTCCCATCACAGGCCCAGAGGCATAGGAAGAAAAAATGGTTTTGTGAGCTGGACCCAGGGTCCCTGTGCTGTGTGCAGCCTAGGGACTTGGTGCCCTGCGTTCCAGCCACTGCAGCCATGACTAATAGGGGCCAAGGTACAGCTTAGGCCATGGCTTCAGAGGATGCAAACCTCATGCCTTGGCAGCTTACACATGATATTGAGCCTGTGGGTGCACAGATATCAAGAATTGAGGTTTGTAAACCTCCACTTAGATTTCAGAGGATGTATGGAAATACCTGAATGTCCAGGCAGAAGTTTGCTGCAGGGGTGGGGCTCTCATGGATAACCTCTGCTAGGGCACTCCAGAAGGAAAATATGGGGTCAGATTCCCCACACAGAGTTCCTACTGGGGCACTACCTAGTGGAGCTGTGAGAAGAAGGTTGCCATCCTCCAGACCCCAGAATGGTAGATCCACCTACAGCTTGCACCGTGGGCCTGGAAATTGCTTTTGATTTTACGGGCTTATAGGTGGAAGGGACCTGCCTTGCCTCAGATGAGACTTTGGACTGTGGACTTTTGAGTTAACGCTAAAATGAATTAAGATTTTGGGGGACTGTTGGGAAGGCATGATTGGTTTTGAAATGTGAGGACCTGAGATTTAGAAGGGGCCGGGGTGGAATATATGGTTTGGCTGTGTCCCCACCCAAATCTCATCTTGAATTTTAACTCCCACAATTCCCATGTGGGAGGGACCCAGTGGAAGGTCCTGGGAGGGACCCAGTGGAAGGTAATTGAATTATGGGGATGGGGGTTTCTGTGCTCTTCCCTTGATAGTGAATAAGTCTCATGAGATCTGATGGCTTTCAAAAGAGGAGTTCCCCTGCACAAGCTCTCTTTCTTTGCCTGCCCCCATCCGTGTAAGATATGATTTGCTCCTCCTTGCCTTCCACCATGATCGTGAGGCCTCTCCAGCCATGTGGAACTGTAAGTCCATTAAACCTGTTTTGCTTCCCAGTCTCAGGTATGTCTTTATCAGCAGCATGAAAATAGACTAATACAGAAACTAACCTGCCAGAGGGCTCAGTTCTTGGCCTGAACTGAAGCAAAACCCAGGCATTCTGACTCTTCTAGCTAGAGAGCGACTACAGAAATGGTAGCTTTGGCCATGTAGACCCATGAACCAATTGTGAATTCTTTGATCACAGCTCAGATTCCAGCCTTACCTCCATAGACAGCCATGCCTTTGGAGTCCCAGCAGCTCCCAATGAACACTGCCAATGGCAGGGTAGGGAAGGTCTGAGAACTGTCACATTACTGTGAATCCATTTCATGCCAGATACTGCACTGGGCATTTTGCATGTTATTCTCTCCATTTTACAGATTTAAAAACTGAGGCTCAGAGAGGTTAAGCATGATGTCCAAAGTAGTTACCCAGACATAGAGAGAGAGAGGAAACAAAGTGTACATGTACAAGGCATGTCTGTAGCCACTTTCTAGGCAGAAGAGTCAAAATGTCTCAGTTCTGCTTCCATTCAGGCCAGGAACTGAGCCTTCTGTCAGGTCAGTTTCTTTAGATACTAAATGAGAAGAGCTACCATCCAACAGGGTTTACAAAAGGATCAACCAGGTCAAGATGATAACGAAGACCATGCCCATTCCAATCTCCAGCCTGCTGACAGCAGACGTCATAGGGCTGGAGTTGCATGTTTCATCTTTGACTCACTACGGTGCAGTGAATCACTCAGTCTTCTTTCCACATCCAGAAAAGGAAAGGCAATCAGCTTCCTGAGGGTGGAGAGCTATGGAGGGTGGAGAGACGGTGGTGGTGTTAATATTTACAGAATACTTTCACTGTCATCACTACAGTACATTTATTATATTCCTTTTCAAGTTTTACTTTCCCAAATAGATTTGAGAAGGCCACAAACTGGTAAAACAACAACATTAATTAGTATAATAATAAAAGGAAAGGTGAAGGGCAGGGAGGTCTCAGTGGACAGTGTAGGTTAAGGGAAGTTACTAGAAGTGAAATGCCTGACAGCCAAGGCTACTATGGAAACAAGCTGGGCTGCAGAGTTCAAGAGGTGTTTTTGAAAATTAAATAAATAAATAAAACATGACAAAGCAGTTCATAGAAAGAGCCCATCTTTTTCTTGGCACTGACCAATGTAATACATGGCAGCTTTCATTTTGGCCCATGGCCATTTAACCCTCTGGTCAGCCACTTCACAATGATGTGGGTTTCAGGCTGTGGTTAGAGATAATGTAAATGACAAAGTGTGACCCTTGCCCACCCTGTGTCAGGCACTGGCCCAAGTCCTGGAGCAATGGCTCTTGCTTGAGGCCTTGGGATGCCCAGACTCCCAAGGGGTTCATGGAAATACCATGAGCTCCATGACAGCGGTGGGGTTGTTCAGGTTGTCCTTTCTGTATCTGAAGTGCCTAGAAGAGTTAGCCTTCCACATCATCAGGGCACAATACATGCTTGCTGAAATGTGGAATCACACCACTCCTCCTTATCTTTTCTTAGTCACTAAGAGACTCATGAATTACTGCAACACAATTGACTGGACTGGCACTTCTAAAATGTTAATGTGCAGACTGCAGACGAATCTCATGTGGAACTTGTTAAAATAAATATCCCTGGGCCCCATCCCAAATACACAAATTCAGTATGAATGAATAAATGAACGAGTGAACTTTCTTTTAAATTGTTACAATCAAAATGGTGCGGTCCAGGGGCTGGCAAATTATTTCTGTAAAGAAATATTCTATAAAAATATTCTTCTGTAACAAAACCATACTGGCAAATATTTCTGTAAAAATACGTATAGTAGATATTTCAGACTTGGTGGACCTCACTTGCTACTACTCAACTCTGACTTGGTAGAGAACAGAAAAAGCAGCCATAGATAATACTTAAAGGAATGCATATGTCTTCCAATAAAACTTTATTTATAAAAGCCAGAAGCACACTAGATTTGGCCCATAGGCTGTAGTTAGCAGTCACTGAATCCAGACTGCTTATTTTACATATGAAGGTACTGAAGCACAAAGAGCATCAAAGTCCTGCCCAGAGTAAGAGATAAAAGGAGGGAGATGGTGCAGGTTTTGCCTTCTGTTACACACTGCTCTTTGAAGCCTCCGATGAGCATGTTAGGAAAACAAAAGGTACCCATTTCTGTAATAAAATGCCTGTGGCTAGGACTTCCTGAATATGGAGATTCTCTTTCATGTAGTTGGAAACTGGAGAATTCTTAATTTGGTATTTTTAGAAAACAGCCTTTTCCCTACCACCATTTTCAATCTGGTCATGTTAACGCCCATTGCCAAAGCTTTAATCAGAGCATCAAGTTAAACTTTTCTTTGATTACTTTGGCAAAGCTGAATAATAAAGTCTGCTTAATTTTTTTTTTTCAGGAAAATCATAAAGCTTAGAAATCCTAGGGAAGCTGCAGGTGTTTAATAAGAAAGCGGGAAGGTTAGAGAAAGCCGTTCCCATAGAAAATGGGCCACTTGAAAACTACTCAACAATTAATCACTTTGGAGCTGGTGATCAAACTGTAAATTTTCTAGTAATATAGATATGTCTGGATTGGGATCTGCATCCTTTTGCCCTACCCCCAACCATCTGGCTGTTGACTGAATGCAAAAAGACAGAAATTTTATTTCAACAAATACTTATGAGCCCCTGCTGTCTACCAGCTCTTGAACAAAGTCTGGTTGTCATAGAAAGAGGAGGAGGTGAGAAATATATAAGGGCTACTGAGACTGGGCCTTTGTCTTTAGAGGCCCACAGTCTAGTGGGGAAGACAAGATTTGTTCCTTAGTTAAGACAATGCTAGCTGTCGTCGCAGTGGTTTAAACCATAAGGTAATTTCTCTCTGATGCGAAGTCTAATTGGCAAGAGGGGGCTCGGTTGTTTCAACGCTCATGAGTGACAACAACTTGATTTGTAAAAGACCGTGTCTTTCAATATGTGGGTCTTTAGACTACATACACCAAAATTACTGAGACAGCTGGTTAAAAATGCAGATTCTAGAAAAGGCAATACAAGGGAGAAAAGATAGTCTTTTCAACAAATGGTGCTGAAACAACCAGAGATCCACATGCAAAAAAAAATCTAGACACAGACTTTACGCTCTTCACAAAAATTACCTAAAAATGGATCACAGTCCTAAATGTGAAACACAAAACTATAGGAGGAAACAGAGGAGAAAATCTAGATGACTTTGGGTATGGTAATGATTTTTTAATGTAACACCAAAGGCATTACCCATGAAAAAGAATTGATAAGCTGGACTTCATTAAAGTGAAAAATTTCTTCTCTGAGAAAGACACTGTCAAGAGAATGAAAAGACAAGCACAGACTGATTTGCAAAAGACACATTAGATAAAAAGCTGTTGTCCAAATATATAAAGAAAACAAACAATTCATTCAAAAAATGGACCAAACACCTTATTAGACACCTCACCAAAGAAGATATACAGATGTCAAATAAGTATATGAAAAGATGTTCCACATGATAATATATGCATACATTGCATCAGGGAAATCCAAATTAAAACAGAAATAAAATGGCACTACACACTTATTAGAATGGCTATAATCCAGAACACTGACAACGTCAAACATAGCATGGCTATGGAGCAACAGGAACTCTCATTTCTCACTAGTGGGAATGCAAAATGGTACAGTCACTGTGGAAGACAGTTTGACAGTTTCTTACAAAACGAAACATATTCTTAGCATATGATCCAGCAATTGTGCTCCTCGGTATTTACCCAAGGAAGCTGAATACTGATGTTCACACAAAAACCTGCACATGGATGTTTATAGCAGCTTTATTTATAATAGTTAAAAATTGGAAGCAACCAAGATGTTCTTCAGTAGATGAGTGGATAAATAAATGTTGGCATACTCAGACAATGTACTACTAATTAACACTAAAAAGAAATGAGCTGGCCGGCGCAGTGTCTCATGCCTGTAATCCCAGCACTTTGGGAAGCCGAGGCAAGCAGATTACTTGAGGTCAGGAGCTTGAGACCAGCCTGGCCAATATAGTGACACCCCGTCTCTACTAAAATTACAAAAATTAGCTGGGTGTGATGCTGCACGCTTATAATCCCAGTTACTCGGGAGGCTGAGGCAGAAGAATCTCTTGAACCCGGGAGGCAGAGGTTGCAGTGAGCCAAGATCATGCCACTGGGTGACCAACTGAGTGAGACTTCATCTCAAACAAACAAACAAAAAAGAGCTATCACACCATTAAATGACATGGAGGTAATTTAAATACATATTACTAAGTGAAAGAAGCCAATCTGAAAAAGTTACACACTATACGACTCCAACTATATGACATTCTAGAAGAGACAGAACTATGGAGACACTAAAAAGAGCTTCGCTAGCTGGTGGGGAGGGAGCAGGGAGGGATGAATAGGCAGGAGACGTAGGATTTTTAGATCAATATATTTACTCTGGATGGTACTGTTATGGTGGATCCACGTCATTATGCATTTGCCGAAGCCCATGGAATGCATAACAGCAGGAGTGAACCCTAGATTCTGAACTATAGATTCTATAGATTCAGAACTATAGATTCTGAATGATAATGATGTGTCACTGTAGGTTCATCAGTTGTAACAATTGTGCCTTGCTAGTTGAGGATGTTGAGAGTGGGGGAGGCTATGCATGTTTGGGGACAGGGATATATGGAAGATCTCTGTATTTTCTGGTTATTTTTGCTGTGTGTTAAATGTTCTAGAATAGTCTATTAAAAATGCAGATTCCTGGGCTATCACCAAATATTTTCATTAAGGAGATTTGAGTGGTGCCTGGGAATCTGCCTTTCAGCAGCCTTCCGTTAATATTTGGGAGTCAGTGACGCAGATTGTAATAAGAGTTTAAGAGTGACAAGTAGTTATGTATGAGATTTTGGAGAGAATTTAAGATCATGCTGAGTAGTTTAGACTTTGCACTGTAGACCATAAAGAGGCCCTGAGGTTTTGATTAGGAGAGTGACATGTTCAAAGTGTTGGTTTGAGAAGATTAATCTGCAAGCTGTCAGCAGAAACCATTGCAACACCTCCAGGAAATACGTGTTAGGATTAAGTGCCAGGATACACGCAAAGACCTTAAATAGTGCCTGGCACAGAGGAAGTGGGCAATACCTTTCAGTCACAATGTTTACTCTAGAGTCAAGATAATGGCAGTGGGAATCAGGAGGAAGAATTATGCCTGAATTCGAGTGTTGAAGGTTTAGCATAATTAGGGACCTTGGTTAAGTGGGCAATTTTTTTTTTGCCAGTTTTTCTAGTAATGAATTATAGCCACTTTTTTATGTTTAGTGGGATTTGAAGGTGGCACTTGGTATTATGACTGCAGTCAATGGAAATCGTGTTGGTGCTTACTGAAGGATTTAAGGTGATGAGGTCTGGTTATGAAACCCAGGGTACCTTACTTCCCTTCAGAGCCTTTTCTACAAAGCCACCCATTTTCACGTGGAGAAAATGTTTTCTTTGACCTTCCTTTTCTGGAGTCCTGCTAGCAGTTATAACAAATAAATCTTGAAATTTCTGATATGTAATAAAAATTTTTAGATACTAAACTTAGTTGGAGGCTTTATACTGTATGGTGATTCAGGGACCCAGGTACTTTTCATCTTGTGACTCTGCCATGCCCTAGAACAGAAGTTTCCCAACTGTGATCCTGGACCAACAGCATCACCTGGGAAGCTTGCTAGACAGGAAGATTCTTCAGCTTCACTCCAGACCTGCTGAATCAGAAAGTCTGGAGTGGGTTCCAGCAACCTGGGCTTTCACATGCCATCCAGAGATTCTGATGCAGCTCTGGTTTGAGAAACCCTACTCTCGGCCTCTGGGACCCTCTGATTTCTGTCTGAAGGGGAAAGAGTGTGGGGAGGTATGTGTAGCAGGTTTGATGCACTGGATCCAAACGGAGCACATTCCCTCTCATCCTTTTGGCCACACCTATGCAAGGCAGGCTGGGATTAGCAGTATGAGTGTCCAAAAAGTATAAAAAACAGGCTGTGATGAGCTTACAGTCTAGCCTTTTCCCATTTTCCCATCTGCAAAACAGAGACTATAATATCTCATTTACAAAGTGACTTGTGACATATTACTTGAAAAGATGTGCTCTTGGCTCCTAGCTTGGAAGAGATGCTGGTTTTTGTCCCCTACCTACATCTCCCTCAATCCCCTGAGGTGACCAAGGGACTATTAGTCTTCCATCATTTGCATTGTTTGATAACTTTTCTGTTCTGCCTCTGCAAATAACACGTCCTGAGAAATCTGTCCACCAATCAAGTCAATCAACAAATGCTTTGACTCTGTAAATAATGATTTTGAGACAGCATTGAATGAGGTTTTACTAACGGAAAGGCACTTTACATAAATGGTATCATTCATTCCTAACTACACTTTGGGAGGTACTACATTTAACTCCCCTTTTACACAAGAAATCCATGGCTCTGGGAGATGAATTGCCTGTCAGTAGTCCACAGTTGCTATGTGATGGCTGAAGGCTGCCTAACTCTCTCTACTCTCTCTGGCCTGCCACCAGGGGACTGTAGGAAAGTGAGGAAAGTGAAAGATGAATTCCCCAAGTTCAAGGAGCTTACCATTTAAATGAAGACAGAGGATGGAGAGAAAAACACACTGACAAAAAGTGTGTATGTGGGTGTTTCATTCGTTCCTTTGTTCTAGGGAGGAAAAACGGGAGGGGGCATTTAAGACAAATTGACACATGAGGCCATTTAAAGCTGGATGAGCTAAGTTCTATGTGAGCGGTAGACGCAGGGACCAGCCATGATGTGCTATGACGTCAATTTGAACGATTTACGTGTTTCACTGCTAAAATCTGCCATACTGATGCAGAGTGCGTGACACATAAGCTCTTGGTTATTATTGGCTGCTCCTGTGGGAAAAGCCCCCATCTCCATAGCAACTGTCTCCGTGTCCCAGACATTGTCTAGGGCTTAGGAGGAACAGCTAGAAACATCAGGAAACAAACCCTGTAGAAGCAGTGAGTTCTGTGAATAACGCCGTGGTTTTTCCTTCCCTTGCAATTTAGTGTGCTGAGAAAACCTGGAAGTGATGGGTAGCCTCTTTGCCAAGGAATTAAAGTTGCACCATTAACACGTCCTACCTGAAGTTCTAAGCATACTGGTTGGTGGTGGATGGCCTTGCCATTACAAGTAAATATGAATTCCCTGCTTGGAAATGCAGAGGACCTATTTCATCTAGGCAAAGAGGATAAATGGTTACTCAAATTTTAAAACCACCAGACCCAGTTGAAATTAGCTAAGCTTCTGTTCTAGAATGCCTTAACAATATTACCTGTGATGTGTTGAACACCTATTATGTGCTGGGCGCTATGCCAGTACCTATACCTTTATTACCACCAGTCCTTTTTACAGCCCTACATGTTAGCTATTCCCATTTTACAGGTGGAACAGTTGTGGCTCAGAGAGGTTAAGTGGCTTGCCCAAGGTCACACAATTCACAGGTCTGTCTAAGCCCAAGCCTGGGTTTTTCTACTATGCCTGCTTTTTCCTTTTGCCATAGTTCTCAACTAACTTATGAAGAATTTTACAGCTAGAGCTAATAAGTAATTATAACAACTCACCTTTACATGCTTACTTAGGGTCAGGTTATTTTCTAAGTTTCTTTAACCCTCACAAAACCCTGTAAGTTATTATCCTCAAATATAGATGAAGAACCTGCACACAGAGAAGTGAGATAACTTACCCGAGGCCATTTTGCTAGACAGAGGTAGAGCACAAATTTAAAGCCAGACAAATGGGATCTGCTGTCCATTCACTTAAATGCTCTCCTGCCCAGACCTGCATGGCATCTGAATGTCTATGGTGGGACTCCTGGCACATGTAGTGTTTTATGAAGTCCTACAGAAGATTCTGATACGGAATTCAAGTAGGAACCCCTGCCTGGAAGCCACTCTCTGTCTGAAAGTTTTATTTCTTCCTGTTGATTCTCCCAATAGGCCCATCTCATGCCCGCCCACTGCACTCACTGCACAATAGCCTTGGGGAGCTCTAGGTATTTTCACAACCAGAAATGGCCAGGAGGGTTTGGGGAGATGACCCCAATACGTGGCCCCTCCTGATAGCTGGGGGCTGGTGAAGTGGGGCTCTGTCTCTATTCTGCACAGCTCAATAGTGAACAATTACCATTCCAGCCCAGACTTTGAACAACCTGTGGCCAAGTAACTGTGGGCAGGAACTAAATGTGTCATGCAGTGGCTGGCCTGGGGGAGATCTGAAGACGAAAATGAAAGAGCAGGTACACATCTAATGATCAAAAGCATAGGTTTTAGAGGTAGGCAAACCTGAATGTGAATCCCAATTCCACTATTTGCTAGCTGGGTCAACTTCAGCAAGTCACCGAACTATATCTCAGTGTCCAAGGCTGGGATGATTGTATTTACCCTGTTGGATCCTAGTGAGGGCTACATTACCTACTGTGAAGGTGCTGGACTTTGTGCTTAACACATAGTAAGCTCTCAGGTTACATAAGGAGAACCGGGTGAAGTAAAGAGGCTGGGGTCACAGGGTGAGACAAGAGGTGGCTCAGGGTAACCTGAAGAGCTGGAGATCTTCAGTCAAATAAGAATGCGCTGTGTCCAAGGAGTGAGACAGAGTGAAGGATCAACACTGGGAGCCCAAGATGAAGTCATAGATGTTCCCACAGACTGGCCAAGCACTGAGGCTGCTGTTCTAACCTGAGCCACTCATGAAGAAGGAGCCTCTATATCCCCACTGCAAAAGTTCTGGGTTGTTTTACTTCTTTTTGATTTTGCTTCCCGCATCATTCTTTGTTTCTGCAGTCACTTACCTCTTTTGACTTTGGTCCACAAGTTTTTCTTTGAACCTTATGGTGGATTTAAATTTTAGAGTCTGCTTAGGTGGACTCTGGCTTCATCTGCTTCTGGCCATTTTGAGTAATGGACCAGCTCATCCAGCACCAGCCTCAGGAGGCAGCCTTAGCAGTAGCCTGATGGACCAGTGTCCTTGGGACAGTGCTTGCCCACACTTCAGGGAAATGGACAGTAATGGGGCTGTAGGGTGGAGCCATCAGCATCAGATAAGCCTGTCGAGGGGAATCAGGGCCCCAGGCCCAGAGATGGGATTCAGGTTCCAGGAAGTCAGCCCTTAATAGGGGGCTCAGAGAACACACATAGAGTCTGAGATCACTGCCTAGGAGTGGATAGGTTACCAGGCAGATGCCAGGGACAAAGCTGTAAGAGCTGGAGCATCCAGGATGAGTGGTCTTCTGCAATCAGACATGAGGTTACCATCTAAACTACAGTGAGGCCAGCACCAGTCAACAGGAAAGAGTGTGTGACGCCAGCTTAATTGCACTCAGTGGGAGACAGTTACAGAGCAGTGGTGGGAGTTTTGGCTTTGGGGTCAGATAGACGGAGATTAAATTCCAGATCCACCTCCTAGTAACCATGGATTCTGGGACCGTTGCTCAATTCCTCAGAGCTTCAGGTCCCCTGACTGAAATGAGGACAATGGCTGTACCCACTCATAGACTCACTGATGAGTCAATTCATCTAAAGGATTTAGCAGATCAGTGTCACATAGTAAGAACTCAGTAAATGGTGAGTGCTGGTGTTTCAGTTAGACTTAGTTTTCAACATATAAAACAGAAAACCCAACTAACAAAACAGACAGATGTTTCTTTTTCTCTTATGTCTGTCCAAGATGGGTGTGACAGTGTCATGGTGTCATAGGGGACCCAAAGTGCTTTCTGATTTTTGATCCCATCCTCCTTAGTTCATGTCTCCATCCTCAAGAGCATATCATGTTAAAAACAAAAACAAAAACAAACAAAAAAACTGCTGTAAGAAATTCTACCCCTTCACTGAGGCCTACCCCTTCTTGCCTCTTTACCTTTATACACACTATTTCCACTAACTGTGATGACTTTTCCCTAACCTTGTCATCCTGAACCACTCAGCTCAGAGGTTTCTTGCTTATTAAAGCCCTTCCTGACACCTTCGTCGAGACTTTATTGCATTAAAATATTATTTACCATGATTGCTGAGATCTTTGGCAGCCCTTTAAATTTCTTTTTTACATCTATTGAGATATAATTCTCATACCTCATAGTTCACCCATTTAAAGTGCACAATTCAATGTTTTTAAAAATTATCTTCACAGAGTTGTTTAACCATAACTAAAGTCAAATTTAGACATTGTATGACCCCAGAAAGAAACTCTATACCCTTTGGGTATCACTCCTCCATCCCCTGAATTAGTGGAATCCAAAAGTGACTGCTAATCTACTTTTGGTCTCCGTAGATTTGCCTATTACAGACATTTATATAGGCACTATCATATCATATGGTACAATATGATGATAGTGTCCATTTGTGTCCCACCTCTTTCACTTACCATAATGCTGTCAAGTTTCATCCACATTGTAGCATGTATCAGTACTTTATTCTTTTTAATTGCCAAATAAGAATTCATCATATGGACATACCACATTTTGTTTATCCATTCATCCATTGATGGATGTTTGGGTTTTGTCCACTTTGGGACTATTATGACTAATGCTGCTATGAGCATTTGTGCACAAGTACCCTCTTAGACTTTGTGTCCAAAGTGAGTGTCTCATTTACCTCACTCTAGCTCCAGCCCTGTTACTACAGAGAATAATTTTATTCTATAGCCTAGATGCAAACCCGCAGAGAAGCCTCATTCCCAAGCAGGGTGTTGGCATCAGCATCCAGGGTTTGTGCAGGTGAAGGCTGGAAACATGGAGATGCACAGTGCGGGCAGAAAATTCAAAGCTGCCTGTCACAGACTGTCTCTGCTGTTGCTCTTCCTTGTCCTCTCAGTCATGTCTGCTCCTGCCAGCTTGGTCCCCACTGAGCTTGCCACCCACACATTCTGCCACCTGCCTCTTTCCTGCAGCCAGCCGAGGGAAGACTGCATATTGCCTTTCTATTCCAAGCTTCAAAACATTCCCCACCATTTGGGAAGCTCCCCAGAGCTGAGGATGAGGAAGTGAGCCAGTCAGAGAACAAAAGATGCATAAGAGACTCAGGCCACATTGGCACAGTGAGAATGGGACAGCTGAGTGGAATCCTGCAAGCTCATTTAGCAGTGCAGAGCCCCACTGGCTGAGGCAGGCAGCCTTGACTGGGGTAGAGAGGCAGGCACATGGAAAGGCAGCTGCACCAGGAAGCATGACAATTAAAAAACAAAAAGAAGGCAACTCAGTCTTCATAGAGGAAACCAATACATCCAAACAGATCGTGGTTTCAGGATATCCCACCCAATGCCCTACTTTTCTCAATGCCAGATACAGAGCTGAACTGCCTGCATATTCCTAGTCCCGGTTTCTTTGCTTTCTCTGGCCTTCTTTGTAGGGACTTAAATTGGGCTATTGAGCATAGTGAATTGGTATGGGGTTTCTTTCTGGAGTGATGAAAATGCTCTGAAAATACATAGTGGTGATGGTTGCTCAACTTTGTGAGCCACTGTATTTTACACTTTAAAAGAGGGAATTTTATTTTATATGAATTATATCTCAGTAATAAAAGAATGAGTAAGAGGATGAAATATGATTGGATGGATGGATGGATGGATGGATGGATGGACAAATGACGGTTGGATGGATGGATGGTTGGATGAATAGATGGATGGATGGATGTTTAGATGGATGGTTGGATGGATATTTGGATAGACTGAGGATTGGATGGACTAATAATTAAATGGATGGATAATGGCTGGACGGATGGACAGTGTTGGATGGATCAAAGCAGAAATTGATAAATGAAAACTGTGGCGGTTCCAAGCAGATAACACTTAATTTTAGCTGCTGTATTGACAAGCATGGGAGTAGATTGGAGAGCAAGAAAATATCACCTTGAATTGCAATTTTTCAGCTAATGCCTTCCCCAGCCACCCACTCCCAATGTCTTCACCATCTGCCAGACACTCTCTTCCTCTTCTTCTTATCTAGCCTAATTGTTCTCTACAGAACTTATCCCAATACAGCATACTATATATTTATTATATTTTTAATTACCTATATATCCCCACTGGAATATAAGCTCCTCAAGAAGAAAGATTTTTTTTCTACTCTGTTCATGACTGTGTTCCCAACTCATAGAACAAAGTTTGACACATAGAACCTTGTTTAGTAAATAATTATCAGGTGAAAGAATAAAGTATATTCATATTCCTTGTGGGTAGGAATGACATAGCCCTTCTAGCCCCAAAGCTTAGATAGAAGAGAAAATACAGAAAACATTATCATGAATTTTCTACAACCTTCTCATTATATTTGAAACCCATCTGTGTAGTTTGGGCAGAAAACTGAGGATACAGATCAAATTGAAGCCAGTTGATCATGGTTTTCAATTTTTGTAAATTCTACAGCTAGGAATTTGATTATGTTGACTCTGTAGATCAATTTGGGAAGTAATTTCATCTTAACAGTACTAAATCTTCTAGTCTATGCACACAGGATGTCTTAATATTTATTTAACTTTTTAAAAGTTAGTGTCAACAATGTTTTGTAGTTGTACTTGTACTTCTTTTACTAAATTTATTCCTGTGGGGATTTTTTTATTGCTTCTGTACATGTAATTGTATTCTTAATTTAATTTTTTCAGAATGTTTCTTGCTAGCATATAGAAGTATAGTTTATTTTTGAATATTGACCTTGTATCTTGTAACTTTACTAAACTGTTTTATTAGTTCTGATAGTTTTTTAGTGACTTCTCTGAGATTATCTGTATAAAAGATCATGTCAGTTGCAAACAGAAATAGTTTAATGCTTCTTTTGTAGTTCACATGCCTTTTATTTATTATTCTTGCCAATTGTCTGGAGTAGAACTTCTAGTTGAATAGAAATGTGAGAGCAGACGTCCTTGCTTTGTTTGTTCCTGATTTTGTGGGGCAAAGCATTCAGTCTTTTACTACCAAGTACCATGTTAGCTGTAGGTTTTTAATAGATATCTTTTAGCAGATTGAAGAAGTTTCCTTCTATTTCTAATTTGTTGAGTATTTTTCTCATGAAAAGTGGTATGTTTTGTCAGTGCTTTTTCTATTTATTGAAATACTCAAGAGGGAGTTTTATGTTTCTTATTATACTAACGTGATGTATTCCATTGACTAATTTTGTAGAACTGACTTTGCATTACAGGACTCCTGTATAATCATCAAGGGGTCAGAAATAAAAATCACAGGGGAAATTAGACTTATGCTGTTGTGTAAGTCTTTTGTTTCATTATCGATCTCTGCCTAATAATTATATTCATTATTCATTTTCTCTTCTATCTAAGCTTTGGGGCTAGGAGGGCTATGTCATTCCTACCCACGAGGAATATGAATATTCCTTATCCATTCACCTGACAATTATTTACTAAACAAGGTTCTATGTGTCAAACTTTGTTCTGTGAGTTGGGAACACAGTCATGAACAGAGTACAAAAAAACTTTCTTCTTGAGGCGCTTACATTCCAGTGAGGATATAGGTAATTAAAAAAATAGTAATAAATACATAGTATGCTGTATTGGGATAAGTTCTGTAGAGAACAATTAGGATAAATCTCAGTTGGTCACGTTGTATATACTTTTTTATTTGTTACTGAATTTAGTTTGCTAGTATTTTATTAAGGCATTTTGTATCTATATTCATAATGGATATTGGTCTGTAGTTTTTTGTATTTTGATGTTTTTATCTGGTTTTGTTATTAGAGTAATACTAGTCTCATAAAATGAGTTGGGAAACATTCTTTTTCCTGGTGTGGAGAATAATTTTTGAAGTATTAGTATTGATTCTTCTTTTAATGTTCGGTAGAAATCACCAGCGAAGGCATTTGATCATACCCTTTTTCATGGGGCAAGGATGTTTTACTGTTACTAATTCAATAGCTTTATTTGCTAAAGTCATTCAAATTTTCTGCTTCTTTTTAACTCAGTTTTAATACTTTGTGTCTTCCTAGAAACTTGTCCATTTCATCTAGGTCATCTGAGTTTTGACATACAATTATTCACAGCATCTTCTTATAATTCTCTTTATTTCTTTAAGATCACTAGTAACGTTCTCTGTTTCGTTCCAAATTTTAGTAACTTGAGTCATCTCCTCGTTTTTCTTTGTCACTTCTAGCCAAGGGCTTGTGAATTTTGTTTATCTTTTCAAAGAATAAATTTATGGTTTATGGTTTTATTGATTTCTCTGTTGTTTTTCTGTTCACTATTTCATTTATTTCTGCTCTAGTCATTATTATTTTTCTTTCTTCTGCCTACTTTAGGGTTCATTTGCTATTCTTTATCCAGATTCTTAAGGTGGAAGTTTAGGTAATTTATTTGAGATACTTCTTCTTTTGTGAATATAGACATTTACAACTGTAAATTTTTCTCTAAGCACTTGTTCTGCTGTATCTCATAAATTTTGATATGTTGTGTTTTTGTTTTCATTCATGTCAGAGTATTTTCTAATTTCCCTTGTGATTTTTATTTCTGACCCCTTGATTATTTAGGAGTGTATTATTATTTTTTTTCATATATTTATGAATTTCTCAAATTTCTAATTTTGATTACTAATTTATTACACTGCAATTAGAGAACATATATTGTATTATTTCAATTATTTTAACTTTTTGAAATCTGTTTTATTGTCCAACATGTGGTATATTCTGGGAAATGTTTCATGTGCACTTGAGAAGAATGTGCATTCTGCTGTTGTTGGGTGGATTATTCTACAGTTGTCTGTTAAGTCTAGTCTATACTGTTGTATAAGTCTTTTGTTTCATTATTGATCTCTGCCTAGTAATTCTATTCATTATTAAATATGGGATATTGAAATCTCCACTTATTCTTTTTAAATTGTGTATTTCTCCCTTGAATTTGATTCTTTTTACTTCACGTATTTTGGGGCTCTGTTATCACTTGCACACATGTTTATAATTTTTATGTCTTTCTAATGGATTGACTCTTATTATTATAAAATGCCCTTTGGTGTAACAATTTGTGTATTTAAGTCTATTTTGTTTGATATTATTATGGCCACTTGAGCTCTCCATTGGTTACTATTTGGATGGTACATCTTTTCCTACAGTTTATATTTAATCTTTTTATGTTTTTAAATCTAAACTGTGTCTCTCTCTCTCACTCTTTTTTTTTCTTTTTGATGGAGTCTCACTCTATTGTCAGGCTGGAGGGCAGTGACATGCTCTTGGCTCACTGCAACCTCCACCTCCCGGGTTTAAGCAATTCTCCTGCCTCAGCCTCCTGAGTAGCTGGGACTACAGGTGTGTGCCACCACACCCAGCTAATTTTTGTATTTTTTTTAGTAGAGACGGGATTTCACCATGTTAGACAGGATGATCTCGATCTCCTGACTTCGTGATCTGCCCACCTCAGTCTCCCGAAGTGCTGGTATTACAGGTGTGAGCCACTGCGCCCAGCCTAAACTGTGTCTCTTATTTTTCTAAATTCTTCTTTTTGATTGGAGTGTTTAATCAATTTATACTTAATGTAATAACTGATATTACAAAGCTTACATCTGTCTTTTTGCTTTTTGTTTTCTATATGTCTAATGCCTTTGTTGGTCCTTTATTCTTTCATTACTGTCTATTTTTGTGTTAAATAGATTGTCTAGTGTACTGCTTTATTTCTCCTTTTTAAAAATTACTTTTTAAAGTTATTTTCTGGGGATTAAAATTAATTCTTTTAATTTATCATAATCTAATTCAGATTAATATCAATTTCATTTTAATAGTTTACAAAAAAGTTTTACTGCTATATAGCTCCATTCCCTCTTCTCTTCTTTGTGCTACCATTGTCATAAAAAGTATATCTTTATACATTGCATGCTCACAAACATTTATAATTATTTCTTCATGGGTTGTCTTTTAAATCAGATAGAAAAAAAAGAGCTACAAACAAAAAATACATTTCTAATGTCTTGTATATGTAAACTATGTAGTTACCTTCACTGATGTCATTATTTCCTTATGTGGATTTGATTTACTGTCTAATGTCCTTTCCTTTCATCCTAAAAGACTCCTTTCAATATTTCTTGTAGTGAAGGTCTGCAAGCAACAAATTTTTTGTTCATTTGTTTTGTTTTTAAATCTGGAAGTGCCCTAATTTCTCTTTCATTTTTGAAGAATCGTTTTCCTAAATGTAGAATTCTTGGTTTACAGTATTTTTCTTTCAGCACTTTAAATATGTCATCTTATGCTCTTCTGGCCTCCTTGGTTTCTGATAAGTAATCAACTGTTAATCTTATTGAGGACCACTTATGTATGATGAGTTGTTTCTCTCTTGCTGCTTTCAAAATTCTCAGTTTCTGCCTATTGAGAGTTTTATTATGTGGTATCTAGCTCTGATTCACTAAGTTTATCTACTTGGATTTCATTGACTTTCTTGGGTGTTTAGATGAATTTTTTCATCAAATTTTGGAAGTTTTCAGCCATATTTCTTCAAATACTTTTGACCCTTCCTCTCGCTCCTCTCCCTCTGGAACTTCCATATGCATATGTTGCTACACCAATGCTGTCTCTCAGGTCTCTAGGGCTCTATTCATTTTTTTAAATTCTTTTTTCTTTTTATTCCTCAAATTTGAATAATCTCAATTGACTTATCTTCAAGTTGACTTATTTTTCTTCTTCCAGCTCAAGCATAATGTTGACTTCTCATGAATTTTTCATTTCACTTTATTTTTTATTTTTTTTGCATATAGATTCTATCTTTGTCAGTATAACCTATTTGGTAAGACATTGTTTTCATATTTTCTTTAGTTCTTGTATGTGGTTTCCTTTAGTGTTTTGTACATATGTAAGATAGTAGGTATAAAATCTTTGTCTAGAAAGTTCTACATCTGGGCTTTCTCACAGAAAATTTCCTTTTTTTGACAATTTTCTATTGACTGTTTTTTTGGTTTGTTTTTCTTGGGTATAGGTAATACATTTTGTTCTTTGCATGGCTCGTTGTTTTTGAAACTGGACATATTAAATAAAATGTGTCAGCTTTAGAAATTAGATTCCCCCAGGGTTCGTTGTTGATGTAATTTTTAAATGAGTTTTCTGAATTAATACTGTAATGTCTGTTCCTTTCATGTGTGCCCACTTAAGTCTCTGTTCAGTTAATTTAATGGTCAGTTAATTATTGGACAGGAATTGTCTTAAATTCTTGGTACCAATAAGTCTTTCAGTCATTGATAAGGGTCTCTGTGTGAATAACAAAGCATAACTTTAATGCTCAGGCAGCTAGTTTATAACTCACCTTTGTCTTCACGTCTTACTTAGAGTCTTAAAATCATCTAAAGGTGAGAGCTTAAGGCTTTCTCAGGTCTTTATTGGGTATGCACTTATCTCTGGGCATGTGCCCAGCCCTAGACAAGATATGCACTTGGTCTTCTAGGTTCCCAGGAATATGTAGGAATATCCCTGTAGCACAGATTTTCCTTTTAAGCTTAACTTCTTATTTTCCGCAACTCATATTGCTAGCTCAGGCTCCTGCAGTGTTTAACAATTGTCACTGCTTGTTTTCAACAAACTTCTCTGGGGGAAAAGTCTACCCTCTTTGGGAAAGTTCTGAGTCAGGTCAAATATATATAAGTCCTGCAAGTAGAATTTTTTCAGGGAATCACCAGACAGACCAGACCAACTGATGACAGCTACCTAGGAACTGGGCTTTTGAGGAGCTCCATTCTGTCTCCTCCAGAAACTTATGGGCTGCTTATTTTCACTGTGATTTTTGGAGCCATTGGTTTTTAAGGCTCTCATGAGATGGGGGGAGAGGGGGCATTGGAGGAATAGGATTAAGCAAATTAAAATGCAACCAAGCTCATTTTTCTTACCAATTCAGCCAATTTTTTTTTAAACAGTCAGCTCGTTCCAACTTGTGGTTAACTTTTATAGATCTGAAAAAGTTTATTATGCTTTCTGTTGCTATTATGGAAGAGAGGACTTTAGGAGATCCTTACTTCACTGCTGAACCAGTCTTTTTTATTAATTATTATTATTATTTTGAAAAAGTCTCATTGTCACCCAGGCTGGAGTGCAATGGTGCAATCTCCACCCATTGCAACCTCTGCCTCCCCAGTTCAAGTGATTCTCCTGCCTCAGCCTCCTGAATAGCCGATACTACATGTACATGCCACCACACCCAGCTAATTTTTGTATTTTTAGTAGAGATGGGGTTTCACTATGTTGGCCAGGCTGGTCTCAAACTCCTGACCTCAAGTAATCCTTCCTCGGCCTCTCAAAGTGCTGGGATTACAGGCATGAGCCACCACACATGGCCTCATGCATTATTAAAACATTTATTATCAGCCTTTAGGAATGCAAAGAGAAATAATATACATTCTTTTACCTCAAGGAGATCCACAATCTTGAAGAGACAAACACATATAATCAAAATATCATATGACAAGCTTATTAATATATCCAACAGTTTCATGATCATGGTAGTAGCATCCTCAGGGTGCGGGTTGATATACTTCACTTTATGCATTGCCTATGTTTTAAATTTGTCTATTCAAGCAGTGTTTTTAAATTGTTAATGTTTCTTAAAGTTCCCTGTAATTTCTGTACTATTTACTCATCAGTCACTCATTTGTGTAAAGTGGAGCACATCTACTGTCTATCACCAGTTCATAGGGAGAACATGCACTTTCCTGCTCATTTCACACATCCTTCTACCTCTTCCTAGAGCAGCAGTCCTCACACTTCCATGGGCACATGAGTCAGTTTTAAATGCAGATTCCCAATCAGTTGGTCTAGGGTAAGTCCTGAGAGTCTGAATTTTTAACAAGTTCCCAGGTGATGTTGATCACTGAGCCACACTTAGTAGCAGTGTCCTAAAGATTCAAGTGCTTTGGCCTTCCAAAACCCACCTCCTACATCTTCTTAATAGATAATAGTTCCCATCTGCTTTCTCCACCTGGGCTATTTATGCACTTGAACTTTAGAATGTGAGTCACAGATGAAGTGTATGGGATTTTCCAGGGGCTTTCAGAGTAGAGGAGAAGCTTATCTTCTATAGTAAATTTTTGTGAGGTTCTGCCCCAAGACCAGGAATAGATGGAGGAAATTTCCAGGTCACTGTAAAATCAATCATGGTTGTGTTCTCTGAGTGCTATATGCTATTAGTACTGGTGAAGAGGGATCCAAGAGAAAACTGAATGGTTAGAAACATGCAGTGTGTCTTTCATAGACCTTTTCTCTAAGCACACTGAGGAGAGGAGAGGGGAAGAGAATAAACGTATAAAGCAGAGGAAAATGAAGCAGAGGGAAAATGCAAACACATGTACTTGAGGGACACTGTGTTCCAGGAGCTGCAGGAGAGTAGATCGTTTCTGGAGTCACATAGCCTAAGTGCAAATCCTTGAGCTCACATTTATTGGTGTCATGACTTTGGGCCTATCTCCTCTGTGTCTCGGTTTCTTCTTTTGTAATAGGGGGAAAACATCAGTACCTACATACCAGTACTTGGTACATAGTAGGTGATTAGTAATGTTAGTTTATCCTAACTCAGTGAAGGAATCATTATTACCCTCATTTTATAGACTCGGTCCTGAAACCAAGAAAGTGTGACCTGTCTACAGTTGATAGTTAGACGTAGAGCCAGGAGTAGTGCCCACATCTAATCTCCGAGTCTTTCTGTCCTTGCCTTTTGGAAATGAACCTCATTTTCTGCTGTAAGTCAAACTCCTGGGGAGTAAGTGGGGTTTTTAATCTACCTTACACAGTTCCTGACACACACAAAGCCTTCCATAAATATATGCCCATGTTTGAATGGATAGGTTGGTAAATTTTGAAAAGGGATGCAGAAGTGCTTTTGTAAAATCCCTCTCTGAAGAAGTGGAATGATGCTTTTCCCGAAATGGTGGAAATGTTCTACTGATGAGGGTGGTTGAAATGGATTGGCTGACCTCTTAACAGCTAGGGATGAAGGCAAAAGTGAGAAGGAGGGCAGTGTTTTACCCAGAGTAGTGTCACTCTCTGAATGTCTATATGCTACGATGGATAGAGGACCACTAGGCCTGTCCAATAAGAGTGTGCTGAAGGGCATCCCCAGAGGCTTCGTGATAGAAACAGCAGATGATGCCAACTGAAATCATACATAGTGGCCATGATCCTCCCCATCTGGAGAAAAACAAGGACAAACTCACTCTGAGATCCACACCATCACAAAGATTCTACAGAATTGTCTAAGAAGGATCCAGAAGATGAGAAAGGACTAATGGACTTCTTAACAGAAGAATACTTTCATCTGTCCTTCCCACTTGTGTTAGATATAGTGATGATAACCCTACAGATCACAGTGGGGCATGTAAAGGTCCAGATAGAAATAAAATTCTGCAAGAAGGCTGTTTGCTTGTCACTGGCCCACAGGGCCCAGCTGTCTCTCTATAACTATGTTTCTGAGCATTCTTTTACCGAGCTGTTTTATAGGAGGCCTTGTTCCAGAAAGGACTTGAGTAGCCTATAGTGATACATAACATTAATGGTGGGAGCCAAGCCTGCAAGGAAAGCTAAAATGGAAACCTAAATGGAGCAGGAGTGAGCCGCCCACGACCAACACACTTTCTCTGCAGGTTGCTCAGCCAAGCTCTCTGCCTAAGCTGGCAACACAACAACAGGAACTTATCAGAAACACAAAGTTTCATGTCTGGAAGAGACCACAAAAACAAAGCATCCCATTGCTCAGGAAATCCATCACCATTAAGAAGCTTTCCCAGGAGTTCTCTTCTAAAATGATATCAGGACGCATCATATCTTCCACAGCATCTTCAAAGGGGTCATCCTCACAGCGAACGGATCTTTTTGCAACTTTTCCTGATCCGGATCTTCAGTGTATGCTGCTCCCCTCCTTGGAGTTCCATGAAGGCAGCTTTTTTGGAGGCAATAGAAAAGCATGCTTTTTTTTTTTTTTTTTTTTTTTTTTTTTTTTTTTTTTTGACGGAGTGTCAGTCTGCCATCCAGGCTGGAGTGCAGTGGTACACTCACGACTCACTGTCCCCTCCACCTACCAGGCTCAAATGATCTCAACCTACTGAGTAGCTGGGACCACGTATGCGCACCACCACACTGGCTAATTTTTTGTATTTTTGGTAGAGACAGGGTTTCACCATGTTGCCCAGGCTGGTATCAAACTCCTGAGCTCAAATGATCCATCTGCCTGCCCACCTCGACCTCCCAAAGTCCTGGTATTATAGGCATGAGCCATGGTGCCCAGCCACAAATGCATGTCTTTCTAATGATCTTATCTGGTCTAGGAGGTCCATCTTTGACTACCTGGGAGAGTTGATGAACTGCACTTCACAAAATCCTTCCTCAATAAAGTTTCCTTCTGTCAAAATTTTGGTAGATAGTGGATGGGGAGAGCTTGAGATCACCCTCTTTAAGTACCTTAAAGGCAGCCATTACGTTTTGCCAGGTTGGAGCCAGCCCATAACAGAGTGCCCAGTGAGCTGGAGGAGGAGCCCATGCATCCTGTGAGACACGAATGTCTCAATCCGAGGTCCACCCAATCCACTTGGAAATAGAGAAATGGTCCACAGATGTGCCAGAAGTCTCCTGAGACATTGTTTGTATAATCTGTTCATGTGCTATACAACTAAGCCATGAGCCCCGCAAAATTCGACTCTATATTTTAAGATAGCTTTAGCTTTGTTTTAGCCTGACCCAGAAACTTAAGACTTCATGAAATATTTAAAATACATTATGCCCCCACACTATAAAATAATAACCACACACTATTTCCTAGTTCGTTAACTTAGGGCTAAATACATGTCCCATTTAAAGAAGATCCATGGGGTCGCCCTTTCTGTTTTTCTTCATTAAAGAATTGCTGAATACCCTTCCAGCCAGGTTGAGTCCAGAGGCTCCAGTGATGTCAGGAATCTGTTTGTCTCCTTGTCCTTTGGCTCTGTTTTTCTCCATGTAGGCTCCATTCTCTGTCAGACTCTTCCCCTGGAGGCAAGACTGCTACCAGCACACCCGGGATTGTGGCCTAGCCATAAGCCATTCCAGTGAAGACAAATACTTCTTTCCCAACAGTCTCAGCAAACATCTGTCTCTTTATTGCCTCTGAACAAACTAATTCGGCTGGGTCTTGTTCTTCAGCCAATCACCGCGGCAGGGAGTAGAAGTAATCTGCTGATAGGCTGGGGCAGGGGCCTGTGCCCAGTTCTGCTGGGAGTGGAAGAGGTGCAGCCCCAGGTGAACCACATGGACTGAGCATATGGGAGTGGAAAGACAAGTAAAGGATGTTGGAGTGCTGCTATTAAATGAAATAGCTTAACAAATCTTGTTAGAATTTGAGCTCTCACTTTGTTTTGCCCATTGTGTTAAATTGGGAAATTCAGAGTGGGCCAGAGAGGGTCTTGAGCTTTCCCTAGAAGCTGATACAAAGGAAGCAGAGCTCTAGTCACTTTTCATTTTCAACTGGACATGTGGTGGTGGTGAACTAACTTTAATAGGATATTTATATGCTTATTCCTATACTTACTTGGAAAGAGAATACTATATATATATATATATATATATATATATATATATATATATGAATGATATATATGGAAACTTATAGACTAAAAAAGGTCCATGGATCAGCTTTTGGAAGCCACTAATACGGATTCTGAATTCTTTTCTGATGAAAAGAAGAAAAGTATCTAATTACTAAAATTTCATCAGTACCCTTTCCCAGAATAGTAGCTGTAATTCTCAGAAACCCAAGAGAGAGATAGGAAGTGTTTCTCTTACATGCAGATACATATTTTTGATATGTACCTTTCATGGAGTTGTAATGTTAATGGCCGTTAATAGAACAAGCTGTGGAGCCAGACACCTGGGTTTGAATCCCAGCTCTCCCACTTCCTGGCAGTGTAAACTTTGGTAAAGTGTTTACTGTCTCTGTTTCCACCTCTATACTGTAGGGATAATAATAGTGCTCACTCCTGGGACTTTGATTAGGATTAAGTGAGCTAACATTTGTCAAGTGCTTAAAACAGTGCTTGGCACCTGGTCAGTGATACGTAAGTGTTTGTTACTGCTAACCTCATTTCTCCCTTTTTGTTCCGATCAGGCTGAATGAAATATTCTCAGTCTTTTTTTTTTTTTTTTTTTTTTGAGAGGGAGTTTTGCTCTTGTTGCCCAGGCTGGAGTGCAGTGGCGCAATCTCAGCTCACTGCATCCTCTGCCTCCCAGGTTCAAGCGATTCTCCTGCCTCAGCCTCCCGAGTAGCTGGGATTACAGGCTCCCACCACCAAGCCCAGCTAATTTTTTTTATATTTTTAGTAAAGACAGGGTTTCACCATCTTGGTCAGCTGACCAGGCTGGTCTCAAACTCCTGGCCTCATATGATCCGCCCACCACGAACTCTCAAAGTGTTGGGATGACAGGCGTGAGCCACTGCACCCGGACATATTCTCAGTCTTTAATAGGGTTTCTCTTGCCCTTTTAGCAAACAAGGAGTTAAGATGGCCAGTGTGTTAAGGGATGATGACAAGGTTATTTTATGGTGTAGAGAGATTCAATCAGGACTTGGACTTCATCAAACCTGGGGGACCCTGATGAAGTCACTCTGCCTCTTTGAACTTCATTTTCTCTTGCATCCAAAGAAAGTTAAAAAGTTACCCAAGTTTAATCTCTAGCTTCATTGTGCAGATAAAATAAAATAGAGAAGAGAAAATGCATAGACATTAATAAAGGTCAGAATTTTGTTGGAGTTCATGGAGAAAGTAGGTCCTCTGGAAGAGCATAGCTAGGGAGAGATGCAGGTATGTAGATGACAACAAGGCAATATAAAAAAGTCACAGTGAGGCAGTCACAGGATGCTGTGGGTATAGAGACAAGAGACCCAGCTTGTCTTTGATAGAGAGAATATCAGGTGATGAAAAGTATAATAATTATTATTACTATAACTATAATTTCTTGGACAGTGGCTATTGGCAAGTACTTTATAAACATCTAATCTTTACATGGACTTTATCATGTAGCTGCCACTATTCTCACTATTTTTTGAATTCCAAAAGTGAGTGTTGTGTAGCTGACAGTCTCACACATGCAGTGCATGGTGCTGGTAGCCCCTACAGTGTACTTCTCCATGGTGCTGAGGACTTTCTGGAGGACATAATGCTGGGCTGAGTGGAGAAATCAGTAGAGTGAGTTAGGAAAGATGGAGTTGAAGAGAGAGCACAAATAAAGGCAGGAAGTGCTGTCTCAACCCTGAAATGGAACCCTCCGTTAAATAATCTGATGTAATGGTGTGCCATGGTAAAGGCCCAGACTGTAACAGTCTATCAAATATCTTCAGCTTCTTGGAGACAGAGAACAAATGAACAAGGGACATTATCATGGCAGCAATCAGCCTTGCCTAAGCAAAGAAATTGCTCCCCTCTTGCTAAATAATGATTTAAAGTGTTGTTTATATTTCCAACTTCATGACTGCCTCATAGAAGAAATGAAAACTCCAGCAATACCCTGAAGATGGGATGCTAAAGCAGCATATTTCTCTGCAAACCTCCTATTTCTGTTAACTTTATAGCTTCTTCATAAATTTGCTGCTTTGGGCATTTTTGCCCTCATGTTCCTTCTCTCCTGTAGGGAAATGGTTTATTGGAAATATCCCATTTGGCTATTTCGAGGCAATTATTTATTTATTTCCTAGGTTTATTTAAATCCCCTTTGCCTGTGCCTGAAGGGCTCTGGGCACTTGCACAAGAATTGGTAAATGGGACAGGCAGTCTGTTTACTGTAAGCAGCTGTGCTCTTCTCAAATAACTGAGGGCCCCTGGCCATGCCCCATGTGGAAAACTAACCATGTTCCGAATCTTCAAGGTCAATGTTTTGGGAAGAAAGATCAGGAAAGCCTTCTCGTTTCTGTGTCTAGATTCTGGAGGAGTCCCTTGATTTTCTCCTAATTCATTTATTTACTTAATAAGTTGGTGAATATTTATTCACCAACTACTTATTGGGCATTTTGTGTGTAACAGGCGCTCTGCTAAATTAAAGGACTGCTGAGATAAATAAGATGTAGATCCTATCCCCAAAGAACTCACGGTCTAACTAGTGGATAAGCAAACAAATGAAAATTGCCTAGGAAAGCATGGACAAGGATGTAGCAGCATATATGTTGAGAAGTAGCTAAATAAATTGTGGCAAGCAGTAGTTCAAAAGAATTAGTTAATCTGTATGTTCTAACATGCTTAGGTTTCTGAGACATACGCTGAATGGGACAATGATATGTTGAGTATGACACAGTTGCATGACAGACACTATAAATCTATGTCAACTTGGTGGTTAACTTGGAAGATGAGTAGTGGAAGCAGCTAAGTTATTTTCTTGGTGGGCATGGAGAAGGGTGGTTAAAACTTTCAGAAGTGTTAACTTCATCTGTAATTTTTTAACCAATAAATATATTTGTATCACACTTGTGTATTTAGAGTCCATGTACTAAACACATGAGATGCCCGGATAGGCTTCAGGCATAATATAGGAGAGCATTTCAGGAGGAAGGGAAGGTTTCCTGTAAGAGAGCAAATCTGAATAGGGCTTTGACAAGTAGATAGGAGTTTTGCAGAATAATGACACTGAACAACAGGCCTACAAATAGCAAGAAACTGCAGGGGATGATGTGCGAAAGGTGGGTACAAGTCAGATCCTTCCAAATATTTCACATATACCCTCTCTGAGAACCCTTACAACTGCCAGGGGAGCAAGTATGGAACTGAGGGACAGACAGGAAAGTCATCACGGAAGAAACTCAGTTCTTTCCCAAGGCTTTTGCTATGAACAGGTACAAATTATATCAGGAGATTGGACAAGACCATCCAAGATGCTAAAAAAAAAATAGTATGTATATTGTGATTGCATTTATGTAAACAGATGCAGAAAAGAAATGCTGACTGAAAATATACCAATGAGCCAGAGCAGTGGAATCGTGGGCAGCTTTTTCATCTTTTTTTTTTATTGGTAAGTGAGGTGCTGTGGTTATGTTACTTTTATAATAAAAACTGTGCTTCTATAAATAATGAAAAGACTTTTACCTCAAGGCTCCAGAGCTACCAATAAATAATTATAGGATGACACAGGCAGAAATGAGAGAAGTATCCCTTAGGCTTCTGTACTTACTTGGAAAGGGAGCAGAGAGGACGTCAGCTCATTTCTGTGCAGTTGGACTTGAATTGGAGATCCTCAGACCTGACCTCACTCTCCTATGTGCAAAATGTGGTTCTGGGTCTGCATTTTCCCAAACACAGATTTTGTTCATGAGACGTTTTTAGAAAGTAAGTGGAGAAGCAGGACACTGTATAACACTGAATCACGCAGTGCGAAGGTTTTTGCCTTTTCATTCTTTTGATCTTTCTGGTTAAAAACAGAAGATCTTATTTTAGGGACAGAATATTTTTTAACACCTCTCTATCGTCTACTAGTTGCCTTTACTCCCTCCTCCTTTCCATTTTCCTTCCCTCCTTCCTTCTTTTCGCTTTCCTTCTCTCCCTCCCTTCCTTTCTCTCTCTGGCTGTCTTTTACTTTCTTAAAAAAAGAGAAAGACCTAGACTCTTTTTATTCTCTTTTTTTTCTTTGTACTAATTTTTATAATTTCCTTCTATTTATAGCAAGTGATACAAAGTTTTCTTTTAAAAGTAAATATAAAAATATGTCAAACTATAATTCAAGTTCATAAAAGATAGTCATTGTTGGCTCAGGTGGTGAATAAATATGGAGGATAAATCATCATAAAGTTTCAGAACTCTGAACTATCTGATCTCTGACCCTGACCAGTTCTGAGATTCCAGGGGGTGTAGGAGGACCAAGAGCCTCAGTCCCTCATCAGTGGTTGAATCTGCACAGTGACATCTAGGACACCTACCTTCTCTGCTACGCAGTAGCCTTCCTGAGCACTTGGCATCTGAAGGCTCAGTGAATGCTTGTTGCCATTGATCTTCCTCTGATTTTCAGTAACGGATGGGCACACATGCACAGTCCAAGAATGATAATACCTAGAGCATGAAGTCAATATATTATTCTAAAAGCTTAGAATCTGAATGTAAGGGTAATTGCTAGGCATTTCTATCTTCATGTCCATCAGTGAAAGGAAGGGATAAAGGGAAGTGAACAATTGTGGAGTACTTACTGTGTACATCAAGCCATTAGATACTTTACCTTGCTACAAAATTGAGGTTGGGGAGATTAAGTCATTTATCCAAAGACACACAGCTGTTAAGTTGGAAATCAGGATCTGAGGTCAAGTCTCTGACATCAAAGCCATTGCTCTTTCCATGAGGCACTCTTGTCTTACATGGTGAGGATTCCAATATAATCTCCATACAGGTGTAAGAAAAGGATTAACTTATAATTTTCTATTTTTTACTCTGCTCCCAACAGACTGAAGCCCCTTTGGACCCTACATATGCTTCCTTTTTTGACCACAAACCTTGGCAGTTTCTCTGTCTAGAATTCCCTCTTTGTCACCTGCTCTGCTTTCCAAACCAGAGTCACCTGTCGCCTCCTCCAGGAAGCATTGGGCATAATTCCACCTCACATTTTCTTTCCTTGTTTGAGAGTTTTCAGTAGTGAGACTAGAGACTCATCAGATCTCACATGTGGGAGTCCAAATCCTAACTCTGCCACTTCCTAGTTTTGTAAGTTTGGGCAAATTATTGAAACTTCATAAGCCTCCAGTTGCTCATCTGTAGAATGGACTTACCATTATTAGAGCTAAATCTCATAGGCACTTACCAGAATTGAGCTGGGATATTAATCAGATAGTTCTCTTTCTCCTGTCTGCTGTCTTCCCATTCTGAAGCCTTTTGTCCACTGCTGCTAGGGTTCCTTCTGCAATGCTGATTTTATCGTCTTATTCCTCCTCAAAAACATTTGAAGATTGCCACTGTTTCTTTGGGTAAAATATCATGGTAGAACAGAAGTGAACAGAGGTAGCCTTTCTGTCTAAAATTCATTTAACCCAGAGCTACCTCCTTATTCTCTTGGAGATTTATGTGCTTATCTAAAAAACTAGCAAAATGAAGTTTACTCCACATGATTTAGGCAAAGTGCCTATAAATGAACATAAACATTGTTCTGTTCCTTAGAAATGCAATGTCAGGTATCATGATAAGCCCTGGGGATTCAGATTAAAAGGTAATTCAATTATTCATTCATTCAATAAATATTCATTTGGTACCTACTATGTGCCCGGCATTGTCCTAGGTACTGGATATACAGCAGTGAATGAAACAGTAATGGAATTTATATTTTTAGTGTATCTATGAATTTAGGTTCCTATCACTTACATAATCCAGAAGAGGATATAGAATATTATAAAACTAAATGATATAAGTGGTATAGTATAGATGTTGAACTTCAGCTCTGGAATCAGAGAGCTCTAGACTCAAAGTGCAACTCTGCTGCTTACCAGTTGTGTGACCCTGGGCAGGTCCTTTGACACCTCTAAGAATAAATAGTGTCAATCTTTTGAAGCTGTTTTAATGATCAGATGAGGCAAGGTATGAAGATTGCCAGCACATCACAAGTGGTTCATGGATGAGCACCCCTCCAATTCCTACACAGAGTTGCCTCCTACCCACCGCACCTCCATAATTCCCTGCACAGTGTCCTGTGGACAGTAGGTGTTCAATACGTGTCTGTTGATTGAATAGTAAAAAGCTATTAGACACCAGCAAGCAGATGCATTAACCACCTCATAGGTCAGTAGCTCTCACTTACCCACACACGAGGTACTTGCCATTCGACATGACTCAAATAGATATTACTTTCCCACTAATGCAACCCAAAAGAATGAGCTGAATTTACTTCCTGCCTGAGAAGAAAATTTCGTTGCTGTTAAGTGGTTGTACAGAGAGGAATAAGTTCCTAAGCAAATTAAAATATCCTTGATCTACCCAGATGCCCTTGATGGTATAATGCTTGATACAGTCTTCAGTAAGTATTCCATTTCCAATTTCACTTCTGCAAAAAATAAGAATAATCTTTTACCCTTCTACCACTCAGTGGTGGGTTTTTTTTTTTTTTTTTTTTTTCAGATGTAGTCTCGCTCTTGTCGCCCAGGCTGGAGTGCAGTGGCGCCATGTCAGCTCACTGCAACCTCTGCCTTCCCAGTTCAAGCGATTCTCCTACCTCGGCCTCCTGAGTAGCTGGATTACAGATGCCCGCCAGCACACCCAGCTAATTTTTGTACTTTTAGTGGAAACGAGGTTTCGCCATGTTGACTAGGCTGTTCTTGAACTCCTGGCCTCAAGTGATCTGCCCACCTCGGCCTCCCAAAGTGCTGGGATTACAGGTATGAGCCACCGTGCCTAGCCCACTCAGTGTTTTTCTAAGGACAAAAAGAGGCAATAGATAATAATAACTACAGGAGAACCCGGGAGACAGAGGTTGCAATGAGCTAAGATCGCATCACTGCACTCCAGCCGGGGCAACAACAGCGAAATTCTGTCTCAAAAAATAATAAATAAATAAATAAATAAATAATAACTATAGCAAAATTATTTTAAATAATTCCATTGCATAACACCTTTATAAGGTATCAAGAATTTTACACTGTACTCAAAAACATGAAAACAATGGAAGGAGCTCTGACAATTTTCCAGCTATGTGACCTTGGGCAACTTATTTAACATCTCTAAGGCTGTTTTCTCATCTGTAAAATGGTTATAAGAATTGTAGCTAGCTAGCTAGGCTGGGCACAGTGGCTCACACCTGTAATCCCAGCACTTTGGGAGGCTGAGATAGGCAGGCAGATCACCTGGGGTCAGGAGTTCGAGACCAGCCTGGGCAACATAGTGAAACCCCATCTCTACTAAAAATACAAAAATTAACTGGGCATGGTGGCATGTGCCTGTAATCCCAGCTACCCAGGAGGCTGAGGCAGGAGAATCACTGGAACCTGGGAGGCAGAGGCTGCCGTGAGCCGAGATCAAGTCACTGCACTCCAGCCTGGGTGAGAGAACAAGACTCTGTCTCAAAAAGAAAAAAAAAATGTAGCTAACTCATTGGGTTGTTCTGAGAATTATAGGAGTTAACATATGTAAAATCCCTTATACAATGCCAGGTGCATAATAGACTCATTGACTAGTTCACTTATTCTTTCATTTGTTCAATAAATATTTACTGAGAGCCAACTAGGTGCCAGGCACAAAGTTAGGTCCTTGGGATACAACAGTGAACAAAAGTGACAAATATCTCTGCCCTCATGGGGAGGTGGTGCCAGGCTCACTCTGACTTACCAATGCCCTGTTGGCTTCTTGTGATGTCTCTGGCATCAAGATAGGTATTGGTTGCCTTCCAGGAGTAAATTCCGCTTTATTTTCTAGGATAATTACACAGGGGAGGTGAGCATGGCAGATGATAGAGGTAGCTGGAATTAAGAATCATGGCATGGGCCGGGTGCGGTGGCTCACGCCTGTAATCCCAGCACTTTGGGAGACCAAGGCAAGTGGATCACGAGGTCAGGAGTTCCAGACCACCCTGACCAACATGGAGAAATCCAGTCTCTACTAAAAATACAAAATTAGCTGGGCATGGTGGCGCATGCCTGTAATCCCAGCTACTCGGGAGGCTAAGGCAGGAGACTCGCTTGTACCCTGGAGGCAGAGATTGCAGTGCCGAGATCGTGCCATTGCACTCCAGCCTGGGCAACAGGAGCAAAACTCCGTCTCAAAAAAAAAAGAAAAAAAAAAAAGAATCATGACATGGGCCTATGGATATGCCATCCTCCCAAGCTGTGTGTCAAAATTTGGTGACATGAGGAGTTGGTAGTGAAGACAGTGTTCCTGCAGTGTTTCCCAACCCATCTGGAAATGATGCATTAGATGCAAGCTGCAAAGTTTCCTTTAGACCTAGAGCATTTCCAGGGTAATAAAATAGGTAGCAGAATCAAGATTTAAATCCTGTTCGGGTGCCTCCAAGGCCATGATTGAAAGTGAAATGGAAGATAGCAAAGCTGACATACATTTGATTATCTACTTTGTGTCAAAGGTTGTCATCAGACCTTTAAATATTCACAACTACTCGGGGATTTTTCTCCCAACATAGGAACTGGGGCTCAGAGAGCTGAAATGACTTGTGCAAGATCACTCGACTATCATGGGGTAGAGCTAAGAGTCAAATCCAGGAATTGCTGTGTTATCTTTAACTGAGAGTTTTCTATGATCTCTCTAAAATTGGTCATAGATGGGGTCTGGTTCCATCAGGCAAGTGTGTCTGAAATGTCCCATTTCACTGGAAATCATTGCAAGGGTTACACATGGCATTAGCAAATTGCAGCATGGGTGTGATCTTCCAGATTTTACAGTTGGTTAGTTTCAACATTAATATACAAGGCTTCCTGGAGTACTAACAACCTTCTTCTAGTCTCCTCCCTTCTCAAATTACTTTGAGTTTCATTTTGTCTTCCTCTACACCACCACCTTCCTAAATCAGTGGCTCTCATGAAATGCACTTTAATTCTCCAAGCAATAACCTTAGTGGTACTTACAGAGGTGTTAAATTTCCTCAATCTCTTACTCAGCTTTTATTTATTCATGTGTTAGAACGTGGTTGATTACATCTTCTTGGATTTAGCAATTTGCCATACAGGAGCAGGATATATTTGCAGGAGCTATCAGCCCATTGAATCCAATTAAACAGGAGGGAGGACTGGAGTAGGGCATGTGTTGGAATTTGCAGCTTTGGTTCCTCCAGCATTTCCAAAGCCTGTCTTCATTTCAGGGTTGGGCTTAATTACGGAGGAGTGTCTGATCCTACAAATTGTATGAATTAAGGGGTCCAGGACTTTCTTGGTAGTATGTCAATGTCTGAATAAGATTCTGCCAAGACTTTGGGTCCACCAATTAATGAGTTATTAAGTAAGCTGGCCCATAAAGTATTTCATGACCTTGGCTCTGTCTTTACCTCCAGGGCCTTCTCTTGCTCTGTGTCACAGTTGTTTACACTTACAGGGTAGCCTTCCCATTATCCTTCTATTAGCAATTTTTTTCTTCTCTCCCTCATTAATATGGTTGCAGTCTGAGTGTCTAGGTTAGGACCATATGACTTCGTGTACACAGCATTGGGCTGGGGGTGGACCCCTAACCCAAGCTAGGAAAACAGATTCTTTCACTGAGAATTTACCCGTGAGCCTCAGAGACCCCATCATTCATCATGCTTAGAGGATGACATATTTGGGAAGTTATTGGCAATAATGTTACCCAAAGAAGCCAGGCAACAAGGAGGAGAGGAGTAGGATAGGGAGAGAGAAAAATAGAAATGATAGAAGAATGAGAATGTTGCACAGAAAGGAGCAAAAAGGAGAGAGGTAGTGTTTGTGTAAGAGTTGAAGAAGGAAGAAAGAAACACAAAAAGCGGATCTACAGTCAAAGACAAGTTTATTTTAAAGAATAAACCAGAGAGAGGCTTCTGGGCAAGTTAGGTCAGGAACCTGCTCTCTTACAGACTAAGGGTATTTAAGGGTTCAGGGGCTCATGAGGAGGGGATACCTTACCCTCCTAGGGCCTGATGGTTCAGTTCAAATCAGGTGTGCTATCTGTATAGAGCAGTTTTTTCTCAGCTCTCACCCCATTTCAAGACCACATAGGCCAACTTTTAGTCTGTGTCTCTTTGTCTTGCTTATCTGGGAGGGAGAGTGTTTGTGTCTGTTCCCATACATCTTCCTGCAGCTGCGGGCATACCCCCCTACCCCGAGTCTGTCCTTAGCTTCCCTATCTTAGTGCACCGAAAGGGAAAGGAATGTTCTTATTGGGACCCACTGTTTTACTGGGGCCCATTGTATAAGTGTGACGTTTGGTGGTTACCCAAGAGACTTTCCTCCTCCTTCTGTACCAGAGCTGTTTTATCTGTGTTTTACTGTCTGCTCTTTCTCACTGCTTGTTGTTAGAAGAGAAGTGATTTCCTTGAAATGCATGAGGTTAGAGAGGGAGCTGCATCTTAAAGTGGTGATTTTTGTCCGAGATGATGGTGCTCCTGCTCTTTCCATTTAAACTTGGTTCTAGTAATACCTTAGACTCAGCTCAGTAATACCATGAGATGCTGTAGTTTTGTTTTGTTCTTGTTTTTATTTTAAAGACAAATTTCTTTTATATTTTAGGTGGTTTTCCTTTGAGTTTCTATAATTTGTAATCAAGAAATACTATTAAAGTGCAAATTCCAACAAACCACCCAACTTTCAATTTCCCACACCTTTCATCCAGACTTAAACTTCCTGGCCTCTGTTTACACTGCTGCAATATCCTGGACTGCACTCGTGGGTGCTGCCAGCCTGAGTTTCTTCCTTTTCTGTGAAGCCCTTGCCTGTTGCCACGCGTGAGCCAGCACCAAGTTGGTGCTGTGCACTGGCTAAGTGCACAAAACTAGGGCCAGATGGACTCTGAGTTAGAGTCTTGGCTATGTTGTAACCTTGGGCCAGTGACATAATTAAGGTGTCTGTTCCTAAATGTCTTCAGCTGCAAATAAAGATGAAAATACTAGTTCCTGTCTTATAAATGTTGGTGTGAGAATCAACTGATATAATATATGCACAGCACAGAGCACAATGCCTGGAACACAGAGAGTAGATGTCAGTTGTACCATCATCATCATCATCATCATCATGATTATCATCATCATCATAGCTACCATCATCATCATCATTACTCTTATCCAGTCTCCATGTGTCATCAGACTGAATTTACTTTGTAAGGTTATTGTGGTTGAATTAGTTTTCCATCAGCATAACTAATTACCATAAACTTGTGGCTTAAAAAGGACCCAATTGTTAGCTCATGCTCTATAGGTCAAAAATCTGGGCATAACATTGCTAGATTCTCTGTGCAGAGTCCCATAAGCCTGCAATCAAGGTGTTAGCTAGGCTGCGTTCTCACCTCAATATCGGGATCCTCTTCCAAGTTCATTCAGGTTGTTGGCAGAATTCAGTTCCTTGTGGTTGTAGGACTGAGGTCTCTGTTTCCTTGCTGGCTGTCAGCCAGGGGCCATTCTCAGCTGTTAGAGGTTACCCTCATGCCCTGACCAATGGTCCCCTTCATCTTCAGAGCTAGCAATGGACAGCTTCACTTGTGTCAAATCTTTTATTTTAAATTTCTTACTCCTCTGTCTCTGACCTCTAGACTCAGATTTAAAGGGCTCTTGTGATAAAGTCAGACCCACCCAGTTAATCTTCTTATTCAAAGCCAACTGTGCCATCTAAGGAAACACAATCACTGGAGTGAAATCCATCATAACTATAATCCTTGGAATTATGCAGGGACAGGGAATCTTGGGGTTCACCTTAGAATTCTGCCTGCCACCATGGGTTTATAAAGAGATAACTTAGGTGAACTTCCCAGCATGAGACTTGGCACATGGCAGACATTCATTGACAGTGTCCATATATATATATGTGTATATATATATAGTTGTTTTAATTACTAGCATTAATCTTAGCCATTCTCAATTAGGCCTCTGTCTTTTCATTGTCAACACTACCTCCTTTGCCTTTTGTTTTAACTTAGAAAAGAAGACATTTGAATCCCTGCAAGCTTCAAAGATTTGTTGTTTGATTTGTGTGTTTGGATGGAATAACCTGATGGAGGTTGTGCTTGCTGCAGTTGTTGGAAAACAGTTGTCCCTAGGAAAGGGTTTTTAAAATGTTCACTCCCTGGAAGATTTAAATATTTTCCAAAAGAAAAACGTTTGCCTTTTGCAATTTGGATCCCGTAACTGGGCTCAGAAAACTATTTCCAGTAGTGGTGGAATTAACAAGAGTGGAATAGACAGTTCTCCACTCTTTCTAGTTTTGCCCAGTCCCACTGCCATGCTGGTATAGGCGGCTGTGTGGAGGAGAAGCAGGTTTTTATGATGTATTTATCCAGAGAAGAAGCCCATTCATCAACTGTTTCCTGCTAGGGCATGTGCTGGGTCTTAGAGACTGAGCTGTGAAGAAGCCCAGCATGAAGCCCACTCCCACCAAGAGCACATGCCAAGTCATGTGTCAGATGATTTCAGACGGGGTTAAGTGCTAGCAAGAAATGACTTGATGTTACTGAAAGCCGCTTAGAAAGGTGCTAACTTATTCTAATTGGTCAGGGAAGGCCTTTCTAAGAAAATGATATTGTGGCTGAGATCTAAATGATGCGAAGGAGCCAGCCCTCCAGAAGTCAGCAGAGTATTTCAGACACAGTGTGGAGTAAAGGCAGATCCCGACCTGGGAGGTTATATGGTGTGTTCATGGAATGACTGGCACAGACTGACCAAAGGAGAGAAGGCTAGTCAAGGAGGCAAGTGACTGGCTTTAGTAAATTTCCTGAATTAATTCTGTAATGTCTGTATTATTTTTCATGTGTGGCCACATAAGTCTGTCTCCAGTTAGCTTGATGGTCAACTAATGGCTGGACAGGAAATTCCTTTTTTTTTTTTTTTTTTGAGATGGAGTCTCACTCTGTCACCCAGGCTGGAGTGCGGTGGTGTGATCTCATTTCACTGCAACCTCTCTCCCAGGTTCAAGCGATTCTCTTGCCTCAGCCTCCCAAGTAGTTGGGATTACAGGCACCTGCCACCATGCCCAGCTCATTTTTGTATTTGTAATAGAGATGAGGTTTCACCATGTTAGTCAGGCTAGTCTTGAACTCCTGACCTCAGGTGATCCACCCGCCTTGGCCTCCCAAAGTGCTGGGATTGCAGGTGTGAGCCACTGTGTCCAGCCAGGAAGTTTCTTAAATCACTTAGGGCTTCCTAGGACACCCAGAAGGGTATGTGTTTTTCTGGATGCACTGTGATGTGAAGCCACCAGAGAGGGTTAAGGAGAATGGTGGGATCTGACTCACATTTTAAAAACTTTTATGATTTGTTATTTTGTTGGCTGCCAAGCATCTTTTTAATTTTTTACCTATAATTCACATACCACAAAATTCACCATTTTAACGTATATAAATCAATGATTTTGAATGTATTCACAAGGTTGGGCAGCCATCACTACTAAATGTGATTTACATTCTGGATTGTATGCAGCAAGGCAATGAAGCACCTGCAGCGGCCCAGGGAATACTGGATGGGGGCTGGGCCAGGGCAGCTGTGGTGATGAAGAGGAGTGTGTAGTCCAGAAACTCCCAGTTATCCAAGTCAGGCAACCTGATATGGTGACAAGAGCACAAGCTCTGGGACTGGACAACATCCCTTTGTGTCTGCCACTTACTAGCTGCCTAACCAGAGGCAAATCACTTAATTGGTCCACGCCATAGTTTCTCAATCTGAAAAATGGGACTGTGAATACTTACCTCGTGTGTTTGTTGTCAAAATCAAGTTAAATAGAATACATGGATGTCTGCCACAGTGTCCAGTGTATAGTGTGTGTTTCATAAGCTTTGCTTTTCTTCTGTTTTGAGATTTTTCAGGTTGACTCTTCTTTCCTCTCTGCCCCCTGCCTCCAGCCACCTGCAGAACGTAGCCACATCATAGGATTGACTTTCCAGAACTCTGTGCAGGCTTTCCCTGAAACAATTTCCCAAATTTGGAAAGAATCCTTTGGAAGAACTGCTTGGCCTTTCACCTGCCAAAGAAAAAACACTTTTCATGGAGAGAATTATGCACAGTTTTTGCTCTTGCTTACCTAAAGAGGATCTGAACACCCACCTTACAGAGCAAAGACTAAGTGAGACCTGATATGAGGTTCCATAAGGAACACAAGGGGCTGTACAAAGGCAGAAGGGCGTTTGTGTGATTTCCTATCTGCAAATACAGAGCAGAGTCATTTCTTCTGTGCACTGTTGAGCTATGTAGGCTCCGTTGGGAAAAAACTACAGACATAACCTTTATTTATAGGATGGCCACATGTCCCGGCTTGTCCTGGTACGTTCTAGTTTACGCCTACTGCCCCAGCATAATTATTAATAGCTCCTCCTTTCACTGTTCAAAGTAGTCTGGTTTGGACAATAAATTATGTGTTCACTTGATTTATTTACTTTGTCATTTTCCCCACAGGTCAAATTAGACGTTTTCCTTTATTGCTTCAGCTGAAATACCCAAAGAGCTTTGAATTTTTTTTTTTTTTTGCCCACTTCTCCACCTTCAGAATTTAAAGTTAACATTAAGATGTGATTGATTCCATTATATAAGGTTTCTGTAAAATATTAATGAAAGCAAACTTTTTTCTATGTCCTCTAACTGAAACAAAGTGAAATGACGGACCCGTTTAGGCTGATGTCTGTTGTACGCAGTGAAGAAAAGTGATGTATTTGTGTGTGAGATGAATGGAAGAAAGCAGGATGTAGGTCTCTGCTTTTTCTTCTCATCAGCATTGAAAGTCTAAGGAGGAAACCAAACTTCCATTGATGCTTTTAGAGTAGGCTGTCCTGGTGATGTATTAGCCATGAGTCAATGCTAATGTTGAGGTTGCAGCTCAAAGATAACCCAAAATGCATCCTAAAAGCACTAGGCTTCCCACACACGGTGGCGGAATATCAAGGTTAAGCTGGCAACTATTAGGTCAACTTGAGATTTAGCATTTTTCATACCAGCACTTGAGTTGAAATAATTTTATGGAATGGACCTGTAGAATTTGGATTAGATAGCAAGGGAAAATAAAAACAGAAAAGAAGATTTACCTCTAACAGAATCTGGATCAAGTCATGGAATATGCTTCTGGTTGCTGTTTGGCTGGAATTAATTTTGAAAACATGTTTTTCATGCCTAACATAGTTTTGCTTCCAACTTTTGACTAGACGACTCTTACCTCAGTTGGTGCCATAACGGAAATGTCCTAATTAGGAAAGGTTACTAATGGTTAAAATCACTTTGACCTGCATGTATAGGTCACCAACAAGATTGGCTAAAGGAGAGAATTTTATTTTTCTCAAATAGCAAGATATTTGAAGCAGGCAGCTGCTGATATTTGTTCAGCAGCTTAGCAATGCCAGAGACAATATCTAAATGATTATCTTAGCTTTACTGTCACCTTAGTTGCCTCGTCATCACAAAAAACACTGCATCTACATGCATTAAATCCATGCGTGTACAAGAAAGAAGAAGAAAGGTATAGGGACTTTTTTATGAGGAAAAGCCAAAAGACTTCCCAGCACATTTCATTGACCAAAACAAAGTCACACGACCACCCCAATCCCAGTCCACAAGGGAAGCTGGGGAGTGAGTGTTTGGGGCTGTTTTTGATGAAATTGGTCTTCATTAGTAAGGAAGAAAAGGGAGAATGAGTCATAGTGGTTGACTAAGAATATCTGTCACAGGATACATCTCAATCTGATTTTGTTATTTGAATGCTCTGTTTTAGACATTGAGGATGTACAGTCATGTTGACCAGGTGCTTACTATGTGCCCACTGTGTTAGTTGTTCAAAGAAAAACAGCCAATGCTTTTAAGGAATTTAAAATTAAGTTCTTAATTCTTCTTTTTGTCCACATTACTTAGCACAGAGCTAGGAGCATAGTAGATTCTGAATGTGTGTGATAAAGAATTCAGTCACATGACAATTAGAAAAGAAAGCATAAAATTATCAACCATTGAGTCCTGTGTGTAAATCCTCACCACTCAAGGAATGGTCCAACGACCTACAGCATCAGCACCATTGGGAGCTTATCAGGCACCTCCCTCTAGACCTACTTAATCAGAGTCTGCCATTTAACAAGACCTCTTGGTTATCTATGTGCGCATTAAAGATTAAGAAGCTCTAGTGCTACAGTAATGCTTGAAGTTGAAGTACCTTGATCATATTTGCAGAACCAAAACTATAAACTTGGACAAGAGCAAGAGTAGATGCTCCTATGATACAGGGGAATGAGCATATTCAGAGGAGTCATTTGTCTAGGACTTAAATCCAGGTGTCTCCATTCCCTTGGTGGGTGACCAATTACTTAGTTTCTGATGCTCCATTAACTCTTCTGGAAATTACTGGGATGATAGTCACTATTCCAGTAGGGAGGTATAAGGAACAGAATATCTAAAGTGTTAAGCACAATGCCTGGAATGTTGTGGGGGTCAATCAATGCACATTTCTAAGAATACTCAAAATTAGAACTGTTGTGCAACTATTAGGGTCTGATGTCACTCTTGCTAAGGATTCGAGGAAAGACCTAATGAGCATTGTGACTTAGAGCCATCATGCGAAGCATGAATGTAGCTTGGAAAATGGCAGAGGATTGGCATGTGTATCAGTTAGTTTTGGTTACCATAACAAAATATCATAGGCTGAGTGGCTTAAACAACAGAAATTTATTTTCTCATAGTCTGGAAATCAAAGCACACATTTGCTTTCTGATGAGGCCTCTCTTCCTGGATTGTAAATGGCCACTTTCTTGCTGTGTTCTCATATGCCCTTTTTTCTGTGTGTAGAGAAAAAGCAATCTCTGGTGTGTGTTTCTCTTTCTATAAGAATACTAATCTTGTCAGATTAGAGGATCACCGTTGTGTCTTTATTTAACCCTAATAACTGCCCTCAAATCCCTATATTAAAATACAGTCACATTGAGGATTTCAGGCTTCAATGTGTAAATTTTTGGGCAAATACAATTCAGTCCTTAACAGAGAAAACATCGCAAATCGAAGGAAAAGCTAGAAAGGCATCGGTGAAGAAACCCACCTATATGAGTGTATTCATTTCTCAGGGATGCTATAACAACTCACCACAAACTGAGTGGCTTAAAACAGCAGACAGTTATTATATCACAGCCCTGGAAGACAGAAGTCTGAAATCAAGGTATTGGCAGGGTCATGCTTTCTCTGACTGTGCTAGGAGAGAATCCTTTCTTGGCCCTTCCCAGCTTCTGCTGTTTTCTGGCAATCCTCGGCATTGCTTGGCTTGTGGATGCATCATTCTGGTCACATGGCCATCTTCTCTGAGTGTCTTCACACAGTCTTTCCTCTGTGCATGTCTGTCTCTGTGTCCAAATGTTCCCTTTTCATAAGGACACCAGTCATATCAGATTAGGGCCCATCATAACCTCATTTTAACTCAATTACTTCTGGTAAGACCCTGTTTCCAAACAAGGTCACATTCTGAAGTACTGTGGATTAGGACTTCAACATTTATTTTTTTGAGGGGGACACAATTGAGCCTAAGTAAGGGTTGTTGGTAAGAAGTGGATGTAGTTCTAGAAGGGAGAAGGGATTGACACTATGGGAGACAACCTAATGTTCTGGAGATGGCCACAGCAAAGTGTTATACACACACGCAAAATTAGTTTGGAAACAACCAGTGAAATGTAGTGCTTTCTTTCCAAAAACTAGTGTGGGCAAGAGTTTCAGGAATTACGTCTTTACATTGCTTAGTTGATTGAGGTTTGGGATAACACTCTTGTTTTTGTGCTGTCTATAAAATCTTTCAAAATTATGTCACAGGGACCTTCCTGAGTAAATGACAGGGAGACACATTGCAAGAAAATTTCTGTGACTTAATATGGCACGAGGTTAAAGAGTTTCTCTCTCTCTCTCTCTCTCTCTCTCTCTCTCTCTCTGCCTGTGGTGGCGGCAGCAGCTGTCTCTTTCTCAGCAGCGACAGGCTGGGAAAATGGAAAATCAATGTCGACTGGGTGTGGGTGTGATTTCTCTTTGCTCTAGTGGGTGGAGGGGCTTTATCTTGGAAGATAAAGAGCCTTTTTCATCTTGGCCTGGGAAACTGAAAAAGTCACTGTCAGTTTGCAAATGAGGACTTTGCAGCTTCCAGGGTCACTTCCTACTAGGAGACATGGAAAGGAGCCAATTTGGATGCAATTAGCATCCAAATTGGAGGCAGCCTTTGGGAGAAGCTGGGAGGGTTGTTTGGTGCTGTCATCTGAAAACTGTTGAGGTAGATCCAACATGGCCCTGAGTCAGAGAAAAACAGTTATTGACAAAGCTGGCTTCCCAGACAGAAGGTCCTAAGAGTAGACTTGAAAAGGTGAGTGATCAGACCCCATCCTGCCCTTCCTTCTGAAAGCCAGCAGCTCTTCTGCACCAGAAGTGTGCTGTAAAAGATGCCAATTGTGTGAATTGATATATTTGCCAGCTCCCTTCCACCAAGTCTCCTGATAGGAGATTGTGGCATGTCATTAGAATCCTGACGCATTCAGCCTAGGGCTTCTCTCCACCTGTTGTGTTCCACCCTTGGTGGGGATGCTGTAGTTGCTCCCTTGCTTAGTGTATTTATTGACAAGAACATGCCTCTTGGAAGGCCCTGGGGTGTCCCATCACTGCCCTCTGCTTGTCTCCAGTCCCCTGCTTGACTCTTGTGGTTTAATTGCCCTGCTTTTGACTTATGACTCCAAATTTCTAGCTCCAGATAATAGTCCTTTAGGAGTTCCAGCCTGTGTTTGTTGATTAGACATCACCACCTAGAAGCCTCCCCACAGACACCTGGAACACAGCCTTCAAAATGAATTTCATCAACTTTCTTCCAAACCTTCTTATGTGCCAAAACTCAGAGAAGGGCACCTGCTAGCCATGCCATCCTCCGACTCTCCCTTTTCCTTACTGGAGTTGTGAAGTCAAGTTGACTTGAAGTCCTCAGTATATTTTGAATTGCCCACCGCCTCTTGCTGTCCGTTGCCACTGGCTTGGTTGAGTCATCAACATTCTCCTGGGAAAAACTGCACTGGTAGCACCTTTCATGGCTTTCTTTACCTCATATCCAGAAAGATTTTTGGTTTTGTCTTTTTTTTTTTCTTTTTGAGACAGAGTCTCGCTTTGTCACCCAGGCTGGAGTGCGGTGGCACGATCTCCGCTCACTGCAAGCTCCGCCTCCCGGGATCATGCCATTCTCCTGCCTCAGCCTCCTGAGTAGCTGGGACTACAGGCGCCCGCCACCACGCCCGGCTAATTATTGTTATTATTAATTTTTTTTTGTATTTTTAGTAGAAGATAGAGTTTCACCATGTTAGCCAGGATGGTCTCGATCTCCTGACCTCGTGATCCACCCACCTTGGCCTCCCAAAGTACTGGGATTACAGGTGTGAGCCGCTGCGCCTGGCCTCCAGAAAGATTTTTATGATACACAAATGTGATCCTGATTGTTCCCTCTCTCCCTATGTCAAACCTTTCAATGGTTCCCTCTTATCTGCAAGATAAATGCTCAGCTCCTTAACACAATGTATAAAGCTCTTTAAGCTCTGGCTTTCATCTTCTTGGCTCTATCTCGTAGAACTCCTTTGTCCTTTGCTTGCCTCTTTTTATTTTTCAAGAGTCAGCTGAGGGGCTACTGCTGGAGGAAGAGTTTCAGGCACCCCCAGACTGGGATAGGAACTTCTTCCCAGCACCCTCCCCAGAGAACATACTGAACCTTTACTACGGGGGACTGAAAACATGTTTTCTTGTCTGATTATATATCAGATAGCAATAAAAATTAAAACTATATTTTTTGAGTGTTCACTATGTTCTGGGCATTTTTCTAAGTATTTCCATGTAGTAATTAATCTAAAAGTCTCAACAGTTCTCTGAAGTAGGTACCAGATTTTGAGCTCCTTGGAAGCAGGGACTGTGGATTGTTTCTTTGGAATTATGTATTGCCAGTGTCTAATTCTAAACCAGACACATAGAAGGGACACACACACTCTCTCTCTCTTAATAACTCAGTGAATGGATAGATGGATGGATAAGTCAGTGAGTTATTCAATGTAATACAGTGCCTTTCTGTCCATACTGCTTAATACAATTATTCATTTGTCACTTTGATGCCTGAATATTTTGGATTCTTGAAGAGAAAAAAGGCCCACTATTTGGGAAATCATATGGACTTATTTCTGTAAATCAAGAAAGTTTACCCAGAGGTAAAACTGTTTGGGTCTTGAATCTATTGACAAATTAATATGAGCACCATCTGACTAATTGCAGTGGCTTTGGTTTTATCAACATCATTTTGCATGAGCGAAGGACTTTTCATTAAAAGCAAGTTATTTACTGTTGAAGGAACTAAACAACACAATCATGTTGGATTTATTGTGTTTTTTTTTTTAACTTCTGTTTGAACTTGAGTGTGTTTCTTTACTCCTTTGAGCCTGAGCATTATCTGAAAAAAAAAACTGGTATAATAGCACCAACTTCACAGAACTCAGATATGAAGACATTCTAGCACACAATAGGTGCTCAGTGTGAAAGACTACCTCTTCCCATTGATCGTGGTTCTAATTGCCATTTGGTTCCCTCTGCAGTCATACTGAACTCGTATAACTGGTGTGATCACTGGAAGTGCAAGAATAGAACAAATGAGGAACTGAGATGGACTATGGATTTCTCCTTGGAGCCCTGGGAGAGTGTCATTTGCCTCCGGCACCTCCAGTGTTATCACCTTCAATCAGGTTTCTACAAAGGGCCAAAGAGGTCCCCTGTATTAGCTTGCTAGGGCTGTCATCACAAAATAACACAAACTGAGTGGCTTAAACTGCAGAAATTTATTTTTCCACAATTCTGGGGGCTGGAAGTCCATGATCAGTGTGTCAGCAAGGTGTTGGGTTCCCAGAGGCCTTCCTTTTAGACTTGCAGACATCCGGCTTCTCACTGTGTCTTCACGCCCTTTCCTCTCTGCACACACACCCCATTGCCTCTTTGTGTTTTCAAATTTCCTCTTATAAAGACACCAGTGGGGCTGGGCATGGTGGTTCATGCCTGTAATCTTGGCACTTTGGGAGGCTGAGGTGGGCAGATCATGAGATTGGGAGATCGAGACCATCCTGGCCAACATGGTGAAACCCTATCTCTACTAAAAATACAAAAATTAGCTGGGCATGGGGGCGCATGCCAGTAGTCCCAGCTACCCAGGAGGCTGAGTCAGGAGAATCACTTGAACCAGGGAGTCAGAGGTTGCAGTGAGCAGAGATCGTGCCACAGCACTCCAGCCTGGCAACACAGCGAGACTCCATCTAAAAAGAAAAAGAAAAAATGAGTGAGATATGTTTTAAGTACTTAATTACATATTGTCTTATATGTGCCACTTCCTTCTCTGTGACTATGACAAGTGACTTAAGCTCTCTGAGATCCAGTTTTGCCTTCTGAAAAATGAAGTCAATGATATTTTTCTCCAAAAATGCTGGGATGATTCAACAGGATAATGGATGTGAAATTTCTAAACCTTTATACGAATGTCATTTCTTATTTTTATCCCTCAGAGAGTATTGCCAAAATGTGGACACAGTGATATCCTCCCCAGCCGGCCATGTTCATTGATTTCGTTTTGGCAGGATCCACAAGAAGACCCATTTCTTCTGCTTAGTCACAGACTTTAGCTCCAGGAGCTCATTGACACTTGATACCCTGCTGTCTTCCTGGGGTGACCACATGCTAGCCTTAACCTGCCTTTCTTTATACTTCTGCAAAATAGCATAGTTCTTAGTAGCTACAACTCAGATTTATTTTTAAGAACACCATGCCTGGTGTGTAATATTATGTCATTCTGGTTCTGTATTTCTTGGAAATTATAACAATTTGGACTTTGGCTACTTGTCAATTCCTTAGTTTATTTCAGATATACCACAAAACCTTGAATCCCTTTACCTGCCTCCACTCCCCTACATGCGCACGCACACACACACACACACACACACATGCATACACATACATACACAGCTTTTTCCATCAGCAGGGGATAGAAACATTATACAGTGTGGTATTTAATTCTCATGTGTATGTTATCACCATGAAATGATCTTAAAATTCTCCGTGATTTTTTTCTTTTTCTTTTTCTTTTTGAGATGGAGTCTTGCTCTGTCTCCCAGGCTGGACTGCGGTGGTGCGATCTCAGCTCACTGCAAGCTCTGCCTCCCAGGTTCGCACCATTCTCCTGCCTCAGCCTCCCAAGTAGCTGAGACTACAGACACCCACCACCATGCCTGGCTAATTTTTTTGTATTTTTAGTAGAGATGGGGTTTCACCATGTTAGCTAGGATGGTCTGTATCTCCTGACCTCATGATCCGCCCGCGTTGGCCTCCCAAAGTGCTGGAATTACAGGTTTGAGCCACCGCACCCAGCCAAAATCCTCCATAAATATTTTTAGAATAAGAATGCAGAATCTCAAAGTAGGGAGTAGGCTTCAAGCTCATTTGTTCCATGCCCCTCTCTGACACTTGAATCTCCTTGCTTATATCAGTTGAGGAGAAATGCATTGTTTCCAAGGCAACCAATGCTACCTGGATACAGAGCCAGCTCTAAATTTCTGGTTGTGTGCAGGTCCTGGAGGCTGTTAGCCTGGGCTCTATAAGTAGTGACCTGCTGGTAAATGTTGTATAACTTCTCTTAAAGCAAAGTCCTGATTCACAGCATTTGCCACTTTCTGTGGTGTAAATACTCCCAAGATAACCCATTTCAAGCTACCCATGTGAAGTGAGTGAAAATGGATTTGGAAGAGGTGTCCGTAGTTGGCTTTTGCATGATGGTATTAGCAGGCTGCAGCACATCATTGTCACCCTCTTGGTAGCATATATAAGTAGGATAAAGATCTTTAATATCATCCCAGTTCTTGGTTCAGAATCCCATGTACTCACCCATCCTGTCTTCTGATGTATCTGAATTTGCATTTGATCCCAGTTGCTTTTTATGAGTTTTTAGAAGAACTTCAAGCTCTATACTGCCTCCCAGCCACAATCTCCTTCTCACTCCCTAAAAAATGATTCCAGTGATCTTTCCAGGTGAATTACCTGATTTTTCCTTGAATACTTTGAACTCTGGCTAAGAACTCTGTGCCCTCTACCTTTGAGCAGGAACTCAACCCTAGCTACTTTTGTATTGGTCTCATCTCATCCCTATTAGAACTGTGAAGATATTTTTTAAAAGCCCTTTTCATTTAGGCACAATATTCTTTACTGTTGCTTCTGCCAACAGAGTGCGGTTTTTCCTACTGGGGCAAGTCCTGCTGGAAATCACTTCCAAATTTCTTCCTGATTTACAAACAGAGGACAAACTGGTGGGTCTATTCTGTCTCATTCTTTACTATAAATGATTGATTAATGTAGCATCATTCTGTAAATTGTAAGCACAGGGAAGGAAGGGACCATGTCTGCTCTGTTAATCATTCTACTGGTGCCTAGTGTAATGCTTGGAACACAGTATACACTCAGTAACAAGACCTGACACTTTCCCTGCCCCCTCTCCCATTTTCCCTTCTTCCAATTAGTTGAATAACCATCATGTATCTGATGCTAGTACAACAGATTCCAATGAGCAGAATGGAAAGTTAGGACAGAGCATTGCTGAGAGCTCTAAAAAAGGTAACAAAATCAAGGTATTTGAGTTGAATATGGACTAGAAAAATTGGCTTATTTTTCAGCTGCTTAGAAAGAGAATTATCCTGTTCCCTTTAACTTAATGAGCCATAATAAATCTAATTTTAACGCTTTTCAGGAATAGAGAGTATTGCAAAATGTGAAAGCATGCCTTGGGTTTGGTTCTTGAGAGTACGTTATGTTCCTGCTGATGGATAAACTTATGAGTCAGATCTCACCAGTGGAGACCAATCAGTAGAGTGACCAGTGAGAATTAGGTAGTAACAAGGAAGAATGTTCTTAAGGACAGTTTCTTACTTTCAAGTACATATAGACACTCAGTGCCTCCACCACCAGGAGGCACCCATTGGAATGAGCCTGTTAATCAATTAATAAAATTAAATTTTAAAAAGCAATTAATCCTGTTTATATTTTTAATTACAGGCTAGCTCCATCACTTTCTGGAAGGATGCAAGTATAAATTTTAAATCAATAAATTAAATTTATTTGAAAACAAAATATTGACCAGGTGCAGAGGCTCACATCTAGAATTCCCAACACTTTGTGAGGCTAAGGCGGGAGAATAATTTGAGGTCAGGAGTTCAAGAGCAGCTCTGACAACATAGCAACACCCCATCTTTCCAAAAGCAAAAAAAAAAAAAAAAAAAAGCCTGGCATGATGGTGTGTGCCTGTAGTCTCAATTACTTGAGAGGCTGAGGCAGGAGGATTGCTTGAGGCCATGAGTTTGAGGTTGCAGTGAGCTATGATCACATCACTGCAGTATAACCTGGGCAAAAGAGCGAAATTCTGTCTCAAAAATATGATTCTGGTGGTTAGATTTGTTGTTGGATTTTTAATAATTTATTATTTGTTGATGTTTACCAAACATTTATTTCAACACTTCCCATATGACAGGTATTGTGCCCCCTACTAAGAAATCCAAAGTCAGTAAGATCCCTGACATGTCTAATTTAATCTCTCTATGTGTACCTGTCTACAGCATCAGAATCTCCTAGAGTTTATAAAAATTTCAGATTAATCCAACCATACTCCACGCATACTGTATGACCCTTTAAGGGAGAGTTCCAAAATATATGTTTTTAAATAAATTTTACTGGTCATCTCATGCAGTTTAATGCCATTCATTGCAGTAAACAATAGTAATAGCTTGCATTCGTGCTTTTCCAATAGTGCCATATTTTAGGATCCATGCACTGTAGCTCCTTAAAGATCTTAATTACAACTAATACAGATTGATAGCCCCTCCTGGAAAAATGTGCTAAACTCAAATACCAGCACCTCTCCCAAGCTACCCCTGCTCTGACTGGTTCCCACAAGTTTTTGCGCGTATTTTTATACCTGTGACTCCTGTCAGGTGGGATTGCAGTGATTTGCTCAGCTGTCTGCCCTCCCTGCTGGACAGCAAGCCCCTTGAGGAGGAGGAGTGTGCTTCATTCTTGTCTGAGTCCCCAGACCTAGTACATTATTATATTCTTAGCAGGTCCTTAAAAATCCTCCCTCTCACCCTCCCTTATCTTTCCCATCCTTTCTTCTCTCCTTCCCTCTTTCCTTCCTTTCATGAGGAGAAGTTAGTCATTATTCTGTGTACTATCTCACTTCATTAGTTTTGCGGAATGTATGAACTTACACATTTGCAAATGAATAAATGAATTTAAAAAAGCACTTCCATCCACAGTGTAGCCTTTGCTGGGACAACCAGTAATGATCATGGATACATTATAGCTTTAGCCAAATTGTTTGTTAATTTTCAGTCATTCTTGCTCCCCTGGATTTTGTCACATCCAAGCTGGCATTGATTTAATATTTTTCTCGTTACGTAAGTAATACTATCTGTGAAGTCATATATCTGATGTGTGAAGTTGTGCTTTCTTCAAATTCACATTAAGCACATAACTATGTAAGCACTACTAAATGTGCCCTTGCATCCCACCCACGTGTGTCCCACACTATGAAACTCATTGTCCTTCATCTTCCTGTGACTGACTGCACTAGATACTGGAATGTTCAGTTTTGATTTTAAGCTCATCTACTTCTGGTTCTTGGCTTTCGCTTCCAGCCTGGTGTCCTTTTTAGTGTACCCAGCACAAATAGACATGTCTCCCTGACTCTGAATTGGCTTCTCTTAGAATCTTCATGGAATGTTATCTTTTCCACCAACCCAAAGTCCACTTAGAATACCTTCCCTTGCCTTAAGCCTACCCTAAACTCACTCTTCTCAGAATCCAACTAAACCATTCAACTTAGCAACGAATTATATGCCAAGTATCCATTATTTTCTCTGAGAACAGCAGGCTTCTTACTATATATGCACTCACTCAAGGAATATTTATTAACCTACTGTGAATATGTTTTCTAACCACTGTCCTGAATGGTTTTCAGATCAATGGGTGGATGTTAGATACCAATTTTAGGTATCATTGTTTGCTCACATGAACTTGATAAAGAGAAGCTTTTTTTTTTTCAGTTGATTTTCTGATTTAGGGATGGATTCACCTCATCATAAAATGAAGATGAGTTATTTGTAGATTCTGGATATTAGTCCTGTATCAGATGGATAGATTGCAAACTTTTCTCCCATTCTATCAGTTGCCTGTTCACTCTGATGATAGTTTCTTTTGCGGTGCAAAAGTTCTTTAGTTTAATTAGATCCCATTTGTCTATTTTGGCTTTTGTCGCCATTGCTTTTGGTGTTTTAGTCATGAAGTCCTTGCCCATGCCTATGTCCTGAATGGTATTGCCTAGGTTTTCTTCTAGGATTTTTATGGTTTTAGGTCTAACATTTACGTCTTTAATCTATCTTGAATTAATTTGTGTATAAAGTGTAAGGAAGAGATCCAGTTTCAGCTTTCTGCATATGGCAGACAGTTTTCCCAGCACCATTTATTAAATAAGGGATCCTTCCCCCATTTCTTGTTTTTGTCAGGTTTGTCAAAGATCAGATGGTTGTAGATGTGTGGTGTTATTTCTGAGGCCTCTGTTCTGTTTCATTGGTCTATATATCTGTTTTGGTACCAATACAAGAACTTAAACAAATTTACAAGAAAAAAACAAACAAACCCACCAAAAAGTGGGCAAAGGATATGAACAGACACTTCTCAAAAGAAGACATTTATGCAGCCAACAGACACATGAAAAAATGCTCATCATCACAGGTCAGCAGAGAAATGCAAGTCAAAACCACAATGAGATACCATCTCACACCAGTTAGAATGGCGATCACTAAAAAGTCAGGAAACAACAGGTGCTGGAGAGGATGTGGAGAAATAGGAACACTTTTACACTGTTGATGGGACTGTAAACTAGTTCAACCATTGTGGAAGATAGTGTGGCAATTCCTCAAGGATCTAGAACTAGAAATACCATTTGACCTAGTGATCCCATTACTGGGATATACTCAAAGGATTATAAATCATGCTACTATAAAGACATATGCACACATATGTTTATTGTGGCACTATTCTCAATAGCAAAGACTTGGAACCAACCCAAATGTCCATCAATGATAGACTGGATTAAGAAAATGTGGCACACAGACACCATGGAATACTGTGCAGCCATAAAAAGGATGAGTTCATGTCCTTTGCAGGGACATGGATGCAGCTATAAACCATCATTCTGAGCAAACTATCACAAGGACAGAAAACCAAACACTACATGTTCTCACTCATTGGTGGGAATTGAACAATGAGAACACTTGGACACAGGGTGGGGAACATCACACCCTGAGGCCTGTCATGGGGTGGGGGACAAGGGGAGGGATAGCATTAGGAGAAATACCTAATGTAAATGACGAGTTAATGGGTGCAGCACACCAACATGGCACATGTATACCTATGTAACAAACCTGCACATTGTGCATATGTACCCTAGAACTTAAAGTATACTTTTTAAAAAGTAAAAAAAAAAGAAAAAGTTTTATGCCATTGATATTATTTTTATTTATTTTTTAATTTTTTATTTTATTTATGTATTATGTACATAATACATAATTATGTCTCTGTCACTCAGGCTGGAAAGCAGTGGTGCCATCTTGGCTCACTGCAACCTCTGCCCCCAGGTTCAAACAATTCTCCTGCCTCAGCCTCCTGAGTAGCTGGAATTACAGGCATCCATCACCATGCCCAGCTAATTTTTGTATTTTTAGTAGAGACAGCATTTCACCGTGTTGGCCAGGCTGGCCTCGAACTCCTGATCTCAGGTGATCCGCCTGCCTTGGTCTCCCAAAGTGCTGGGATTACAGATGTGAGCTACCACTCCTGGCCATATTTTTAAAAAGAATAATTATTTGGGAAAAAGTCCATCAGCTCAAGGCTCAATATACTAATTTTGATCAGCTTCTGCATTCATTTTATCATGTCTGGAGAACCAGCTTAAGGTTGGCCATGATGCCTTAAAGAGTGTTCCTTCCATTTTGGGAAGGGCAGAGGTGGCCGTGGTCAGTTTTCCTTATTTATCCCTAGTTGCCCTGACGCTTGGGATCTCATGGCCAAGTAGTCAGTCTAGTCTGCAGCAGACTGCTTATAAGAACTCACCCAGCCTGCATGCCTTTCTTTATACTTGGAATTAGAGGGGGTAGGTTTGGAGGGGGCATGGAGACATGAGTGCTTTGCTCTCAACCAATAAATGAACCCACCTAATGGAACTTAGGGAAGACATAGATGAACAAATAGAAAGAATGTTGTTTATGAGAAGCATGGTGCAATGGAGAGAGAATCAGAATAAAAAAATATATATGATCAGGGTTTTGGGGATTCATGCTCACTCCACAGTTATCTTTCTGGGCGACCTCAGGAATGAGATATGACCTCTCTGGAACACATTTTCCTCATCTGTAAAATGGAAGAAATGAAGTATATTGATCAGATGGATTATTACTTTTCTTTAGTAGTAAAATATTTTCTTTTAAAGTTTGTGTTGCACCACAATATCCACAGCAGATAAAAACAAACAACAACAAAAAAGCTCTGCTTAAAGAGGATTTGAGGCAGGGCAAGAGGGTTAGTGGCTTGTCCTTTCTTGAAAGAGTGTAAAAACTAGAGCGACATCATTATGTTTATATTTAAATAGTTCAAAGTGATTATTTTTTGAAAAAAAATGATTCAAGGAGGCAGGATGGCAGGTGCAAAGACCATTTTTAGGTATTATTGTTTAAGCCAGACTGAGAGAGAAGAGCAGGGAAGTTTGGGGCTCCAGGGTAAACAGTATGATGTCCCAGGGACAGAGAGGGGGTAGAGAAGAAGGTAGCTAGCCAAGGTCCGGTGGGGATAGCGAGGGCCTACCTGGGTCTAGCAAGTCACCAGTGTAGTTGGTTAACTGGACCTTCATCAAAGCAAGAAGAACTGAGAACTGGCTCCACACAAGGAGATGAGTTAAGAGTTGCTTATAGCTCACTGGGCATGAATGAGGCAGCGTGTGCAGGGACTTGCTCATCAAGGGTGGACTGAGACTCAGCCTTGGCATCACCCAGGAGCTTGCCAGGCCCCACCCGAGACCTGCTGAATCAAAATCTGCACTCATCAAAGTCCCCAAGGATTCCAATGCACACTGGAGTTCCAGAAAACTGTTAGTGGAAAAGCACTTTAGAAACAGATAAACCAGATTCTGAGATGTTCCATTTGCTGTTATTGACCTTAGCCAAATCACTTCTCTTTTCTGAACTTTCTCATCCTCACCACAGAGGCCATAGTGTTCACCTCACAGAGAGTTTTGTGGGACAGAGATGCTGTGAGTAGAGTTTAGCCCTGAGCCTAGCCAAAGGCCATTGTTGTAGAAAATAGTGAAAAACAATAACAAAGCATGCACAGTCATCCCTCCATTCCTCTGTGGCCAAGGAGAGAAGAGAAGTGAGGGAGACTGGGCCTCCATGTGTTTCTGCTATGAATTTTTTGTTTTCAATTTTCTATCTTCCCCAGTAAGGGAAACTCATCATAACTTTTTTGGAAGCAGAGAAAAGATTTTTCCTTTTAAATTGACTATTTCCGGGAATATTGGCTACCATTGCATAGTACAAAGTATGAGCTTGGATTTTGAATCCAAACATACCAGATTTTGACTTCCCTCTGCACTTCCTATCTGTGTAAATGCTGAGTGGACTGCTTACTTCTAGTTTTTCTCACCTGTAAAATGGTGATAATAAAACCTTCCAGGTATTTGTGGGGGTTAAATGAGATGTGATATTAAAAAAAGCCTTATTCTCTTTATAAATCTCCATCCCTCCCTTCTTTTATTCTATGACTGTTTTCTGTCTATTGTTATTAGAAGATCCTTTTTGGTCAAATCTGTGGTTAGAATTATAGCATAGGAGCATTCACTCATTCATTTATTCATTCAACGAAAACGTACTGTGTGCCCACATGTGCCAGATGCCATTCTGGGTGCTTGGGATGTAGCATGACTCTGTCCATTTATGTTTCTGTTTTATGCCCCATCGATCCTGTGGGCTACACCTGTGCTAGGTAGTGCCCTAGGTGCTAGGGGTGCAGCACATGCGGGGTTATTATTTTTCTACTTCATGCCCTCCCCTGTGGGTCGCATCTATGCCAGGGCTACCTGACATGAATGGAGCAGAGCTTTTTTTCCTTTGTGGGGTACAGGCAAGGTCCATGGTTATTTCTATAGAATTCACAAAGCCTCCTTCATTTATGTTTCAGGGATAAAGCTCATTTTGCAAGGTTTTTCCATCCTCTGTTAAAAATACACCCACAACCACACACTTGGCTAAGCAAATTAATAACATAAACAAGACTGAAAATATTTAACCTCCTTAGGAGAACAAACTGTTTTTCAAGGAGCCTGGCAGGGCCATTTGCATGCAAACACTTAATGGGCTGCTTTTAAATGATCCTTATCTATTTATTGAAGTAGGCTGGCCAGACCCCTCCTTGGCAGCTTTGTTAGCTATTAGTTGGAGCCGCTGCACATGAGCTGGAAAGTCATCAAAATGCACTTATTGAAAGATACTCAATAGTGCAGACTCCCAGTGGTTTTTTTGTTTGTTTATTTTGTTTTGTTTTTTGAGACGGAGTCTCGTTCTGTCGCCCAGGCTGGAGTGCAATGGCACAAGCTCCGCCTACCAGGTTCACACCATTCTCCTGCCTCAGCCTCCCAAGTAGCTGGGACTACAGGCACCCGCCACCACACCCGGCTAATTTTTTGTATTTTTAGTAGAGACGGGGTTTCACCGTATTAGCCGGATAGTCTCAATCTCCTGACCTCGTGATCTGCCCGCCTCGGCCTCCCAAAGTGCTGGGATTACAGGTGTGAGCCACCGCGCCCAGCCAACTCCCAGTGTTTTATATGGGCCTTTATCCCAATGAGGTAGAGATTCTGTGAATTAGCTTTGTTGGCTAGCCATGAAGAAGTGGTGACTAAATGTAAATTGCACATAGTAAGTAATCAATAAAATGTTGAATGAATGAATGAAGTAGTTTGATTTTCTTCCTTTGCCATCTGTCTGGACTCTTCTCCCGTGGTGTGCTGATGAATGTTTAACAATCACCTGTCATGTTTGCCAATTTATCTGGTGTAAATACTGCCACCATGGTAAATTTCAACTTGCCAATCTGACCTCACTTAACATAAAGTTGGGCAGAGAGGTGCGCCATTGTATAATAATTCCAAGATACAGATGCAAAAGATATAATTGTAAGGTCGCAGATAATAATGAAATGAAAAATCATTAGGTGCTGATGAGTTTTGAGCATTTATTGCCTTTGTTTTCAAAATAATTTATTTTCTTGTAAATATATATAATTTGTTGTTTAATAACAGTTTACCAGCCTTGCAAAATTCCAGAGACTCTTAAGAGTTGGCTCACAAGAGTTCTTAGGAATTGGCTCCAGCATACCACTTCTTGCCCGTTGAACATATGCAAGCTCTGAGTAACATGACTCTAACAGGTGCCCACTCTGTCCTCTTTGTGTCGTCAGAGAGGACTATGAGCTAATAAGTGCTTCCTAACATGTAAATAACCAAATGATAGTGTGTGCACCCTCCCTCTGTGAAGCAGCTCCAACTCTCTACACCCCTTTTTGTGGCATTTTTCACTTTTCCTATGTGTGTTAAGAATGATTTGTGTACTTGTCTCCCAGGCTGGGGTCTATGCAATCAAAATTTCGAAACCCAGGTGTCAATTGAAGTACTCCGCCTTTGGGATCCAAGTGGAATTGGTTCCAGTGCATTGTGCCACTAGTGGGAGGCTGCATCCCTCCCATCCAGTCTGCCCAAAGACAGGGCTGGGGAGGGATCACGTTTGCCTGCTGTTTCCTGGCTGTGAAACCCTGCAGGTTATGCCTTCCTATCCCGGAAAGGAGTCATCATTATGTCCTTGTTAGTGCCTGTGGCATCACAGCCCTGGTGCACAGCACTTTCTCTCTGATGTCCCTCAGAATATCACGCACTCAAAACACTTGGGCCTGTAGCACATTTCACTGAGGTTTGGGCTACTTCAGAGTTGTGTTTTGTTGCTGTTGTTGTTGTCATAGTTGCTGTTGCTGTTGTCATCATTGCTGTTTTACATTCCCATGTTGAAAGGAAAGATGGAAAGGCTTTACAGAGAATAAAGGGCCAAACAACATGGGAATATATTTACTGATAATCATAGACTCTTAGGTCCAAGTCTCCCCTTTATCTTACATTGAATTCCCAAAAGCTGGACTATAAGATGAGGTGTCCTGAGCAAGAGGGAGCAGAGAAGAGAAGGAGAGAGGCACAGACAGAGGGACAACTTTAGCAAAGTCCCACCCAATGGAAGGTAGCTTCAGCCTCCTCCCACAGGGGAACTCTGGAATATGAGTTACCCACCCAGGGCAGGGAAGCCTGGCCTTTACCAGCACCCTCACCTATCAGTCATAGGCTAAGCCCGACTCCCACCTGGCAGGCACATCTGCTCTCTGCTGGTGACCACAGAGAAAGCAGTTCCAGTAATTCATGGGCTACTTCCTTCAACAAACAGCAGCGGTTACAGGCTCCTCAGAGGCAGAAGCCTGGGAAGCAGTAAAAGATCCTTGAGGAGAGAAATGGGGCAGAGCATGGACAGCACCTGCTACAGTCTTTCAGGGCAAAACAGAACTGCCCAAGGCTTTAGAACACATTTCTTTCTCTTTTTCTCCTTAATCATCTTTATGGAGAGAAGAAAACAGAACAGAGATGCATCTTCTACTGTGAATTATGGCACTGCCCTTACATACTATGTTGCTGTTGTCCCTGTGGTTGTTAACTGCAACATAAATAGCTATAGTTAATTTTGACTTTAAATATTTTTCTCTCTTCCATACACTTAGAATTAACTCCGTATTTCTTTCCCATACATAATCTCAGGGCACCCACATAAACATTGTATGAGATAAATATTGTTATTAATCCCATTTTTCAGGTGATGGAATTAAGCTTCAGAAAGATTAAGTGACTGGCCTAAGGTCCCACAGCTATGGATTGGCTGAATTGAGACTCAGGTGTGGGTGATGGTGCTACAGCTACAAGCTGCCCGAGCGCATGGCTCCATCTGCCTTCTCCAGCCAGGGGGAAGGACAGGTGCACTCCACTGCATAGAAGCCCGACTGACAATCCAAATTTACAAGGTGACATTTGGAGGTGATCACATGTCCCAGAAAGCAGTCCAGCATCTGTGGATGGGCAGAAGTCAAAGGGTTTGGAGCCCCAGTCCTGGCGGGAGTTGATTGAGGAGGGTCCAGAAGTCCTACCATTCATTCAAAAACAATTCCTGGAGCACCTACTGAACTCCAGACAATGCCCCGGGTGCCACGCACAGCAGTGATCAAAACAGACATATCCCACTCTAATCCGCCTAAGTCTCCTCACCTGTGGCATGGGGGTGATTTCCCAGCCTGGCAGATTTGTAGAGGAGAGTTAATGAAGGAATGACATAAATGTGCTTTGCCATGTGGCAGTGTCACTTTTGCTTTCTCAGGTAGTGTACTCATCAAGATGAGGATGCTTTGAAAAAGGAATTCTCCTAATTCTGTGTTTTTGCAAATGGTACCAATTGTATGTGTGCATATGGAGAAGGGAGATGAGAGGGGAGGGGAGGGAGGACAGGATGTCAAGGGTAAATAAACAGGCAGGGTTGCCCCTCACCACCCCACCCCATAATGCCACCAACCTTCTTTTCTATTATACGACAGTATTGGACTTGTACCTAAGATTTATTTTGAATAAAGAATTCTGCTCCTAACAGAAGGAAGGAAAGAAGGGAAGGAAGTTGAGAAGAAGGAAAGAAGGAAAGAAAGGAGAGAGAGAGAGAAATATTGGCTTGGTTCATTTAAAATCATCTTCAGTTGCAGGAGGAAACATTTACCTGCTTGTTTTCAGGAGCCCATCGATTGCATAAATTGTGGTCTGTATCTCAGAATTAGAACTAGGAAAGACCTATGGAAATTATCCAGTTACTAGGACGGAACTGTAGCTCAGAGAGGTGAAGTGCCTTTTCCGACAGTACTGAGGTGATTTGGGGGCACAGCCGGGACTAGAACTCAGGTCTCCTAACCCAAGTCTTAGGTCTTTTTACTGCCTCCTTACTCTAGAACTTTATTTATCTTTATAGTGAAGATGAACACAGGGACCTACGATGCCTTAGCTAGGTACATTCTGAGTCATTCTGTGTATTTTCCATGGTTTTTTCTTGTCCTCATTTCAAGGAGAAAACTTAGTGTCCTCACCTCTAGAGAGAGAGAGAAAAAAAATCCCATTTGAAATGCGGCACTCATGACAAATTTCTCATGCAGTTTCATAACTTAGTCTTGAGAAGCATTGATTGACTCAGTCCCCATTAGAGCCCCATGAGGTCAAGGGGACCTTGATAAGTGGATCTGGGGTCTTTGTTACTGTGGCTGCGATGGTTTTCAAACCAGAGCTTGCAATACCTTACTAAAGTGATGGCTGGCTTTTAGATGGGCCCTCTCAGAAAGCTCTCTCTTTCTCTGCATCCTCTGAGCCTGTGGCCTTTGAGCAAGGGAGGAAAAGAACAAGGGTGAGCTCTGCCACCAGCTCAGCGTGAGAGGGGCTCTGCACTCTGCAGTAGGTGAGGGTAACGGATTGGGTTACCCTCACGTACAGGTCTTCTGTCCTGACCCTGGGAAGTTGTCAGCAGCTATTCTTGGACACAGAAAAATGAAATGGCCCGTCCTGCCAAACTGGGAAAGCTCCTTGAAGGAGACCAACTCTGGGGCAGAGGGAGTGGGAAGTCTAAACCAGAATCCTTTTTCCCCCCAGGCAGTTTGGGAAGTGAAGAAAGGGGAAGCAATTAGAAATTGCAGAAGGAGAGTGGCACCTTGGTCAGTGAAATGGAGCCCCTGGTGCCACTGGTGGGACTATCAAACTGTCAGATGATGAAGCTGGAAGGAACAATTAAGCTCTGGTGGCAGAACTGAGTTTCCAAAATAATTACAGTGGCTGGCGTTATGGGCTGGGTCTAAGAAGAAGAAATTGAATGAAGATCAATGTGAAGGCCTGTGCTTAGGTCCAGGAAGAAGTCCATTAGACACCATTGATAAATGATCCATGGTTTCAAAATAATGTAAAAAAAAAAAAGAAGAAGAAGAAGTCTTGGTTTTAGTTTTCCATAAGTTCACTTTGAAAAGTCAACAGTATCATGCAGGTGTCTCGAACTCCAGTGAATACAGAGGCTGCACACATAGGTTCCTGGTGTGACAGAAATAAGCACTCCTGCTCTGTGGGTAGTGCCAAGAAGTGCAGTGGCAGCTGCCTACAGGTCTGTGTTTGCAGAAGGGCATCCCAAGGATGGCTGAGGCCTGGAGGGAGTCCTATATGGGGAAAAGCCAAAGTCACAGGCTAGGGGGATGGTGACAGCAGTGGAAGTGAAGCAGAGTGAGGTGAGGAGGATGTAGTCTGTGGGAGGAAGCACATAGCAGCTGAATGACTGAAACATGGCAGGACGCCTTAGTCTTCAGCCAGGATTCCCCTTCTTAAATGAACCTGGCTGAACACACAGATGGGGAAGGCCTTCTGCTTGACATGGACCTGATGAGCCTTTGAGTAGAGTTAAAGATCACTTATTCAATACACAGGGAGAGTGGGACATGTCCCGAAGAGAATGATTGGGATGGTAAAGATGCTTGAAAGTCGGTCCTAGAAGACCAGGTTTAAGGAACGTGATTCTGAAAAAGAGAAAAACTGAAGAGCTGCCTCCCAATGCTTGAAGAGCTTTTCATGGAAGAAAGGTGGTATTGCATATGCTTCCAGAGGAGAGAAAAGGACAATTGAGTGGAATTTATGGGAAGACAGGTGCCCGCTCCTTTAAGGAAAGGATTTGTAAAGGTTTTTGGTGCTGAAGCCAGTGGTGAGGGCCTTTTGTCTGAAGCTACAGGAATTGCAGGAATTAGGTAAACTCTTGAACTGAAAAAGTGAGTGTGTGAGCCCATGTTCTGTGTGCGATGAATCAAATATAATCAGACTCAGCTGAGCAAAGATGCAAATAATGCATCAATGGGCACCTGCTCTGTGTTTAGCACTACAGCAAGTAGTAAAAAATGTGAATCCTGATGTAGCTAAGCCCAGGGGGTCAGGGTTGAGAGGTGAGAGGTGAAGGCCATCTCTACCGATTATTAGCCGTGGCTTGGGAAATATATGTAACCTTGTTAAAAGGTTTTGGTTTTGGTTTTTGGTTTTTTTGAGATGGAGTCTAGCACTTGCTCAGGCTGGAGTGCAGTGGCATGATCTCGGCTCACTGCAACCCCTGCCTCTCAGGTTCAAGCAATTCTCCTGCCTCAGCCTCCTGAGTTGCTGGGATTACAGGTGTCAGCCACCACACCCGGCTAATTTTTTGTATTTTTAGTAGAGACGGGATGTCACTATGTTGACCAGGCTGGTCTCAAATGCCTAACCTCGTGATCCACCTGCCTTGGCCTCCCAAAGTGCTGGGATTACAGGCGTGAGCCACTGTGCCCAGCCAAAAGACTTTTTTAATAAAAAAATAGACTTATGACTCTCATATGTATACAAAATGAATGCATATTAAAGATTTTCTTTAACTCATCAGTCAGTGAGGGAACCAGGCAGATCTTATAAAGGACTCAAAAGGTTATCTGAAAAAGTGACACATTTATAGATCAGAGTATTGAACTAAACAGGCAAATGGAGGCAATTGTGATTCTTCACAGGAGGAGGGAGGAAAGTCAATTGAAACTTTACTAGACAGGACAGAATTCCCATATCTAAAGGCGATAATTATTTTTGCATTGCTATCAGTTGTTTATAATTTACAGAGTTGTAAAATAGCTCAAAGACAATAAAAGACTTGAGTCAGGTCACCTGGAAGGGTGTCATCTGACCAATGTGCAGTTTTCTACTGAAGCACAATTTTTTCTCACATGTATTGGAGTCTATTTTTGTCCGTCTTAGAAATGGCAATAATTGTATATCAATAGTTTACTGCGAGGATTACAAAAAACGATGCATGACTTGCATTTTGATCAAATCTTTGATCAAACCTGGCCAAATGGCAAGATTTCAGTGAGGGCCCAGTAGGCTCAAGGAGTACATGGAAGATATGCTGTGATAGAAGACAAGCAGGCCTGTGCGGAGTGCTATGGGGGCCCAGAGGAAGACCCAATGCTCTCTGCTATGGGAAGGTATGTAAAAGTGGCTTCTGTGCAGGGCTTTACTAATAACATCCATTGAGTGATTATGTGCCAACCCATTTTAATGAACTATCTTGTTGAATTTTTAAAACCACCCCATGATATAGATATTAACTTTCCAGATGGCAATACTGTGGTGGACAGAGTTTAAGGTGGCCTCCATGATCTCTCTTGATATAACATCAAAGCACAGCACCATCTTGCTAGAGTTTTTCTCTCTCCTTTTCTGGCTTTGAAGAAGCAACCTGCCATGCATCTCTACAGTCATAGGAAATAAAATGAAATCTGCCTACAACCTGAGTGAACTTTGAAGTAGGTTCTTCCCCAGTCGAACCTCTGATGAGAACCCAGTCCTGGCCAACACTCTGTGGCCTTCAATAGGAGACCTAGATAAGCTGTGGCAGTCAGTTGACCCATAGATTCTGTGAGATGATAACTGTGTGTTGTTTTAACTGCCATGTTTGTGGTAATTTGTTACACAGTGTAAAAATGTCAAGAAAATAGTAAGTATATAGCTATCAAGTAACTTGCCCACTGCTCCTCAAAGTATCAGAACCATGATTCAAACCCCATTCTTTCTGACTGCAGGGAGACAGTCTTGCCCATGGCAGGCACTCACTGCAGGCTCATGTGTTTCTTTACCAGGTGACCAGCTAGAGACAGGACTCACATCCACACAGTCAGACTCCAGAGCCCATGATGAGAGCTGGTGATTTCTTCCTTCTGGAGAGTGGCTTTTAACCCTGACTGCACATGACTATCACATAAGGAAGTTTAAAAACCAGACCAGCATGGGCCCCACCCAGAGCTAGTACATTAGAAGACATGTGGGATAAAGATAGACATTGGTGTTTGGTTTCTTAAGGTGCACAGGTTATTTTAATTCACAGCTAGCTTTGCAGACCAGGGTTCTGGGACACTGTGATACCCAGGGAATCTAGGTCATCATTACATCCTGGAAGAATATCCTTGTTAAAATAAATTTTTCTAGAAAAGATACAGTCATGATTCTTATACAGATAGAAGACAATTTACACACACACACATATACACACATACACACACACATACACAGAGGCTGATTGAATTATGACAGGGTGATGTCCCAGTAAACCCATCATAAATTGAAAATATTGTGAGTCGACAATGCATTTAATACACCTAAACTACTGAACATCATAGCTTAGCCTAGCCTATCTTAAGCATGCTCAGAACACTTCCATCAGCCTACAGATGGGTAAAATCATCTAACACACAGCCTACTTTTTAATAAAATGGTGAATATTTTATGCAATTTGTTGAATACTGAAGTATGGCTTCTACTGAATGCATATCACTTTCACATAATTATAAAGTAAAAAAATTCAAAGTCAAACTATGTAAGTAGGGGACCATCAATACGTGTGTGTGTGTGTGTGTGTGTGAGAATTACCTATATTGTACAAAAAAATGGCTCAGTGACAATGAACAGGCCTAGAACCTGATAACCCAGAGCAGGCAAAATTTTCCATTGAAACACAAACATTTTTTCCACACCCAGCTCTTTTTGACTAAGGAGGGCAAGACACCATTCAGTCTGTGTTTGGCTGGCACCAACCATCTTCCCCAAGTGCCCTGACAAGCTGCTAAAGAGAAACAAAGGAAGGGCACAGAGGAGGAGCACAGGTTTAGAGAATGAGGAGGGCACCTTTCAGGGAGGGCAGAGGCCAGTGAATGGGAAGTCTGACCACCCATTATCCTCAGAGAAGATGTGCCCTGTTAGAATTGCTCCCAGTGTGTCTGGAAGCTCAAATACCCACAAGTGACCTGTCTCTCTTCCCATGCAGATAAACAGTCTGTGAGAAAGGGCCTGTCTGCTTCCTGTTGATCTCTATTCCCAGATAATTGAGCCCCTGGGGCCTGTGCTGAGCCATACTAGCTTGTCTGCCTCCTTTGCAATAGCCCGAAGCCCAAAATGCTCCCTGCTACCCGCTCCTAGACCCTGATGCAAATACAAGTTACAAACCTGCTCTAGATCCAGGAGGTGTTTTAGGAGGGAGAGGTATGGAATGAGCCTGAGCTGAAGGCCTCCTATGTGCCAAGTATGGTACTAGAATTTTCTGTGTATGCTCTCACTTGATTCTCCCACCCAACCTCTTACAATTGCTCTAAGAAGTCTATTGATTAGACCCATTAGAAGTCTATTGATGAGACCCATTTTGCAGGTGAGGAAATTGAGGCTCAGAGTCAACTTAGTCCAGTATCACCCAGGAATTTGGTGGCAAAAACTTAAAATCATATTTTCTGACCCTGATATTCCTTTCCCTTACTACCCCTCTTTTTCGACATATCAAAACATATGCAGCCTGTTCTTGCTTTCTCAGGGCTCTCCCAGATTAATATTGTGTCTCATTTCACAAAGTTTAATACTGGTCCTAGGAGTTGGGAACGGTAGGGCCAACAGAACCGAAGCAGGTGTGGCTCTCACAACACCAGCAGCTAGTGAATACCCTTTTTGCATTTTTTTCCCCAAGGTGAAGTGACTAGCCTTAACTTAGGGGTCTCAAAGCCACAAAATGCTGTGCATTTTTTTTTAATTTCAGCCAATAGCTGGTCACCACCAAGAGCTTAGTAGGGTACTGTTGACCGCCCTTTGTCCCAGCAGAGTAGCATGTGCCATGCCTACCTTAAGGCTGATTAAATTAATTGGTATAATTGGTTTCCTTATAAGGCCATGCATATCTTAAGGGCAGAACTGATTCTTGGGTCACCTCTGTACCTTGACACAGGGTTTGGTACAGAGTAATTGCTCAGTAAACATGTGTTGAACAAAGGACTGAGTAAGTAAATATAAAATCCAGGAGCATTTAGAGATGAACATGGAGCCCAGGGAGGGAAGGAAATTGCTACAACAATCAGCCATCATGGCTATTGTCTCTAGAAGCACAGCTGGGCAAACGGAAGCTGTCTCTGCCATGCTAATGCTGGTGTGATGCACGTTCTTCTTTTTTTTTTTTAATCTTTCTCATTTTGGAAACTTGAAGCCACTAAATGTTTCCATTCTAATGAGAGTTCCAAAAGGAAAAGAAAAAAGTCTAGAATAATCCATGTTTGTGTCATGCTGGTGGGAAACATCGCAGGACTCAGATCTGACTTTGTGTCTATGTGTTTGGCTCTCAAAAGAAACAGTGGGGCCATTTGTAGGAAGGTGCTAATGGGGTAAAAAAAAAAGTCTGAGATGTTTACACCTTTCAGTTTGAGTCTGAGAGGACCAATTTTTATATCTGAGTGAGAAAAGTCTCCAGGGCATGGTAAGAAATGTAAGTAATATGCCAATTACTCATTGGCAATTTCCCCACTGCCTTCAGCCTGAAAGTGGTTGAAAAGGCTGAAGTCTGATTTGACTGCTGTGTAGGTGGAGAAGGTAAATGCCTACTTGAGGTAATTTTGGAGCTGCTGAGAATTCTAGTTTCCATTTTTCCTAGAACCTCTCTTCCTCAGTTGGGGGTTTTATAAGAAGTGGCTTAGTCCTTTGGCACAAGGCTTTATTCCCTATTAAAATCCAAATTCCAGGTGCCGTTTTGTACCTATTAAAGTAACAATACAACTAGCAAATAGTAATTGCCAATGCTGGTGAAATTGGGATGAAAATAGGTCCTCATACCTTACCCTAGAGATAGCGTAAAATCACGTCACTCTTTAGTCAAGCCATGTGGCAGAATGGAGCAAAAATCCCTACAGATGTTCAAAGCCCAGAAATACCAAAGACTTATTATGAAGAGTTGGTCTTAAAGAAAAACTGTATGCACAGTGGCATTTCTCATAGTATTATTTATAATAACATACAATTGGAAGAATCTAAACCCAAATATCTAGCAGTAGGACAATGGCTGTACATATTTTAGAGCACTGATGTCATAGAATGTTGCTCTTTCATTAAACATGATTGTTTTGAATATTTTACAGCTAAGTGGAAGACTTTATGCTTTAATAATAAACAATCTAAAAATGCATCTTAAAGAACTAGAAAAGCAAGAGCAAACCAAGCCCAAAATTAGCAGAAGAAAAGAAATAAGAATCAGAGCAGAAATAAATGAAATCGAAATGAAAAAATAATACAAAAGATCAATGAAAGAAAAAGTTGGTTTTTTGAAAAGTTAAACAAAATGAAAAACCTTAACCAGACTAGGAAAAAGAGAGAGAAGATTCAAATAAATAAAATCAGAAATGAAAAAGAGACATAACAACCGGTACTGCAGAAATTCAAAGGATCATTAGTGGTTACTATGAGCAAATATATGCCAATAAATTTAAAATCTAGAAGAAACTGACAAACTTCTAGATGTGCTTTAATAATAAAATGTGGACTACCACATTGTGACAGTGCAACTTTGTAAACATTGTATATGACTGTGTCCTTGGTTTGGAAAGGGGACGGATGAAAATAGTTGATTTATTAGGTTTTGAGTTCAATATAATGGTTCTTTTATTTTGATTTCCACTGTTTGCTTTAGATTGTCTTTTGTGAATTGAGTCTTTTAAACCCAGAGGACTAGAAATGCATAGGACCAAGGTGACTGTCAGTAGACATGCAAAGTGACCAGGAACCAATCAGAAATTAGAACAGTTTGGACTTGCAGTGGGAAATTCAGAAGAAAAGCCTGGCGGGGCAGAATTAGAGAGCTGGGAGGCTGTCTAACTGATATAGGGTGATATAGGGTGGAAGGACAGGGATGACCCAGAGTAGGTGCTCTAGATCCTAGGCTCTGGACTAGAAGCCGCAAGCCATTTTGAGACATCCTTATGGCTGGAAAGACATGGGGCAGGACTGATGAGAAAATGCTGGCATCTACTATAAGCCTATTATAGATATGTCCTCTTCTCCTGGAAAGTGTGAGAGGTAGAGGGGAGCCATGCTACCTGTTCTCCATTCCTCATACCCCCTTCTCACCTTCCACCCTCACATACCAAAGTCTTCTCTCTCCAGGCCCAGGGAAGAGCAGCTGAGGGACTTCTGCTAGAGAGAGAGGTGATGCTCTGCCTAGAGAGAGAGGTGATGCTCTGCCTTGCACATCTATTAATACAGCCACTCTAGATATTTCCTGCCCTGGCCTTCCCAGAAGCAGGGTGCTGTGCCCAATACCTGCAGTCACAGCAAGACTGTCATTGAACCCACCTATTGAATATCTCCGCCTACCAGAGGGTCTTCCAGAGACTTTGCATCCTTTATCACCAATTTCTACTATAGTCTCACAAAGTGGACACTGCTGTCACCAAGTTACAAATAAGGAGGCTAGGGCTAAGATCAATTACCTTATTAAGTTAAATACCTTAGCCTGAGTCACAAAAACTTGAGGATAAGAGGCTGGGATCAAAGACAGCATCTGGTTCTGAAGCTCACGCTGTTTCCCCAAGTCTGTACTGCTTTTAGTTTAGTACCTTGTACACAGATAGTGCTTTGTAAATGCCCATAGTAGGTGCTCTATAAGTGTTTGTTAAATTAAACATCCTCCTGACGTTTGGCATCATTTTCATGGCAAAGTGGGTGTCCGTGGAAGGAAGGATTCAGACCTCAACAAATACCATCCATAGTGCAGGCAAATAATGTTTTGTTTACAAAGCTGACTGGACTTTGATTTGAGGTTTATGGATTTTTAATAACACCTTTGTTTCTCCCACCTTAGAAGATCATGCAGATTTCTACAATGAAGAGAAGTAAGCTTCTCTCTTGGTGCTTCTCTCTTCTGATAGTTCAAGGTTTACCTTCTTATCTTGTTGGAGAGCGAGTACCACACAACCCCATCCAGCTCTCAGATACAATGTGTCCTATGACAGACTCTTGAAGAAATTAGGAAGAAGTCAATAAAATGAGAGTGAGTCTGATGAGACTGATGAGAGTGAGCCACCTGGAAATGAAGCTCAGGCTTTTTTGTATATCGTCCAAGCTTCCAGGATCAGCTTTCCCGGATGGGCATTAGAGAAGGGCTGTGCTATGCTTGTCAGGATGCTCTGTAAGAGGACATAATCTTATCACCATGGCGAAAATTAAAGAAGAAAACAGAGGGGGTGGTCTGCATTTCAGGCATGGAGGACGATGAGAGGGTCTGAATTAACCAACTTTTACTGATGCTGGCTTTTCATTTTCTCTGGAATAGCAGTGCTCTGGTATGTAAATATCTACAGTGTCATTTTATTAGCCTCGTTTCATAAACAAAGTGCAGTTTCCAGAGGTGAGGCAATGTGACCAAGTGCACATGGATAGAAATGTGATTCAGAAGTTAAACCCAGATCTACCTGACTCCTAAGAAGACCCTTCACTTTCTAATAAATCGGGTTGCCCAAATGCCGAGTAGCTCTATGTGTATAAAGGGTGGGGGTGAGGAGATGGTGGGTTAGGAGGAGAGAGAGGAGACAAGGAGCAGAACAATTGCCCTGATGCCCAGGCAAGGCTAGAAGTTAGGCAGAGGATGGGTGACCAGAATGAGGCTGGGGAAAGATGAGTCTTTCCCAGCCTTAGTCATAGATGCAGAGAGCGGTAGACCAGATGTGAGATGTTATTTCAAAGGAAAAATGGACACCATTTGCTAGTGGATCAGGTGTGCCAGAGGCTATGCAGGGATAGTGCACAGCTCTGGTGTGGGAAGGGGAAGAATATGAAAAAATAGAAAGGCTTAGGCCAAATAAACCCTGCCTTCGTGCACCTGCCATGCTGGTGTTGAAGATGTAGGATCTGCCTCCAGCATGGCTCACTTCTTAACACTGTCCTGTTTACAAGGTTTGTCCTCAAGGACTTGATTATAAAGAACATTTTCCTACTTGTGTTTCATCTGCTCTAAGATGCACATTTTTCCCACTTTGACATCTCTAAAATGAGGATGTGAGACGCAATCAATGGCTGTCATAAGTTAATTGTCAGTTTTCTTTTCTTAGTAGTTTGTACAATTATTGTGTGTGTTACAATTGATGGTATCTGAAAGACAATGAAATATAGTGTGTCTTGATAGAGGTCCCTAAAGATATATGTTGGACGAAATCCAAATGAATTGTAATAGTGACAGTTGCTTTCAGTTGTTAAGAATTTACAGATTCCCCAGGCACCATGTTATGTGATAATAAAAATAACAATCGTCAATAATAATAATCCCTGAAATCTATCAAGCACTAGACTAAACATTTTATTATCCCTATTTTACAGATGGAGAAATGGAGGCATATTTAGTTCTCACAGCAACTCTTTGAGTTTGAATGATTCTCCCCATAATAAACACAAAGGATTGGAGAACCAGAGAGGTTAAGTTACTTACTCAAAGTCACGCAGCAATAAATAATGTAGTCAAAATTCAAACTCATTCCCTGTCTGACTCCCAAATTTATGTTTCAAATGATAAATAATTTGCAAGGGAGCATGCCTTGGTCAGCAAATTGGAGAGAAAGTACTATTTACTGAGTCACTACTGCCTGCCAGTAAAGATTTTATATCCATTATTTTATTGAATTGTCTTATGAGGTAGACACTTTATTCTCACTTTAGAGATGAGGAACCAGAAGTCCTGTGCTGAGATTGGGTTTGAAACCCTGATGGGTCCAGTTCAGGGACCCAGGGTCTTCCCTGACAGGAGCTCCCCATGATGCTTGGTCAGGTCATAGGGAAGTTTGCCTCAAAGCCTAAAGTAACACACAGTTCGTATCATGCTGTGGTTTAAATGTGTCTCCTAAAGTGCATGTGATGGAAACTTACTCCCCAGTGCAACAGTGTTGAGTGGTGGAACCTTCGAGAGGCAGAGCCCTCACGAATGGATTAATGCTCTTATCTCAGGAGGGGTTCGTTCTCATGAGAGCAGGTTTGTTATAAAAATGAGTTTGCCCCTCTCTTGCTCTCTCTGTCTTCCTCTCACCTTGGGATGAGATGATCCAGCAAAAAGACCCTCACAGGAGGCCAGCACCTTGGTATTGGACTTCCCAGCCTCCAGAACTCTGAGAAACAATTTTTTTAAAATAAATTACCCAGTCTGTGGTATTCTGACAAAACAGAGACAGAAAATTAGTACTGAGAGGTGGGGCTGTTGCTATAGCAAATACCTGAAAATGTGGAAGCAGCTTTGCAACTAGATAATGGGCAAAGGCTGCAAGAATTTGGAAGAGCAGGCTAGAAAAAGCCTGTATCCAGAGAATTGCTTGAACCCGGGAGGCAGAGGTTGCAGTGAGCTGAGATTGTAATATAAGTGGTAAAAGCCACGTGAAAATGAGGAACAAAGTATTGGCAACTAGAGTAAAGGCAGTCCTCGTTATAAAGTGACAAAGAACTTGGCTAAATCGTGTCCATGCCCTAGGACTTCAGGGAAGGCAGAAACTAAGAGTCATGAACTAGGATATCTGGCAGAAGAAATAGTTAAGCAGCAAAGCACTCAAGGTGCTGCATGGTTTCTTTTGGCCTTCTTGCAATAAAATGAGAGAAAAAAGAAATGAGTTAAATTATAAAGGAATTTATAATTAAAAAAGAAGTAGAATTGAAAGATGTGGGAAGCTCCCAGTATGGCCATGTAAAGAACAAAAAAGCATGTTCAGGAGAAAATATCAAAGGTGTGATCAAGCCACAGTTTGATAAAGATATTAATATAGATAGAAGGAGACCTAGTTCTGTTCATCAAAACCATGGGAAAATGAACTGAAAGGCATTTCAGATCTTCAAATTCTAGGACTTTGAGGGCAAGATTTCCAGAGAGGTGCCTGTGTGCCTCTGTTTTCCAGAGAGGCTTCCAGAGAGGTGCCTCAGCATTTGCTATTCCCTGCCTTAGGTCTCTGCTCCCCAAATTCCAGCACAGCACCCCTCAGCCACCCCAGCCATGACCCAATTGGGTCAACAAGTTGTGGCTCAACGCACTGCTTCAGAATGTGCAAACCATGAACTTTGGCAGTATTCACAAAGAAATACATGATAACAGTACCATGAAACACGAAGAAATAGATGATATCGTGCCATGAAACTTAAACGTGGTGCTAATTCTGCAGACATGAAGAATGCAAGAGCTATGGGGGCATAGGGACCTCCACCTAGATTTCAAGGGATATTGCAAATCGCCTGGGGGCCCGGGCAGAGACTTGTCACAGGCGCAGAGTTACAGAGAGACCTTGCTAGGGCAGTGCCCACTGAAGTCACGAGAGTAGGCAGCCCCTGAGACCCCAGAACTATAGGACCACCCGCATGCAACTCTAGCAGGCATGAGGCTGTAACCTGTGAGAGCTGCTGGATGGATTGAGTACAGCAAAGACACAGGGACCATGGCCTGGAGGGTCCGTCCTCTACTCCAGTGTGTCCGGGAGGTGGCATATGGAGGGAGAGATTATTCCGGAGTCTTATCTTAATGTTTAATGTCTGTGCTGTTGAGTTTTAGACTTCTTTGAGGCCTTTAACTTTTTTCTTCTTACCTGTTTGTTCTTTTCGGAATGGGAGTATGTATCTTGTGCCTGTCCCACCACTGTATTTTGGAAACAGAAAACTAGTTTGATTCCACAGACTCACAACTGGGGAGGTATTTGCCTCAGGATGAACTGTGCCGTGAGCCTCACTCGCCCGTGTCTGATTTAAATGAGACTCCAGACTTTGGATTTCTGAGTTGATACTAGAAAGAGTTAAAGACTTTGAGGGCTGTTGAAATAGAATGAATGGAATTTGCATGTGAAAAGGACATGAATTTGGCCAGTAAAGGGTGGCACAATATGAAGTGAATGTGTCCCCCGAAGTTCTTGTTTTGGAGATGTAATTCCCAATGCAACAGTGTTGAGAAATGTGGGCCCTTTACGAGGGGATGAGGTCGGGGGGCTCTGCCTTCATAAATATGTCAATGCCATTATCTTAGGGGTGTGTGTTTGTTATTGCAAGAGTGGGTTTCTTATAAAAGTGAGTTTGGCCCCCTCTTGCTCTCTTGCTCACCTGCTCTCTACCCATGTGGGGCCTTCTGCCATGTTATGACCTGACAAGAAGGCTCTCGCCAAATGCTCACATCATGCTCATGGGCTTCTTAGATAAAATTCTATTGTTTATAAAATATCTCAGTCTGTGATATTCTGTTATAGCAACCAAAAAAGGATTAAGACACCCTATCCATAAACATGGACCTGGGGCAGCAACAGTGAGTTCAAACAAGGTTGTTGACTTAGTTAAAAACCACTAAGGAGAAGACGAGGCAGTCAGGAAGAAACACATGATAACATATCATGAAACTTAAATAGATGTTTCCAGAGGCAGATTTATCACAGTACTAAAGAAGCTTAAACTGCAGGCCCTAAGCTAATTTTATTCATAATTTATATTAATTTCAGAGGCCTCCATAAAACCTGTATATTCCCCAATTTTATTCCTCTAATCATTTTAAATGCTCCATTATCTAACTCAGCAGGGGAGTTTTGAAGATTAGGTCCCCTATATTTAAGTTTAAAATTTGTTTTCTGTACAATATTAGACATGTAACATGTCCTCAGGTGGTGCTCTGTGAATTAAATTGCTGTTGTCTCATAGTTTAGATCAGGAGTTGGCAAACTCGTTCTTAATGAGTAAAGTAGTAAATATTATAAGCTTTATAGGCCAGACCATCTCTGTTGCGACTACTCAGGTCTTCTGCTCCATCACAAAAGCAACCATAGACAATAATTAAACAAATGCAGTGGCATAATAAAAATTTATTTACAAAAGTGAGCAGAATGCCATAGTTTGCTAACACCTGGGTTAGGTGGTCAAAACCTACCTCTATCTTATACATTTGTGGATTTATAGATGGATAGGGATATGATATAGATATAAACATGCATATGGACCTAGAAATAGATATAGATTTGTCTGTGTTATTTATACGTGTGATTTTCTTTCCCCATTTCCAGAATATGGAAGTTTTTAAAGACAGTTTATTTTTGTTCCTACATGTATTAGGTCAATTTTGGAGTATTTTCTATGATTATATGATAAGAAGGAACAAGGTAAAAAAACTAGCATTTGATAAGTGCCCACTGTGTACTAGAATTTTTAGGCACTTTTACACATTTATACTTTTTTCTTTTTTTTGGAGACGGAGTCTTGCTCTGTCACTCAGGCTGGAGTGCAATGGCATGATCTCGGCTTACTCCAACCTCAGCTTCCCAGGTTCAAGTGATTCTCCTACCTCAGCCTCCCGAGTAGCTGAGATTACAGGTGCCTGCCACCACACCTGGCTAATTTTTGTATTTTTAGTAGAGACAGTGTTTCATCATATTGGCCAGGCCGGTGTCAAACTCCTGATCTCAGGTCATCCACCCACACAGGCCTCCCAAAGTGCTGGGATTACAAGCATGAGCCACCACACCTCACCCACATTTACACTTTAAATGATACTCTTTTAATCCATTTGATTATCCCACGAGGTAGATTTAGAGGAAACTTTTTATTCCACAGTTAATAGGAATCAATAAAAACCTACTTAAGAGGAGCCTATTGAAAATGAGAACCGATACTTCATACCAAGAGGAAAGACAAAAATGCCATATTAGTACTTTGTCTTTAAAAAACTATTAAAACACAAAAATGTGTTTATTGTGTCTCACACTTAACAAAAATTTAGGTTATAATTGCAACTGTGCTCTAATTTTTAGAATGAACAAAGACTTAATCAGGTATTAATTGAGGGATATGTTCTTAATGCCAAATTATATATTACAGTGTGACTTTACGTTTTATTTTCGCAACATTTAGGGGTAGGATTGGATGAAGTTTTTAATCCTTTAAAGTATCAATTGATTTTTTTTTTCTTGCAAGATTATCACTTGTCAATGGCCCTGCTGTATTTAAAACAGCTTTCCATCATCATTTCTATCAAGTTTGTGAAAGCCTGCATCTTTTGTAAACTTTGCCTTTTTGCTTTGCAAGTGGTTCATGTTGTACTACTGAATGGTGTGTCTGATGGTGAGGCAGAGACTGACCTGCAAAGCCATGATGTGCCCAGGGTATAGGTTGCTGTGATATTGTCAAGGATGTTTGCATAGCGACTTCATTAGGGTAGTGCCTTTGGTTATAAAGGTTTTTGCTGTCCTGTACAATCTCTTAACTAAGAAGACTGAAATCAGGAATATTAAGATAACAGAGATACCTTGATTTTGTTTTGGTTTTGGTTTTGTTTTTGTTTTTGTTTTTGTTTTTGACATGAAGTCCAGTTTTGTCGCTCAAGCTGGAGTGCAGTGGCACGATCTCGGCTCACTGCAATCTCTGCCTCCTGGATCCAAGCTATTCTCCTGCCTCAGCCTCCCTAGTAGCTGGGATTACAGGCACCCGCCACCGTGCCCAGCTAATTTTTATATTTATAATAGAGATGAGGTTTCACTGTATTGGCCAGGGTGGTCTCGAACTCTTGACCTCTTGATCCACCCACCTCAGCCTCCCAAAGTGCTGGGATTACAGGCATGAGCCACTGTGCTCGGCTGTTACTCCTGTTTTATAGATAGGAAATTGAGCTTTGGAAAAATAAACCTGCCAAAGATCATCATGTTGCTAAGTGCTGAGCTAAGGTTCAGATCCTGACAAACTGGTATTAGTTATCTATTCCTGCCATAAAACTTAGCTGAACACAACACACATTATTATCTCACACTTTCTGTGGATCAGGAGTCCAATCATAGCTTACCTGGGTCTACTGTTCAGAGTCACTCACAAAGGCTACAGTTAGTGTTGGCCAGTGCTGGGGGCTCATCCGAAGGCTCAACTGAGGAAGGATTCTCTTCCAAGCTTTATTTTGCAGTTGTTGACCAGGGGCCACATTTGGCTCTATACTACCTGGGCTTCTCTAGCACAGCAGCTTCAAAGCCAGCAAGAGAGACAGTCGACTTACAAGACAGAAGTTGAAATTGTCTGTAACCTGATCACAGAATTGACACCCTTTATTGTAGTCTATTAACTGGAAACAAGGCACAGGTCCCAGCCAACTTTAAGCAGAGGGAATTACCTAAGAATGTGATGAGCAGAAGGCAAAGATCACTGAGAACCATTTTAGGGTGTACTTGCCACAAATAGACTCTGAAATATTTATTCTTTTCCTTTTTGGCACCAGCTTTTGCGGGAAACATGACAGGTACTTGCAACGTGAAGATGCCTAAAGTGTAACCTCACATCACTTTGTAGTACCTATTACCCTGGCGTGAAACTTTTGGATGTTTAATAAAATGCTTTGCTAGTGATGAGACCTCAGTCCACAAGAGAAGGCAAATATTTCAGTCCCTAGCATGCCTGATACATAGAAGGCATGCCACAAATGACAAATTAAATGTCACCAGATTGACCTTAGCATCCCAGGATATATCAGAAACATGGTTTGTCCTGGAGAAAAAAGGGAAAACATATGGAGATAGACTGTTTCTCTCTTCTTGCTTGGCCCAGATTCCCACTATGCCTGCCTACGCAGTGTGGCCAGAGGATCATGTGGACTTGGAAGTTCCTAGCTAATGGCTTGTCTCTAGCCTACAGGGAGAAAGGAATGTGACTTGCCAGAGCTTGACTAGCATTGCTTTTATATGCAAGTGTCAAATGAGAACTGGGATAGAGAGAAGGTGTTGGAGGCAGTGTTAATGGGGCTGTTGTATATTTTAGCTGATGACAGTGTTAGTGTGGAGGAGGACATAGGCATGGAACAGAGCTGCTTGGCCTGGTGAAGGCTGAGAACCCTATCCTAGGCAGAAGCCTCCACTGCAACCCCCACCCACCCAAATATGGCATGCGTAGAGCAGGTTGGATGAATCTGGGAATACTGACAAAAAGGAGATCTTCAGAAATAGACAAATGGTTACTCAGACTGGAATCGATGGGGCAAGGAACAGTGTGTGAGGGAACTGAGACATCATCTGGCTAGGGGTTCTACAAATCTTTAGTTGATTTCCTCATTCTACATAAAGGAATCCCAGGTCTCATAAAATGGCAAAAAAAAAAAAAAAAAAAATTCCACGAACCATGGTGGGACACAGTTATTGGCCCGACCATCTAAACTAAAATTCATTCTTGCAGTAGCTAACACGTATTAGCCCTGTGTGCTGTGCCAAGCACAGCACTATGTAGTCTGCGAGCATTTATTTTCACAACATCCCTGAATTAGGAGCTATTTTCATCCCTATTTACAGATGAGGAAACAATCCCTTAGGTGCTAAGTGGCACAGCTGAGGTCTGAACTCAAGTCTATTTATCTTCGAAAGCCTTTCCAGACCCTCCCACCAGGGTTATTGGCTGAAAGGCTGAACCCATGATAATAGACCTGACAGACCTTGGGGACCATCTGCTGTAATTCCTTCATTTCACAGATGTAGGCACTGAAATCTGAGGAGAGGAAAGAACTTCTCCAGGCTCCTAGTGAGTAAACAGCAGAACTGGAAATAGATCTGAAATGTGTAGTTTCTTCAGTCAATCCTTTGGGTTGGGCACTGTGATCCCAAGAGGAAAATTGTAGCATCTCTGCTTCCCCAGATTGGCCTACAAGAGAACACAGTGGCACGGGTGCAAGCACAATGTGATATGCTCTGTTCATCATTGAATGCCCAGGGTCCAGAATAGTAAGTGCATGTCAAGGAATGGGTGGATTCTGTGAGGGGATAAGAATAAAATCCTACGGGAATGCACAAAAGGATTTTTCTAATGTTGACTGGTGAACAAGAGAGGATGAACAATCAGCTCCTAGGGGACAATGGACTGTCTATTCCTAACTCTTGGAATACAATGAATGGTCAGTAAATATTTCATTGAATAAATGAATTAATAGAGGAGGTGACATTTGAGCTGAGCCTTAAAAAGTAGAAAGGAGGAGTCATTTGGATGAGGGAGAGGAAACATATGATGGAGAAGAACTGAATTTTGAAAGGCCTGCCACATTTTGATGAAATTTAAGTCTGATGTGACTGGAGGGAGAAAGAATGAAGAAGTAAGCTTAGGAAAGAAAACTGATATATTTTGGAGATCTATTAGGTGCATATTAGGTATGCACATGTTTATAATTGTAATGTCTTCTTAATGGATTGACCCTTTCATCAATAGATAATGTCCTCTTTTGTATCTTGTAACAATTTTTGTCTTCAAGTCCATTTTAAAGTCTAATATTACTATAGCCACCCCAGCTCTATTTTGGCTCCTGTTTGCGAGGAAAAGCATTTTCTATCTTTTCACTGTCAACCTATTTGTGTCTTTGGATCTAAAGTGAATCTCTCATAGACAGCATATAGTTGAATCATGCTATTTATCCTCTTTCATGACGTGATCTGGTTTGGAGGAACCTGGTTTACCTTTCTAAAGAGTTGGAACTTTACCCTTTAATGGATATGAGGAGTCCACAGCTGTATTTAGACAGGGATTTGGCATAATTAGTATCCTCGCTTAGAAAAATGGTACTGGAAGGCATGTACAGATGAGTACATGGTGAAGGGCACAATCTTCCAGTACCCTCTCCTGTGCTCTCTTCTCCTCACCGACAGCTCTTGCTGCCTCTTTCCAGCTCAGAGGGCTAAGTGGCACTGAAGGCCCCCTAAGGGGACATGTGAATATCTGCCATTGCCTGGCTCAGCTGTGTCAATTTGTTGACCCTGAAACGCAGCCTCACAACACGGGTGTTTATTTGCCTCCTGTGCTCTTCTATTAAGTAGTTGTGAGTTTTGCAACTTTTAAGATAGTATTAAGAGATGGAATCGTTTTAAATGACTTCAAAATTATTCCTTGCACTTTTTTATGTGTTGTATAAAATTCTGACATTTGACAGCACGGTTTATAGTGCCTAACACTTCATAGGTAAATAAGCACAAGAAATATTTGGAGAGAGAAAAAGTATCAATGTTAAATGAAGAAAAACAGTGGCCAACTCTCGAAAGAGAAGGTGAACACATTGGTTTTAATTCCCTGAATGACCCTGGTCATTCAGCCTTCTGCCCTGATGTTGGTGGGGTTCGGCAGAAGGGGGCAGGTTGTAATCAGGTAAAAGAATAGCACAAATGTCCATAAAGATTCACTCTTTGATTTACCAGAGATAAAGTAGAAAGTGGCACAGTGGAGGATGCAGCAGGCTGAGAGTTGGGAGACCAGAATTCTCTTTCTAGCTCTGCAGGGAGCTATTTTGTAGCCATAAGCAAATCACTCAGAACTCTGATGTAGAAATTTCCTTTCTGTTAGATGAAAGAGTAATAGGTCCTTCTTAAGGTTTCCTGAAATTTCCAGCTAATCAAATTTTTGGAAGAGCTTGGCATGAGTCAAATCAGGAAGAGGAAGATTTAGAAAACAATTTTAGCTCTGTCTTATGTTCTCATGTCTGGGTTCCAAGGGAATGGCAAATTGTTGGTCTTTTCCTACACCTGTGACAGACATCACGAATCAATAATGGCATTTCCCCCCAGTTAACTTGGCTGCAATCTGGATTCTTTTCAACACCCATTCCTGGCAGCCTTAACCAATCCATCCTAGTGGGTTTTCAAGATAAAAATGATTTGTCAACCCAGTTCTTAGTGGGTGGAACAGTTCTCATTAGGAGATGACCCAAACATCCTTTTTGGGGCTGACTCATAGAAAATAAAGAAACCCCTGGTGCACAGTGGGTGCTTTACACCTGAGGCTTTTCAATTGAGGGTCAGTGGGATCCTCATGCAGTCTGAGGTCTGTCACTGCCTTTTAAAATTATGTCTCCTGCTTAAGATCAAAGATCAATAATGGTTGCCAAGGGTTAGGACAGGTGCAGCTAACTATGATGTAGTAATGCCTCTCTTTTAGACAATTCAATTCTGCCTTCATCTAGCTAGGAAAAATGTTCCTACACATTGCTATTCAATGGCAGACAGACAAGGATTCTAAGAAAGGGAGTCTAGTGCTACCTTCTAGGACATTTTGAGGGCTACAGATGCTCTGAAAGCTGTCCATGAACAGCTGTAATTAGAGCAGGAGCCAGCAGGGGTTTCTGGGAGCTATCTGGAATGTTACTAATAGTTTTTCTGCCAAATCTCAGACTCCAGAGGAAGAGAAGGGAAGACATTGACTTATCCCAGCTGAACTGAGAGCAGCAGGCCAGGCTGCCTTCCCTGCTCTCCCTCTGGCTCTGACCACACCTCATTCTCTGCAGATTCTCTTCCAAGGCCCCATTGGTCTCAGCACAGTATCTGACTCCTCACTCCCTTTGTGTCCCTCCTGCCTGAGCTTGGAGGCTCAGTTCCCCATCTGTAAAATGGGGATACAAATAAAATGATAATCCCCTTCCTCACAGTGTTGCTCTCAGGAGTAAAAGAGAAAATGATGCATGAAAAAATTCCTGCATCAATGTTTTCACCGTGTTTGTCTCACTGTGAATGAAGCCTGTGAGGGGATGTTTGGCTGGAAACCTTGCCTCTTACTTCCAGCAGGCTCAGCTTTGGAGCCTATAAATGGATGCCAGATATGAGTGAGAAGAGGCGGCAGGGATTTCCTGGTACCGCTGTGGTCATCCCTCACATCTGCATCTGCAAAAGCCCTCCTGGCCTGCTGCCTGACAGAGGTTAGGTGTCCAGTGGGCTTGGACAGCACGCACTAGTTCCTGTCCCGAGGCCCCCGCATTTGACGCTTTAGAGCCACCTGCAGCTACAAAGCAGGCTTCCTTGTGTCAGTTCCCTTTTGCCCTTCCCAACCTGGGCTTGGATGGAAGATGGCCAAGGGTGAGGAAAGAATACTCAGGGTGGAAGCATGGAGGCGATGGAAACTGATTTAAGGGCATATTCACGACTGTTGACCTTGACTGGCATCGTTTGCAAAGACAGCCTGGATGCTTCAGACAGAAGGCTGCTATTGGCTCTCCCCAAGACTCCTGGCCACAAACCCTTGCTCACTCCTGCAGGGTGTAGAAGGGAGACAGAAGTGGTGGGCAAGGCACAGAGGAAGGAGGAACAAGAGAGGAGAGAAGCAGTGGAGGAAAGGATGCAAGAGAAGGAGAGGAAAATAACTCAGGAATGCCAGGGCGGTAAGAGAAGAGCAGAGGAAAGGAAACAGTCAAGACTATAGAGAAAGACCAGGTGCTGTGGCTCACGCCTGTAATCCCAGCACTTTCCAAGGCCGAGTTGGGTGGATCACCCGTGGTCAGGAGTTCGAGACCAGCCTGACCACAATGGTGAAACCTCGACTTTACTAAAAATACAAAAAAATTAGCTGGGTGTGGTGGTGCATGCCTGTAATCCAAGCTCTTTGATAGACTGAGGCAGAAGAATCACTTGAACCGGGAAGGCAGAGGTTGCAGTGAGCGGAGATTGCGTCACTGCACTCCAGCCTGGGTGACAAAGCGAGATTCCGTCTCAAAAACAAAAAACAAAACAAAACAACAACAACAACAAAACCCACCAGACTATAGAGAAGGAAACTGAAGTGACAAAGGACAGAAGAAAAGGAAGAACAGGAATAATTGGTGAGAGTGGAGAGACAGGAAACCAAAACAGGAAGAGAAGCAGAAAACCAGGAAGAAAGCAGCTGGGGGCGGCTCTCACGTCAAGACCCCCAGGAGCATCTCTAGCCCCACGTTCAGCGCCACGTCGTTGTCCATCAGTGGGACTGATAATGTGGTCTCCGTCTGAAATCAAGTTCGTATGTTAAGGGTAAATTGAAATATGCAAGAAACTAAGGAGTGCTTCCTCTTCTCAGGTTAAGGAGGGTTTCCTTGATGCTTTTAGCTGTATAGATTAATGATTGTCCTCCTGTCTTAGAAGGAGGGTTCCTGAAGTTGCTGGTGATGCGTGAGAAGCGAGAGGCTACGCCCGGCCTCTGCTGCCCCCTCCTGGCCAAAGCGTGGCTCCGCAGGCTCCCTGCGGATGGGAACTCGGCTGAAACTGCATTTTGGTGGTTGGCGAAGGAGGAATTATCCCTTCTCCTTGCTCTAAAATCAGACTACGAGAGCTGAAAGAGAGTTAGATATTCAGCCCCGACCTTTCCCCTAAGCCTTAAGTTTAGATTTCCATCAGCCGGATGGAGATTTCCACTTGGACCTCAAGTGCAGCAGGACCGCAAGTAGCTTCTTATCTTCACGGTGATGCTGGCCCCACCGCACAGCTTTTTGATGTCTGCGAACAGCACATTGTCCTCTTTCTTCCCACCCCAAGACCTTACGAGTGCTCCTCTTGCTCGATCTTTATATCCCATTAGTCACGACTCCTGCCAAGACCACAGAAGGATGCTCTCTCATGGGACCCTTGTCATCTCTCCAGCGCACCCTCCTCCTCTCTGGTCAGCTCATATACACACACATATATGTGTATATATATACACACACATATATGTGTATATATATACACACACATATGTGTATATATATACACACACACATATCCATCTTTCTACATATATCTATCTATCTGTATATATATATCCATCCATATATTCCATATATATATATAGAGAGAGAGAGAGAGAGAGATACACATATATGTATGTGTGTGGATAGATAGGTAGATAGATCTTCTAGACTGGGCACAGAAGCTCATGTCTCTGATGCCCGTGCTTTAAGAAGTTAAAGAAGGAGGATCTTTTGAGGCTAGACTTTCAAGACCAGCCTGGGAAGCATAAGGAGATCCCATCTCTATAAAAACAAAATTAACCATGGGTGGTGGTGCACACCTGTCCCAGCTACTTGGGAGGCTGAGATGGGAGGATCACTTGAGCTCAGGAGTTAGAGGTTATAGTGAGCTATGATCACGCCACTGGCTTCCCACCTGGGTGACAGAGTGCGACCATGTATTTTTAAAAAGATTATCTTCTGCAGAATAAAGCTCAAACTATTCATTTGATCTACAAAATATTTCATATCATGCTCCCAGCCTGTCTCTCCAAGTTCACCTTATGTCCCTTGCCTTTAATTTCAACAACCAAGGCCATTGCTAATTGCTGAAATTGTTTGTATGCATTCTCTAAACATATATTGGTTCTTAATAAGTGTCAGGTTTGAGCTGTTCACTGAGATACAGAGAGGAACAAGACATAGTCTCTGCCCTCCAGGAGTAGAGTCTAATAGAGCAGATGCACACCTGCAGCCCAGACCTCCTTTGGGTTACCCTGCTGTATAAAAGTGAGATGCACTCAGTGCAGATTCCCATTCCACACGGTATTCGTTTTCTATTGCTGCATTAAAAATTGCCTCTAACTTAGTGGCTTACAACAACACACAATTTTTTAATCTCAGGTTCATGAAGAGTCTGGGCATGGCTTAACTGGGTCTTCTGCTGAGCTTCTCATGAAGTAGCAGTCATGGAGTTGACTGGGGTGTGTTCTTCTCTGGAGCTTGTGAGAGGACTCCCCAGTATCCCATGATTGTTGATCCTTGCAGTTCCAGAACAGGTCCCACTTTCATGCTGGTCATCAGCCAGGGGATGCTCTCAAGTCCTAGAACCCCACAGTTCCTTGCCATATAGCTCCCACTGGCCTTTCAAAACAGCAGCTCACATCAAGAGCAGCAGGAGAATCTCTAGCCCCAGAGTCTCATATAATGTAACATAATCACAGGCATGACTATCCAGTTGCCTTTGCCATATTTTTTTTTTAAAAAAGTACACAAAGTAGTGACATCCTATCTCTTTTGGCATATTCTATTGTTAGAAGCAAGTCACAGGTTCTTCTTGCACTCAGAAAAGACAATTATGCAACTGCCTGACTCATTGGAGATTACTTTAGGGCATGCCCACCATGCACATAACTTGAATCTTTCACGATAGATAGATAGATAGATAGATGATAGATAGATAGATAGGCAGACAGACAGACAGATAGATGTCTCCGAAGTACAGGGAGCTGTGTAAAATCTCAGAGTCCAGCTAAGGACTCCTTTTCCTGCCAAATTAATTCAGCTGTGGGACACCACCTGTCTCCTTTCCCCATGCACTGATCCAGCCATGGATTCAAGCACCAGGATTGATGCCAACTAAAAACAAACTCATTTACGAGGCTGTGGTTGATGACTTGCATTGTTGGACCAAGAACTTAAAATTTTAAAAAATCCTTCAGCATGTGACTAGACCATATCCTCTTCTCTCTCTCTCTCTTTTTTTTTTTTTGTCATTTTTGGCCCTCAACACCAATCCCCATCTCTAATTTTTAGATAATTTTTTTTTTCGAGATGGAGTTTTTGCTCTCGTTGCCCAGGCTGGAGTGCAGTGGCATGATCTCGGCTCACCACAACCTCTGCCTCCCAGGTTCAAGCGATTCTCCTGCCTCAGCCACCCGAGTAGCTGGGATACGGGCATGCACCACCACACCTGGCTAATTTTGTATTTTTAGTAGAGATGGGGTTTCTCCATGGTGGTTAGGCTGGTCTCAAACTCCCGACCTCAGGCAATCCATCTGCTTCAGCCTCCCAAAGTGCTGGGATTACAGGCATGAGCCACTGTGCCCAGCCATTTTTGGTTAATTTTTATTGCTAAGTGGTTTAGCAGTCTCATATTTTTAGGGTTGCAACTTTTACCTCAATCGGATCAATAAATTTCCCCAGGCAAAGGCAGTTCCTTCCCTTAAAGGAGTCTATTTTCAGGTGTGGAGACAGTATGTTTTATTTAGCACATGATGTACTCAAACAGTTAGTTACATGATGATAGCAGCTTGTGGTCCATGCTGGAGTAGAAATGAATCAGGGTGCTCTGGGATCCCAGGGATGAGATCACACAAGGGAGCCTGTGGAGAGCTGCTGGGGTCAGGGAAGGCTCTAGAGGCAAGGCATGACTGGCGCTGCCAAGACATTAGCAGGTTAATGATGGAGATATGGCAAAAGTGGGCAGGGAAGAGGACCACCAAGACAGAAGGCACATGGGCTCAGATAATTTGAGGAAGTTCTCTCATTCCTATGACCAGTCTGGGTGTGGGGAAGCAGCGGGAGATGACAAGTCTGTGAGGAGGGCAAGGCTAGATCACAAAAGACCCACATTCCTTGTTAAGAAAAATCAAACCTGGTTCTTTGTCCATGAACTTTTGTACCTCCTGCACACGTACATGTTGTTCATGAGGCCTAGGGGTCCAGACTCCAGGTCAACACATAAAATAGGGAATGTCCTGGATAAACTTGGACATATGGTCAACTGCAGCATAGCTTTGAATTTCCTTCCGGCCTCTTGGTTACAGCCCCTCCACGATGCTCCCAAAGCATGTGAACACTTGGGTCATAACCTCAACCACGTTCTCCAGTAATTATTTGTCCTCTTTTCCACATTGAATTAAGGAGTGCTTGCATAATGAGGAATAGGTTTTATTCATGTTTGTATCCTTAAAACCAGTACTATGTCTGCGACAAAAGAAGCACCAAATAAATTGGTATTAAATTGCAATAAAATGATGGTTAAGTCTTACTGAAGGCTAACTTTTCCAGGCACCTGACATGGATTACATCATTGAATAATGGAGGATATGGACATTTAATTGGATTCATTTTACACAGAAGGAAACCATGATTCAGAAATGTTTTGTATTTTGTCTAAGAACACACAGGTCATAAGAGAAAGAAAATTATTGTGAGCAAGGTCTTCTTTACAGAGCCTATGAATGAATAAAGTAAGGTCATGAGTGAATCATAATGTGGACTTGCAGAATCTTCTGAGAGTGATTAAGTTCCCTGCCCCCTGACTGGCCAATGATGAGCATGCTTCTATGAGAGCACCATGATCCTCAACAATTGACTTAAAAATATCCCACATCAATTATTTCCTGAAGTCCTCAGAATCGTGGTATGGTGAGCTCTAGGCAGATTCATTATTCTCATTCCCCAATGACTGGGATCTGCCAAGTCAATGAGCTGCTCAAAATCACATAAAAAGCACCAGAGCTTCCTTTTAAGCCCATGTCTTTGGACTCCAAGCTTTGTGGTGGTCATTTTACTGACAGCATAGTTACCCTAATGGTAGTGATTCTTTGTGATGAATTTCTTCATCTCTAAAACAGGAATGGTCATATCTAACTTTGCAGGTTGTAGTAACAGTTACTGATGTTGTTACCATCATCAGCACCACCATTAGCAACATCATCACCACCACCACCACCACCACCACCTCCACCATCATCATCATCAACTGTGAAGATTTGGGGCTTAGGGGAGGCAGATATCAAACATGGGTCAAAGTCGAATTTCACATAAAATGGCCAAACACAGGAAGGAGTTGGGGATCTTGTTTGGGTTCCTGGGCATGATTGGAGACACAAAGATTCAGGTCTGAAGATCAATAGGTTTATTTATCAGAAAATATGATCAGGATCACTAAGGGTCAGAGGCAGAACTTGGTCCCAGCCAAGGTCAGAAGGAGACATTTCCATCCTCCTTACATCATGGTCCTTATGGTCACACCATGAGACAACTTTCTGTGTATCTGGACTGTGAGCTCATGAGGACAGATCGAGCTTATTCATCATTGAATTCCGGCTCTGTATGCTCAGTGTCTGCCATTTAAATATTGAATGAATGAATGAACAAAAGTCAAAAAAGCATGGGTAGAACGTAAGTAGAGCAGAAAACCAGAGTACCTGGAGTAGGAGAGCTTAGAGTATGTAGTACCAGGCTTCACCCATAAACCCTAGCTTGTAAATTCCCTATTGGACATCCAGGGAACCTGGTACTGACAACTAAGCCAAAGACTCTCCACCAAGAGGGAGAACCATTTTCCTTGGTGAAACAATGAAACATGTACTCTCTCTCTCTCTCTCTCTCTGTCACACACACACACACACACACACACACACACACACGCACACCTCTCACAGAGTTCATAAAGATAACGTTCTTAAAGAATTGTAGTTCGCTCCTGCCTGAGCCTGGGCATGAACCAGGTGACCTCTCCGTGAATTTTAAAGGACCAGCATTCTGAATCCTTCAGTGTAGTAGTTCCTCTTCTTTCTAGCATTTCAAAAACAATTCCAAAGATCCCAAATTGAAAGAGATTCTTTCCTTTTGTATCAATTGACTGTAAATATGAACAATATTCATACTTGGTGACAGAAGCCTTTGCTGAATTTTTCAATCTTTGGAATAAATGTGTGTTTTCTTCATTCTAAGAAAACATTTTCGTATATTTTTAAATCAGTCCTATGTGTGTAGAACACATTATAAATTAATTCATATTCTTATTGACTTCTGAAAAGTTGTCTTGACTTTTGGAATTTCAGCAATGTCCTCCAGTTTTGAACGAGATGATCTGGTTTAAATTATAACTAGCTGATTCTACTAACTAGCTGGTTAAGTAAAAGTATGCACATTGGTCAACTTCTCTCACCTTGTTTTGTCTAACCGGGATGATTGTTTCTGCCTGCCTTGCAGGTTTGTTATGAAGATTGAATGGGATAGCATATAAAGCACATGTCAGCTTCATCCTGGAAGACACCTTTCCCCATCTTAGCCTCAAAGCAAGCATGACTCAAAGGTTCCTTAGTCTCTTTCTTTCTTTCCCTCTAGGTTCCTGATTGTCCTTGGGTGCTTGATTCTGGCTGTCCTGACCACGTTCAAGGAGTATGAGACTGTCTCGGGAGACTGGCTTCTGTTACTGGTAAGATTGCATTCTGGGGTAAATGCTTCTGGTTGGGCTTCCACAGTGATGAAAAGGAGGTTGCCCTTGGGTACACTCCTCCCTGACTGGTTGCAGCTTCCAGTCAAGTCCAGGCCCAAGGAAAAGCAAAGCCTCCCTTTGGGCACTCCGCCATGGGCACATGTGGAGTGAAGAATGGCATTCCTGGTAAATATTTGCTATTCCACATTAGTGAGAATGGGAAATAAAGTCAAAGCAAAAACCAGTGCATGTTATTAAATTATAAAATACAGCCTCCCAATCCTCTAAAAGTTAACACAAAGGCATGTTTCATTCTAAAACCTGTCTCTGCTTTTTTTTCCTGGTATCCCACAATCTAAACTCCAAGGATCTCTCATTCTCTTCAAGGCCAGGTGCAGAATTCCATTTATACCTAAAACCTCTAAATCTCCCCTCCTGGGGCCCCCATTTGTTTTCACTCTCTGTCCTCCATCAGGTGGTGTGATGGAAACAGAGTAGGGTTAGAATTCTTGGGCAAGTCAGCTAATGTACCCCTGACTCTGTTTGCTCAAGTCCTTGCCCAAAATATATAAGGTCAGGTGAGCAGCAAATGCAGACATAGGCTGGGCCCAGCCTCAGTGCCTTGTTGAGAGCAGGCTCTAGCAAGGGTTTGCTGCTTCTGTAGCCACCGGACAGCACTGGTCAACTGGCCCCTTGAATGACCACACCCTTGCATGACTCGGAGTCAGCCCTGCCTCTTCAGGGCAATGCCGACTGCATGGGGTGAGGCTCCATCCTGCACACAGGGCAGTCGTGTGGCCCCTAGTTAGAGCTTTTAAAATAGTGGAGACCTCTTCTCACACTGGGCAAGCCAGCAAGGCACCAGAGTCAGCACTTCCTTCTGAGAGCAGGGGTTTGCAAAGGCATGACCCAGAGCTGAGACCTCAGTGTGGAATTCCTTGGAAAGCACCCAGCTCCAGGAACTAGGCTCTGAGGATTGTTGTCAAGCAGCAGTGCCTTAGGCGGCCCAGGGAGGTCACAAAAGAGAGAGAGGCAGAGGTGTTGGTGTCTGATTATCAAGGGAGTTGCAGAAGGAAAGGGAGACCCTGTGTCCTGGAGAGTGCTTAAGCTCCTGGGCGCTGCTGCCGAGTTACTTGAGCCTGAGATCCCTTCTTCTCCACTTCATAGCCTTGAAAACCTTGTTTAACTACTCTGTGCCCTGGTTTCTCAAAATGTAAGATGAGAATAATATTGTCAAACACTTTGGGGGCTGTCTGGCCCGGGGGCCAGGCTTAATAACCATTAGCCACAATTAGCAACGCCAGGGTACAGGCACTGGGTGGAATTAATAGATTGTGTTCGCTGGTATCTCTCTTTTCAACCCGACTGCACTTCTTGGGGGCTTTTCATTCATTAAAGGGACTTTTAAAATGATCTGTTGGAAGAAAAACATAGAAAAAAGAACAAGCAATCACTGTGCCAGGTTTAGCAGCATTAAGGACAGTTAGCACATCACAATGAAGACGGGAGGCCTCCGAACTGAATGGCGGTGATGGACCTGTTCTCCCCATTCACCTTCCCCGCCCCCATCCCCAGCCATCCATGCCAACCAGACAACCAGCAACAACACAGAAATGGAGTTCTTCAGAACTTCCGACTAGAAATCACTAGCTCCCGACAAGTGGGTCCTGGTTAATCAGTGCCTCTCCATATGCTCTTCCATGCAGGAGACATTTGCTATTTTCATCTTTGGAGCTGAGTTTGCTTTGAGGATCTGGGCTGCTGGGTGTTGCTGCCGATACAAAGGCTGGCGGGGCCGACTGAAGTTTGCCAGGAAGCCCCTGTGCATGTTGGGTAAGTCCTGACCCTGAGCCTCCCAGCCTCCTCAGTTCTCTTCTTTTGGGGCATTGTTTCTCTGAGAAAAGTTTAAGCAGCTATTCTGGGAAATCACGTGGCACTGTGGAGGCCAGCCCAGCCCCTGACACTGCCTAGATAAGAAGGGACAGTGTCAACCTTCCGGGTCGTCAGATTCCTCCTTCTGTGACTGGTCCTCATAAGGACTGCACAGGGCAGGGATTCTTAATTGGCGGTGGAGGGTGTCACTCTTGGCAATTGGGTTGTGGAGCAGCAAGCCGGTTACAGTCCCTGGACTAGTAGCACCCCCAGTCGCTGTGACAATCAAAGTTCTCCACAGATTTCCAGACGGGTTGGGATGGAAGCTGTAGGCGTGACACCATGGCTGGCTGAGAATCTACTTCTACAGCATCATGTTATGTCCATTGTACAGAAATAGAAACAGAGGATCACAGAGCTGAGTCATTTTTCAGTCATGCAGGAAAGAGCGGATTCTGTCCTAACACCCAGGTGTGGTCTTGCTTCTTAATCCAATGGTTGCTTTGAGAGGTGTCACTGGAATCCTTCCATTTGTGTGCAGGCAGTTTGATAGTAGAGAAGGTGGACGCTCTCCCCAGCCTACTAGTTCAGTGTGGACTAAAATCTGTGGATTCACAGGACAAAATCTCCTTGAGTGATGGATAGGAATCTTGGAGCTTCAAATCCATGGGAAGGTTAGAATTACAGGATCATAGTGTCAGGGCTGAAAGGACCTCCAAAGGCATTTAGTCCAACTTACCATTGTGTCTGATGCTCCAGTCCCCAGCAGCAGCAGTTAAGTGGTCACCTGGGCTCTGCTTGCGTGCCCCTAGTCACAAGGTGCTCACCACTTATCCAGGCATTTATCTTATTTTAACTCCTCTGACACTCTTCAGGTATTTGAGTCTAGACATTTTATTCCTCCTCTCCACTCCAGAAGAGTCTTCTTTTACCAAGAAACAATGTTATCAGTGGCTTCCACTTACCTTACGTCATGCATTCTCAGCATCGTACTCCCTCTGCTCTGAGCATGCTACTCATTCTTCACTTTACTTTTGAAAACTCATTCCCAAGACTGAACACAGTCATTCGGGGATGGACAGCCAGTTCAGAGAAGAGCTGGACCATATCCTTTGTCCCAGGTGCCAGGCTTCTCTCCATGCAGCCTAGAGTTGCATTGTCTTGCCTACTCCCAGCTGAAGTCTCTGCCCTATTCCCATCTACTGCTAAGGTTGGACTTATGAGGTTTGGGGGTTTTTCTCAGCATTTTGAATGTATGGGAGGTATGTGAGTGAGTGTGTGTGTGTGTGTGCAATGTTGGAGGACTTTTTGATGATTTTTTCATATTTCTTCTCTCTTCCTTTGCCCTCTTTCGGTATCTAATCCCCACTTTTCTTTCTTTCCTCTCTCCTTTTCCTCCTTCCAAGTTTTTTGCAAGTGCAATACAATTAAGCAGGCTTATTTTTCTTCTTTGGCGTAACCGATCCAAGGCTGACCAGAAGTTCTGAGTGTGTGGGTGGACTGAGCTTTATGATGGACTGTGCCCACATTCAAAAGGACTCCTTCCCAGTTTGAGAACATCCCAACAGATGGAGCCCAGACCCCTGCAGGACAGGTGCATCCCCCATGGGGCAATATCCACTATTTTAAGATCAGTTGCAGTCACAGAGCTCCAGGTCTCCCTCCACCCTCCCTGGGGAGATGAGGCTGGGCCTCAGTATCACACGGTCCTTGCTTAGTGTTGCCATGTTTTCCAGTGTACTCACATCCACTTCTTCCATAATGTGGCCCTATGGGAAATATTGTCTTTCTCTGTTTTAGAGAAGAGTATGGTTATCACACCCATGAACATGATGGCCTTCATACTCAAGGCAGTCTCAGACCCTGCCATTTTGAGTAAAAATGGTTCAGAAATGCCTCATGGAGCGTCTTAGACCATAGTGTTTACTACACATCTTGGCGTTCTTTTGTTTTCTCTACAAGCATTATACATGGATAGTTTTGCACAGATAATCTGAGAAGCCTGGCAAATGATGCAGATGTATCAGTATCCAGAGGTTTGACCCCTAGGTTTTTCCAAAGGTCAGGTACACCTGGGGGACACTTTAACAAGGTAGGAAAGACCAGCTTTTTGGCAAATGTGACTTGATATGAGTTGAGGAGGTTATTCCAAGCTGAGAGACCAGAACACACGAAGATATGGAGATATGTGCTCAATGAACTACAAAGGCTTCTGGCAGATTCCCAGGAGCCAGATCACAGAAGGCTTTGCAGAGCTTGGACTTTTCCCAGTGGACAAATATTTCTTTAAGTGTATTTCCTGGAACCCCTGGAGCCCTTGCAAAAAAGTAGTTCTGTGGTCAAAATATTTTGGGAAAGACTATACTTCACTTGTAAAATTGAGAACCACAGTGTGTATCTGCAGATTAAAGACTCTGTGAAGCCCTGCAAACCCCATAAATATGTACAATTATTATGTTTAAATAAAAAAAAGTAATGACACTGAAAATAAATAACACTAATAATTTTTTTAAACCAACTTAATGGAGTTTTTCCCCAAATTTACTTGGCCATGTGGTCCTTTTTACTTGGTAACTGTCTGCAGGAAAGTAGGGTGATAATTGATATGGGAATTGACTACAACAAGGAAATAGAAAAGAGATCAGTTCCTCCCTCTTCCATACTAGATGATTTGATGTCAAGAGCCTAATTAACCATCTCAAGTGTCTCGTCCCCTTGTTCCATCTCTGAAATGTCTGTAGTGGACATTTTCATGCCATCTCCTGTTACCAGCATCCCACGTCATGGCTGAGCCTATCTTCTTTCCACAATCTACCCCAAGGCCTTCTCTCAAGCTTAGGGAAATCACTGGGCCAGTATAGCTCACATGTGTGGGGGTGTTGACAATGCTATGGATGACCCTCAACCAGCAGGAGGCAAGAAACAGATGTCCCAGCCTTCCGTTTTTCAGATGGATAATCTTGGGAAGTCTGTCTACAACTCAAAGGACTCAACAGTGACCTTGATAACACCCCCTTACATTGTGTGTGTGTCTGTGTTTTTTTACATTCTCTCTCTTTCTGCCATCACTTCTACTTCCTAAGATCATCTTCCAGTAAGTTACTTGAACCCAAGTTCCTACCTCAGGTGATGCTTTTAGGAGAAACACAAATGGAAACAGTGTCTGAGTGTCAGGCTTCACCTCCATAGACTGAGCAGTTGCAGATCTCCTCTGGGGGCCCCAGAGTGAATCTCAAGGACCACACTGCGGGGGGCCTTGGTGAATTGCTGCTCTGCAGCCAGCATTAAAGTGCGGTAGGCCTATTTCCAATCCCAACCCAACTACTTCTGGCCAGGTGGCCTTGGAAAGGCACTCAGGCTCAGAGCTTCAGCTTCCTCATCAGTCACGAGGGAATAATCTCACTTACCATGTGTGGTTGGTGGCAAGATTCAACAGCAATGCTCAGATTGTCCCACTGCTTGGCACATGCTGATCTGCCAGCAAACAACACCTATGATGATGCCAGTGCTTTCGCTTGACCTTCCTTTCCCTCTTCCCTCCCACTCTGTCTGTCCTCTCTCCCAGACATCTTTGTGCTGATTGCCTCTGTGCCAGTGGTTGCTGTGGGAAACCAAGGCAATGTTCTGGCCACCTCCCTGCGAAGCCTGCGCTTCCTGCAGATCCTGCGCATGCTGCGGATGGATCGGAGAGGCGGCACCTGGAAGCTTCTGGGCTCGGCCATCTGTGCCCACAGCAAAGTAAGTGTGGTGGAGAAGCTACAAGACCACATGGGCTTCCCACCCACCTGTGCCCTTCCATGGCATCCCTTCCTTTACAGTGTCCCCAGAAGGCAGTCATTCTGCCACCCTTGATGATAACGACAAAGAGCAAGAGGAGGAGGAGGAACAGGAAGCGACGGGGCTGGGGTGGGGGCATGAGCAGGTGTGGTGCAGGGAGCAGGAACAGGTGGAGCTGAGCTTAAGTATCGGCTCCACCATATGCAAATGACTTTGGCCAACTTGCTCAGCCCTCTTTGGCCCTCAGTTTTCTCACTTTTAAAATAGGGATGATAATGCCTATTTCTTCAGAGTTTTGAGAGGATGGAATGAGCTCATTCAAGGCCACATGCAGCGGGAGAAAAAGGCTTGGGAATCACACAGGCTGGTTTGAATCTGAACTCTGCCTCTGTGACGTTGAGAATTTTTTGTGCCTCGGTTCCTGCATTTATAAAGTTAGAATAATAATGCACTGACCTCACAGGGTTAGATGAAGATGAAATGAATTGATATGTGACGAGCACTGAGAAGGTACCCAGCTCATAGAGATTGTCCAGTTGCAAGCATTATATAAAGCCCAAAGCACAGTGCCTACAACTTAGTGCTTGACAAGGACTAACTCACCTCATGAATCAGGCACTATTGCCACCCCATTACACTGATAAGGAAGAAAACACAGAAAGAGGAAGTACCTGCTCAAGGTCACACAGTGGGACACAAACCATAGCAGTCCACTTCTAGGGTCTGTGTCCAGTGGTTTCCTGCTGGCTATGGTGGTGCTCACCTCTCCCAAGTAGATCAGAATCCAGGAGGGGTGGAACTCAGTCCATTTCTTTTCCAGAGCCCCATGTGGTTGAGCAGGTGTGGAACCCAAGCAGCCAGAATCCAGTTCATTTGGATTCATGGTACTGCCTGTGTTTCTTTCCTATTCTTAGCCCAGGTCTTTGGTAGCACTTTGTTTTAATCTAGCTGCTTTAACTGGATTCTGGAGGAATGAAGAAAAACCCCTGTGTCTCAGCTCAGGCAGAAAAAAAATCCCGAGAGGAGAAATCAGAAGGAGAAATCCCTGGGATGGATGTTCTTTGGGGGTACAAAGCCAAGTTTACCTTGCTTCCCAAGAGAGTATCTTTTTGCACCCACCATGGCAGGCATAATAGATGCTGCTGTTGTCCCACCTAGGTCCCTTTTAATAGGAGCCCTGTGACCATTTCCTCAATGATTACATGCAAATGTGTCACTAACACTGAAATCCCTTTCTCGGGTTCTGTTTCTGGGGAGCTGGACCTGAGGCAGTGAGCCCTGGGCAGTTTAACATTAAGGAGCTTAGAGTTTTCCTTATGCATGTTAACATGACCATGCCACCTGTAGCTGGACACCTCCAAAACATACCCACACAACTTCTGGTTCTTCTGTCTCAAGGATGCGCCTAGATAACGTTGAAGGGGTAGTGGTTTCCTATGAGATCGCATCTCAGAGTAGAATATGAGCTTGGGAGTCAGACGGCAACTTGGCTCAAAATTCAGCTCTGCCACCTTCCAGCCAGAAAGCCTTAAAGATGTCATTCTATTTTCATGAGCTTCCTCAGTGGTAAAAATGTGAATCCTCCTGGGTGCTCATGCGAGAAAAGGTGCATTTAAATGCCTGGTAAGTCATAGGTGCTCATTAATAGTAATGTTTATTATTCTGAATATGCTGTTCCCCACATACCATACATACAAGTATAGACATAAAATGGAGTGAAAGTATAAAATACCTGGGAATCTTTCAGCTTAGAATGTAATTTCTTGCCATCTGTGTTTTATTTTTCGTCTGTGCTGCTTCTGGCTGCAGAATCATTGAGGTCAGAGCATCCTTTACAGGCCCTTTTCTTCCTCCTGACCTTCTATTTTATCTTTTATCAAAGGACACATTAATAAAACCCCTATGGGTTCAGCCATAACCCGTATCCATGGAGCTGAGTTGATTCACAGTTCTGGTCAACACTGGTGCTAAAAATTGCTGGTTTAGGCCCTTGTGCTGTGTTCCTCCAGATTATAACAGATCCCCAGTGCCTGCTGGCTTTTGCCATGTAATTACCAGAGACCATTGGAAGTTTGTGATGTAATTCCTCAGTAAATATGGTCTTGCACTGTAGCCAGACCCCAGTGAGGCAGATACTCTTTCCCAGGAGTGGGGAAAGGCTCTGGAGCAGAGTTCTCTGCATACAAACTTAGATTTACAGGCTCTTGTTAGACTCCAAAGTGCATGTTGTGAGTCCTCCTGAAAGCCTGTGCTACCAGAGCGGGGAGGAAGCTCTTCCCCAAGGGAATCACCAATAGTACCGGCAAATGGACATTTATCAATTCACTTCTTCATTCATCTCTTCATTGTACTCTGGGCCGGGTTCAATGGCTGGGTCTTCTGGGCACTCAAAGATGAAGTGTGGGAGGCTCTGTTGCACAGGGTTAAACTTTCAAAGTTAATGCGTTCACTAGAGGATAGGTCAGGTTCTCCTCCCAAAATAAATGAGCCCTAGAGCTCCCACCACCCAGCACAAAAACCTAGACATCTCCTGGCTCTCACTGTATCTGATGTGTGCTGGGTGGGCCCCATCCGTCTTGAATATGAGGACTTGAGTCACCAAAGCAGGGGAGAGGAACCTGGAGAATCCTGCAGAATGGATTTAAGGGACAAGGAGGGATTCACTCTCATCACTTTCCCATATTGGCTGAACCCCAGTACCTTAGCCTCAACTTGACTGCAGGGGAGCCTCAGCAGGTTCAGGAGCTACCTGTTGGGGAACAGTCACAGGTTCTGCCACAGAGCTGCTGGCAAAAATTGTATAAAGTCAGAATTATTTGAAATAACTGCAAAGTAAATGACTATAAAGTACAGAATTAGGACCCACTTTCACTCCTTTTTGGTAACTGTTATACCATCCCTTATTAATCTAGAACAGTCAGTTTTTATGTGCACACAGAAACAGACAACTATTTCTTTGCCTAAGTGCCAGATGAAACTTCTGACTTGCATTTGGGGGCCAGAGGGTATGAAAAAACATATAAGCAGTAGGACCACACTCCACAAGCAAGAGGCTTACGCTCAGGCAATCACTGGGGAAGGACTAGTCCGTGCACCTTTCTGTTCTCAAATTCCCTGCAGCACAGAACCTCGCTCACCAAAGGGAATGGCTGGCTGGGTTGCCTGTATCATCTAAGCAAACCCCTCTGCTATAGAACAAACTCATACCAGTACAACATGTGTGTGATGCTGTGGGCAAGGCCAGAGCATAATAGCAAGTGAGCATAATAAAATGTTGGAGGCTTGGAGAAGTATGTTTAGAAAATGGGGAGGGAATAAAGGAACCAGAGCTGAACTCTATCTTTCATTGGGGAAACAAACATTAGAAAAATTTCATAGTGGAGGTGACATGAGTCTGAAGATGACTCCATGCTCTTTGGTTGGTCCCATTGTAGGAGGACTATTCAGACTGCAGGACCCATGTGAGCCAAGTCCTGCAGGGAGGCAGGAAGCAACCCTGTCAGGAAGATTCTACTGGCCCAGAAGGGCCAGTTGACTGACTGCAGATGGTCAGATATAGGAAAGATACCAATGTGAACAACTTTGTTCTCTGAGATGACTCAGCAAGAATGACAGACAGTCTTAAATCTCCATATTGTGTTTACCCATAACCTTGCCTTTCTTCCTGCCCAACCTACTATGATAAACCTTGAAACTGGAATAGAATGAGAGAAAGAGAGAAAGTTGGAGCTGGAAGGAGCATTAGGTCTTGTCTCCATTAGGGGTTTTGAAACTTCATTGAAGTTTCCGTCCATACCATCCTGACTATTACTTAGCACTTTTCATTAAATCACCTTACTCTTGTTTACTTAGTCATATGTCCTAGTCTATCATGTGACAATATCCATGAAATTACAGGCTGTATGCCTTCTTTTGCTTCTTTTGCATAGGCTCTAAATCAATATTTAATGTAAAGCTGCATTTCAGCAGTGGTACACATGACGATTTCAGGAACTCTGTGGCTCTGTCCCTCCATGTAAAAAATGAGGATACTAACATTTAGGAGAAGAGGAGAATCTGCCCATGGCCACACCATAAACTGGTGTCAGGGCTGGGTCTCTGTCCACAGCCCTGTCCACTATGCAGTGCTGCCTCTGGCTTGCTGCTGCTTTCCTGGTTGTACTGAGCTTTCTCCTGGCTCCACACAGTCCTGCATAGACCCGAGTCTCCTGAGTCCTGAGCCTTATATCAGAAGCAGCAGCCACTTCCTCCTGCCGTCTTGCCTTCCTCTGAAGCGTCTTCAGGTGTGATATTGAAGTGGCCCTTAGCTAGAAATCTTCCTCTCCTCTTGGAGCCATACACTTGTTCTGTTAATTAGTGATGAAATAACTACCATGTTACTGATCCCATTTTACAGTGATGGAAGATGAAGATCAGAGAAGGTGAGTGATTTGGCCACAGTCACAGAGCTGGTGAACTTGGACTCTAACTCTGGTGTGTCTGGCTCCAGCATCCACTCAATGACTCCCCAGTGACCAATTTTCATGTCCACGCCTGATTCTTTCAGGAACTCATCACCGCCTGGTACATCGGTTTCCTGACACTCATCCTTTCTTCATTTCTTGTCTACCTGGTTGAGAAAGATGTCCCAGAAGTGGATGCACAAGGAGAGGAGATGAAAGAGGAGTTTGAGACCTATGCAGATGCCCTGTGGTGGGGCCTGGTGAGTCACTACCTTGGAGGCCAACTCTGTGGGATTGACCATCAGAGTCAGAGAGAGGTGGAGGGCATCACGTGAGCATGTTCAGCCAGGCAGCTGCATTCTGCAGTCAGAAGTAAGAGCTAGACCTGTTTCAGCTTGGAACCTGCTGACAGGAGACCCTCCTTCAGGGCGTGCACTTGGAATTGACTTTTCTCTAGCCTTTATAAGAAGCCGGGGCCTGGAAGAGCCTGGTTGCATGGTCGTTTAGGGACCTAGTCTTACCAGTCATAGGCTATTTTCAGCCAAGCCATGCTTGTGCAAACAAACCCAGTGACAGATACACATGTGTGCTCACACAGACCTGTGTGTGCACAACCGTACACCCACAAGGACACACAGTACTTAAGCTGGCATTCACTGAAGGCTTGCTTTGCTCCAGAGCATGTCTCTGGGTGCTTTACTTTCACTAACCTACTATAAACTCAAACAACTTCTATCATTAGCTCTTTTTAAAAATAGGGAAACTGAGGCATAAAGAAGTTAAGTAACTTTACGGTCTTTCAGCCAGTAAGTGGCTAACCTGGGATTTGAAGTCAGACAGTTAGGCTCTGGAGGCCACACTGTCAACTGCTCTGATAATCCTGCCTTTCACATGCAGATACACACGCATAAGTACACGTATACTGATAACATAAACATGTAAACACACACAGGAATATACTAAACACACCAGAATAGACACATACACAGACATTAGACATGCACACATGTATATACAATACATACATATATACTCACAAGCACACATATATTCACAAACATGGCTATAAATAAAATCACAAATTCGCAAATATACACACACATGAATGCTCGTGTACATATGCATTTGTAATTATTGAAATATTTGTTGACTGATTGACTAAGGTAGGAAACCCTTAACTTATCAACAAGTTTCAAGGCATCCATATAAGTTACTAGGTACTTGGTATCTTTTCTCCTGAGGGAACCTTGTTATAAATGGGAGCATTGCCCAAGCTGATAGAGAGGCTTACAGGTAGAGCTCAGTTGACATTTTCCTGAAATTCCTCTCCATGGGGTACTCCATGTCTGAACTCTTCCCTCTTCAGATCACACTGGCCACCATTGGCTATGGAGACAAGACACCCAAAACATGGGAAGGCCGTCTGATTGCTGCCACCTTTTCCTTAATTGGCGTCTCCTTTTTTGCCCTTCCAGCAGTAAGTACCTTTGATATATGACATCCCCAATGTGACGTGCAGGACCCCTTACCACCTGGCCCCAGCTCAGCTTTCCAGTCTCATCTTCTATCCTCTCATACCCTACTAACTCCCTAGCCATTCCCTTAAGCATGATGATCCTGCTTTTCTGCCATGGGCCCTGCTGCTTTCCTTTGCCAAAAATTTCTTCAAACATCAACTCCTCTTTCAATGCTGCCTTCTTTAGGCTGAGTTAGTCGCTCTGGGCGTAACCCTGGGAATATTTATGTAAAGGAGTTTCTGGCCTTATGCTAGGATTACACATTTCCAGATCTGACTCCCCCAGAGGACTGTGAACTCCTTGGGTTCTGGGATTATATTTTTCATTCATGCATTCCCAGTGCCTTGCACAGAACAGGGCCTTCATTTATGTGAGCTCCCTTTTCTTGTCCTGTTACTTACTGACTTATGTAAAAAATACATTTCTCTCAAGAATAAGCCTTGACCTATATATGATAGAGTAACTTCCCCAAAGCCTGGTGTCCAGATATGTAATAATAATGAAAACAGATTGCATTTGTTGAACACACTATGTGCCTGAATCATGCCAAATGCTTTACTCACATTATTTCATTTAATCTTCATGGCAACATTATGGGTTGGGTGCTGTTTTTAATCTCAATTTTTCAAAAACAAAACCTGAGACTTAATTAGGTTAGTACATTTTCTACAGTCACAAGGCTATTGGGTTGTAGAGCCAGGAATCCCAAGTCCACTGGTTCTAAACCCTGGCTCTTAATCACGAAGCTTGAAAAAACTTTCAAGTAACAATCTCCCTGCCACCCACTTCATCTTCCATTCTTGCATTGGCAATGTTCTTTCTCTATTCACAGCCCTACCTTGTCTGATTTTTTTTTTTTTCTAAGCTATTTGACCTTGAGCAAATGACCTTCCTGAATCTCAGTTTTCTCATTGATGAGTCAGGACCACAGGAATGTTACAAGATCTTCAAGTTCTCTTTCAGCTTGTAAAGAGTGTGTTTCTGGCCACTTAATCCACTGGCAAGTCTGACCTGAAAATCAAAACAGGTCCCAATTCTGGGAAGTTCTGGCTATAGTCAAAGTATGAAGTGAGAGTTCTAGCAGCTAAAATATTTTTAAAACTCAATTAACATTACTGGGCATCTATTTTGTGCAGTACTCCTTACTGGCAGTTTATACAGATTATCTCACTTTTTTCTTAACAAAATCATGCATTAGGTATTATTATCTCACATCCCTGTAGGAAAAAAAAAAAACATGATGCAACAGGGCTAAGGGGCTTGCCCAGGCCCTCACACCCAGAAAGTGGCAGTGTCGGAATTGGAACCCAGGTCTTCCTGACTTCAAGGCTCATTTCACTTAACCAAGCTCCCTAGTCTCTTCAAGAGAAGGAAGGGCTCTTTCTCCCTTCCCTCTTTGTACAATGTTGTCACCGCAGGGACTTGGAGTACAGTTCAGCCCTACAGTCCCCATTACCCTGGCAATGGAGCGGGAATGCTGGGAGAGTCTAGCTGGGGGCTGACTTCCTGCCTGCCTCTCCCTCCAGGGCATCCTGGGGTCTGGGCTGGCCCTCAAGGTGCAGGAGCAACACCGTCAGAAGCACTTTGAGAAAAGGAGGAAGCCAGCTGCTGAGCTCATTCAGGTCTGTCGGCCTGGGAATGAACTGGAATGGGATTAAGATCCATGCATCTGCACATATGTGTGTGTGTGTGTGTGTGCATGTGTGCACATGTGGAGGGGACATACTCATGAACTGGGACAGGACCCAGGATTTCATGTGTGTCTGTGTGTCTTATGTGTCTGTGTGTGTGTGTGTGTATTAATGTGCCCAGGCAGGAGCAGGCCTGCTTGCACATGCTTACTTGTGGATGGCTATGGGCATTTCCATGGGTGTCTATTTCACTTGTTCCTCTGTGTACTGAAGGTGACAATCCTGTCACTCATTCAGTTTCTAAGCCAAGCAAGAAGTAGACACAGAACTCAAGGATCAACCTGTCAGCTTTTTTTTGATATGGTGGTGTTTTGAACTTTTTTGAGACCCTCTTGTCCAGGCGGACGTGTAGTGGTGCGATCATAACTCACTGCAGTCTCCATCTCCCAGGCTCAAGCAATCCTCCCACCCCAGCCTCCTGAGTAGTTGGGACTACAGGCATGCACCACCACGTGCACCACCATGTGCACCACTAGACCTGATTAATTTTTTAAATTTATTTTTTGTAGAGATGAGGTCTTACTATGTTGCCCAGGCTTGTCTCAAACTCCTGCATTCAAGCCATCCTCCTGCTTCGGCCTCCCAGAGTTCTGGGATTATAGGTATGAGTTGTGGCACCTGGCCTCAGCTCTTTTACTGATGGTGTGCTGGAGATGAGAATTTGGTGTGGACCTGAGGCTGTACTAGGCTTTCTTCTCCTTCTACTTCCCCTCAGATTTGACCTAGGGACCCACAGGGAAGAGTCAGCCTAATGTCCAGGTGCTTAGGCAATCAGCTACAAGGAGAACAGTCTCTGTCATATCTGCCAAACAGAGATCCCATAAGCTAAGAGAGAAAGAGATGCATTACATGTGCAAAATATTAAACCACTTTTCCCATTTGTGCTGCCCAGTAGACAACCATGGACCAGAGGATGTTGGACATGCAACTGCCAGCCTTCTGTCTCCATCACTAGCCTCACATGGGCTGGGGGTTGCAGGGAGCAGTGAGAGGTGATGAGAGAGGCAGAAGTGTTCCCTGTTTTATTTCAGAGGGAGTTCCTGCTTTGTTTTAATGGGTTATTGGAGATGAGGGCACAGTGAATAGGAAAGCAGAGTGTCCTATCAACAGCTGTCTGCTTGCGAGGGCATGGCCACCCACTCGTGAGCTTTCTCCAGTCATAGCGAGTGTCTGTGTGGTTCTGTGTGCCTGATTCAAGATAGTGCGTGATGTCATCCTGCAAATTATGGTTCTTAGGCCAGTCTCAGTTTCCAAGAGCCTGTCCCATTAACTCCCCACACCCCAAACCATCAGAGAATCCTAGAGATTCTAGGATATTTGTGTCAAAACATCTCCTAGGCTCTCTCTTGCACCCAGAAATGATACAAAAGACTCTTTTCTCCTATCTGTTTGACTGAGAAGTCTCAGAGAACCTTCTGGAAAGAGTGGTACTTGTTTCTCTTTATTTTTAAATATTTTATTGTTTACTTTTTTTTGAGACAGAGTCTTTTACTCTACAACTCAGGTTGGAGTGCAGTGGTGTGATCATGGCTCACTGCAGCCTCGACCTCCTGGGCTCAATTTATCCTCCCACCTCAGCCTCCCAGGTAGCTGGAACTGCAGGCACGTACCACCATGCCCAGCTTTGTGTTTTGTTTTGTTTTTTTTTTTTTTGTAGAGATGAAGTTTCATTATGTTGTCCAGGCTGGTCTCCAACTCTTGGCCTCAAGCGATCCTTCCACCTTGGTCTCCCAAAATGCTGGGATTACAGGCATGAGCCATCACACCGGCCTTTGCTACTTGTTCCTTTCAGGGATTTTGTGCCTACCACTCCTCTCCCTCTACTCCAGTTCATCTCTCCATTCCCCCACTCACCACAACACCAATTATAGCTCCCAGATGGTCAGGAAGTTTTTCTTCCCAAAGTAGCTTCAAAAAGCCAAAAATCTCGGTTTTTCTGCATGTTGACTCAATGCACATTCAAATTCTTAGGAGTCCAGGGCTTAAACGTTGTTCTGATGGTGTGGGATTCTGTGCGAAAGTTTCAGGAGGTACCCACTCATTGTTGCCCCTCTTTTCTGCCCCTCAGGCTGCCTGGAGGTATTATGCTACCAACCCCAACAGGATTGACCTGGTGGCGACATGGAGGTTTTATGAATCAGTCGTCTCTTTTCCTTTCTTCAGGCAAGTGGGGACTCACCTGAATGCTCAGGGCATGACCAGCCATCTCTCCTGCGGTCTGTATTCGTGTCTGTGGCCTCACGGTTCCCTGGAGAACACTCTTCAGGGCAGTGGTCCCCAGTTTGGGCTGCACACTAGAATTATCTGGGAGCTTAAACAGTTCTGGCTGGGCGTGGTGGCTCACGCCCATAATCCCAGCACTTTGGGAGGCCGAGGAGGGTGGATCACCTGAGGTCAGGAGTTCGATACCAGCCTGGCCAACATGGTGAAATCCTGTTTCTACTAAAAATGCAAAAATTAGCTAGGCATGGTGGTGTGTGCCTGTAATCCCAGCTACTCAGGAGGCTGAGGCAGGAGAATTGCTTGAACCCAGGTGATGGAGGTTTCTGTGACCAGAGATTGTGCCACAGCACTCCAGCCTTGGTGACAGAGTGAGAGTGAGACCCTTTCTCAAAAAAAAAAAAAAAAAAAAAAAAAGAAAGAAAGAAAGATAAAATAATCTAATTCCTATGCCACTTCTCAAGCTAATTAAGTCAGAATCCCAGGGCTGGGGCCCCAGTATCAGTATATTTGGTGCTCCCCAGGTGATTCCTCTGTGCAGTCAGGGCTTCCCAGCTAGCCAGCATGGAGTGGCTGATAAGGAAAGGTCCAATCAATGTGTGAGCAGGATCAGTGGGTTGAGGAAGTAGGCAGCCCACACAATGAGCCACTCTGAAATATTGGATGTTCCTCCAACCTGGGCATGGCCTGCACCCACAGACTACTCTGGACTCCAGGAAAGGAAATGCGGAAGAGGACAGCAGGAAGAGTCCTCTGGTCACCCAGAGATGCTGTTTCGTGTTCTCAGAGGTGGGAGATTGAACTAAAGATCTCAGAGAAAAACAATAACCTTTTTCCATGGTTATGGAAAACGGAGAGGGAAGTTAATATGCATTGGATGTCCACTATGCTCTAAGCATTAGACTTCAAATTTCATTTAATCCTCACAGTTACCCTATGAGATAAGTCAGAAGATTTAAGGTGCATCAGACTCAATGGGGGTATTGTGCAAAGGTAGATCTGGCCTCCACTTTCAGCAATTCTGATGGAGATGTGATGGTAAATGCATCCTAAACAGGAGCCCCTGGGGTGGGGCCGAGCCGGTGGCCCAGAGTCCACACCTGGAGCCAGGCTGAATGGTTTGTACTCCCAGGCTACTTTCAGAGAAGCTAGCAGAGTCAGGCTCTGACACTGAACCAGTGTCAACTACATCTGGAGGCCTTCAAAGCCCATGGTCTTTTCACCACTTGAGCTTCTAGAACAGACTGCTTTTTTTTTGTTTTTGATACTGGGGGCCTGAGTTCAGATTGTTAAGTGTATGCATAGTGTGCTGGACTCCTAGAACCCTTGACTTGGAAAGAAACATAGATGGACAGTTAGCCTCATATTTGGGGCTGGAACCTGCCTCAAAGCAAGTTTCTGTCATTGTGTCTACAGGTTCAGTGAACCCTCATATAACCCAATACTACTAGATAGGGGGCTCCCTCTGTGCCCAGCCACAGCTCATCTGCAGACGCACACATACACACACACATACACACACACACACACACACATTCATTATCCTCAATTAATCTTTCTACTCCCATCTCCAGATTATGGAAATAGAAGAGAATTGCAACTCATTTTCCTGCATAAAACCTTCCAGTCAGTGACCATGACAAAGTAAAGAAAGTCCAAAACCTGACCATCACCTCCAGGACCCTAAAATATTGGGCCCCTGATCACCACCCCCATGCGCCTCCTATCTTGCTTTCACTCCTGAAAAGGTTCTAGTGGCAGGTGCCACTTTCTATTCAAGGCACTCAGGGCACTCGGTCCACTAATATTTTTGATCCCTTGTATGTGTTATTCACTGGGACAACCATGGAAGGTCACGGGTGACTTGCCGAAGAATCTAACTTTGATCCTGAAGGCAATGAGAAACTAGATGAGCCAGAGAATGACATCAGTAGATCCATTTTTCAGGAATATGATAGCAAAGAGTGTAGAGGATGGATCTATGGACTCAAGTCAAAGCAAGGAGATCAGCTAGCAAATATTGCAGGGTTCAGAGTAAGAGGAAATGAGGGCCTAGATCAAGGTAAAAGCAGTTAGAAGGCAGAGTAGAAGGAGGACCTGAAAGAGAACAGGCAAAAGGGACCCATGACTTGTGGGAGAGTTAGAGAGGTCAGAGGAAGCAAGTCTTCAATAAAAGACTGGGAAAGTTTGGGTATACTTACTTGTAACTAGACTTACTTGCTCAGACAGTGACTTACGTGTTTCCATTTGATTCTACAATGCTATCCTTGTTATAATCATTGAGGATTTGGGATAGCATAAAGCAGAGTCTTCTTAGAATGGGCAGATGACTTCCCCGTAAGAGACCACAGTGCCCTTGAACTCAAACAAGAACACTTTGGATGCAGAACCAAGACAATTTCCATTTGGTATGCATCCCAAAGTGTTGGCAATGGGCCCATTCTTTTGGGTTGATGTATTATAAATAAGGCATTGTCCTAGCTGTCAGAGACTTGGAGGACTACATTGTGCTGCAGACAGCTGCTGTGATATGAGGATGGTTTTTAAACTAAGAGAGTACATTTCTTTCTTTCTTTTTCCAAGGACAAAAGTATAATATCCCTAGAGAAATTCATTTAGCAACCATTCTGAAGCAAGGCAGTCCCTTGGGAAAAGAATGTCCCTGAATTCCAACCCACTCCATATGTTAATGGCAGAGAAGTAGCTGACAACACACTGGTGTTTTCTCACCTACCTCCGAAAGGTTTTCTTGTCTTTTGTTTATGCTTGCTTTAATAACAACTTTCTTGAGATACATTTCACAACCCTTAAGAGGATTTTACATACCATAAAAGGTACCCTTTTAAAGTGAACAGTTCGGTGGTTTTGTGTATATTCACAAATTGGGGTATCAATCACCACTATCTAGTTCTAAAACAATTTTATTATCCTAGGAAGAAATTCTGTCCCAATGAGCAGATACTCCTGGTTCCCTCTTCACCCCAGACCCTGCAATCACTATCTACTTTCTGTCTTTATTTCACCTATCCTGAACCTTTCATAGTTGAATGAAATCATATAATGTCTTTCTTTTATGCATAGTTTCTTTCACTTTGCATAATGTTTTCACGTTTCATTTGTGTTGTAGTGTCTGTCAGAACCTTACTCCTTTTTATAGCCAAATAATATTTGATTATATATACCACATTGTGTTTAATGATTCATCAGGTGTTGGAAATTTTGGTTGTTCCCACTTTTTGGCTTTTGTGAATAATGCTACTATGAACATTGACATACACGTTCTGTGGACATATGTTTTCAACTCTCTTGGGTATATGCCTAGGAGTAGGATTGGTAAGTCTATGTTTAACTTTCTGAGGAACTGCCAGACTGTTTTCCATAGTGGCTGCACCATTTTAGATTCCTGCCAAAGGTTTGGAAGGATGAAGTAGCGTAGCCCATCTGCAACATGATGCCATATCACAATTTTCAGCTTAGTGTAGTTCTTTGTTAATTTGCAAGTATCTATGTTTTGGGGGCTAGCAGTGATGGATGGTGGTGGTCCATTCTTATTTTTTTATACAAATTATAATTATAAACTTGTTGCTTTGGAATTGCAAAGAACTTCAAAGAGTTTCAAGCCCAAACCCAATTTTCTATGAGAAGAACCTGAGGGCCCCCAGAAGTTCAGGAACCCCCAAGAAGTTCAGGCCACATATCATATTGGGCATAACTAAGGGCAAACCCACGTCTTCTGATCTGCTGACCAGTGGAGACTGAACGGACTTAAGGAAGATGCTGGGGTAGGAGTGATGGCAGATGATACATTCTTATATACAAGCAGGGATGAGGGAAGCTGTTAAAAATCAGACATTGCTTTTTATCAACAGAACACGTGCACTGTTTTATTCCTGGTAGGGAGAGTGGAATTATGTCTGATTTTTCATTTTCTACAGCTGCACTGTTCAATATGGTAGCCACTAGCCTCGTTGGCTAGTGAGAATTTGACGATTACCAGTGCAATTGAGGAAGAGATTTATAAATTTTATTGTAAATAACCCTCTGTGACTAATGACTACTCTATTGGACAGCACAGCCCTGGAATTGTTAGCTATGAGAACTGAAATGGAGATGAGAAGACTTTGCCCACGATGTAGAAAACACTTGAGCAAGAACAGGTAGTTCATTGTGTAACCAGGACTTGTTCCTTTTATGACCAGGGTCAAGATTATTGGAGTGCTTAGAAATGGAGAAAGGGGACTATATGCACTAGTCATTTCCTATGGCCAAATAACATTGGATCTGCTTTCATACATACTATCTTATTTAAGCTTTAGGATGTCCTGGAAGATACGTAGAAGGGGTAACCATTTTTCATAACCCCGCTTTTATAGGTAAAGAATGAGAGAGTCAATGAGATTAATTAGCTTCCTTAATGTCACTCAGCTGATAAATGATGGAACAAAGATTGGAACCCAAGTCTTGTGCCAAAACCTATGTTTTTATTTTGCTTTGTATCTCTGGGAAGAAAATATTATTTAGGGAGAAAACTGGATAAAATGATGATGAAATGATACAAGGGTCATTTTGATAATAAGACCCATTCTTGAAGATTGTTGTTTGGATGGTCAAACTGAATAAAATGTGTGAGAGTAGTTGTCTTAGTCCCTAGCCCATAGCAAGTGTTCAGTCTGTGCTGATTGAATCTGGGCTGCAAGGGAGTATTAATGCTGAAGGGAAAAGGAAGCCCCTGAATTACTGCCCTGGGAAACCACTGTTAGCAACCATGATCTAGAACACTCTGGAATGTTGTTAAAACCCTTTTATTCATTTATTCCATTCATTTAGCATATATTTATTGATCATCCCTTATGTGAACTCTATTTGGTATTGGGGATCTAATGGTTAACTGGACAGGTCAACTGCTCTGGTCCTATCCTATCATAAGAGTAGTGAAGATAAGATAGGGATGTGCTCATGGGATGTTGTGACTTGGAGTTTGCTGGGGCTTTGGCTGGATCAATCTCAGTGGAGCACTGGACACAGAAGCCAGATGACACAAACTAAAGGGTGATGAAGAAATGAGCAAGTGGAGACAGTGATTGTAGGTGACAGCTGGAGTGGGTGTGAGGCCAAAAATTTTTTCTTTGATGGAAAGGGTCTAGCAGAGAAGGATAAATGTGCGTATGGGGGGAGGGGAAAGACTAGAGGTGAGAGAAGCAGAGATGGCCTGGTCTGTGGAGTATGGGCCTTCTTTAAGAGCATGGGCCCTTCATCCACTGGCACAAAACAGAAGTCCAGTGGGTGGCCAGATGGTGAGACCATGGGTAGATCTCAGTGAGAGGGCAGTCAAGGTCATCAGCTGGGAGGAAGGTGTAGAAGTGAGAGAAGTCTGATGGTAGAGCAGGAAGCATGAAATACTCATCGTGGAGAGTGAAAGAGGAATGGACAGTGTAATCCTTTAAACTTTCTCCGTATCATACCTTCTCTTCCAATATGCCCTTCAGCTGCCCCCTTGCCCTTTCCTTCCCCTTACTATCTTTCCTACTTCTCCTGGCCTCAGAGACCTAGAACATCCTAGAAAGTCACAGCTTTCTGTATCCACCTGCTTTGTGATCAACTAACTCATCACTTTGTTGTGCTCTTGGGGAAATGGGCCCAGAGAATGTGTGACCAGCCCAAGGCCACACTGTAACCAGATGCTGAGCTGACCCTCAAAGCAGAAATTCTTAACTCTCCAACTGGCCCTTTTACTTCTCTGCCATGATTCTCTTGTTCTGTCTCCATGCCTCCCACCTGTGGATCCCCATGTTAGGCCAGTCACTCTTTCAACATTAATGAGCACTCTCATGTGCTGGGCTGCAGAGGTCTCATATTTTAGACAAGAAAAACAAAGACAAAAAACAGACTACATGTAATTCTAGTGTGATGTGATCCACGTGATAACGACAGAGTACCATTCCATTTGTGAGGGGATTTTCTCTGTCTAGACCTTGGACAATTGAATAAGAACCTTCAGGAGGGCCCCTCCGGGTAGACATAAAGGATGAGTAGGACTGTTCCAGGCAGGGAAAAGAAGAAGGGAGTTCCAGGCAGAAGGAGAGCCTGAGAAAAGGCTTGGAGTCACGAATATGTGTAAAGCACGGCTGGTGCACCTCCCAGCTAGGAGTGAGGGCTCCAGAGCCAGATCACATGGGTTTGGATCCTGACTTTGCTGTCTCCTAACTGTGAGCCCTTGAGCAATTCATTTGACCCCTCTGTGCCTCAATTTTCTCCTCAGGGAAATGGGATGATAATAGTACTTCATAGGGTTGTTATGAGGATTAATTGAGTTAAGACAGTGTTTGCTATGATGACACTGGTGGTGATAGAGTTATGTTGGGTGTGTGACTGCTACATTATGACATTCCTGGTTTCTTGATCTGTCCCCACTACCAAACAAATTTTCCGAGCTCAACATGAGAGCTGGGGCAGAGTAAGTGCTCAGCAACCATTTTCTGGATGAATAAATGAATGAATGAGTGGCTGAAAAGAGCCCTGAAAACCTCAGAGCCAATGGGAGTAACATGGGCTGGGGTCTGGCTGGGTAAACCTACCTCCTTCGTTGGTTCCCTCCACACTGACCATCCTGTCCTAGAGCTCAACTCTGCTCCATCATCTTCAGAGGGAAGCTTTGCAGCAATCTTTCAAGGAAGAATACAGCTGTTTCACGTAATTTATGCTTTATTTTTTCTCCCTCTCCTCTTTCCAGGAAAGAACAGCTGGAGGCAGCATCCAGGTAAGTTTCTGATTATGAATTCCCTTCTTCCCATCTTTGTGTCAAGACAGAGCATCCTGCTCCATATGGTGTAGGGCCCCATGGGTGGTCATGCTGGTCCCAAGATGGAGTTTTTGGGGTCACATGGTTGCTGACCACCATAGTCCTCTGCCTGGTTTCCTTCTGGTTGATCTGAGGGCAACTTAATAGGAATCATGGCCGCAGCCTCTTATTGAGGGTCTGGGTTCTGTGTCAGGAGTTCTGCATATGTTATCTCATTTGGTCTTCACAACCACAACGTAAGATAGGCCCTAATATCGTCCTTTGTGGATGAGGAGACTGTGGCTCAGAGAGGTTGGATTGAGATTGAGTGGCAAGACCAAAATTCAAAGTCAGGTCCGAATATTAAGATCATGTTATTTGCATGATATATCACTTCGTCTGCTTCCTGGGCTCACAGATGGTAAGTGAATCAAGACTGTAATTCATGATCCTCATGACTGTGGAGGTTTCTCGGTAAACCACATCTATCTATATGCCTATATGACACGTAGAAGCCATTTTTAAACTATTATTATTGACAAATCACTTGTGAGTCCTCACAATCAATCTCCTGGACACTAAGTCCAAACGCTCTCCTTCTAGTGCTGACAGAATCTGGCCAGAGGAGGTGAGAGGACCCTGGACTACCTTATAGGGGAGCCACTTGAGAACAATGGCCTTTGGGAGGCCAAGTTAAATCCTCCCAAGTGTTTCCATGAAGCCCCATCCACACAAAATCCCACTTGGAAGAGGCAATTACTGATGGTGTCAGTTCTGTTTCCTTTGCGTGTGTTTTCAAATGGACTATGTGGTTCTTGCCTGGACCCACTTTGGACTGTAAGGGCCTTTGAGCAGTTTGTAAAGGAGGGTTAGGTGAATGACAGTAATGGTGTTGGGACATTCACTAGAGAATCTGCAGCAGCTCATGGCTCCTAGAGACAGAGTGAAAGGACACCACAGAGATCTCTGCAGATATTTCTATGGAAACCAAGGTCCCTGGAGAGGACAGGCTCATCCCACATCACACAGCCCATAAGCACCAGGAGTAGATGATCAAGGTCTCAAGATTCCCAACAGGGTGTTCTTTGCTTTCCTTCTTTCATGACCAACAGGGTTTTAAATCGTGCAGATTTTGACACTGCAAGTGAATTATTAAATCTACCTTTAGGGCCTTTTCTATACAGACATGAACAAAATTCATTGAAATATGCATGCAAATATCATAGTGCCCTGGATTCAGCACTTCCGGTTTAATTAGGACTCAGATAGATGCATTTTGAGGCTTTCTTGGGGATGCCTCTCTAGAAGAGGGGCTTCTGATATCTTGTCATCAACTTGTTCATGTCCCTTTCAAGAAGTCCCCACTCTGCTAGGAGCACAGAGGGAAAATCTATCCCATGATTTCTCCGAGTCAGAGTTGCTGGGTGTTTGGTGGCTCACCCTCCTCAGAGAAGAAGAGCAAAATCATTATGTAAGTCACTCAGTCTCCTTCATCCAGGGTTGGGACAGAGTCAGGTTGGCTGATGCGTTAGCAGGTGAGATGCCAGGTGTGATTATAGCTGCACAGCCTAGAGGTGGAAATGAGATCTGGAAATGGGATGCAAGAATTGTCAACAGAGGAATCAATTCCTTTACCCAGGAGGCAGGGAACCAGGTGACTACAGAATGTCAGGAATGTACGTGTACATTAGAGTCACACTTGCTTGTGTGCATTTTCCACCTTACAATAGCTTCTTCAACAGGCTGACAGCTACCTGGTGTTCCAGCCTTCCTTTATTCATATTTTTCTTTTTATTTTATTTTATTTTATTTTATTTTATTTTATTTTGAGATAAAGTCTCGCTCTGTTGCCCAGGCTGGAGTACAGTGGCACAATCTCAGCTCACTGAAACCTCTTCCTCTTGGGTTCAAGTGATTCTCCTGTCTCAGCCTCCCAAGTAGCTGGGATTACAGGTGAGCACCACGACACCTGGCTAATTTTTGTATTTTTTTTTTTAGTAGAGACCGGGTTTCACCATGTTGGCCAAGCTAGTCTTGAACTCCTGACCTCAGGTGATCCGCGCATCTTGGCCTTCCATAGTGCTGGGATTACAGGCATGAGCCACCGTGCCCAGCCCCTTTATTGATATTTCTAAATAGAGTCAGATTTGGAATTCACCTTATTGCCTCCTTCTAGCATAGGTAGCCCATACCCTTGTTTATTTGTCAGCCTGATGAAAGGATTATATTCTCTGTAATTTAACATGCTGGTGCTATACTGGGGATAAGAAAAATGACTTTCCAGTTAGGTTATTGGAAAGAGCTCAAGTCCATATTTAGTTGTAAAGCTATGACTTTATAAGGGCTGCCTTGAATGTTTTGATTTACGTGGACTTGTTTGTAGAACATAAGCCCAGCTGAATTCTTACAATGACTGGGGGGTTGGCTTTGATAATTTTATGCAAAGCATTTTACATATGTCATCTTATTTGATTCTCATGAAAGTGAAGGCAGCTGACACCCTCCCATCCCTTCTCACCTAGTTTAGATGCCCAACACATGATGCCCTGAGGTAGGACTCAGAACTTCCCTAATAAAGCATATATACTTTATAACATTGGGTCCCTAGTAAGCCCACAGTAGAAGTTGGCTGTCTTCCTTTTGATTAACCTCAGAATCAGAGATCCTGAGAAGGAAGCATAAAATTATCAAAGCCAATCTCCCACTCATTGTAAGAATTCAACTGAGCTTTTATTCCTCAAACAAGTCCTCATAAATCAAAACAGTCAACACAGCCCTCATAAGTGACAGCTTTATAAGCAACTATGGGCTTGATTTAAAAGTTATTATATATCTGATTTAAAAGTTATTATATATCTATACAAATAAACTGATTTAAAAGTTATATATCTACGCAAATATAATCAAGTTCTTACTTTATATATGACATAAATATGATACAGATTTATATATATACACCTGTTAAATCATCTCTTCCTCTCTAGACCATGAGCTCCACAAGGCTAATACTCTGCCTGAAATGTAAGATGTACCCCACAAGTATTTGCTGAGTGACTATAAAAGATGACCTAATTCAAGGATGAATTGTACCTCTATTTTACTTATAAGGAAACTGATCTCAAGCATTTACGTAACTTACATCTAAGTCGAACGTAGAAGATGGGCCTTGCAGATGCACGGGGAGTCCATGAGCCTTCCTCTGCATCAGCTGGACTCTGCCTGCAGCACAGGTGGCTGTCATGCCCTTGTTATCCATGTGTGCAGATTGAGCTCGGCTAATACAATGGACGCATGATCTCAACCCTTGTCTTCCCTCGGCCAGAAGGTCTTATCTCACATCTTATATAGCCCTCTCCTTCACTTTTTTTGGGAGCCTACCTAACGTCACCTCCCAAGAGAGATTTTTCCTGACCCTCTGCCCATGCCCCTGCCTCTATCCCCATGATCCTACGATGATTGCCTGCTATATATATTTAGTCAGTTGCCTCCCAGGGGCTAAGCTCTGTCTGTTTTATTCACTGCATTGTCTCCTACACCTGACACAGTGCCTGGAACAGAGCCTGACACATGGTTGGCTTTTAGTAGATATTAACTTTGTGAGACAGTGAATGGATGAATGGATAGATGGATGGATGAATGGATGGATGGATGGATGGACTCATTATTCTACAAGTGTCATAGTGTTTCACCCAACTTAAACTGAGGGAGGTGTACTGGTTCACATAGCCAGCCATCAGAGAGGGTGGGAACCCCTAAGAAACAAGGAATGGGACCCCAGGATTTTCTCTCTTCATCTCTTATCTCTGTTTCTCTTTTTGTGACAATTTTACTCTCTCAGCCGACTTTCTCCATATCAGTGAAGCAGTGGATACTAACAGTTCCAAAATCACATATATTTCCTCTGTCCTCTGTCCATCTGCCCTTCACCCAACACCAGTTATTAAAATCGCAGAGAAGCACTCAGATTGACCCAGTTTGGGTCATATATTCACACCCTGGACAACCTCTACCCCTTGAAGAGTAAAAGCTGCTACTGTCTAAGCTCTGGACCAGATTTCCACCTGTTAGAGTGGGTGGGTGCTGGTATAAGATACTATGCTTAGCAGCCCCCATTAGAGTCACATGACTGAAGTGGGATACTCAGTTCTCGAAAAGAATAGGGCACTTTTTTCTCAAAGAATGAGCGATGAAACATCAAGCAGACAAAACACGATAATTGTTCATTACAGGCATAAATTCTACCTGTAAGTTTTCAAGTTCCTAATAATAATATTGCATTAAAAAACATGAACAGTTAACCATATTAAGACTGGCATTTTGTGTTAGGTCCATCATTTTGAACAGCCGTAATAACTATTCAGTAGACATGCAACAGTGCTGATAATTATAGACATCTTTTTGATAGAAACTAGCATTTTTTAGATTCTCAAAATAGATAACTGTGTTGACAGCAATTGCTTGCCTGAGCCGAGTGGTTCACTCTGTATTTTCTACCAATTCAGTCTGAACAGCAGCCTTCAGGAATCTTCTCCTCTGTATTCATATTTGCAGGGGGAAAATAAATCTGTCCCAGGTACCATCTTTCTCTCTATGTGATGATTATGTCTTTCCCATTACAGAGTGGTCAAATTTAGTAGAGAATCATTCTTTGGATCAAATAATCCAACAGTAACTTACAAAGAATGCTGACTGATTCCCTGGCATAGTTGTAAGCACATCTCATCTGCATAACCACCCTAAGAGATAGGTACTATTTTTAATCCCCATTTTATAATTGAGAAACTGAGGTCAGATAGATAAGTGACTTGCAGAAGGTCACAAAGCTAGAAAGTAGCAAGAGCAAGACTTGGCTCCAGTTGGTCTAGCTCTGTAGTTCATGGTTCTTACCACTGTGCTCCTCCTTCCAGTTATTGGGAACAGTTATCTAGTCAGTCACAGAAGGTGTCCCTTTGGCTCGTTTTGTTCTCTTCTACCCTTTATTGGCCCACATAGCTGAGGTCCCTGCCACAGGAGGAGGCTAGAGAGGCAAGAAAAGGTACAGAGCCAGGGTCATCTGTGGTGTGAAAGAGCATTTAGTTAGATGCTATAATTGACACTTTGCCTTCTCCCTGTGACATCAGCCACATGAAATTTATCTCACAGAGTCATGAACAATGTTGGCAATCAAACACCTTCCATGCTCCAGAATCAATGACTACTGAAGGTAAACATGAATTTAGAGCTCAATCAATCCAATCCCCTAATTTTACTGATGAGGAAATTGTTAACCAGAGCAAAACAAAAGGCTTGAACACAATGCCATAGCTATTAGTATTTTCTCCTGCTATCCAGACCCTGCAACATTATCCCAGAATGCAGAGTAACTGAAATGCAGAGGTAAGATTTGGACCAATTTTTTTTAACCTCAGAGGGATCCCAGATAGGTCCTGAAGGCTTAGTCTCAATTTTCCTCTTGGGATAGTGGGGTGTGGGGGGCCATGCATAATACCCCTTCCCCTCTGAATTGTGAATCAATTAAGAAATATACCTAGAAGTCAAAGTATTAAAACATAGGTTATCAAAGACCACATGTTCTCACTCATAAGTGGGAGGTGAACAATGAAAACACATGGACACAGGGAGGGGAACGTCACACACTGGGGCCTGTTGGTGGATGGGGGGCAAGGGGCAGAAGAGCATTAGGACAAATACCTAATGCATGTGGGGCTTAAAACGTAGATGGTGGGTTGATAGGTGCAGCAAACCACCATGGCACATGTATACCTATGGAGCAAACCTGCATGTTCTGCACATGTATCCCAGAACTTAAAGTGAAACAAATAAAATAAAATAAAATAAAATAAAACACAGGTTACATTTTCTGGATAAAGCAAGATTGGCTCTAGGGGCAACACTTCTCACCAAGTGTGTCCTTGGAAACAGCACAGGGACAGAGCAGATACTCTCCCAGTCAGCCACTGGGCACTGAGAGCTATAGAGAGAAAGATCATATCTGAACACTGACATTTAATACAGAACTCTCCCAATCAAAGAACATGGGCGAATGGCTATTGCACACACCATAACCCAGTTGGATACTTCACCTCCTTCCATGGAGAGAAGCTAGTAGAGCTATCAGCTTCTTCCCAATTCTTTTGAGAGTATAGACATTCCATTTTTATGACTTCAAAAACAGGGAAAAGATGGTCCCCCATATGGTTCATGTGGCCTTCTCTCTACCTATGAGCATGGTATCCCTTAGCACCCAAGAATATGCCTCAGCTCCCTGACTTGGCTTCATCAGTCTAAAAGCAGAACTTTTCACTTAGTACATTCACCAAGCCGTCATTTGCTATTAGATTTCTACAGCAGCCATAACAAATTGCCACAAAATGGGTTAACTTAGAACAACAGAAATGTATTCTTTCACAGTTCTGGAAGCTAGAGGCCTGCCCATGCTCCCTCCAAAGGCTCTAGACCAGGGTCCTTTCTTGCTTCTTCCTAGTTTCAGGTACTTCATGGTGATCCTTGGGCTTTTAGACCCATTCCTCCAATCTCTGCCTCCCACTTTACATGGCTTTCTTCCCTCTGAGTGTGTCTGTGTCCCAAATCTCCCTCTCATTTATCTTATAAAGGCAACAGTCATTGGATTAAAGGCCCACCCTAATTCAGCATGCCCTCATCTTTACTTGATTACATCAGCAAAGACCCTATTTCCAAATAAGGTCACGTTCCCAAGTATTGGGTTAGCAACAGAGCGTGTTTGTGCGGGGCGGCACACTTTAACCCTCTATGTTTGCCAAAAACAAGTGTGGTAGGTTGCACATGGTGGGAACCTGTCTTAGCAGATCCAGGATACATGACTTTGAGATAGATATTTATGAGAGATTTGGATTTTATTATCCCCCTACACCAATGGAGATACTAGGGATTAGCAAGGTGAAACAGTTCACACAGGGGCTGGGATTTGAACCTGTGTCTGCCTGGATCCCTCCAGATCTATGGTCATTTCTTCTTTTTAACTAGGGACTAAAAATAACCAGGCAGTAGAATTAGGAGGTAGTCATAGCCATAGGGACTGAGAACACAGTCCAGAGTTAGACTACTAGACTTCAAAACCTGGCTTCCCTTGTAATTAGCTGTGTGCTCTTGGCAACTTATGCAACCTCTCTGTGTCTCCATGTTCTTATCTGTGAAGTGGAGATCATAATAATGCTGACCACATGGGCTGGCTCAATCACACCTATCATACCTTAAAGACAGCTCAGCCTGTAGTAAATGCTCACTAGAGATCAGTGCTGATCAACCGGTGTGTTATTCAGACAAGAGATTTAGGTAAATTGAGAAAACATTTCTTACGAGACCAGAAGAAAATAATATGTCGCTCTCCACATTCACATCAGTATCATTGGAGTACCAGTTGCAAATGTACTGGAATCATCCTCATAGATCCGCAGACTCACTGGGTTAGAAGGAACCAAACAGGCCCTTGAGTTCAGCAGAACTAATTTTGCATTCCTGTTTAACTGAGATAACCCAATTAACACATCAGAGTTATTTCAAAATCATGATGCTGTTCCTTCCAATCGAGTGGTCAGTCTAATCACAATCCTGCTTCCCCCTTGCCTTATCTGTCCTTCCCCTTCCCCAGGATAGCCAGCCTTTTGGGAATCACCTGCCACCTGGGCCCAAGGTCCCTTATCTCTAGAAGTCAGAGATTGAGCTAGGTGATTTCCAAGCTACTTCCGGTCCTTTGTTCTATGAGTTTCCAGCCATAGTAGTAGAATTGGAACCATGCTGTTTTACCACGTTAGACACTGCAAGTTACAGATTACTTTTAATAATGTTGGCTATGTGATTCTGGGCACATTACAAACCTCACTGTGCTTCAGTTTCTTCATCTATATGATGGTTATAATAAGGGTACCTATCTCCTAGGGCTGTGGTAAGGATTGTGTGCTTAGAATAGATCCTGGCCCATGGTAAGTATTATTTAAAGATTTGCTTTTATTATCATTGTTATCCCGATTTGCACCCATATTTCGAGGTTTTCTTGGCCTGGGGTTATTTCCATATGCTGTAGAGCTAGTTTAGGAGTCAGATCAACCTAGATTTGAATCCTGGCTTTGCAACACTTTTCTCCTTGCTTCCATCCATCCTTCCTTCATTCTATCCTCTGCCTTCCCTAACCTAAACACTGAGTATTAAGAGCTCTGCTTTTTGTCAGCCCTGAAGATTCTCGGGGAATTGCAACTCCTATTTTAATGGGAAAGGCCCTCACAATCTGATGGGGGGAGCAGATGTGTCAGCCGAAAAGAACAATGTAGTGTCGGGAGTGCTGGTAGGGAGATGTTAGAGACACAGGGGCAGGAGAAACAGGCACAAAGAAAGGAAACTCTAAGCTCTACCAGAAAGAAGAGAACAGGGAAGAATCCACTGAAGACCTTTCTTCTGGCCTCTCAAGCGCTAAGTAGATTTACACTGAGCTGAAGAAAGAATTAAGGTCCTAATTTTATTCCTTCCATCTTTTATTCTTTCATCCTTCAAGCTTTGGGGGCCTAGGCCTGTGATCTTCTCTCCAGTCACCTGATTCTGTTGTAGGAAAAAAACGAGTTCTTGTCACATGACCAGGAAAGATTAGGCATGCAGGCACTTTGAAGAGTGAGAGGTTACAAAATTTATTGAGTGAAAAGGAAAAAAGAAAAGCAACACAGCAAAGTGAGCGGGGTTCCTGTTCACAGGTTTCCATCTCTCAGTTGGAATCCCAAGTCACCACCCAGGAACAGGAGAGGCCAGGCTCCTCCTCCCTGCAAGTTGCACAAACTTCCTGCAGCCCCACCCCATCATCCCAGTGCACAGGCTGGTTGGGGATTCTCCAGGGACCTTATCACCTCCTGCATCTATCATTCGCTACTCTAAAGAAGTACATCTAACTGCCATTAGAATAAGGATGAGGATAAGGATGAAGACAGATCTTAACTGCTTCCTGTTGACAGGGGTGCTATTTTGGGAAAATGGCCGTCAAATCACCCTCAGAGGCCTATCCAAGGGTTCCCACCAGAAGGGGCCATTGCCGAAAGCTCCAGTTGCATGACTGGAGTTTGATGGCCTGAAGAAGGGACAAACTGAGTTATTAGAAAACATGTAGAAATATGAAATAAGAGGGTGTGGTAAGGACAGCTCAAAAATCCCAAGGACTTTTACCAGTTTGCATGGGGAGAAGGGGGCAAAAAGCCCGATTGGATAAAAAAAACAAACAAACTTTTACCTTTTTGATGGCTTCTGGGTTCCCTTCCCCTGAGCCCAGTCCTAAGCCAACCAGTTTAAGGTTTGGGAAATTAACTTTTCCCAGTTTGGAGGCTCCACCTGAAAGGAGTCTCCCATAACATAGAGACACAATGACCTATCATTGAAGAGAGCACAGAGGAGGAAAAAGGGAGGAAAAAAAAGGCATTTTTTTTCAAAGGCATCCCAGAGGTTCAGGATGCATTTGAAAGGGGTACAGAGATGAATGGCTACTCAACTACAAAGAGGGGAACAGGTGTCCCTGGCTCCTTTCTCTTTCTAGCAAATACCTAGGGTACCTGAGGGAGGGAAAATGAGGCATTCCTCTTTCTCTCCTTCCTCCTTCTATCCCTGAGTCCTGGTGACTATGGCAGGGTGCCACCCATGGGTGTTAAAGAGGCTTTCACCCATGTTAATGGGGGGGTCTGCAGGGTAGGAGTATCCACTCTTACCCACATATGTCCTCTCTCCCCTGCTGTCAATAGCCTTGAATTACCTAGACATCATTTATGCCATGAATACTAGTGTGATGTAAGAGGGTGTTTTTATCCATGAAACGGGAAGCTTGGCTTACTCAGCAGGAATCAGTCACGCTTAACTGTGCTGTGTCTTTTAACTGCTGTTATTATCTCCCTCTGGATCCCTCAGATCCAGTTTGCTTTCCTAGGGCTTTGACCCAAAGCTTGGAATTGAGTTTGGAACAAAAATGTGTCTTGGGGGGACTGCATGGACTCCTTATCATGAGCTGAATACTAAAGTGAAGCTGTGGAATTAAGTCTTTCTCTAACAAGGGAGAGAAAAGGATGTCTTATGACACACCCAGGGAGAGAAAAGGATATCTTTGGATGCATGGTGCTTGGCTTTGGTTGTCTCTCTTGGTCTTACTTTCCCAAAAAGAAAACCTCTGGGTTAGGGGCACTCTATTTATTCCCATCGTCTGGCAGGATTTGCAAGATAATGGCTCAGAACTAGAATATTGATCCAGATTTTCACATTACCCATCCCTCTTGTTTCTTCTGAGCTGCACCCAGAGATTTCTGGTTAGTTCACAGCAACAATCAGGGTTAGTCTAAAATGTAGGCAAAAACTTAAAAAACAACGAATGAGTTTAGAATTTAATGACAAACTTATGATAGGTTTTGAAACATAATTCCTCTCTCTCCAATACTCATTTTTGTTAAAAAAAAAAAATCATGATAGGATGACGTTGTTTGCAAAATAGATTTTAGTCTTATACTTGGCCTGATTATTTGCATAAAGTGCAGCAAGAATAATTATCTCTACATAGGCCTTTTAGACTGGCTTTGATGGAACTCTGTCCCACAAGGAATCTCAGATAAGACCTTTTAAAGCAGAGCCCAGTCATGGGTTTGTATCCTCAAATACCTGTGAGTTGGGTGATCCTCTCCTCTTAAGGTCCCAAGATAAACTTGGAGATCCTGGGCCTGTTAGAAAGTGACATTTTTTACTGACCACAGGTCAGGAACCCTGTACAGGGACTGTGTAGACAAGGGTATAAGGCCAGGTTTTTCGAAGGGGTTTTTATTGGCTCTGCAAGTCAAGCTTGACTCCTTAAAAGGAAGAATGCTTTTCCAGTCAAAGCCTTGGTAAAACAACCAGTTTCTACAATTGTGTCCTGTTGCAAAAGAAAATGGATTCTTATTGCACTGATGCAAACAACTGTATTGCCATGAGTAAAGAATAGTCACAACTAGTTTCCAAATTCTAGGACAAGCAGACAGAGAGAAAGAAACATGCTCCAAATTTTGTTCACAGAGTATACCTTACTCAATAGGTAAAGGCTGTAAATAGTTGAAAATAAGTTTCCTTGACTCTGAAAAAGAAAACAAGAACCAGCAATATTCCAAGCAAAAGTAAAAAAGATTGCTTTGGTTTTCTGTGAGTTCATTCAGTTAGCTCTTGTTTTGCTTGATATTCGTGAACATTTTTAGCTCTTCATGAGTCCTATACGTTTTTTCTTTATTCCAATGGCACAATCTCCAAAGTTATCAGAAACCTGTATTTGAGAGCAACTGTCAAAGTTCTGTAGCTTATTATAAACCGTCTTTTGAAAGAGGTTAAAACAAGGCAACAATTGTCAAAATGTTCAGGGTAGTTAGAGTTAGAAACACAATTGACAAAGAAGTTTGGTTATCTCATGGTATCCAGTAACTTAACATAATCTTAATTATGACAGCATGTACTTAGACATTAAGATTTTAGAAATCCCATACAATTTTGGAACATATATTGGTATTATTCGCCAAAATATAGCCTAAAGAAGATTGAATACCATTGTATCAATCCCATGTACATAAACATGTCAAATAATCCTGTTTACTTCTCTTTTCTGGATACTCCAGAGGACCTCTGAAGCATCCAAAAATCCAGATATCAGGAAACACAGTTTTGAAACTGAAGTTTGATTTGGGCAAACCTGTTAAATATGTTAGAGGCTTAAAACAGTTTACATTATGAAATAGAATTACATACTACCACAAATTATTTATTTTGCCAAAATGATGACTCAGAAATTTTAAAAAAGCAAAAACCTTTTATAACCCTTTACAAATTTTGCTAAAGAGAAGATTACTGCCTTAAGAATACCTCGTTGTGCTTTTATTTTAATGCTCAATTTACAGAAAAACCATATAATACCCTTTTGTATTTAATCAATATATTCACACACGGAATTTTTGCAAGATTAATTTTTACAATCCCTCCACCACGTGTTTAAACTTTTAGCTTTGTCATATCTAATTTAAAACAATTCTTTAACCTTAAGTGAGAATGTATATTTTTATACCTTTTTATAACCTTTTCTTAAAAACACATTTTACTGTTCTTACACACCTTGCACATAAATCTATTTCCAGTAGTCTCAATTACATGTCATAATGGTAACTTTTAACAATTTTTAATGTAAAACCTAGTAAGTTGTTTTGATTATGTGCTAGGTGCAGCCAAGGTTTGATGCCTCCCAGCATAATTAAGGGTGTGGTTAGTTCCATATGTCCCCAGCCCTTACCAGTTGTGAAGCCGGCAAATTAAAAAATTCTCAAATGCCAAAAATGCAGCCGATAACCTTAAAATATTTAGCCAACCTAGTATCTGACCTGCATAATTTAGTCCACCTAGTTATATTTTGATGACATCTGCTTTTTACCAATAATTATTAGGGCTGTTTTTATTTTTCAAAGATTAAAGTCACATGAAATGAAAGGTACCACAGTTTTTATCTTCCCTTTAAAAAATATTTGATCCAAGCACTTATCTTCCTTTAGGCCAATTAATTAAAGCTCTTTTTATAGACATCTCACACACACAACATATATATAACTGTACAGACAGACAGAAGAAAACCCAGTCCCCATAAGATCTTTTGTTTGCCAATCTCCTATTTGGATTATTGGCCTCCAGGTACTTTTAATTACTGGGGTTCTATGAGGAAAACAGAGGTCTCTCCCCTCTCATGTGTGCATTAAAAGTGGCAAGGCAAAATGGAGAAAAATATTTTAGTCAACCGAAAAAAAACCCTTTTTGCAGCAAAACAAGGTCAAAGAAAAGGAAAACAAAGTCCTTGTAAATGTAACTATAACTTGGATAATCCACTTTTAATTAAGGTGAGCACTCCTTAAGAAAATCCTTTTAACTCCCTTATTAGCCAACTTTAGCCATGCCAAACAGCCAATATTTCTGACTTTCAAACTTTACTAAAGGCTCAGAGAAAGGAAAATCCAAGGTGGTTCATAGAGGGTAAGGGAATCAACGAACAGCAAACGTTCACATATCATACCAGAAAGGACTCATTCCCTAGGCCAGGATTGAATCCAGGCCGCCCAAAGGCTGAACAAAGCCTTGCCACAAGGTTACAGGCCACGCCCTTAAGGATGTAAATCAAGATTGAGGCCTGCAGCAAAGTTTGCTACCAGCCATACAGAAAGATGTGCAAAGCACACCAGATTGGCTACAGCTTAAGACTAACCTCACAAATCCTTTCTCACAATTAAAACTCTGCCAAAAATACAGTGATCCCAATCATTTCCAGCCCAACAAAATGTCTTCCAAAAGGAAAAAAAAAAACAAAAAACAAAAAACAAACCCTTGTTTTAAAGTCATCTGCTGACAGTGTAGAGAAAAGGAGGTTAAATGCAGGGCTGTGTTAACTGCTGACAGGGTGGAGAAGAGAAAAGGATGACTGGGGGAAGAACCTCTTATTCTTATGGCAAATGGTGTCTGCACCAGGGAGATAAGCTTAACTATTGTGGGAGAGAGCTGGAGTCTCTAGCTGGGGTAGGTGGGGACTCTGTGGACACGTGGTGGGGAATACCAGCCAGTTGCTTGGGGCCCAGGCAGCAGCTATGACTCATCCTTACCCTGCATGGTCATTGGACACTGCACACACATGAGGCACACACCACAGCCATGCACTCTGGCTGGTAGGGAAGTAGGGGTAGGCAGCTGCCTGGTCCAACTGTCCTGTGCGCATGTGTCTGTGGCCCTTGGGGTAAGTGTGGACCACCTCCAGTACTGTATTGTAAAAGGAAAAATAGGTGTCATTACTGTCCCGAAACAAAGAAGATGAAGGCCATAGGACCAAAAGGCTCAGAAGCAAAAGTTAAAGGTTTTGGGTCCCCATTTCACCCTCCCTTCCTCAGATTCCATGTTCTGGGTACCAAAAAAATGTTGTAGGAAGAAACCGGGTTCTTGTCACATGGCCAGGAAAGATTAGGCATGCAGACACTTTGAAGGGTGAGGGGTTATGGAACTTATTGGGCAAAAGGAAAAACCACACAGCAAAGTGAGAAGGGTTCCTGTTAACAGGCCCCCATCTCACAGATAGAATCCCAAGTCACCACTCAGGAACAGGAGAGGTCAGGCTCCTCCCCACTGCAAGCGGCAGGAACTTCTTGTGGCCCCACCCCGTCCTCCCAGTGCACAGGCCAGTTGAAGATTCCCTGGGACCTTCCTCCTTATCTGCCTCCTGCATCTATCAATTCTATATGAGAAATCTCTAGAAATGTCAATTGATTAGATCAGCTAAGAAACACACCTGTCCCCCAAGAAAAATGCACAGAAAACCTAAATGAACAGCGAATCTTTATTTCTAGCCACAAAATAATAAATTCCTCTGTAGAGAAATAAAGTGTATGGTCAGAATTCTCCAGTAAACAGAACCAATGGAATATATCGAGGTGTATAACAGAAGATTTATTATGGGAATTGGCTCACATAATTATAGAGGTTGAGAAATCTCACAATCTGCTGTCTGCAAGCTGGAGAACCAGGAAAGCCAGCAGTTGTAATTCGGTCCAAGTCCAAAGGTCTGAGAACCATGAGCTCCAATGGTATAAGTCTTGGAGTTCAAAGACCTGAGAACCAGGACCTCCAATCTCTAAGGGCAAGAGAATATGAATGTCTCAGCTCAAACAAAGAGAGTGAATTCACCCTTTCCCTCCTTTTGATCTATTTGGGCCCTCAAAGGATTCGATGATGTCCATCCACATTGGTGAAGGCTGATCTTTCCTCAGTCTACTGATTCAACTGCTAATCTCTTCCACCCTCACAGATACATACAGAAATAATGTTTTATCAGCTATCTGAGGATCCCTTGGTTCAGTAAAGTTGACACATAAAATTAACCATCACACAAAGGATAGGAGTTATTTGATTCTCCCAGCTCTACCATGAACAGTGTGAAAGCTGTAAAGAAATTGCCAGCCTTGGCAACACAGTGAAACCCCGTCTGTACTAAAATATGAAAAAGTAGCCGGGGGTAGTGGTGGGTGCCTGTAATCCCAGCTACTCGGGAGGCTGAGGCAGTAGAATCGCTTGAACCTGGGAGGCAGAGGTTGCAGTGAGCCAAGATTGTGCCACCGCACTCCAGTCTGGGTGACAGAGCAAGGCTCTGTAGAAAGAAAGAAAGAAAGGAGAGAGAGAGAGGAGAGAGAGAGAGAGAGAGAGAGAGAGAGAGGAAGAAGGAGGAAGAAGGAGGAAGAAGAAGGAGAAGGAGGAGAAGAGAATGGAGGGGAGGGGAAGGGAAGGGGAGGGGAGGTGAGAGGAGGTGAGGGAAGGGAAGGGAAGGAAAGGGAAGGGAAGGGAAGGAAAGGGAGAAAGAAGAAAGAAAGAGAAAGAAAGAAAGAAAGGGAAATTACCATCATCTTCTTCAACGTTTATGCCATTTAAGGAAGGTCCGTCAAGTTCCAGGCCCCTTTTGGCCACTTCATGTTCATTATCATCTCATCTCCAATTAGCATTTCCCATTTTATTTTAACGAATAAAATATCTTAAGAAATAAGTACAGACAGAAACTTTCATTTATAATCTTTTCTTGGAGAGAAAAATAGGACACCAAAGCCTCAAAAGTTTGGCATGTGGTAGGTGACAGGTGTTTATTACCTGTCTGCTTTCTCTGTCTCTCTCAGGGCACACCATGATGCTAGGAAGCATTCTAAAAGTACTCTTAAAGGGGACTGCAGATCTTTTGTTAGTCCTCATCCTTTCCACGTGAAAAGATGAGAGGATGAAAGAATGAAGGAGAGAAGGCCTTGACTTCTATAAGTGGGATTGGCTGTTCTGTGCTGGGCACTCAGTCTGGCCAACATGACAAAACCCTGTTTCTACTAAAAATACAAAAATTAGCCGGGCGTGGTGGTGGGCACCTGTAATCCCAGCAACTCAGGAGGCTGAGGCAGGAGAATCGCTTGAACCCGGGAGGCAGAGGTTGTAGTCAGCAAGATGGCACCACTGCATTCCAGTCTGGATGACAGAGTGAGACCTTGTTTAAAAAAAAAAAAAGTACAGGTCTATAGTATTTGGTATATTCACATTGTTATGAAACCAATCTCCAGAACATTTTACTTTGCAGAACTAAAACTTTGTTCCTATTAAACAATGCTCCCCTTTTGCATGCCCCCAGGCCCTGGAAACCACCATTCTACTTTCTGTTTGTATGAGCTTGACCACACTTGATATCCCATATAAGTGGAATCACATAGTATTTGTCTTTTCATGAAGGGCTTATTTCACTTAGCATAATGTCCTCAAAGTTTATTCATGTTGCAACATGTGTCAGGATTTCTTTCCATTTTAATACCAAATGGTATCCCGTTGTATGTCCATTAATTTTTTGTATCTACTTATCCACTGATGGACAACATTTGGGTTACTTCCACCTTTTGACTGTTGTTAATAATGCCGCAATGGACAGGTATGTGTTTTTTAAAATGCAAACTTCATATACTTTATCCTCAAACATTTTGTAGGACCCGGGTACATTTAGAACACAAAGGAAACTCCTATTTTCTATTTCTGTTTAAATTTTATTTCGTTTCTTAAGTCTCTGACTTATCTGAACTCTGATCTCATCTGGTGCCACTCTGCCTCTCACTTAGAATATTTTGGCCACATGCCCTCCCTTTGGTGCCGCAGTCCAGTCCTCATGCCCCTTGCACCCACATGCAGTTCTTCTGCCTAGAGAGTTCTTGCCTCCTTTCTTTGAAATCCAGCTTCTGACCCTTCAGATCTCAGCTTCTGTGTCTGGACCATCATCATCTTAATCCTTGATTAATAATCCTGAAATTGGTTTCCTAATTCATCTTCCTATCCACTCAAGATGCCTTCCCGAGCCACCCTACCTGTCAACCTCCCGTTGCTCTTCATTACTGCATTCTCTTGGTCTCCTTGTCAGATTTCTAGCAATGAATGTGTGTGTCTGTTTACTTATTATATGACTTCTTGACTTTATCATAAGCTCACTAGAGACTGAAAACCACGTTGGTTTTAATCACCAATGTATGTTCAACAAGTTACCTTGAGCCTGGGATTTACAAAGTGTGGAACACATTTTTGTTGAATGAATAAATATTAGCTTCGTTTCATAGATGAAATTGAATCTGAGTTAATGACTTTCCTAAGTGAAATATAAACCACAAGTAGAGATTTGAACTCAGTTCTCTTACTCTAAAGTCCACTCTCTTTCCACTATACAGCAGTCCCTCTCTCAGCTGAGGTTAGATGCATTTTGTTAATCAGAAGATTGAATATTTTATTACTTCCTTCATTCATTCAACATTGTAATAATACTTTTAGTGCTGGCAACATGCCAGACACTGTGCTAGATCCTGTATATACAAGTTGAACATGGTAGTTTCTGGTCCAAAAGCTTACCTTTCAGTTTTTCAACCTCAGCACTATTGATATTTGCTACAGATAATTCTTTTTTGGGAATTTCCCGTGCATTGCAGGATGTTTAACAGCATCTCTGGCTTCTCACCACTAGATGGCAATAGTACTTCTCATTATTATATCACCAAGTATCTCCAGGCATGGCCAAATGTGCCCTGGCAGGGGGATCAAAATCACCCCCAGTTGAGAACCACTGATGTAGTAGGGGAGTCCCTATTAAGTCAAATGTTTCCCTGCAGTGGCCGAGTGCCATGGATGAGAAAAGCCTGAAGTGGACTAGGGGCACGGAGAATGGATGTCTAATGGATCCCAGTAGCCACTGCACTGAAAGTCCAGATGTGGGGCTGAGGCTTGGACCATGTTTTAGATAAAAATAAGAGTCATTTAGATGAAAAAAGGGGATGAAGGTTTTCCCAGGTCGAGTTCACAGCACATGCAAAACACAGAATGTGAAGAAACTACACGGAGTTGAACATGGCTGGAGTTCCCTGTGCTGATACCTGAAGGAGGAGCCCAGGACAAGAGCCGCATTGTCCAGGGTAGAACAACCTTGATTTTACTTTGCCATGCCCAGTCCATCTATTTGCGGTTTTTACAATTTGTATTTGGAAGTTGTTTGCCTGCACTTATCATGTCAAGAGCCCTAGCTTTTGAAGAAAATCTGATGTCAGCTCTGGGGAAGGCTTTTCTTGCAAGATCTTCAGTGCCCTCCTAGAACAACACCTTAATTATGCACTGGAAATCCATACAATGTAGAACAGAGATGGGTTTTGAGTTTCAGCGGTGAACTTTGCCTTGCATTTGATTATCCTTTGGGGTCTTGGATTTCAGGCAACACAATTAAGAAGTAAGCTGATCATCCACTTTGCTGGAGGAAGAATTCCATAAGCCTCTTAGGTGCAATGGCTGTGAGTGATTCTGAGCCAAGACTTCTGACTTTGTTCCATGCATCTGGATTCCTAACACCGTCTGAACTGTCATCTGTGACCAATGGGGTTTTAAGTGAACGTGGCCAAAGCAATCCAGACTGTTTGAGGTTGCAGTGAAGCATTTAAATGCCTAACAAGCAAATCCTAAATCCCAGCACAGGGAGAACCAAGAAAATCCTCTGATTATCTTCCTTATATTCAACAATTATACTGAAACTTCAATTCAGGAAAAAGTGGCTGCTATTAATTTTGTCTTGCTTAGTTTATCTGGAATTAAGCTCCCCATATATTTGTCTCCTACGGAAGTAGAGTGCAATGACAATGTTGAACTTTTTAGACTAGCATTAAGAAGTACTGTAAAATAATATATAAATCTCTCAAACTCATTGCAGTTCATTTAAACAACAACAACAACAAAACCTTTATTTATGGCCCAGGGAATTGTATCCATCCTTTTCACACACATCGTCAGCCTTCTACTGCCTCTGTGGGAAAAGGATTACTTACCGAGTTAATAATGACAGCTAATATCTATTGAGCGCTTCCTGAATCTCAGTTGGCTGAGCACTGGACATGCATTACCTCATTTAACCTTTAAACATCTATGAAAAGCATGGGCTTATGGTCATCATTTTGCCCATGAGGAAGTTGGAGACCAGAAAGCATAAGTGATGTGTCCTAGGTCACACGGTTTGTCAGGATGCTTCCACCAGGCTGGTTTTGCCCATGATCTTAGTTGCTGTACTGAATATTCGGATGTTCTGAGCAGGGAAATGTACCGTGTTCAAAGATAGCCAGGCAGAGTCTTTGCCTAGCTAGCACTACATAGTTCAGTGGAGCAGGCAGGCATGGAAATGTACTGTCTCCATACAGTGCAGTGCCAGAAAGACTTCAATGTGTGTTCAGCTCAGTTCCTGCTTCGTTCACTATTTTTAGCCCACGAGTTCTGATATATTCTCTGTCCTATTAGTCATTTATCTAGTAGCAGCCAGGAAAGCAATTCCAAAAAATGTTGACTTCAGTTCAAGGAAGATGGAGCTGGCTGAGCATTGGCGTTTTTCTAAATTTATCCTGGGCTGGTTATTAATGGAGTTCCTCAATCAAACTTCTGGAACAGTGCTGGGTGAGAGAGAACAGATCCAGAGGAAGTCAGGAATAACAGCTGCTCACTGCTCATTCATATACTCATTCATTCATTCACTGGTTTGTTTTTTCAGAGATTTCTTAATGCCTTCTGTATGCCGGACTGTAGGCAAGAAATGTTACATAAATTATCACGTGTAATACTCCCTAACCCTCTATGAAGCAGCTGTTGTTAGGCCCCCATGACAGACGAGGACCTGGTGTTCAGAAAGCACAGGGTGACTGTGTGGCAGGAGGAGTGTTCACTCCTCTTCCAGCAGCCACAACACCATGACCTCCACACTGTACCCAGCTTCAAAGGTAGCAGCAGCTTCTGGCAGGGGCACATGACTATCCTAACCAGACATGCTCTTTAGAAAACACAAAATTATCACAAACCCATGCAGAACTGATTGGATCACCCATATTCGTTCACTGTCTCATTTATTTCACAAGTACACGAGTGAGTGCCTCCTGTGTGCCAAGCTCTGTGTGGGGTAAGGGAGCAGAAGCTGTTGCATTGAGTATACCACTGGGTGAAAACACACAATGTGGCGCTCTTTGGAAAGTACCACAAAAAAGGCTTTATCCTTTGTGCTCACTAGGGTAAGGGGGCAAAAGCCGAGAAATGGAAGAAATTAACATGTATAGAGCACCCGCTGTGTGTCACACTCTATGCCAAATCCTGGACAAACATCATCTCATAGCAACCAGATAAAGCAGAGAATGCTTATCCCTACTTTACAGATGAGGTAACTGAGGCTCAAAAAGGTCATAGATCTACCCCAGGTCAGCCCGATGGGAAGGGTGGACTTGGGCTTAAGTCAAGGTGCAGCTGGATTTTTGCACCAGGGCAATTTTATATTGGCATTATTAACCATTTTCTTTGTACCAGGAACTCTTCTAGCAGTATCGTGAAGGCCATGGACCCCTTCTCAGAATAATTTTGAATCTATAAACAAAATACAATATACACTTACAAAAGAAGCTGATTATATGGATAAAGCATTACCAAAATCTTTAAAATTTTGAGATGTAGTCATATACGTGCATTTTTGTGATGAACCTGGTGGCAGATTGAATACCACCATAATCTTGAAGCCATCATGAGCATAAACAATACCTTGAAATAACAGGATATAAAATTATCTGTGATTTTTGTTGTGGACAGTCACAGGCATTTAGGATATTACTGGAGTTTGTTGCCCACATTCATAATGGAAAGAGATGCTAAATTTTAGTTAGAAGTTATAAATTAAAAATGTATTTTTCCCCATCCAAACTCATGGACTGCCAAATTCTATCCGTAAGAGTCTGTTTGTGGACACCAAATTAAGAGTGCTGCTTTATGTCATTTGTGTTGTCAGGTTCTTTTCAAGGAGGAACACTTTGATAAGGATTTGTCTGTGTAAATCACTATCCGGGCACCATGGGATGATACACAGGAGAGGCAGGAAGTTATTGATACAGGAAATGGGCATGGGGAAAGACGAATCTCTGCAGCATACTAGGATGAGTTGGCAATTTATAGCCTGCATCTCATGTAAGCAGCATTTAAGCATATGAGAAAATTGACATTCAGAGAAGTTAAAACAAAACTCGCCCAGGGTATAAGGCTAGCAAGCTGTGGAGCTAGGATCTGAACCACGCCCTGTCCGATTCCAAGCTGCTGAGTCAGATTCAGCACTGTGAAATGCACGGTCCCCATTCCTCCTTGGAGGAGCATGTATGAGTCTTTATGGAGGGATGGGAAATTGTAAGAGCCTGCACTGAAGGAGGAAAATTGTTCACTTTTGCTTATTTTGTAGCCAAAAGCTGGGTCTCTTGGATCGGGTTCGCCTTTCTAATCCTCGTGGTAGCAATACTAAAGGAAAGCTATTTACCCCTCTGAATGTAGATGCCATAGAAGAAAGTCCTTCTAAAGAACCAAAGCCTGTTGGCTTAAACAATAAAGAGCGTTTCCGCACGGCCTTCCGCATGAAAGCCTACGCTTTCTGGCAGAGTTCTGAAGGTAATGAATGCCTTTTTATGTCCCTCCCTGTCTCCTCCACTTCTCCCTCCCCCAACCCCACTTCCTTCCTCACCTCTCCCTCTCCCCACTTAAGAACCTTCGAGTCCACAAGGTAACTCTCTCCCTTCCCTCGCCAAGCCATCTTCTTGCTTCCCTTACTCCTCCTGTCCCTTGGGCGGAGGCATTGTGATGTATTCCCAGGAGTCTAGGGCTGGAGGCTCCCAAGTTAGGAGCCTGGAAGCCTGTCTCCTTAGTTTCTAAGGGTGTCCCCCACCCATCCCGCCCCGTGATTGAATTGTTATGGAAGTCAACTTGAAGGATGGGGTGGTGCCATGTGCCAAGCGATCTAGAGACCAGGGCATAGGAAGAGGTGGCAGAAAAGCGCCCTCTGGAGGCTGTAGGAGCCATGGCCTCATGTGCCTCTTTTACTTATGCAAAGGGAGGACAGGCAGAAAAGCCTGTGTCCTCAGTGTCTGAGCCCACCCAGGCCCTCAGTCCTCATTGCATCATTCAGTTCTCTCCAAGACCTCTGAGGTGTGTGTGGCTCAGAAAGTGACCTCCCCAAGGTCACCAGGATAGAGACTGACAGAGCAAAAGCCCCAGCTGAGGCCTGTCTGGCTCCAAGGCCTGCACAGTGTGTGTCCTTTGCTGGCTTCTGTGTCCCTCGCTGGCTTCTGGCTCTGGGGGCCACTCTGGCACTGCAGAGCTCACTTCTCCTCCCTGCTAGCCTTGTCCTCCACCACCAGTCATGAGCTGTCCACACTTTTGGCTTGGACTTCTGGATAATAGAATGAGGGTGCCAAGAAAGGCTGAGCAGCATCACAGCTTGAGAGTACTGTGGGGTCTCACAACGTGGAAACAAAGACTCTGGGGATCGACACATCCAGAGGCGTGGAAGGCTTTGACCAAACAATGGGGTCCCCAAGCCTTTTCCAGGGCTGTGGCCTGCCGTTGATATGCGTGTCTTCCTCCCAGATGCCGGGACAGGCGACCCCACAGCAGAAGACAGGGGCTATGGGAATGACTTCCCCATTGAAGACATGATCCCTACCCTGAAGGCCGCCATCCGAGCCGTCAGGTAATGCCCCCTCGGCCCCACCGGTGCCCGTGTGCCTCCCTAGCTCCAGCTCAACTCCTACAGGATGGGGCTTATAAAATTCTCTTGCACTTTGGGAAGGGGGAAAATAAGCCCCTCCACTAACCCTGACTCAGGTCCCAGAAGTAAGTAAGTACTGTATGCTGCCCCAGGAAAAATGATCCGGACATGAGCGAATCATGTTGGGTGACTCTTGGGTGCCTGCCTTGTTATACACACGCCCCACAGCCCTCCCGACAGTATTTCCACCTCCTCTGTTCTGCTCTGGCGGTAACCACCATGTATTTTAAAGGGCGTCAGGGTGGAGGGTTTTCTTCCTGTAGAGGCTTCTTGCTCAAAATGTTTTTTCTTCTGCTTAACTTCATCCATATAGTTCTTTTTAATTAGTTCGCATTTTTAACAAGATAATAAATTATAGTTTTTTTGTCTGTATCAGCAGAGACCATGATCCATTCTAGCTATTTCTGTTTTGCTTTAAAATTCTGCAAGAAAATGAAAAAAGCATGCTACTACTTAAACTTTATCAGCATGTAAGCACCTCATAAAGGTAGCAGTGAATTCTAGAAACTAAGGTGACTTCTCCAACTCATCATGGTCTTTTCAGCAAGATTCTCATTCCAATAGCTAGGGAAGCACAGTCGTGTTACAATGTGTAGACCTCAGCAAAGCCTTGGACGTGGATTTTCCTGACACCTTTATGTAGGATATGACAGAAATGTGGTTGTATGAAAACACAGCTATCTAGATTCCTCACTGGCTGAAAGCCTTTATTCAGAGAAAGCCAGTTAATGAACCTGTGTTGACCTGGAGGGCGATCTCTGCTGGGACACTGCATAGTCTGGTCTGTGCCCTCTTCTGCTCTTCTTTTAGCATTTTCACTGATGCCTTCATTCAGAGGTCATCAGACTTTTCTGGAAAGGGTCAGATAGTAAATGTTTTAGGCTTCATGGTCCATAGGTCTCTGCTACGAGTGTTCAGCTCTGTCATTGTAGCACAAAAGCAGCCATAGACAGTGCATAAAGGAGTGGGTGTGGCTGAGTTCCAGTCAAACCTTACTATCAAAATCAGGCAGTGAGCCAGAGTTTGACCTGTGAGCCTTAGTTTATAGATTCTCACCTGTATGGAACGATGTAAAGAGAAGGCTTATAAAATGGCACAAAGATGGGAAGGATGGCAAGCAAATTAGGTAGTACCATAATCAATATACCATAAATAATGTTTAGAGGCTAAAGCCATGAGCTATGGCAAACAAAATGAACTTTGAATGCACCGTTAAAATGACTTGCGCAAGCACCAGATAGAAGGGCCTGGGAAGGGCTGTGACCTCCTGACACTGACCTGTGATTAGGGGTTTGAATAAACTCTGTGATCAGCAGGAGTTAACTTCACGATGTGGCTCCCAAGGAACACTACCCATCAGGGGTGACTTGATTGCTTTCCAGGGAGGAACCAATAAAGGATGGACGTGAGGCTTTGATTTCATCTACCAGTTCTGGGCGCCCCACTTTATAAGGAACCTGAAAAAACTCAGGGAACAGAAACCAGCTTTTCTTTTCTAGGAGCTCCCAAGCAAAATAATTCAAGAGGCTCTTGAGGATGAGATACATCAGCTGTGCTCAAATAGAAAGCAGTGTGACAGTGATTCAGAGCACCAGCCTCGTCAGCACCCCATCTGGGTTTGAGGACCAGCTCAGCCCTCATCAGCTGTATGGCCCTGGGATGATGCTGAAGCTCTGAATCACAATCACATCTCCTATAAATGGATCTGTTATCAGGATTGTTCATAAAGCATTAAGCTCATGGTCTGGCATACAATGAATGCTCAATAAATGTTAGCTCTTATTAATACCATGATTTGCTTATTCTTCAAATAATTGAAGGGAATAATCCTGATGGAGATGTACTAACTCTGTGTGTTCCAAGGGGTAGAATCAGAACCAAACATTGGAAGTTCTTCCAGCAAGCTGTTTTCTCTTTGGTTCTTTTCTCCCCCTGCCTTGGATTTTGCTAGCCTTGTGGTATAGCTCCCTGCACTCTCCACCCGTGACGCACAAATGCCTCTACTTTGCCTTGCAGAATTCTACAATTCCGTCTCTATAAAAAAAAATTCAAGGAGACTTTGAGGCCTTACGACGTGAAGGATGTGATTGAGCAGTATTCTGCCGGGCATCTCGACATGCTTTCCAGGATAAAGTACCTTCAGACGAGGTGAGACAGTCATATCTGGAGGGACTGCACTCCCCTCAAAGCCATATGACCCTTAGAGTTTAAGGTGAAAGGTATTCAGAAATAATTCAAAATGCAGGGAGATATTTTAAGAAGAAAAATATCCACGAAGCCTTGTGGATGTCCAGGCCAACAAAGCACCAGATTGGACAGACTGTGAAAAAGCTGTATGACATTGCCATGGCCAAGGTCAGCACCCTGATCAGGCCTGTCAGAGAGGAGAAGACACACGTTTAAATGGCTTCTGACTGTGATGTTTTCGGTGTTGCCAACAAAACGGGATCATCTAAACCGAATTCGGCTGCCTAATTCTAAATATAATTCTTCACCATGTTAAAAAATGTTCATCGGGTATTACTTATAATAGTGAAAACTAAGGAAACAGCATCAATGCCCAACTAATAATTGCCATCATTTTTATGGAACTCCTCAGTATTCCACCTGCATGTTTATACTCCCTTATGAAAACACAAGGCATTGCATTAGAGTGCCATTTTTCCAATGTGGAAACTGAAGCTGATAGGACAGAGGACCTATCCAGCTGGCAGGGAGCAGAGCTGGGAATCAAACTAGCTCCAACTGATTAGAAAGTCTCTATTCTAACGCACCATATTTCCTTAATTATAAAACAATGGGTAAGGAGAGAATGGTACCTGCTCTCATTAAAATGTTATGCAGCCATTGGTTGGGTGCAGTGGCTCATGCCTATAATCCCAGCACTTTGGGAGGCCGAGGCAGGTGAATCCGTTGAAGTCAAGAGTTCCAGACCATTCTGACCAACATGGGGAAACCCCCTCTCTACTAAAAATACAAAAAGAATCCAGGCGTGGTGGAGCATGCCTGTAATCTCAGCTACTCGGGAGGCTGAGGCAGAAGAATCGCTTGAACCTGGGAGGCGGAGGTTGCAGTGAGCCAAGATTGCGCCACTGCACTCCAGCCTGGGCGACAGAGTGAGACTGCATCTCAAAAAAAAAAAAAAGTTATGCAACCATAAAATAATATTTAGAAAAAGTATATAATGAGATTTTTTAATTATTTGATTTGTGGATATATATGCATGATATAATTACCAGTAATACATGCAGACATGTGTGTACACATACATATGCATATGTATATATTTATAGCTGCATATGTATGTTTATATATCATATATAATATGTCACAGAATAAATAGACTCTGCCTAGACCTTGTGATGATGTTTACTAATATATAGGTATGATTCTAAACACATGCACACATATGCTTATTCAGAAATACACAGGACATGCACACACTTTCCCATATTGTGGCCTGGAGAAAAGGAGTAGGACTTCCCCTGAGAGATTGCAGTAGCTGTACTGAGATGATGACTCCATATGTGACTTTTTTTTTTTTTACTTTTAAAATGTATCAAATCTTTAATAAGTTGTAAAACTGCACATTTTTTAAAAACGGGCAGTTGTGATGTCAAGAGTCATGGAATAACAGCCAGGAAACCAAACTCCTATTGCAGTTCACTCTGACTGTGTGATATTTCCAACGGACACATATCCTCTCTGGGCCTCAGCTTCCCTGTCCAAGTGATGTTGTCCCACTGGAGTGTCCTGCTAGAGAACAGGAACGTCACACCGACTGGGTTGGAAGTTAATGATGCTGTCACGTTGGAGGTGTGCTTCTCCATGGCCTTTTTTTTTTTTTGAGACGGAGTCTCACTCTGTCACCCAGGCTGGAGTGCAGTGGCACGATCTCAGCTCACTCCAACCTCTGTCTCCCGGGTTCAAGAGATTCTCCTGACTCAGCTTCCTGAGTAGCTGGGACTAGAGGCACATGGCACCACACCCCCTGATTTTTTATTTTTAGTAGATAGGGGGTTTCACCGTGCTGGCCAGGCTGGGCTTCCTAGCATAGTGGCAGGCACAGAGTCAGTGCTCACTACCTGCTGAATGAATAGATGTGTGAACAAATTCTGAGCCTAACATGCTGTTATTTATGCAACTATGGCTCTCTGAGAGACAAGGATGAAGCATGATGTCTAAGGCATGCCACACTCCAAAACTACCAGTCAATTTAAATAAGCATAGAGTGGACTATGACAGTGTCATAGTTTTTGCTACTTATTAAGCAAATGTGTTTCTAGTGTTTGTGGCTGGAGGGTGAACATCTGGATCTCTGATTGCATATCTCCAGTCGTGCTGACCTTACGGGGCAAGAGAGAAAGGAAGTGCCATCAGTGGAGAAGCAGCTGGGTTTCCAGGGAGGAGACAGAAGGAGCCATGGCTATTTCAGGGTTCACGGTCTTAATGGTCCTGGACCTGTGATAAGCCTTCAAGCCTGCTTTCCCTCCAGCCCTTGTCCCAACCGACAGCGTGATAGGCAACATTTCTTTCCTATTGGTCCAGGCATAGAGAAGGAACCAATGACTCTCAGAATACTATGCAGCCATTAAAAAAGAACAAAATCCTATCTTTTGCAGGAACATGGTTGGAGCTGGAGGCTATTATCCTTAGCAAACTAATGCAGGAACAGAAAACCATATACTGCATGTTCTCACTGATAGGTGGTAGCTAAATGATAAGAACTTATGAACACAAAGAAGGAAACAACAGATGCTGGGGTCTTCTTGAGGGGGTAGGGTGGTAGGAGGGAGAGGAGCAGAAAAGACAATCCCCATGACACATGTTTACCTACGTAACAAACCTTTACCTGTACCCCCAAACCTAAAATAGAAGGTTTTTAAAAAGGAGCTGGTGCCTCATGCAGAAATAGAAGCAGAAGTGGAAGCTGGTGTTGGATCTATCTTTCTACTGGCCGGAGATGCCCACAGAGCAGCAGTGATGTGTGCAGCTGAATATGTAGCCTAGGCTTTGTCTGTAAAACTCCCTAACTAGATGTTTTTGGAAGGGATAAAAGAACTGGAAGACAAGACAGGTTTGCAGCCCACCTATGACATTTCTTATAAAAAAAAAAATATAACAAGATGCAGCCCTCACCTCTCTCAGCGGTTTGTCTGCCTCCCTCTCCCCTGGGATAGAAAGATCCTTTCAGTATCACCAGATCAAAAACAAGAAGAAGAATATACCGAAGTTATAGGTTCTCTCTGACTCTTTCTTTCTCTCTGTGGCTAGTATGCACTCTCTCTTCCTCTCCTCTTCTCTTCTCTTCTCTTATGTATTCCAAACCCATATCTCATTCCAGAGAGAATAGAATGATTTGGTTTACTGTCAAAACAAAGCTCTGTGTAATTTAATCCCCGCTCTGTTTGTTTCTTTCAGAATAGATATGATTTTCACTCCTGGACCTCCCTCCACGCCAAAACACAAGAAGTCTCAGAAAGGGTCAGCGTTCACCTTCCCATCCCAGCAGTCTCCCAGGTGGGGCCAGTGGACATGGACTGATGGGCCAGGGGTGCAAAGTTTGTAGAGCATCCCCACCCCCAAACCTCAGCTGGGGTCCTTTCTGTAGGTGCAGTTGTCACTCTCCTAAGTAAAATGAAGAAAGAGTTTGAAGCTTGTTTCAGTTGGTGGCCATTTGAAAGGTTTCTGTACAAAAATCTTCTCACTCCTCTTCCCAGACCATGTGGGTGATATTTCTTCCTACGACTTTTGAAAATGAAAATAGCCCCACCAGTTTCCCTGTTATAAAACAAGAGGAGACTTATGAACTTTATTGAAACAGGAAGAAAACTTCGCATTAGCAGAACCCACAGCATTCTCCATCCTGCATAATTATCTTTGAGTTGATCGATACCCCTCCCAGGACAAAGCCAGAGAAGTCACTCAGATATCAGCCCCCTGACAACATTGTAACACACAGAGCCTTGTCCCTTAACAGAGCAGCTCTCCTCCTTCCAAAGCTTTAAAATTTTGAATAAGATTTTCTTTAGAAAATCCACTGCCTAAATTTATTTCTCTTTATTCCCAAACGTCTTCAAGTGAGGGAGTTAGGCTTAAGAAATATTATGAACCTTCCACTTATGAAAGAACCAAGAGGCCGGGCGTGGTGGCTTGCACCTGTAATCCCAGAACTTTGGGAGGCCAAGGCAGGTGAATCTCGAGGCCAGGAGATCGAGACCAGCCTGGCCAACATAGTGAAACCCGTCTCTACTAAAACTACAAAAATTAGCTGGGTGTGGTGACACGTGCCTGTAATCTCAGCTACTCAGGAAGCTGAGGGAGGAGAATCGCTTGAACCAGGGAGTCGGAGGTTGCAGTGAGCTGAGATCACACCACTGCACTCCAGACTGGTGACACAGTGAGACTCTGTCTCAAAAAAAAAAAAAAAAAAAAAAAAAGAATCAAGAGCATCAACATGATGATAGAAAGCATTTAATATTTAACCTCAGCCCTGGGGATAGAATAGGGAGTGATGGGACTGTGGGCACCTGGAGGACACATGCCCCATCTAAAGGAGGTAGGAATGAAGGCCCTCCATTCTTAACGGAATGAGGGTCCTACCTCCTTTTAGGAATGAGGGCCCTACCTTCTTTTAGGAATGCGGGTCCTCTGTTTCCAGAAAACAGAATATCCAGCTTTTACGTGAAATTCTCAATTTTTGAGATGGTTTACGTGTGTGTGTGTGTGTTTTGTTTGTTTGGTTTGTTTTTGTGAGACTCTGTCGCCCAGGCTGGAGTGCAATGGCGGGATCTCTGCTCATTGCAAGCTCCGCCTCCCAGGTTCATGCCATTCTCCTGCCTCAGCCTCCCGAGTAGTTGGGACTACAGGTGCCTGCCACCACACCTGGCTAATTTTTTGTATTTTTTAGTAGAGACAGGATTTCACTGTGTTAACCAGGATGGTCTCGATCTCTTGACCTCATGATCCGCCCACCTCGGCCTCCCAAAGTGCTGGGATTACAGGCATGAGCCACCGCGCCCAGCCAGCTTACATGTTTTAGAACCCCGTGCAGGCCAAAGAAAACACTAGCCAGCTGGATTTAGCACAGGGGCCACCAGTTTTTGACATCTTTTTAAAATTTAAGGCTGCTCAGCCAAAGACTATCCTACTAAGCAGGATTTAGTAACCTATGAGAGAGATAAATCAACTATTGAGAAAGTGCCTAGCATAAATGGTTTCTAGCAAATAGCTAGACTCCCTGAAAGTTCTGATCTGCAAAAAACATAAAAATGTAGAAACTAACCAGAATTTAGTCAGATACTGTGGATAACCAAAAATCAAATTCAGCACATATTTCAATTCCATTCCTCGCCAGTGTCATCTTTTGCATCATGTTCAAGATTTGAGATTTTTCATTCTTATTAAAATTGGCCAGATGAAATATTTATACTCACTGTAAGTAATTTCAGGCATTAGATGACTCCATCTCCACCTGCACACACACAGTCAGAGTGAAAGTCTCAGATCTCAAATCTAAGACTGAAAGGCTAAGGAATTTAATTTAAAGGAACTAAATACTCTAGGTACTGTTAGGTGCTTTATCATCTTTAACACAAAGCAAAGCCTCCTTAATAGCAGCTTGATATTTAGCTTCAAATTTTCCTACAGCAGAGGTAAACATGAGATACCAGTGTTGAATGCAGAAAAACTCTGACTTTCCGACTCACATATGCCTCCAGAGTTGAATGGTGCTCTTATGCCACACAAGTGTGAGGGTGGGAGCAATGGCTCTGTTGGCCATAGACTGCCTAGCCAAAATGACGTTGCATAGCAAAAATAGGTATAATGATCTTACAGAAGTGTTCGCTTCTTCTTAGGAATGAACCATATGTAGCCAGACCATCCACATCAGAAATTGAAGACCAAAGCATGATGGGGAAGTTTGTAAAAGTTGAAAGACAGGTGAGTGTTTTCTTCATCTCACCAAAAACCAGATCTGTAAAATTTATTTTCAAATACCCTTTCCTTCCTTCCTTCCTTTCTTTCCTTCCTTCCTTCCTTCCTTCTTTCTTTCTTTTTCTTTCTTTCTCTCTCTTTTTTTTTTTTAATGAAGTTTCACTCTGTTGCCCAGGCTGGAGTGCAATGGCATGATCTTGACTCACTGCAACCTCTGTCTCCCGGGTTCAAGCGATTCTCCTGCCTCAGCCTGCTGAGGACTTGAGATTACAGGTGCCCGCCACCATGCCCCGCTAATTTTTGTTATTTTTAGTAGAGATGGGGTTTCGCCATGTTGGCCAGGCTGGTCTTAAACTCCTGACCTCAGGTAATCTGCCCGCCTCGGCCTCCCAAAGTGCTGGGATTACAGGTATGAGCCACTGTGCCCGGTCTCCACCATTGTTTTCCAAAGGGAAATAAGACACTTGAGTAGTACTACCTACCATTCAAAAAAGATGTGGAAATTAAATCATTGATTCAGCATTTACTGAGTGATCGCATGCAAGTTAATTAATTGTTCTGAACCTCAGTTTTCCTCATCTGTAGTATGGGGATTATAATACCCTATTAGGTTGCTGTGAGGATTGAGTTGATACATGAAAATTACCCATAATATTAGTGGGCACACAGTGAACACTTGATGATAGCTACAGTTATCATGCATTTCATGGTGACCCCTTAGGAAATGTTAGTGACCTGCCCCTGCATGTTGTGTGTCCCCCTTTTCTCAATGTCCGGGCCAGTGGTGGTCTGTTCGAAGAGGCCAGGAGGAGGGCAGGCTACAGGTGAGATCCGTTCAAGGTGGAACGAGAAACCCGCTCACTCACAGCACCATGCAGCCCACTCTTGCTTTCATAGCAAAGAGCTCATAATCTAGCATCATCTGCCTAACTCTACATTAGATAAATGGTACTGCCAGTTTTTCAAGGATGAGATTAATCCTTTTGTTTTATTCAAAATCCTAAATGGGACCCGTGCAGGAGAGGTAGGAGCAAATCTGAATTATTCCTTTTTGTTAAGTCAATAATTTTGTTTTCATTTAAAAATTTGTAATTTCCGCTGTACATGATTTCTCTGTGTCTCTGTTCTCTTGCCTGTGAAATAGAGATAATAATAGTATCCATCTTGGCGGACTGTCGTAAAATTCACGTGAGTCCATAAAGCGCATAAGACAGAGTCAAATCGTAACTTTTCTAAAAGGGTCAGTTATTCTTGAGACTCAGATGCCATCCTAGCATCTGCCGATCACGGTGCTGGTATCCTTACCTGTAAAATGGGATGACACACCTGACGACAGCGTTTCCTGGTGAGTCGTGAATTGTCAAAGCAAGAACATCACACATCTATGCACATACACTCATGTATAGTCATTCACAATTTAGGCAGGCAAGAGCAAGCCGCTGGGTAGGGTCTTCAGTTCTGAGACACTCAGTTCTTACTAACCACTGCCCTTGTATTTTTACAGCTTAAATCACCATGTAGGAGAAACATAGACTAACAATCCACATGCTTCTGTCTAAGGAAATGTTCATAAATTGAGAACTCTTGCTCCTTGACCCAGGCAACGTTAGGAAGGCCACTTCCTCCTCTAAGGGACACAGCAGGCCTGTAACACTTCAAAGCATCTCTCTGCTTTCCGCCTTTGCTTCCTAGAAAGCCCTTGCCTAGGTTTTCTCTAGATTAGCACTAATACATGGTATGCAAGGCTTGCAAGTAGGAGGCACAAAATAAATTATTAGCTGCTCTTCTTATTAAGAGTTGCAAGAATTCTGTTCCCTTCTGAAAAGTAAATACAGTATTAGAATATTTCCTCCCGGCCAGGCACAGTGGCTCATGCCTGTAATCCCAGCACTTTGGGAGCCCGAGGCGGGTGGATCACAAGGTCAGTTCAAAACCAGCCTAGCCAAGATGGTGAAACCCCATCTCTACCAATAATACAATAATTAGCCTGGCATGGTGGCGGGCGCCTGTAATCCCAGCTTCTTGGGAGGCTGAGGCAGAAAATTGCGTGAACCCAGGATATGGAGGTTGCAGTGAGCCAAGATTGCGCCGCTGCACTCCAGCCTGGGCAACAGACTGAGACTCCACCTTAAAAAAATAATAATAATAATAATATTTCCTCCCAACCAACAGCAATGATCCCCACCCTCAGAGAAAGTGGTAACTCACAGATCCTTTGATTTTCCAGGTTCAGGACATGGGGAAGAAGCTGGACTTCCTCGTGGATATGCACATGCAACATATGGAACGGTTGCAGGTGCAGGTCACGGAGTATTACCCAACCAAGGGCACTTCCTCGCCAGCTGAGGCAGAGAAGAAAGAGGACAACAGGTATTCTGATTTGAAAACCATCATCTGCAACTATTCTGAGACAGGCCCCCCGGAACCGCCCTACAGCTTCCACCAGGTGCCCATTGACAAAGTCAGCCCCTATGGGTTTTTTGCACATGACCCTGTGAACCTGCCCCGAGGGGGACCCAGTACTGGAAAGGTTCAGGCAGCTCCTCCTTCCTCGGCAACAACGTATGCAGAGAGGCCCACGGTTCTTCCTATCCTGACTCTTCTCGACTCCCGAGTGAGCTGCCACTCCCAGGCTGACCTGCAGGGCCCCTATTCTGACCGAATCTCCCCCCAGCAGAGACGTAGCATCACGCGGGACAGCGACACACCTCTGTCCCTGATGTCGGTCAACCACGAGGAGCTGGAGAGGTCTCCAAGTGGCTTCAGCATCTCCCAGGACAGAGATGATTATGTGTTTGGCCCCAATGGGGGGTCGAGCTGGATGAGGGAGAAGCGGTACCTCGCCGAGGGTGAGACGGACACAGACACGGACCCCTTCACGCCCAGCGGATCCATGCCTCTGTCGTCCACAGGGGATGGGATTTCTGATTCAGTGTGGACCCCTTCCAACAAGCCCATTTGAAAGAGGTCACTGGCTGACCCCACTTGTAATGTAGACAGACTTTGTATAGTTCACTTACTCTCACACCCAGCGCTTACCGGCGGGGACACCAATGGCTGCATCAAATGCATGCGTGTGTGTGGTGGCCCCACCCAGGCAGGGGCTTCCCACAGCCTCTTCCTCCCCATGTCACCACAACAAAGTGCTTCCTTTTCAGCATGGTTTGCATGACCTTACACTATATAAATGGTTCCGCTAATCTCTTCTAGGATACACATTTATCTGCTGTTCTTAACTTTTAATCACGATTGAACCGGTACAGGGAGAAATTACTGATGAGCCATGCTATTTGTCTGTTTGGTTGGCTGGTTTGGGTTTTGGTTTGGTAAGCAGAGAAAGTAGTTTAAGTTATTTCTAGGATCACTGCCCTCTTGTGTAAAACACTCCAGCAATCAGCTGTTTTTGAAAGCAGAAAATAATTTTCTCAACAAAACCGCGTGGCGTATCAGTGGGGCTGCCTACTGAGCTAACATTAGGAAAGGAATGAGATAGTCATTGTGTCTCTAAAACAAAGAATTTAAACAAATATTGAAGAGAAAAGTGGCAAAACCTTTTTAAAGCTCTCAAAAAGACCTCACTTGGTCTGATGTTATTTAGTATCATGCGTCAGTTTCCTTATCTGTAAAAAGTGGTGGTAATCCCAAGAGTAGCATTTCTGATGAGTTACGAATTAGCAGGGAGAAACACACACACACACAGTTAAAACAGTTTCCAATTTATGTAGCCGAGGACAATGGAATTTATCAGAAGTGAAGTGCCCTTCTGGGCAGGAGCTAAGTTCAGTGCCTTTAAAATGAAGTTTCAACTCCCATTTCTTCCTATGATACTGAAGTACAAAATATCCATCTAAAATAGAAATTAAAGTCTAGAAGGCACACAGAAATTATCTAGTCCATTTTATAAATGAAGACTCTTAGGCTGAGGTAAAGTGACACACCCAGATTCACTCAGTTGTCCCATAGAGAACCAGGACTCAGAAGTCAGGTCTGCTCACTCTCTCCCTGCCCTTATTTCCCCTCACCACACCACTCTTCCATTTATATAATGCATCCTAGAGATTGTGTCAAGATATATGACTTTGTGTCGTGTGGAAAGCACTCAGTTTATCCAGCAGGAGGGGGATTCCCACTTTTATTGCTAAACATGCTTGCTTGATGCATTGCATTTTAGATCTAGAAAAAAAATAATACAAGCAAGCTACATTTACTGATGTGCAACCAGGCAACATTTCCAGAACCATCCAATTTTACTTTTCCAAATGTATGGAACCAACCCAGATTTTTAAAATGAAAGTACTAAAACCACATGTAATCACAAGACAAGCTAAAATGTAAGCAGACAGCCTGGGAAGCACTGCCCTACTCTACAGGTGTGATATTAAGCACAAGCCATCCTCTGGCCTCTTATGAGATGTTGTTATGCTCTGAAAAACTTTGATGGAAAAGGTTTCTGTTAGGCTTAGAATGAATTAGCTAAATGACCACACCACAGTATTATTGTATCAGTCTTCTCACACACCTAGACACTGGTTGTGGATAGTTGCCATGGTGACAATCAAGATAATTCAGATGACCTAAACAAATGTCTGTTTGCAGCTGACACTGCTATTCTCCCTCACAGTCTTGTCAAGAGCCACAGTAGCTATGGCAGACATTTGGTTGATGGTTTCATCATTTCCTAATACAAGAGTCCGGCACTATGTTGGAGAGAGGAGTCCCTTCCTCAGAGATAGGTTCCTTTCAACTCACATGTCAGCAGGTACTGTACAAAAAGCTCAGAATACAGTAGTGATTAGAGCTTGACCCCTGACTTTAGGAACTTACAGCCAAAGCCCTAAGTCCCAGGACAAGGGCAGACATTGTGAGTGGCAGAAGGCTGTTTTTCATTGAGAACCCCACACATCGATGGGTGTAGACCTTGAAGTCTGAGATAGAAAATACACCAGAATTCTCAATGCATCAGACATGAAGCCTGTCCCCTATGGGTTTCCATTTGACGTGCTGGCAATCTGAAGGACAAAGGGCATGGGTGATTTGGGCCTTTCCCCCACTCCTTCAATATGCCTGAAAGTGCCACTGGGGATTACGACCTAAGAAACCCTATGCCCCTTCCTGAGGGCGTGATTGTTGAATCCTGATCTTCCTGGAATCTTTCACTTGAGATGATCACCTGCCTAACGTCCAACATGTTACTATGTACATAAAGTTCTTCTTTATGTACCCGAGTTACTGGAAACCAACAAAAAAGGAGAGTGAGTCACACTCCACATATGCACCAATTAATTTTTAACTTATTAATATTCTTGAAGAACTTGCTATCTTAAGTATTTTACGAATAGATGCACTTTCCAGCAACTCAATGGAGTTCTAGCTTAAAGTATTTACCATTGATCCAAAATTGGAGGAACTACCTTAGGTTCTTTTAATAACCTAGAAAGAATTGGAGTTTGTATTATTTCCTAAACATAAGACCAGGAGAGCAGAGATTGGGTTTGTACTGATCAGTAGTAGGGAAGTATTGATAGTCTAACATCTAGTAAGTTGTCTTTATCAATATAGACATAGACAAAATACGTGTTTTATGAATGAATAAATAATAAGAACCTTAAGAACTGTTTTTTCCCCATTTAAGAAAACGAAAAGGAAAAGAGAAAAATGATCTTCTGGAATAATTCTGCTTTGATATTCTCCTTTTGTTCCCCAAAAAATACATTCCAGAAAGGCAAACCAAACCTGCTCAAGTTGCCTATGCATCGACAATCTCAGCAACATGGCTCACAGTGAGCAAGCAGAAATTCAGGGTCTGGAATTGAATGTGAGTGATGGGAAGAAACTGTGTGTGCTTTCACAAAGATCCTTTTGTCAGACAAAGGAACAGCATGATGATCCAATGGAACTGGTTAATAACATGACCCAGGATTACATGACCACAGATATGCTAGTCGTTCTGAAACTTGCCCAAGAAATTGCAGTCATTTCAGCAGAACTCCATGAAATGTTAACAAAATAATTCCATCATCAAAACTAGGAATGATATGATCAGGTAAAATTATGATCTTATGTATGTATTTGGTCTTTTTGGGTCACAGTGGGACATGAAAAATTGTAAATGTCACGTTTTAGCAAGATCAAAATGAATGAGATAAATCAGCTTCACAAATGTTAGGTGAAACATGATCCTATTGGGCTGAGAAAAGTACTTGAGATAAGTGAGTTTCGACTATCAAATATCAGCACAAAAGCAAATATCAAAAGTTTAAGGAAAAAAATTATTACAGGAAAGGAAAAACACATCAAATTGAGAAAGTGCTATTGAATAACTTTGTTTTTAGAACTGGGAGTTTAAGCTTATTAGACATGACACTGATATTACAAAGCCCTAGTTTTCACGAAAACATAACTAGATAACCCCAAGGTGTATAGGTTAAGATGAACTAATTAATCAACAATTATGCATCCTGTGTCTATTTTGTGCAAGGTAATTCCTAGACACTAATTTGAAAGAATAATTTCCTGTAGAAAAACCTAATATAACCTGACCTACTCATAATTTGACAAAATCAGTCTCATAATTCTATGCTACTGTAATGGGAGTATAATAAAGAAAAAGTCATTTGTTTATTCATTTAACAAGATTTATTAAGCACCAATATATGCCCAGAACTGTGCAGTGCACTGGAAATTCAGAGATAAGAAAACCACAGTTTCTGCCATCAAAATGCTAGTAATCTAGAGGTCTCAAGTATCAGAGGTCCCTTCAAACTACGTCTACCAGGAAAATAAAATACCTGATTTCATCCCTGCAAACAACTCTATACAGACAGAAAAGCTTCCTAGCTTGGAAACCATAGGAAATTGAACATGAAAATGAGAGCAAAGATTCTACATCAAAATGGCAATGATCCAATCGGCCCAATCAAGACTGAGTGGGTTGAATGGGGACTTCGAGTTCGGATTCAATGCTTTGAATTTCGTAGCTCCAGAGACACTATGCAAAAAAGGGGGATTCTAGGGAATCTGAGGAAGATTGTTGGAGAAACCAGCTTTCTTCTTCTCTCCTAAGCCCTACTAAGATTGAGATCAGGCAAGGAGCTAAGCTACTTTCATTTCATCATGTTGACCAAGAGAAGCTTATGATACAGACTATGACACAGCACCTATTTCAAGAGAAAGATGTTACTCTACTTGTGGGAACCTGCAGATCAAATTCTCCTGGGGCAAGAGAAGAAGTTTGTTCAGCAGCCTAAGAAGTCAACTGTACTTTGGACAGTGCTGCCAAACACACCCCAGGATTCCCCCACCCCTGCGCTTCCCCAGAAGATGCCACGTAGCTGGTATTTGGTTTTCATGAATAACCAAAGATTCTTCTTTGCTTCCTGAACCCCAGGCATCCTTAGGAATTTGCTTCATGTCCTCACTTGTCCTTGAAGGCTTGTTTTTCAGGATGAACTTTTTAAGTCTAAGTTGTTTATATTCAAATTAACCCAATGCTATTGTTGCTGATATTATACCATCCCAAACTGTGCCAACTGGCCCCTAAACAAGTCAGCAGGCAGCCCCTCACCAATGCCCAGTTTAGAACGTGTTAGGACCAGGCTATCTGCCTAGCTTTAGTGGTTTTAGAAGCCAATAATGGCAGTGTAGAAGAGACAGGAAGCATACAGAGATGACCTTGAAGAAAATTTGAGTTTCAGCACATTCAAAAGCATTTGACTCTTCTGCCATGTTTTGATTTTCAAATGAGACAATCAATGTACACACAAAGCCCCTAGTACAATGACTGATGCATACTAGGGACTGTTATTTATGTTATTTTTTTACAGTATGCATGGACTTCATTGTCTCAGTCTTTGGTGTTACTTATGAACTTTAAATTTACACCAAAAATTTTTTTTTTCAGAAAAATGAATGGTGGAGATACAATCCTAATTATTAAATCAAATGCTTTTCCGATTGCTTTTTAAGTAAGTACATCTCTGCAAATAAAAATGCTTACTCTTGTCTACCACAATAAGGAAGAGAAGGAATATTGGAATGAAGAGAGGCAGGAATGTTGGATCTCAGTGGCTGAGTTGTGGCAATTCCATTGGATGTATAGTACCAGAGGTTGCGCCATCTGGATGATGTGTAGGAGATAAAGTCAAATAGCAAGAATAAAAGACTCATGATTTCCCAAGGAAAGTCAACTGTGCATGGTGGCTATCAGGCAACATCCTAGCAATGAATGGGGGAGCTTGCAGAATAAAGAGTTAATGCTTGCTTAAACCCTCCCTGGGGAGATTTGTTCCCAGGCTTTCACAGCTTTAACCTCAGCAACCCTGTAAGAAAATTGTGATTCGTATTTTGATGTGTTATCATAGATGCAAGGAGATGTAATTTCATGGATTCGAAGATACACAGAGCAAGAAGAGCTTTTGATCACCCAGAACAACCACCTGTCTTTTTAGATCAAGAAGCAGAAGCTCAGAGCAAAGAACATCACACCACATCCCTCAGTGATTGAAGAAGTGATTGAGTCACAGAATAAATCTGGAACTCCGGTCTTCTGATCCTCACTCCAGATGTTAGAGACAAAACTAAAAGTAAAATAGCAAGTGAAATCAAAGCATCACTATTGAGCCCAGAACATGAATAAGAACTTCCTGGCCCACTTGAGAAACTGTTAAACCAGACATGCCTTTGGGGACTTCTTCCCTTCTCTGGAATAAGATTGATGTTTCCATGCTGTGAAAGATGATGATGTTCCTTCTCCCAGATTCCTGCTGTCTTCAAAAGGCCTAGCAAAAACCACTGATGCGGGGTGCGGTTGAGATAGGGAATGAAGAAGAACAATCTCACTGCCATGCAGGCATTCCTACCCTCCACCTCTCTGCCCTCCACCCCTCTGCCCTCTCCTACCTTGTTCCTTCTTGGTCCTGCCATGTTTGGACTGGTTTACCTTTTTAGCCCATCACTTGGACTCATTCAGCTCCAGTCATGCCTTAGGTTGTATCCTCATTTATAGACCAATTAAACAGGGTTTCTCCTTGATAAATCCCTATGGTTTTGATTTTAGGAGGTCGGGCATGATTTCTTTTGGGATCTATATGACCCAAAGTGGCCAGTTTTACCAAAGGTGTCCCTTTGCACTGCGATCTCTGGGTCTCATTTGAACACAGCTTGGGTCCTCTTACCTTGTCCCAGGGAATCCCCATGTTGTCAGGCCACAAGCAGATACTCTAGGGCCTTCACCAAAAGCTACAAAGAAACAAACAGGACTCAACTTAGGACATGGTTATGTAACTAGGAGATTATTTTAGGAAGTAAACAGGCCTCTGTTGACTCAAATGAGCATCTTCATTGTTACTTTCCACTTACATTGTTCTCGGGATAAATCTGCCAGAATTTGGCAGGGCTCCCCAGCAGTCCTTGTGAATCCCTGTGGTAAGATGTTTCAGTTCTCCTGAGTCAGGCTGAAGTGAAAGCTCCTAAGAAATATTCAGAAAGAAGGATGGTCAAGTTCTAGGACAACCATAGTTTGCCCAGTAATTTTAAAGTTTGTCATTCTACCTAAGCCTTCATCCTCCAGATAGCACTGTTATGGGCTTAAAATAAGCTTCAAGGGAAATAATGATATTTTCTGACACAGCCAATAATGGGCTGTATATACAAATAACCTGAGAATGGCTTACAATTAGGTAGTCAGAAGCCCAGCTCAGTGCTCAGGAATGTATTTGTAATTCCTCTTAGACTTACCAAATGGACTGCAATTTGATACCTAAGAGTAATAAAAAAAGAGAGAGCATATTTTATTTTAATGTTCCCTTCTCTTCCTCTGCCCACAAAAGTGAGGTCAGGGAAAGGGAGAGAAACCTATCCTAAGCGCTCCTTATGAGTTGCCTGTGACATGATAGCTCTCTCTCAAGTTCATGCAATCCTCATCGGATCCCCATGAGGGAGATGTTATTGTCTCCATCTTATAGATGAGGAAACTGAAGAAAAGACCTTATCAAAGGTCACACATGGTAAGAAGTAGAGCTGCATATTTAACCAAAGCCCGTGTACCTGGAAAGCTCCTTCTCCTTCCCGCTTCTTCCTCTCAAATCAGGCCCTAGCTCCTCCACAATGCTTCGGCCTTCTACGTCCACTCAGCTTTACAGTAAAATGATCACAGACCCATGAGTTCCCTGGAGAGTAGAGTGATGCCTGGGTCAGCTGTTCCTCTTGGCTGTTCAGCAGGTCCTTTGAGTGGCTTCACAATCCAGCTGTCAGTGGCAGAAAATAATACCGCATAAATTATTCACCTGGTTCACATTGGCATCCATTAGCTCTCGGGGCTTGGTGTGGCTGCAGATCATCCACAAGCGCCCCTTGTTCTCTGCCCCCAAGGAGCTCGTGTCATTGTTTTTAACCAAACAAGTTCAAATATCTCCACATCTCTGCTGACTCTGGTCTTTTGTCTCTAGACTGTACCTTTATTTCTGAGCTCTGAAATTCTGCAGAAACAGGTGAGCCTTTAAGAGCATTCTCTGGGAGGCCAAAAGCTCAGAACAGTTGTGTCTCTCTTTCTCAGTATTAAAAGATCAAGGTTTCCCATGGAAGCCAGCCTGATCTGGTAATTGGGCCCTTCTATACCCCTCTGAATCCTTTTCCAAGGAGGCGGCAGTTCCCACTCCCACAGTTCCCCTGAGGGTTAAGAGTCCAGGTGGTGGCCGCGCTGCAAGATTTGGGGCAGCCATTTTGCCAAGGATCAGAGATTCGCTGTCAGAGAGGGGAGGTCAGCTCTGTCCCATCCTGAAAAATCATCTTAGAAAGACAGGTGGACTTCATCAGATTTGTTAGTCCTTCCTTGTTTTAAAGAGAAAAATGATCTCTGCCTTGCTTCAGATAGGATATGGCTATTTTTTTTCCTCCTTTTTCTAATGTAGCAGTGATGGAAAACACCAGTCTTTGAAGAACAAATTGTGGTTCCCAGTGACATGAATCCATTGTATTTGATTTTGGATTGTATTTTTTAACCCCTTTTTATGGCATAGAATTCTGGTGCCTTGCTCCCTGGGTTTGTCTCTGTGCTACGAGTAGGCTTTCTTCACATTCTGGCTTACAGGGGAACACAACTATTCCACAAGTGGCCTTTAGTGCTCTTTATAATATGATTTCCTGTAATTTTTAAACTGTATGTGTAATTTATATTCTGGCTCTGTCCAATATTTGAACAACTTTAATAGGTTGATTTCCATATATATTATGCAAATAATTCTTACCTGATTTTTTATGTTCTATCTTAAATAAATACTGCACCACTTATTAATAAATAGACATTTCAGTGATTATGTGGAGGAATGTTATTTGCTTCAAAACAACTTTTATGAGGTTGTATTATTTATCATAAATAACACTGACTGTTGCTAACAGAAAAGCTCTAAATATCAGTGGCCTAACGCAACAAATATTTATTTCTTGCTCAAATCACAGTCCAGTGTACATTGTCTGAATTTCAAAGAGTGACGCAAGGATTTGGGCTACTGAAGAGCTGGAGTCCTTCATTTCCAGCCATAGTGCCAGGAGGAGAGGATCTAGAAAAACCATACCTACATCTTCCTGCCTTGGACTCAAAGTGACTCATCATTCCCACTCACAAACTCATTGCTTAAACTCAGTCACATGGTATGGGACAATCTGCAAGGGAGGCTGGGAAATGTAGTCTCCATGAATGCCCAGCATGAGGAAATGTGTTGAATATATAGCTTTGCTCACTACAAGAATACAATGATTAATCCTATAGATTTCCTTGTTAGTACTGAGTGATGACTACGTCTAACCCAAGTGTAGTTGTTGCCCAGGGAATAAAATAAGGGAACCAGAAATCCCCCTGGGAGTCACTGGAGTTACAAATATATATGTGGCAGCAGTTTAATAGCATAAAGTGTTGGCAAGAGTTATCTACTAGTGGTACACATTTCAAATGCAGCAAACAAGAACATGTCCTTTTCTCTATTATCAATTGGACCATTGGTGGGTATAATCCCTTCATAGGCCAGTTTGCCAACTCTCTCTCCTTAAACATTTGGATATTGATTATAATTGTTGTTTTCTTTATTCTATTCAGTTCACTTCAAGAAACATGTATTTCAGTAATATTAATTGGATATCTACCATATACCAAGCATCGGAGATGCAGTATTTCACAATTTAATGTGGTATTGGCCTTAAGATCGTTTCAGTTCTGTGAGAAGCATGATGAATGAGATAATCAAGCGTTCTGTGGAAACAAAGCATGATACTGGCTCATATTAGAGGTATAGAAAATTCTTCGTGCAGGGCATGAGGTATGAATGGAATATTTAAGGATGACTTCACAAAGCCAAAAATGAAGAAGGAAGTGGAGAAGACAGGCCTGCCAGACACTGGGAAGAGGATGTGCAAAGAGGCATGAGACAGGCTTAGTTTAGAAGTTCTGTTCAAAGCAAAGTTGCATTTTTACATTCTTGTTCTTATGGTCTCCAATGCCTCTGGCAAGCAACTCAGTGGGCTTTATGACCTGGGTAAACAGGGAGCATTCCAGGTATAGTAAGAAGGCAGTGTACTTGGAATGCAGAAAGCAAGAACGAGACTTATCCAGGCAGATGAGGCCTTGAAGGTATATTAGGGCTCTTTGGAACTTTCTGTCCTTAAGCAGATCACGCTGCAGTGAGGAAATCTCTTCCCAGATCCACGGTCTGAAACTGCACCCTCTCTTCTGACTTCTGCCTCCCATCCTGATCATGGGTCTCAGAATTCAATTTTGAAGTTTTCCTTTCAAAGAAACTACTTCTCTTATATCTAGAGACTGACAAGATTCTCCCAGCTGCCTGGTCTCAGTTCCTCTCATTAGAAGAAAGAATCATACTGTCTTTTTTATTGGTAACTAATGCCATCACCACAAAGTCTCATGCCCTACCCTCCTGCTTCCACTCTCTACAATCCCACTGCCTCCCATGGTCCCATTTCGGGGACTTGCAGCACCAGTCAACATAGCCACCCAATCCACGGGCTTCAGCATCAACCTCGATTACCCACCTTCTTCACCTGCACAGCCCATGATTTCTACCTTGTGACTCTTTCCAAGGAGGGTCCTCTTTTTGCCACACTTTCTCCCTTCCTGGTCTATAATGGTCTGTTTGACTCTGGTCTCTTTCCTTCCACTTCATCCTCTACAGTGTTTGTGACACAGTCATCTTGAAGAAACAGAAATCCAATCATGTCCTTTTACTGTTTATACGTTTCGGGGCTCTTCGACATCACCTAACATTTAACTTTTAAAATTTTTTTCTTTAGCACACACAGTCCTCAACGATCAGCCACTTTCATGCTCACTCTTACCTGTCCAGCTAAGTGTCATGTTCCTCACCTATTCACCAGTGCACCCTCCACGATACATATGCTCTGTGTTCTACTCCATAAAGGAAGGCCTGCAACTCCCCAGACACACCCAGTTTTATAATGCTTGCTATATCTCGGTCACATTGTTTCTTTTGCCAATGAAACACTCACTCACAAGACTTGCTAAGACATCATTTCCTCACGAAAGTCCTTCCTGAGTCTTTCATCCTCCAGGTAGAACAAACCATTCTTCCCTTTTGCCTTGACTGTATCCTGTACAGACATCCACTATAGTATTTGTATTTTCATGATTTTCTCAGTGATTTCAGTGTCTATCTTCATTACTTCCATGACTACCACCACTATTCTGTGAGTTGTCTGAGGATAGACACTGAGTCTTACTAATCTTTGTCCTCAGAAACTATCATGGTGACTGTAAGTGCTAAAGAATGAAACAATGAGTAAATGCAGCTACATTTTAGGTGTGTTATCTATTGCTACACAAATATTGCCACAAACTTAGTGACTAAAAACAATACAAATTTATTATCTCATAGTCTCTGCTGACCAGGAATCTAAGAACAACTTAACTGGGTCCTCTGCTTTAGGGTCTTACAAATTCAATCAAGGTGTTAGCTGGAGCTGTGGTCTTACCTGAGGCTCAACTGGGGAAGAATCCACTTCTTGTCTCACAATAGGAACAATTCAGCTCTTTGAGGGCTGTTAGACTGAGGACATCAGTTTTTTTGCTGGCTGTTGGGCAAAGATTGCTCTCAGTTCCTTGTCACATAGCCTTCTCCATAGGTCAGTTCACAATATAGCGCTTGCTTCATCAAAATGAGCAAGGGAGAGCCTGCTGGCAAGATGAAAGTTGCAATCTTATGTAACATATCATAAAACTAACAACCCATTACCTTTGCCATATTTTATTGATTAGCAGCAATTCACAGATTTGCCTGTGCTCAAGGGGAAGGTGTTACTACACAAGATATAATTGAGACCATCTTAAAACCTGTCTGTCACACTAGGTAACTAGGGCATTCTCAAAGTTAGCATGAACTTGGTATTGTCTTTAGGGACTAATGAAGCATATATTAGAACTCAGAAACCTCCCTCCAGCTAATAAGGGTGATTGCTTAATCTCTGGACCTAGCCTTTATCAGCCTCTCCCAAACTCAATTCTGTTAGACATAAGAATAATAGCTAAGATTTACTGAGCACGTACATGTGCCAGACATTTTATTTAGTATTCCCTATGAATCATCTCATTTAGTCTTCACAATAAATCTTGGCACTCAGAACTATTATCATCCCCACTTTATAGATAGGGACACTGAAGTATAGAGAATTTAGTCACTTGTCCAGGGTCACATAGCTAGTAAATAGCACAGCCAGGATTCAGACCAGGAAGTCTGACTCCAGAGCCTTTATTCTTAGCTACTAATCCATTAGAATCTTTTATTTTGAATAAAAGTCCTTGCTTGCTAAGCAGGGAATAAATATGTTTATATTCATTTAATTTACCTAAGTTTTCTCACTCAAGTTCCTTTCCTGCATGCTTCTCCAGGGGTTATATAATGTGTGGTTGTCTCATTTAAGATCCAAGTGGAAAAATAAGAAAGTCATACACAGGCAAGTGGAGGAGATTTTAATAAAGGGTTTGCTTACAAAGATTTGGTGATAGTTTAGTTAAATCAGATTGGCATGGTACAGTCCTGCAAAGCTAGCAACAGCCCTGCAAAGGCCAGAACCCAGATGGAGCCATGTGATAGGGACTATGACCTTGGGCAATCTGGTAGTGAACCAGCAGGGAGGGAGCTAAGGGAATAAAGACTGCAACCTCACTCTCTTTCCCTCTTCTGATCCTCTACTGGTACCAACTGTTGTCTGAACCCAACAGAAAGCCAGGGAGGAAGGAAGCCTGCTGCATAGCTTTAGAAAACAGAAAAGTAACTAGGATGAAATCATGGCACGAGTGAGCTCACCACCCAAGGAGCTCTGTGATAAAAAAGCAAAGCTTGAAAAAGTATGAACTTTGGGAAAGATCTACCTTGAAAGCTATGCAGAGGAAGCAGAAAATGTAAAGAGCGGCCCAGAAACCATGATCAATGTAGATAGAAATGAAGAGAAGAGGGTCATGGAATTAAGAGGGGAGAAATGAGAGGGGGTGGCCATCATATAGAGTAATACCAAGATGTTGAGGTAAGGCAGGATATGGATGGGAAAGAGGCCGCTGAATTTATGTAATATAGGTAAAGTTGAGGAGCTCTTTTAAAAGAAAGGCAAAGAGCTGCAGGAAAAATGAGGGTCCAAGTGTTGATGAAAACAATGACAAGTAAGGAGAGTTTGTTATCGGTTGCAGGAGGAAATGATAGGGGAGGCTTCAGTATATTTATAAAATGTGAGAAAAGAAGTGTTGAGAGGGAAAGAATAAAGACAAAAGAAAGAAAATAGATAATTGATGGCATAAAGACCAAGAGGAAGAAAATAATCAAATACAAACTAAAACCCATAGCTGCAAAGACAACACGATGGGAATTGAACACCTCCTTGGTACCAGCCACTACACAGGTTTAATCAAAGTCTTTTAAAGTGTTATTTTAATTTACTTTTTGAGACAGAGTCTCATACTGTTACCCAGGCTGTGGTGCAGTGGTGCAATCTTGGCTCACTACAACCTCCACCTCCTGGGTTCAAACAATTTTCCTGCCTCAGCCTCCCAAGTAGCTGGGATTACAGGTGCACACCACCACTCCAGGCTAATTTTTGTATTTTTAGTAGAGACGGGGTCTCACCGTGTTGGCCAGGCTGGTCTCAAAGTGATCCACCTGCCTTGGCATTCCAAAGTGTTGGGATTACAGGCATGAGCCACCATGCCCAACCTAATTAAAGTGTTATTCAATCACTACAATTTTAAGTCCTTGTAATTCCCATTTTATACACGGGGAAATTGAGGCTCAGAAACATAAAGAAATCTGCTCAAGGTCAGACACTAAGAAGGGAAAGAGTCACAATTTGAACTTAACCAGGACCACCTACCCCTGAATCTTAGGTTACTTCCTTTGGAGAAACCACTTCCCAGACCATGTGGGCTGAAGAAAGAATAGGTGAATCAAAAACACTGTGAGTTGATGGGAGAGGAAATTAGTAAAGCTTATTTAAGTTTGCCTCTCTCTACTGTCAGTACAGTGAGAAGGAATGTTTTTTCATGAGAGAAAAAGAACCTTGAGAGGGTTACTTAACCCTTTTATGGTAAGCAATTGTAAAATGGGGAGAATTATACCTATCTTGAAAGGTCATTATATGGAATGATGTCGGTAGAGTACTTAGCAAAGGATCTAACCCACAGAAAATGTTCAGTGAGTGACAGCTTTTGACTCCATCCCATGCCCACACACCAAGCTGCCCTAATTTGGGCGTCTACAAAAATAGAGATGAGGTGTTGAGTGTAGGTGGTTTATTCAGAAAGCATTCCCAGAAAACACAACTCAGAGAGTGGAGAGATGAAACAGGGGGAGAAAAGTCTCAGATAGAGAAACAGAAGCATTGCCAGTGAAGGTGGAGAGCTGCCAGCATGCTGAGAATTATCTGTGAACTGCAGGCGAACTCGGAAGTAGGGAGGAAGGACACAGGGCAGGATACCATCAGCATCTGGCACATAAGCCTACTTGAAAACCAGACATACACAAAAATAAACAAAAACCCATCCAGGTTGCCACAATTTACTCTGTAAATCAAAGGACAAAGATGGCTTACCCTGGGCAAGCTGGAAATGACATTCACAGACACAATTCATTGTGGAAACATTGCCTGTAGCCTCTGAGAATCAGGGTAGACAACCACTGCTCTTCTAGAACACCACCATCTGGCTGCAAAGTCCATGTCTAGCATCACAAAGGCCTATGGACAACTTTGCAGTTATGGTAAGTGAATCCACTCTGCAACTGCATATTTCTGTCCAATAAAACTCATCCACTTCAAGCCTCAGGTGACTGTATAACAGAGAAAAAGCCCAAAAATTTCTTTCCATCTGCACAAATTCAGCAAAAACCCATTCATAGCCTTACATCCCAGATACTCTGGGAACTTGTTCTTGTTTCTAATAATTTCAGCTTCCAACAATGAGAGTGGGCATCCCGTTGACCCAGGACCCAGTGACTTCTCCTCACTGAAGACATTTAAGGTGTCTCCCTTGGGAAAAATCCAATTGTCCCATGTCCTATCCCCACATCAGATATGAAAATATTCCCAGCAGTTTATCTTCTGGTTCTGGGCAGGTCTGCCTCAGGCCAGTGCAGGGCAAGGGAGTTAGCAGAAGGAAGAACAATGAGAGAGGTGATTTGAGAAGTATCAGGGGTCAGGTCATGAAGGCCCTCATGGGCCATATGAGGTTATTTGTTTTTACTCTGAATCAAGAGGGAAGTCATTGCAAGGCTTCGAGTAGAGAGATAGCAAGATCTGATTTATGTTAAAAAGAGTTTCTCTGGCTGCTGTATTGAGAATACACTGGAGGGGGCAAGAGCAGAGGCCAAGAGATTAGTTAGGAGCAACACTGCATTTGCAATAATCGGTTCAATGAGAGTCAAGAGAGGATTGGACCCAAGTGAGAGTAGCGGAGGAAGTGAGAAATGTTTGAAATCTGGATACATTTTTAAGAGCAGAGATGACAGAATTTACTGATGGAGTGAATGTGAGATATGAAAGGAGAACAAGAATAGGATTATTGCAAAGTTTTTTGAGTACCTTAATGAGGGAAGGTATCATGGAGATAGGGTAGACTGGGGAAGAGTCAGGTTTTGCAAGCAGAACATGAGTTTGTTTTTTATGTGTTAAATTTCAAATGCATATGAAATATTTGACGGAAATATCCAGCAGGTATTTCAGTATGGAGTTAAGGAGACTGTTCAGCGCTGAAGATGGCTCTGTCTATATCTATATCCATACTCATATTTATGCAGTCATGCACTGCATCATGATGGATCAGTCAACAATGGACGACGGCCCCCTAAGATTATACTGGAGCTGAAAAATTCCTATCACCTAGTGATATTGTAGCCATCCCAGTGTCACAGTACAATGCATTACTCATCTATTTATGGTGATTCTGGCATAAACAAACCTACTGCACTACCAGTTGGATACAAATATAGCACATGCAATTATGTACAATACATAATAATTGATGATAATAAATACTGGTTTACGTATTTATTATACAATACTTACTTTACAGTGTACGCCTTCTACTTAAGAAAAAAAAAATTTACTGACCGGGCACCGTGGCTCATGCCTGTAATCCCAGCAATTTGGGAAGCCGAGGCATGTGGATCACCTGGGGTCGGGAGTTCGAGACCAGCCTAACCAACAAGGTGAAACCCTGTCTCTACTAAAAATACAAAAAATTAGCCAGGCGTGGTGGCAGGTGCCACTCAGCTACTTGGGAGGCTGAGACAGGAGAATTGCTTGAACCTGGGAGGCAGCAGTTGCAGTAAGCCGAGATCACGCCACTGCACTCCAGCCTGGGTGACGGAGCGAGACTCCATCTCAAAAAAAAAAAAAAAATACTATAAAGTCTCAGATCAGTCTTTCAGGAGATATTCTAGACAAAGGCATTGTTTTCATAGGAGGTGACAGCTCCATGTATGTGATTGTCCCTGAAGACCTTCCAGCAAGACAAGGTGGGGAGGTGAAAGACAGTGATAGGGACGATCCTGAACTTGCATCAACCTAGGCTAATGTGTGTGTTTGTGTCCTAGTTTTTAACAGAAAAGTTTAAAAAGTAGAAAAGAAAAGTAAAAAAGAAAAATTAAAAACAGGAAAAAGATTATAAAATAAGGATATAAAGAAAGTTTTTGTCGTACAATGTTTGTGTTTTAAGCTAAGTTATTACAAAAGAGTCGAAAGGTTTAAAAATCTTTTGTTTATAAAGGAAAAAAACTACTGTCAGCTAAGGTTACTATTTACAGTAAGGTTAATATTCTCAATAAATTCAGCGTAGCCTAAATGTACAGTGTTTATAAAGTCTTCAGTACTGTGCAGTACTTTCCTAGGCCTTCACATTCACTCACTACTCACTCACTGACACCCAGAGCAACTTCTAGTCCTGTAAGTTCCTTTCATGATGAAGTGTTCTTCTACACAGGTGTTCCATTTTTCATCTTTTATACTGTATTTTCATGTGCCTGTTCTATGTTTAGATACGCAAATGCTTACCACTGCATTACAATTGTGTACAATATTCAGTATAGTAATGTCCTATACAGGTTTGTAGCCTAGGATCAATAGGCTACACTGTATAGCCTAGGCGTGTAGTAGGCTATACCATCTAGGTTTGTGTAAGCACACTCTATTGATGTTTGCATGACAAAATTGCCTAATGACACATTTCTCAGAACGTATCTCCACCATTAAGTAATGACTGACTTTATCTATCTATCTATTCAACAACTTGTAGGAAACATTTAAAACCATGAGACAGAATGAGATCCCCAAGTGAACTAGTATAGAGAGAAAAGAGAAGATAATCAAGGAGTGAGCCCTACAACATCAAGAGGCCAAGGAGACAAGGAATGAGCAAAGGAGGCTGAGCAGGAGCAGCCAATGAAACAGGAGGGAAAACAGGAGACTGTGGTGTGGGGAAGCCACGTGCTGAGAGGGGCTCAAGGAGGGAGTGATTGGCTAATGGCATCAAGTGCTGCTGTGCCCAGTGAGAAGTGGAGTTAGCCATGTAGGAATCAGCATGGCCTTGACAAGAGCTGCACTGGAGGGATGCTGGTGTCATGCCTGATGGGAATGGGCTTGAGAGAGAGGAGATGGAGGTGCTCTGGGACATCAAGTAGAGACAACTCGTTGAGGAGTTTTGCCATGAAGGGAAAGAGAGAAATGAAGGAGGAGCTGTAGGGGATGTAAAGTCAAGAGGACTTTGATTTTGTTTAAGTAGAAAGAATAACTGAAGAATAGGAAGGAGCGAGTCGTTAAGAAGCCTGGGGAAAAGCCTTCCAATGAGAAGGAGCGGCCAGTGCAAAGTCGCCGTGGCTGTGAACAAGGGAAAAGGCCGCATGTGATATGGGTAGAGACTTAGGGAGGGGGCAATTGCAAGAGTCTTTGTGGCCAGGGTAAAGAATTGAGATTTTATTCTAGGTGCTGATGAAAGCTGTAGAAGGATTTTAGGCAACGTAGTGACATGATCTTGATTCATGTTTTAAAAATATTTCTCTGACTATGTATTGCATGATTTCAGTGAAATGAAGTGTTCAGAAAATAAAAGCATATAGAGATTGAAAGTAGATTAGTGGTTTCCTGGGCCTGGTGGGGGTGGAGGGAATGGGGATTAACCATAAATGGGCAGGAAGAATCTTTCTGGGGTAACAGAAATGGTCTCAAATTAGAATGCAGTGATGGTTGCACTAAATTTATGTTGAATTTTACACTTAAAATGGGTGAATTATACCTTAATAAGGTTTTTCAAAGATTACTATGCCTGATATAATGGAGACTTATTTAGGGAAGCAAGAGTGGTAACAAGGTGACAAGCGAATGGCAACTCCAGTCGTCTAGATAAAAATCATCAGTCTTGAACTCTGGCCCTAGGAATAGAAGAGGTCAAGTTCTTCTAGGCCAGGAGTTGGCACTTTTTCTGGAAAGGGCCAGACAGTAGTAAATATTCTAGCTTTGTGGGCCATATGGTCTCTGTCACAACTACTCAGTTCTGCCATTGTAGCCCAAATGCAGCCACAGACAATACATAAATAAATGAGTGTGGCAATGCTCCAATAACATTTTATTTGTGGACACTGAAATTTGAATTTCATACAATTTTTGCATGTCATGAAATACCATTCTTCTTTGATTTTTTCAATCATTTAAAAAATATAAAACCATCCTGAGGTTGCAGGCTGTATAAAAACAAGTACCCCGCTGTAGGCACCTGCTAAAATCAACTACAGCCCCCAGCCCTTTCTTCAGAAGACTCCGGCGGGCCTGCATGCCAGGTGATGCTTGGCCCACAAACCTTTGCAACAGGAAGAGAGAACTCATCACCTAGGGACTCCTGTTCTCTCCTTCAATACACGTAATTACTGTCAGAAAGGTTTTCCCATCCCATGCTGAATCAGTGCATTGTCATTCTGCTCACGGATGCTATTCAGTTCATTGCATGGGCATTTTTCTCCCTTGGAGTTGATCTTCTTTCACCACCCCGAGTTTTTGGTAGGATTATTATTCCATTTTTTTCCCAAGGGGATTTAAAGCAATGTTATCAAGCCTTTCTCCACCCCCACCCACTGTATCTTTCACTAAGAACTCATATAAACCCCATGGCTCTGACCTAGCTGTTAATCTTTCTAGTTATTTAAGTTCTTTGAAGTCAATTTATCCTTCTCAGAAGATAGGTAAGTAGTATACGGTAGGTATTTTAAAACTCTTTTGGTTCCTCCTCCTCTTCAAAGCAAGAAGCCAGCTAAAGAATTCATCTGCTATAATCCTGAACTCTGGGTTCCTGGATACTGAAAGATATGAGAGCAGTTTCTATCATCCAATATCTACATTGCATTTAGCTAAGACTCCATCCCTTGATCACTTGATCACAGTCTATTTCTTGCCGTTGTTCATTTTAAGCTATTGATTAGAATCTTAAGGCAGTCACCAGCTGGAAGGATGGTTTCTCCTCACATCTATGATAAAAGAAACATAATCTTTAATCCAAAGCATTGGAATGAGGATGAAAGAGTACGCTAAAAAATGACTGGCAGTGAGGCAACAGCTAAACAGTTATACTTTCTTACTCAGTGTTCAACCAGCAATGGATTTTGGCAGCAAACAGACTGGACTTCCAATCCTGGCTCTCCCAGATGCATTCCTTTGGGCCTTATGTTTGTCTGAGCCTTGGTTTCCTGAAACTATAAAATAAGAATTACAACAAGTCATTAGTAGGGTTGCTGGAAGGACCAATGGGTTACCATATGTAAAACTCCTAGCACATCAGATGGTCAACAAATATTAGAATCTTCACTTTTCTGTCATTAGATGTTTTTTAAAAGCCAGCACCGCACTTTTTGGTGTTCTCTCACAGCTCATGGAGCCAAACTACCTAAGTTTGAAGTCCAGGGCTGCCCCTGCCAGCTTTATGACCTTGGGCGAACTGTCTAGAATCCCTAGGCTCCTGGTTTCTCTTCAAGAAGGGGGAGCTGATATCTACATGGAAGGTTACTGGCTGAATGGACCGTCGTAATACCTCAGAACATGTGTCACTCACTGTGGCTAGCCCACACCCGCTGACACTCCAGTGTGTATTTCCACCTCTCCACAGCACACCGTAATGACGCTATATCTGATCCGGCACCTTTTGACTGCAGAGATCAGTGAGAAAGGCAGCTTTACTCATCAAGCTGAACTAACCTTGGTTGATTTGGGACTCTTGTTGATTGGAGGTAACACAATGTTTAATTAAGACTCTAGAGCATTTGCCTTCACCATCCACACTCCCGGCTTCAGGGCTGCTGTGATAAAACACACAGACATATTGCAAATTAATTTCACAAGACTCTTGGGTGGATTCTTGGCCCATCAGTCACAGCAACACTTCTCCCGGGAGTGTGACTGGATTTCTAACCCTTCCACTTCCCAAAATGCTTTGAAATGGCCATTCTGTTTGTGTTCAATATCAGACTTTTTACTGGCACTCCAAGTTGGTATTTTGAAAGCAGGAGAGTAAAACAGAACACTGTGGAAAAGATACTTTAGTATCTGAGAGACCATGGTTCAAATCCCAGTTCTCCTACTTAGAAATCATGTGACTGGGAGCCGGGGCTACACCTCAGAACCCTGGGCCTTTATCTTCTGTAACTCAAAGATCAACGCCTGTCTCATGGGATGCTTGAGAAGTTGAAATAACAGATTGTGCTCAAAATGGGAGGATCAATACATTGTACTCTAGGGGAGGAAACTCCTGTTTCCTCTACTCTCTTAGGTTCAGTTTCTGAGGTCCTGCAAATTAAACTAACAAAAGATAGACTACAGGAGAAAAATGGTTTTTTCATATGCTTATAGGAGTCCTTACAAAATGAAATGAAAACCCTAAAGGGAGCCGGGCACGGTGGCTCACACCTGCAATCCCAGCACTTTGGGAGGCTGAGGAGGGTAGATCATGAGGTCAGGAGTTCAAGACCAGCCTGGCCAAGATGGTGAAACCCCGCCTCTACTAAAAATACAAAAATTAGCCTGGCGTGGTGATGGGCACCTGTAATCCCAGCTACTCAGGAGGCTGAGACAGAAAATTGCTTGAACCCAGGAGGCGGAGGTTGCAGTGAGCCGAGATCACACCACTGTATTGCAGCCTGGGCGACAGAGTGAGACTTCATCTCAAAAACAAACAAACAAACAAAAAAATCCTAAAAGGGCCATCAGACTTGGGGACTTATACATCACTTTAACAAAAAGGTGAGAAATTTGTGGAGAAGTGACAAGACAAAGGAAAAGAGTTTTGAGCTTCTAGAGGCAGTATAATGTGGGAAGGAAATATATGGGGAAACCAATGGAAGCTAAGGCTTATTTTTGTGAGGTTTGTGTGCCCACTCAGCACCCACTTTCCATCTTCTTCATGGCCATAAAACTCTCCCCGGGAGAGAGAATTTCTCAGAAGTGTCTGTACATAGTCAGGTAGGAGACGCTCCAAGAAGGCTTCTTTCTGCCTCTGTTGATTCTCAGTGGCCTTCCACTCAAAATAATCCACGTGACCAAAGCCACTTATTAGGGGATAGTATATTTTGACTGGCATATTTTGATCCCCTTCAATATATAATTATTGTGGTCCTGTCATCACGTGACTTGCTCTTCTTTAAGGGTCATGGAAGAAACAGAGATTTATAAAAAATTATCCAATAATAATCATGAGAAATGTAGTGAAATAATGACAACTTAATTTTATGGTAAAGTTTTGGATATCTAATTCAGTCTTTTAAAGATATAACTTTGAGGACTCACTCTATCATATGAAGAATATCGTCTGTCTTGCTTACTATTGGAGTACCAACATCTTTCTTATTTTTATTATTATCACTATATTATGTTGGTGCAGAAGTAATTGAGGTTTTTGCCATACTTTAATTCTATCACTTTATTTGTTAAACATTTATATAGCACTTGCTCCGTGCCAGACGCTGTCCACTGCAGTCTATCAATGTACCACATTTTAATCCTCAGGACAGTCTTGGGTGAGGCACAGAGGGGTTTAGTAAGTTGCACAGCAGAGCCAGGAAGTAAACCTAAGCAGTCCTCCAACGCCAGGGTCTGTGCTTCTAACAACTATGCCATGAGCTCCACAAATGCTTTTTGACTGAGTGAAGGTTAAGTAAGTTAGCCCAGATCACAATGGCCAACTCGAGATTTAAGTAAAGTCTGTCTGACCTTAAACCCAGGCTGCCTCCCTGTCCTAGACAGTCCCAGAGTGGCCCCGACTTGCAAAGGGGAGCATAAGGCCAGATAGTCTCAGTTTTACTGTTAGTTGAAGCCTAGCCAGTCTGAAGTGTTCCTTTATAAAACTCTCCAATTATCCAAACTATGGATGTTCCAAATATTGCATGAGATACACTAAGATATTATTCATTGCTATCAGAAATTCAAATTTAACTGGGTGTCCTATGTTTTGTACTTGTTAAATCTGACAACCTTAATCCAAACATATAGTTGACTTGGCCAATGACAAAGAATTAAAAAACCAGGGAGAAGTAAAAATGCGTTTTTCTCCAAGAACAATATCAGTAGGAATTGTAGTCTTTGAGTAATAAATCTTAGCATGTTGGCTGGGCGCGGTGGCTCATGCCTGTAAACCCAGCATTTTGGGAGGCTGAGGCGGGCGGGTCATCTGAGGTCAGGAGTTTGAGACCAGCCTGACCAACATGGAGAAACCCTGTCTCTACTAATAATACAAAAATTAGCCAGGCAAGGTGGCGCATGCCTGTAATCCCAGCTACTCGGGAGGTTAAGGCACGAGAACCGCTTGAACCCGGGAGGCTGAGGTTGCAGTGAGCCAAGATTGCACCATTGCACTCTAGCCTGGGCAACAAGAGCAAAACTCTGTCTCAAAGAAATAAAAATAAATAACTCTTAGAATGTTTACTCTTAGTAGATGGAAGAGGGTGGTTAACATAATGAAGCAGGAGTCAAAAAGAGGGAAATGTGTAGCTATTATATAAATGTAAATAATGGTTTTTCTACTATAAGGTTTTACCTTTTAATTCCATATTCCTCTGGTATGATGCTGAGTCCTGAAATAGATACAGAAGAAGAAGAGGAGAAAGAGGAGAAAAAAGAGAATGATAAGAGAATGAGAAAGAAATTAACATTCCTAATATCTACCATATTCCAGAGATTGTAGTAAGCATATTTCATTGCCTCATTTAATCTTCACAAAAATACCTTCAACGTAGCTATGACTCTGTCCATTCTACACATGAAACTCAAAAGGGAAGATAATGTTTGCACAGTCGTTGAGGTGCCAGAGGAAAGAATCCTCCTTTAGCAGGAATTGCCTGCCCACCTCCACCCCCTGTCACCCTTTGCTAGAGAGAACACTAAGTCCTGGCTTCACCAGGTGCTCGCTGTCTCTCTCCTTGTCTCTCTCTCTCTCTCTCTCTCTCTCTCTCTCTCTCTCTCTCTCTCAGTGGAGAATTTAGCACAGCCAGCCTTGAGTGTGAATTAGCTGAGCACATGTCTACATCTTCTAAGTTACTAAACAGCCCAAGGGAAGTAGCAGTGTCTACTCTGTCCCTGTGTCTCCAGCCTGAGCTTGATGCCTGGTATGTGTTGTGAGCATAACAATGTGCCAGGCACTGGGCAAAATGCTCTGGATTCGTTATCTTAAATCCTCACAAAGACCCTGTGAGAGTTCTCTTAACTGTTTTGCAGATAAGGAAACTTGATATTCAGAGAGTAAACAGACTTATGAGAATAGGCGAACTCCAAGAAAGCCCCACCTTCTTGCTTCCTTGTAAGACCTGTCTCTGTGTGGGGTGGCACCTAGAACAAATGCCAGTCACATATCTATCAATAATTTAAAAACTATTTAACTGTTTCTGGGATCTTTTAAGAAAATTCCACAGGGGCTTCCCATTCCTAATGGACAGCAGAACTTCTCAACATGCAATTTGCCCTGAGGATGCTCCCTTCCGGCAACATTTTTCTCCAACCCAAGCACAGATTCTCTTGACTTTTCTTCCCTCCCAATTCACCTTCCAGAAAAATCCATCCCTCTATCAATGGTAAATTTCTCCTCTTTTCAAATCATATCTGTGCAGCCTGTATTTAAGTTGTCATTACATTAATACCTACACAGAAAGACTGTGCCGTTATCAAGTATGAATCAGACAGTGTTTTGTGTGGCATCTGGCACGCAGGAAGTGCTCAATAAATGTTAGCCGTTATTCAATTTAGTCTCAGCTTTGCAGCTGTAACTATCATGATGATTTTGCATGGCAAATGCAAAATGAGAATGGCTGGCACAGAGTGCTGCAGAGAAGGAAAGAGATTGTGAACACTCATATACTCCTATGATGATATATTTTCCTATTTATGAGAGGAAGTGATGCTGTATTTGAAGGATATTTCCCATCTCAACAGCCAGAAAACCCATGGAAGAAACATTAATGCTCCCTGCATATGTATGCATCTCCCTCTATATTCCCAGATTTCCTGCAGTCATACAGGGTCATGTAAGTAATTTTGGTATGGGCTGCAAGCAAAAGCAAATGTGTTGCTTCCCGCCAAAGCACTTAAGAGTTGGTGCATAATCCCACAGCTCTCTCCCTTCCAGTGCCACAGTAAATCAAAGTCTAAGGAGGCTACAGTTGCCACATGGAGAACTACAGGATAGTGAAGCACCATTAACTGGAGTCCCTGAGAGACTGTGTGGAGCAGAGTTCCCCACCAAAATGCAGTGAATACATACTGCAAACAAGAAATCAACTTTTGTTGTTAAGCCCATTAAATTGTTGAGTTAATTTGTTACCTTAGCTTCCTAACCTCTCCTAACCTAGTACAAAGCCTTTTTCAGATTGTGATTTTAATGATTCCTCAGGCACTGTTCTCAAGGGAAGGTCTGCATCAATGTGCTTAGTAATCTAGCCAGTTTCCTCCAAGTGCTTGCTTGCTTCATTCCAGGTGGGTCAGAGTATCACAGGCATGCTGGGCTTCCTGTCACGTGGTCCTCCAGTGAGGCTGTGCGTGGGCCTGGCGTGTGTCTTGTCCCTTTGGAACACAGGTGGGTCTGGCTGGAGTTCTGGAAGTGTCTGTGTTGTATAATAAGTTTGAGTATCCACTGTGCTTTAGAGAACCTCAGTAGCCAACATTTCTGCCCAGAATCCTAAATGCATTATTTGTTCAAAATGGCAAGAATAACTTCCCCATTTCTGTTTTTCCCTTGACTTTTTGCATTTGATTCCCATATATGCAACAGAATTCTCTTCACCTCCACTGTTGCGACCTTTGTCCAAAGCATTATTTTCCTTTACCTGGACCATGAGACAGCTTTCCAAACCAGCTTCTCCTCTTGTCTCTCCATGACCCATTCACCACCAATCAGCCTGAGTGATCTTTTCATAAATCTTGTGATGTCATCTTCCAAGTTCCTCCCTCTTTTCTCTCCCCCTGCCCCAAATTATTCACGGGCTTCCTACTTCTCTCTGTGTAGTGTACCAGGTCCTTTTCAGGTTCTGCGTGACCCTGCCTCCCTCACCATCCCTGCTTCCTACCACCTTCACCTGTTTCATTCTTTATGCCCCCATCACTGTTGGCCTTCTTTCAATTCTTTAAAGTAATACTCATGCCTACCTCAGACACTGGGCTTGTGCTGTTCTCTATACATCAAATATTTCCCCAGTTAAATCCTACTCAAATGCAATTCATTCTTCAGAGCTCAGCTCAATGTCCCCTCTCAGGGAAGGCTTCCAGATTCCTGGGACTAGATCAGCCCCCTGTTACATACCCTCACCATTCTCTTCAAGGTATTCAATGTTGTTTTCCTATGTGTCTGCCTTTCCAGCACACACAATGCCTAGCAAATACTCGGCACTCAATAGCATGATCCATCATCAGTAGTTGGTCAACAAATATTTGATGACTAAATGGTTAAATGAATGAATAAACTAGATGTGGGACTAAATGTCACTTCACAATCCCAGATCATAATTCTTTCATCTGTAAAATGGGTATGTTGAATCAAATTATCTCTGGTATTATGTCTTGGTTATAATTACTCTGATTAAACCTTTTTTACTTTAGTGTCTGGTATCAAAGGAGAAGCCAAGAAAGAGAAGGGAATGACCTTTTTACCTACAACAGGTAAGTGGGTAGTAAGGGCTCCTTTTCAGCTCACTGTTCTTGGACAAATTCCTTGACTTCCCCAAGCCTTACTTTCTCTACTGATAAGAAAGCGATTGTATCCACATCTAACACTCTAATAGTCACAACAATGGTTCCTGTGAGCTGCTCATTTCTTTATGGTTCATTGAATCCTTGTGATTTTAATAAATCCACAAAGACTGTGGCATTCCATTGGTGATAGAAGATTTTATAATGGAAGGTATTTTTACTTGCCATAATCGCCTTTGTAATAATTTCATCTTTCTTTGGCTTTCCTTTTTGATGCTATGAAATTGACTTTGCAGTACAATGGTGAATACATTGCAACAGGAAGGACAAGAGGAGTCAGGGAAAACAGGTTTCTGTTTCTAAATTTTAGTAAACAAGCAGGACAATTTTTGGTATGGTTTTGGTGGAAATTATGTTACTTTTTATTTTTATTCATTTATTTTTTTGAGATGGGGTCTTACTATCACCCAGATGGGAGTGAGGTGGCACAATCTCAACTGACTGCAACTTCCACCCGCCAGACTCAAGAGATTCTCCCACCTCAGCCTCCTGATAGCTAGGACCTCAGGCATGTACCACCACATCTGGATAGTATTTTGTACTTTTGGTGGAGACAGGGTTTCACCATATTACCCAGGCAGGTCTCTAACTCCTGAGCTCAAGGGATCCACTCACCTTAGCCTTCCAAAGTGCTGGGATTACAGGCGTGAGCCACCAGGCCTGCACTATTTTTATATTCTCATTTATTTTTAATTAGTACATTCACGCAGTTCAAACAGCAAAAGGTACAAAAGTGTATAAAGTTAAATGCTCCCCCAGCTGACAGCTTCCCTTTCCTGATAGCACCAATTGTACCAATTTATTGTGTATAAGTAGGATAACTTTCCATAAATATTTTTCCTATTTGAGCCTCCAATTTTCTCCTCCTTAAATGGGAACTACAATTCTTGCCCCACAGGTAATCATGAAGGATAAAAGGTGATAAAATTCTAAGCATGAAGAAGTACAAAAAGTGCTAGGAAACTTCTATTTTAAAGATATTATTATGGTGGTCTTTTTATCCAAAAATAGAAAAATACCTCTTTGTAATCTGTCAGGGTACTTATTTGAAAAATGCTCTGTATTACATCCTATTCAAAAATCTGTGCTCCACTGGTGTTTAGTTCAGACTTCAAATATTGTTATCAAAATCCACTCAAGGATTTGTAATTTAAAAAAGGAGTGGTAGAAATACTCTTTCCTTGGTGAAAGCAATGGTGCTTAAAAAAAAAAAAATGGTGCTCAGTGAGGAAGATGACACAGGGCCCCCCATTCTGGCTGGAAAGGTATAGGAATCCTGCCAGCCTCGTAGCCTGGGGCATCTCTGCTGCCTGGAGACCCAGAACTGACATAATCCTGGCCCCTCACCTGCATGGAGGACTCTGTTGCCTTGGCAGGTCACAAGCAAGGTTGATTGGTGCCTCCCGCAGATCTTACAGCAGCTGGTGAAGAGTAGACTGCTTAGGTAAAGTGCCACGCAGGTGCCTGAGGGGTTGAAGTGGCCTCACCCAAGCTAGAGAGCTGACTAGTTGGCAGCATTTGCCCTGCTTAATTATATCTGTCTCAGACTTCCTTTCGTTGTGACATACGCCCCTTGCCTCCAGTAGCCCTATTATGGGGAAGGGGGGTCAGAGTCCCCACCTACCTCTAACCCCAGAAGCTCTGTTATTTAACCAAAAAGCTTGACAATTGGTAAAGGGACAAATTGGCTTAAGCAGGCAACAGTTGACTTGACTCAGTTTCAACATGGTATCCGAAAAGCAGAAGACAGCAACTTAAATGGCCACTGACGGATAAACAAAAAAAGGAAATGCGGTATATACATACAATGCAATATTATTTGGTCTTAAATAAGAAAACGCTGCCATATGCAATAACATGAGTGAACCTGGAGGATAGTATGCTAAGTGAAATGAACCAGTCACAGAAGGACAAACACTGCGTGATACCACTTTCATGAGGTATCTAAAATAGTCAAACTCACAGAAGCAGAGAGTAGAAAGTGGGTCACCAGGGGATTAGGAGAGGGAAATGGGAAGTTTGCTGTCCAAAGAGTATGAAATTTCAGTTACGCAAGATGAGTAAGTTCTAAAGATCTGCTGTACAGCATAGTGACGATCGGTAACAATACCATATTGTGCAGTTAAAAATCTGTTAATTGGGCTGGGCGCGGTGGCTCACGCCTGTAATCCCAGCACTTTGGGAGGCCGAGGCGGGTGGATCATGAGGTCAGGAGTTTGAGACCAGCCTGACCAACATGGTGAAACCCCATCTCTACTAAAAATACAAATATTAGCCGGGCATGGTGGCATGGGCCTGTAATCCCAGCTACTCAGGAGGCTGAGGCAGGAGAATTGCTTGACCCCAGGAGGCGGAGGTTGCAGTGAGATCACACCACTGCACTCCAGCCTGTGCGACAGAGTAAGACTCCAACTCAAAAAAAAAAAAAAAAGAAAAATTTAATAGAGTAGATTTCATGTTGTGTTTTTCAATAAAATTAAAATTAATTTAAATTAAATTAAAAAGTAAAAGAAAAGCGAGCGAGAAGAACGTGGACAAAGAGTTGAGATTGCTCTTTTCTGATTTTATCTTAGCCACTAGCCCAATATGGGATTTAGGTATATGAAATCAAGTTTGGGGATTTCAGTTTATCCATTCTTCAAAGTGTTGGACAAGATGAATTCTGAGGATGTTATGAAGTGTTTGAGACCGTACTTTCAGGTTCCTATTTGATTCATGAAAACTTTTATTTTGGTGTCTGGAAATAAAGATGTTAAGAAGGAAAAAGATGGGACATTCCTCGGTGTAATGGGTAACTACATCAGCCCTGAATCTTGTAACACACAGCACACTTTTCAGACTCTGTGGCTTGTTGCTTTCCATCTGTAAAATGAAAATGGAAAATAAAGCACCTTCTCCATCCTGTTGGTACCTACTGTTGCAGTGGTCATTTTTCATGTTACATGTGATACTAGCTTTTTGTGTGTCAGCTTCTTTTCTGAACCTCTCCGTGACCCTGACAAAACGTGTCGCTTCAGTGTTGCATTTAATTTAATAAAATAAATTGTAAAGTAGGGCACCTTCTCCATCCAGATATAACATGAAAAATGACCACTGCAACAGTCATAGTCACAAGTGCAGTGTAATTCTATAGCATGTGGTCCAAAACTACTGATCCTTCTGGTCTCTGCTTAATGTCACTTCAAGGCCTTCTCCATCCCCGACACAAGGCTAGTGCCCTGGTGCTCCCACACCGTGTTGACATTCCTCTCTTGTCACAACATGTGAGTCTCCTCCTCCCTGACCAAATCACACACAGGAAGCCCCATGGAGCTGGAGACTGGGTTCATTCCCCTTTACCATTTCATATTGCCTAGCATATTGCTTGGCCCTCAGTGAATATTTGTTGAATGAACCAATGAAGATTGAATGAATGAATGCCTTTGAAATTTCATATTTTTCTTTGACATTTTCTCCTTTGGCCGCATGAAATTTGCTAAGTAGTCAAGAGGCCTAATATTTTGGCCATTGCTCCACAGTTCTAGGAAGTAGGTTCTGAACCCTTTATTACCACTGCTCAAGGTTTTTCTCCTCTCTGGGCCTCAGTTTCCCTACTCGGTTAAGGAGTGGGGTAAATAAGACCCCTGTATCAGAATCACCAAGCTTATTTATTAAAACGTGGATTTCTAGGCCACACCCATCCCAGAGAGGTTAGAATCTGTATCAGGGCCATACAGAGGAGTCTGGGATCTGCCTTTCCTCAGTGTCTGCCAGTGACTCTCGCACGGAGAGCAGATGCCAAAGAAGCTTCCAAGACTTCTTCCGTTCCTGGGGATAGGAACTGGACCACTCGCATTTTTCTCATGAAGACTGTTTCCTTCCCAGTGTCTGGCCTTAGAGGAGAAGAGAGGAAAGAGAAAGGGGTGGCGTTTCTTGCTACAACAGGTGAGTGCCGCTCCCCAAAATCCCTTGGGTTGTCTGGGCTGCAGAGCAATTCCTCCACTTCTCTGGACCTCTGTTGTTTCCCACAGTGGAGAGAACGTCATCTCTCTAATCATTATCTGATCATTAAGTAAAAGTTGAAGAAGGCAACGTTTGAATTAATAGGAGCATCAACAACTGTTTCCATCTTGTCAACTGTTATTTCCAAATCTTTTTTCTTTTAGATGGAGTTTCACCCTTGTTGCCCAGGCTGGAGTGCAATGGCACAATCTTGGCTCACTGCAACCTCCACCTCCCAGGCTCAAGCAATTCTCCTGCCTTAGCCTCCCAAGTAGCTGGGATTACAGGCACCCGCCACCACACCCAGCTAATTTTTATATTTTTAGTAGATACGGGGTTTCACCATATTGGCCAGGCTGGTCTCAAATTCCTGATCTCACGTGATCCACCCACCTTGGCCTCTCAAAGTGCTGGGATTACAGGCGTGAGCCTGGCCAGTTTCCAAATCATTAAGGAATAGCGAGAGGAAGCGGGAATTTTAACTCCACTCGCTGCACGCTGCCACTCCTGCCACACCTGGGAGATTTCTCCCTCCATCCTGGGTCATATCCTGGACCTATTAATTCTGAATTTCTGAGGATGGAGCCCAGGTACTGGAATTGTGTAATTTAAAATATATATATTTCCAGGTGATGTCAATGCTCAGCCAGGTTGTGTGGACCCCACTTTTACACGGGGTACTTATTTTCAAAGAGCTGCTGAGAACTCCTGCGATGCCCTTGGGCTTCCCATTACGCTTGAGATACGTTTTATATGAGTCCTGAGTCTCTCCAAATGCAGAGATGCAATCGTCACTAAAAGTTAATGTTTCCTGTGCTTCATTGGGATTTCTCTTATCTATATTTGTCACTCTGTTGACTGTCACCTTCTAAGGTCGGGACCCTCCTCTTGACTTGGAACCCCTTGTGCCTGACACTTGGTTTGTGTTCAGCACATGTGCAAAGAAGTTGAATATCTACCTGAAGTTTGGAAATGAGGAACTTTTTCTCTTGCCGAGAAAAGCCTGCCAGTGACGTTATCTCTGAATCTCTTTCAGAGCTGCCTGCAAGGTCAATCGATCTGTCCGCACTTAACCTGACGGAGCTTGTGAATGGGATGTTGAGTAGAGCATTAAAAGGTAATCATTTTTTAAAAACACAATCCAGGTCTATGTTTTTTATTGTACCAGTGTCTTCTCTGAACCTTTCTGTTGCCTCGACAAGACACTTCACTTCTGTGTCTCAAGTTTCTCGGTGTTCAGAGTGGAGAATAGGCTGAACTCAGTGGCCCAGGCCTGTAATCCTAGCACTTTGGGAAGCTGCTTGAGCTCAGGAGTTTAAGACCAGCCTAGGCAACATGGCAAAACCCCATCTCCACAAAAAAATACAAAAATTAGCTGCGTGCATCAGTGCATGCCTGTGGTCCCAGCTACTCAGGAGGCTGAGGTGGGAGGATTGCTGGAGCCCAGAAGGTTGAGGCTGCAGTGAGCTGTGATCATGACACTGCATTCCACCCTGAGAGAAAGAGTGAGACTTTGTCTCAAAAAACAAAAACGGAAACAGAATGCAGAATTCATTGTCCCACCTAACTCAGAATGACGTAGAAGGTTTACGAGAATTTTGAGAGTAAATTGCATTCCAGACATCGTATGTTTGTAATTGTAACTCTGTTGCCATAAACTAATAATAATTACTCATTGATTAAGTTAATATGATTCTGGATTTCTTTTTTTAAGATCATATCATGATTACGATATTATTGTAATCTTTTTTCTGTGTTCTTTAGCGTCTAGCAAAATGATTTGTATGTAACACATACTTAGTGAATGACAGCAAAGCCTGAACGATCCCTAGTGTACACTCCTCACTGCCTTCACTATTTATTCTCACATTCTTCAGTCAATGTTCATAGAACACCTATCACATGTCAGGCACTATTCTAAGTATTGGCGGATAAGGCAGTAAACAAAAAACAAAAATCTCTGGCCTGGGGGAGCTTCCATTCTGTTGGGTGAAGGGGTAACCAAAAACAAACAATAAACATAACAAATAAGTAACGATACATGTAATTTAGAATAAGGGGGATGGAGAATGCCAATTCAGCATTGAGGTCTATGTAAATGGCATTCCCTAGGATTGTGCAATACACACACTGCACAACTGTGCCAGGTGGCTCTACACTTGTTCACTTACACATTTACCCATAAACATTATTATCCATCCCTGTCCCAATGCCTGTTACTGTAAATCACAGGGATATAGCTCCTGCCTCCAATTTGCTCTCATGAGAGTTGCCGTGGATAGGGCTGCCTTGGGAGGTGCACGATAAGAAGGCAGTAGTCTACGGCAGAGGGTGCTGTGGAGAGACTGAATCATCAGATGGAGGGATGGGCTGCAAAATATTTAGCCCTTCCAGCCCTGAACTGTTAATCCTGTCCTTTCCTCTGCAAGGCCCTGCCCTGGGCTCTGCGAAATTTTGCAGAGACTCGAATGCCGTAACTGGTACCCTCCAGGAGCTCAAAACTCTTCCAGTGACTAATTTAATCCTTGTATAACCTCCATGGGGTGGTACTCTCACTCCCATTTTCTAGATGCAGACATTGAAGCAAGCCCATTGCCATATAGAATTGGAATTCAGACATGTTTAATCCAGGTTTGTGATGTAGGCCAAAGTTCCCGAAACTTGTTGCACAATAAGAAGGACCTGACATACTTATTAAATATTCATCTCCCCAGGTTCCTGCTCTAGAGATTCTGATCCAGCTGATCTTGGATGGGACCCAAAACATACATTTTTACCAAGTGCTATTTGTGATTCTTAAAAAAACTGAGTACTGGAGTATTCACATTTTGGTGTATACCCCATTCTTCTAAGGAGCTGATTAAACACAGAGTCTGGTTCTCACCCAGTGTACCACATTAGGGTCTCCAGACAGCAATAGCCAGAGAGCCGAGGGGGAGAATGGGCACCGCTGGTGATTTGCGTGCACCAAAGTTTAATGATTCTGCCATTCCATCCACCATCACAGTGGGTGGTGGAAATCACCTGAGGCCGGGCACAGTGGGTCATGCCTATAAGCCCAGCAGTTTGGGAGGCTGAGGTGGGAGGATCACTGGAGCCTGAGAGGTCGAGGCTGCAGTGAGCTGTGACTGCATGATTGCATTCCAGCCTGCTCTCAAAAAAAAAAAAAAAAAATTCACCTGACAACTTTGTTAAAATTCAGAACCCTGGGAATACCCACCTTTCCCCTTTCTTCACCATCTGATTTAGTAGACCTGAGTCACAGCCAGGAATGTGCCCTTTTAATAGGTGCACCTTGTGAATTGATGCAGGTGGGTGATTCTCAGACCATGGTCTGGAAAGATCTCCCTCTGCTGCACTGTCTTCCAGATACAAACCAAAAACAGGCACTGATGGAGAGTAGACAAGATGCTCATGCATGTATTCCTAAACCTGATTGTTTATGTTAGTATTCCTGGTTTAAAAAAAATTCCCTTTCTCTGTGTAGTAGACTGAAAATGGCCAAAGATATCCACTTTGTAATTACCAGAATCTGTGAATACTTCCTTATATGTCAAAAGAGTGAATATCACCTGATATGATAACATATTGATTGATTGAGTTAAAGATTTTGAGATGAGGCCATTGTGCAGGATTATCTGTGTTGTGCCAGATGCCACCACAAGGGCCCTTACGAGAAAGAGGCAAAGGAGACACACACAGAAGAAAAGATCATGTGACGATAGAACAGAGAGAGATGTGGCCACAAGCCAAGGGACACAGGCAGCCGCCAGAGCTGAGAGAGGCAAGAACAGATTCTCCTTTAGAGCCCTTGAAGGGAGTGTGCCCTACTGAGTTTCAGACTTCTAGCCCCCAGAACTGTGAGAGAACAAATTTCTGCTGTTTTAGGCCACTGAGTTTGTCATAATTTGTTACAGCAGCCTCAGGAGCCTAATACACCTTGGAATCTTACTTAGAGAGTTGCCACAGCTTGGGATGGATCAGGAAATATAGACAAATGATACATACTCTTCAGTTTTTTGGTTTAGTTTTACTTTATTATTTTTTATTTCTGTTACTTTTTTGTTTATTTATTTTCATCATTGCTTTCTTTATTTGTATTGTTAATTTCTAGGGACTGTTTACCTATTTGTATCATTTACTCATTGTTACCTTAGTAGCCATCTGTCTGTCTCTTTATCTGGTATGTTTTGGCAGATAGCAAGAAGTTCTTCTCCTTGCTGAGTGTCACTTCCTACAGTTCCTTCGCCTTCCACAAGTTTTCTGTAGCTGTTTACAACAGTGAGTGCTGCCTAGCTCTTCTTGATGGTGGTGGTAGTGGTGGAGATGTGTTGCAGGGCCGGTCTGTGTGTCAGGATCTCTGTTGAATCCTTTCTCTTCACAGTTTCTAACCTGAAGACGGTGGACCCCGCCAAATTCCCCACAAGGTATTGCTACTGTTTAAACAATCGGACCAATGACTTATCAGGTGGGTACAGCTAACCATGAGGTTTGCAGCTTTTCCAATTTTGCTTGTGTCCTTTTAGATAAGTTTCTATTTTTCCTCAATGTAAGATAGGAAAATATGTTCCTATCCACTACCCTTAACCATGTGCACATTCATTATCCCAGTGAAAAACAGTTGTGTGCACAAAAGGGACAGGAGGAAAATGTTCATGAAGCACTGTTTTAATTGCAAAATTGAGGAACAACCTAAATATCCATCATGAGGGAAAATGCTTAAGTCGTCTCCATTAAGTCTCCAAAGTCTAATTAAACTTTGGAAAACAGCCACAGATAATACACAAATGAGAGAGAGTGCTCAAATTTGGCCTGTGCATGGAAAAACTTCCAAGAGATTTTTAATTAGAAAAAGAAAGTTACCCAAAAATATGAAGAGCACAGTGTTATTGATAAGAACACATATGGGGGCACCAGATAGGTGATTCCCTCTGAAAAGAAGATTGGAGTGTGTTTTAGAGTGGAAGAATGTTGGTTAAAAGAGCCTTAGATTATCTGAACTTTTTTTCCCAAGGAGAGTATATTCATGTGCTAGTTTTATAAATAAAACTTTAAAGTATTACAAGTTCCTTATTTTAGAGAACACTGAAAAATAAAAGTGACAATTTTTGCACCACTAATTCACCCATTCAGTAATTCTGTCTGAGCGTGCACTATGAGCCATGCACCCTTCTAGGTGTGGGTAAAGCACACAGAGCAAAGTGAACACACCTCCTGCTCCCATGGCACATAGATTCCTAGCGGGGAGCAGAGAGTAAATAAATGCACTGCAAGTACATGGTATGTGGGCTGACAGCCTGACCATGGGGACCATGAAGCAGGGGAAAGCTGGAGGGAAAAGTCACGGTGGGGGATATTACTGTGTGTAGGGTGGTCAGGAAAGTCTCCTCCAAATGAGGTGAGGGTTGAGGGGTGATCTTCAGGATGTGAGGGGCCAGCCCTGTGGTTATTCCTGGGTACAGTGTTCCAGACAAATGCCTAAGCAGCAGCATGAGGAGGACCAGAGAAGCCAGCATAGGTGGAGCCGGTTAGCCAGGACAGAGTTGTAGGAAATTAGCTCCGATTGGTGAGGGCAAAATGGGGAGGGTGTTGCAGATCATATAAAAGTTTAAGGTCTACTGTGAGGATTCTAGTTTTTACTCGGAATAAGAAGGAAGCCATTGTGATTGTCTGCACAGGGAAGAGACATGATGTGACATTTTGAAAGGCTCCTTCTGGCTGCTTGTTGAAGACTAGATTGTAAGGGAAGCACGCACTAAAGGTAACCAAAGCCTCTTGTATTTTTCCCCACTTAGTCTAATATTAATATTTTCCACCATATTACAAGCTCTTCATAAACATTTGTAATGGCTATGTAACCAGTGAATGCAAGCATTCTCTTAGCCACTACGCTGTTCTTAGACTTTTGAGTGGATCTAGGTTTTTCTTAATATAAATAATTTTGCATTGGACATCTTTGTGCATAAACTCTTCCCTGTTTCAGATTATTTCCCCCACAGAGTAGAATTTCTAAAACAAATATTGTGAAAATATTAAAGGAAAGAATTACTAATTTTTAATGAGTACTATATGCCAGACCCTACACTGAGTACTTAATGTCTATTATCTTACGTAATTTACCCTGTGAATCTCATCAACAAATACATTTGCGAGGAAAAAAATTCTTCACAATCACGCCTTTCTCACCATTTCATTAACCCCTGCTGAGGGTAGAAGTCTGTGCTGAGTGTGTCCCTACCCTGATTGTGTGAAAGATACAAATAAGATTTAAAAAGTTACATCTGCCTGGAGAAAGTTTATAATTTTATTTCATGAGTCAAATCATATTTCCACACACTTGTAACAATTATATGAAAAGAATAATCCATGGATCAGTATCTACTGATAAAATTGCATGCTGTTCCTCTGGTAGGTCACAGCAACTTTCGCAAGGTTTGACAAGAAGTCACAGCGCTACCATGAGAGGCTGTACACTTAGGCCAACAACTTGCTGTTGCTCAGCGCCTTTGGGGATGATGTCTTTTTGGATGATCTTTAGATCTGGATCATTTTCTTTTTAATGTTTTCAACTCTGACCTATAGCCCTCCTTTGAGGGTATATTTGCATATTTTCCTTTTTTTCTTCCTAAATGAAACTTGCTTAAATTTTCTTGATTTTAAAAATAATGTATTGTGATATCAAGATGCTATGCAACATGGACAGGTAAACTAAGAAACCAGAAATAACTGATATCCCACCATCCACTGGTAGTCACTATTAACATGCTGATGAATGTTATATAAGGCTGTCTATACTACCTATATAACCCACTTATCTATCCAACCTGTCATCTAAGCTACTTATCTAACCTACCTACCTACCTATGTACCCCAACTAATATCTACTCATTTGTGGAGACATCCTGCTCTACATATAGGAACCCATTCTCTGTATTATTTAGAATACAGGGTGGGCTACTATAACAAATGACTCCAAAATAGTCCAGTTTAAAGAAGGTAGAAGTTAATTGCTTTCATGTGTGATAATCTGGGCATGTAGACATGCCAGGGCTGCTCTAATGGTTTGATGGTTTTGGGACCCAGGCTCCTTCTAGCTTGTTGCTTTGCCTTACATATGGATCTGTGTTCTCATAGCCTAAGGTAGGCTGCCTGCACATCCACAGTCCAACTACAAGGAAGGGGAAAAAGGATTTGGAAGGTGTATTAGTCCATTCTTCCATTGCTACAAAGAAATACTGGAGACTGAGTAATTTATAAAGAGAAGAGGTCTAATCGGCTCATGGTTCTGCAGGCTGTACAGGAAGCATGACTGCTTCTGCTCAGCTTCTGGGGAGGCCTCAGGAAACTTACAATCATGGCAGAAGGGAAGGAGAAGCAGGCAGATCTTACATGACTAGAGCAGGAGCAAGGGAGAAAGCGGGAAAAGGAGTTTTAAACAACCAGATCTCGCAATAACTAACTCACTATCATGAGAACAGCACCAAGGGCATGGTGCTAACCCATTCATGAGAAGTCTGCCCCCACGATCCAATCACCTACCACCACACCTCACCTCCAACATTGTGGATTACAATTTGACATGAGATTTGGGCAAGGACACAGATCCAAACCATCCCACAAGGCATGCACAGGTACTATGAATTCACAGCCTGGAAACCATTCACATTTCTCTTACATCCTATTGCCCAGAATTTAATCTCATGACTACACTCACCCGCAAAGCAAGCTTGAAATTATAGTCATTGTGTTAAACCACCATGTTCCCAACTAAAATTTGATACTCTTTTACTAAAGGAAGGTGGGAGAATCGATATTGAAAGACAACCATCAGTATCTTTCATTTTTTTCATGCAATTTTATAATCCACTCTCAAACTAACCCATATGTCTTAAAAAATCCATTTCATTCCAGTGAATGCAAGTATGCCTCATCCTTCACATGAATTCTTAGTATTCATTGACAGAATGTACCATGATTTATTTAATTTGTCTCCTCTTGTTGGAAACTTGGCTAATTCCTCATATTTTTGCAATTATAAACAAGGCTGTGATGAACACCTGTGTAAAATCACTTAGAATACTTGCCCAATTACCTCTGCAGAATAAAGCCCTCAAAATAGAATTGTTGGCTGACAGGGAAACAATATTATAATGATCTGAATTGCTAAAATGTCTTCTAAAAGTCTTGCATACGTTTACAGTCTTACCAATAATGTTTGAATGCCTATGTTTTTCCACTCACATTTGCCTACAGTGAGTATTAAGAGACAGTCTTAAATCATTACCAAAAGAATAGGTAAAAAGGTTTTCTTAATTCTACCTTCTATTTATGTATGAAGGTAGTCATGAATCATTCATTTTGATCATTGCTAGTAAATTAGATAATTCAAACTTTCATAAATGCAAAGAATATCTTTGAGTTAATAATAACTGGCTTTCTCCCAAGCCTAAAAAACAGATTGTGAAAACAGTTATAAAGGGAGAATTGACAAAATGCATTGAGCAAGAGGTTTCATGAGTGGTGGTAAGAATACTGGGAATAATGGAAGCTTCAGCCCAAGGCAGACCTCAGCTGAAATCCAAGCTCTGCCACGTACTCTGAAACTTTGGACAAGTTACATCATGTCTCTGAGCCTTGGGCAAAACCTGGACTCCATGTTTTGTGTGTGGCTTCAAAGCCCTGCTCATAGCTTCTATGCAAGATTAATAATGACTTCCAAGTTGCATTTTATTGGTCTGTTTATGAATCTTTCTTCCCCACTAACCTCAGCTTCTTCTGTATGTCTTACACAACTCTCCAGTACCTAGTAAGTGTATGGCACACTGCTAATGCCCAATGAATATTTATTAGATAAATGGAGTAATAAACAAAGGAGAATTTTTAGAAGCAGGAAGAAAATATATGGAATGACTAAGAGATAATACCCTTCCTCAGTTTCCACAATTGACTAAGAACAGACTGGTCTAAAGAGACAGAGAAGGAGTCCAAGGCAGGTGGATCACAAGGTCAGGAGATCAAGACCATCCTGGCTAACACGGTGAAACCCTGTTTCTACTAAAAATATTTAAAAATTAGCCGGGTGTGGTGGGGGACCCCTGTAGTCCCAGCTACTTGGGAGGCTGAGGTAGGAGAATGGCGTGAACCTGGGAGGTGGAGCTTGCAGTAAGCCAAGATTGTACCACTGCACTGCAGCCTGGGCGACACAGCGAGACTCAGTTTCAAAAAAAAAAAAAAAAAAAAGACAGAGAAAGAGGGTGCCCATGTTTGCTTACCTTCTGCATATATAGGTGTCTATATGTGCATAGGTATACTATATACTGCATAGGTGTTCTCCCTCCAGGAGGTTAAAATGTGCCTGTACAGATGTAGTAAGAGCACCTCATGGCTTTGGTTCTTACATAGTAGTGCCCATCATCTGTTGGTCTTGGCTACACATTCCACTAATTGTCACATAACAGTTTCCTACCTCTCATGGTTCTGTATTTTCAAGTTAGCTTGCTCCTGCCCAAACACATGATCCCACCAATAAGTGAAAGGAGCATTTACACAGTATGATGGGAAATCATCCATTGGACCCAAGAAGCTTCCTCTCTAGAAAATGACTGGGGCTCCTCAAACACATTCGCCTTGTTTAGAAGTCAAGAATGTGTTGGATCGTGGAAAGCCATAAATGAACAAAGAAGGAGATGGCAACTGTTTGACTAGAATAATATTAGGAATTTTCACAGTCAATGGTGCCCACCATGTCAGGCAACGGCCCTGTTCAAACTCAGCTGAGAAAGAAAGTTCACAACGATTCCATAACCTGAAATGCTGAAATAATTATCTCAGACACCACTCCCCACCACCACCACCACCATGAGTCCCCTTAAAAAGGGGGCAGAAGGAAAGATTCCTGGTGATAATTTTATAAAGTGTCTTGTCTCTATTGTTCGTACTTTATAATCCACCAGTAAATTTCACATTGCACTTTCATTTTCCAACTCCCAAGTCTGTAAATTTACCTTACTTGTCTGAGGGGCTCTTCCTATCAGATGGAGTTGGTATTCTAAAAACGATTAGGTAAAACAATGGGGAAACCCCCCCCAGAAAGACCATTATTCAACAATGTGGTCCTTCTTAGCTCTTAGATGTTAGTAGAGAAGGGGTTGGGAGAGAGAATGATAAAAGAAGAAAGAGGATTTTAACAGTGGATCCAAAGTTTACCTCTGGCCTGAAATCAAGACTTTTCCTTTTTTAGAATTAGTAGTATTTCTCTATACCATTGTTGATATTCCTCAATACACTAAACTAAATCAAACTTGTAAAATCTACTCTGAAAAATCCACATACAGTATACTTTTCTCCTTTTGTCTCTGAAGCAGAAATTTAAACCTCCTAAATTTGTCTTGCAGATTTTACAGCTCTACTGGTAGATATCATTGGAAATTCCACCAGCTACCTCACAGAGATTTTTAAGTCAACCTCCATCCTCTCAGGTGTGTTCGTCTTGCAAACACTTTGGTAATTTTGAGGTTTAGCATCTGTTGTGGTAGATAATCAAGCATAGTATGTTCCTCACTCCAACCCCTGCCATAGGTTAGGCTGGCAGAAACCTTCATGTAATCTTTATTTAGATAATCAGTGTGGTCCAGTTTCCACACCAATAAATACACCAATATTTAAGTCTTCATATTTTTGGGATCCATAAAATTGGAGGAAGAATCCAAAGCTCAAAAGTTAAGGGAATGTAGGCAGACTCAAGAAAACATCTTCTGATGGGTCAATATACCCCCATTTTAAGGAGGACAAAACTGAGATCCAGAGAGGTTGAATATTTTACTCAAATTTGGTGCCAGAATTCAGATTTAAATCTATATGGAGCCTAAGCCCATGTTTAGAGTACAGTTAAGAAACATACGCCTCTTTTATAAGGTGGTTTCATGTAACCCCCCAGGAAAATCACATTTCCTTAGGGACCCACTTTGAAAAGCAAGGATCATTCAACAGTCCAACAATTGGTCTCAGCAGAAAGATGGTGTGATGCACTGTGGAGCAGCTACTGTTTTAAAAGCAGGAGGAAGGGAGAAAGAGAAATAGTAACAGCTACCATTAGGTGTCAGATAATATTCTAAGGGCTTTCCATGTATTCTTGCATTGGATCCTCACTACAACCTTTTGGGGCAGCTACTATATTTATCCCTATTTGACAGGTGAGGAAACTGTCACAGAGGGGTTAAGTAGATTGCTCAAAGTCACTCTGCAGAAGCAGAATTCTAAACCAAGAGGTCTGGCTCTTAGCCTGTGCTCTTACGTTACTATGCTAATGTATATAATAATAGTAATACATTAATAATAACAATAATGATTACTCTAGCTACCATGCTCTTCTATCTGCTGGGCACCATACCTAGTGCTTCACTCCCATTATCTCCTTGGATTTTCCTGTAATCCTATGAGAGACATGCAACCCCATGTCCACAGTTCTTTAGGCAGCATCGTCAGAGAAAAGTATATTTAGGAATTCAGAAGTTTTCAGGCTTTTGAAGATCTAATGGTGTGACCACACCATACCTGATGTAACCTCTCCAACAGCATCCAGAGAAGCCCAGTATAATCAAACACGTTAATGGTAATTTGGCAAAATGTTCAGCCCTTTACACTAAGTAGGATCGATAAAGACTATCATAGCCTCGTATTTTTCAAGTTTTGATACCAAACTCACACAAAACATGCTGCCTTACAGAGATTTGGGGATTTGGGAATTACAAATAAGGGATTGTGGGATTTGAATTTTCTCCATTTTATAAAGGGGTAAACTGAGTCCTGAAGAGGTCAAGCAGTTCATTCTTGTTTGCATAGCTAGTAAGTGGCAGAGCTGATGTTGTAACTGTGGAAGCTGACCTCAGAGGCTCTGCCCTTAGCCACTACAACATCCCCCAAACCCAGCCAAATAAAATTAAGAAATCGGAAAATCAGGACTGCCTTAAGAGTAAAGAGTCAGCCTTATTTTCCTGTATTATCCTAAGTTAGGTACTTTTAGCTTAATTTTCATTTCAATCAAAGATTTACAGCTTCAAACCCATTGCCAAGTCTTATTGTGTACTGGTTTGTCTTACAGTGAGTCAAAGCAATGCATCAGATTGCATCTTCATCTGTGTGATGGCAGGAAAGTCAGGTAAACCACTAGACATTCTTTGACAAGCTCTCTGGGCTGAGAAATAGACAAAACTGTCCAACAGATGAAACCCAAGATCTGATGCTGTTGGTGTAATTTTTGCAGGAAGGAATCTTTCTGACTTCTGGGAGATGGAGGAAAAATACCCCATTATCAATTACACATTTACCAGCGGCATGTCTGGTGTGCTGGGTGAGTACCAACCTCCCAAACTCCTCCCATAGACTCTCCAGACCAGGGTCCCGCCTAGCACACTAGCAACTGAAAGCTGCCCTCAGGTGTTGTGTTTAGCTACACTGTTAAAAATCAGAGAACTTCGCCATTTTAAAAAAAATGAATTTCTGGATTCTCTTGCAACAGGTCTGGCAATTCTAGATCCTCCCCCCAACACATGGCAATAAGGAACTGGAACTGAGTAGCTGCCACCCTCATTCCCACACTAGGAAGGGCACCTTTTCCCTCTTTTCCATAGTCCTCTCTGCCCCCTATTGCCTTGCACGTTTTTTCGCATATTAACTACTTGGTTTTTGTAGACATTTGAATTTGTGACTCTGTGCTGGGGACCTGGCCACTCTGTAATATCCAGTCCCTACCCAACCATGACCCACCTTCATGCCCCTCTGTGCCAAAATGGTCATGCTGTTGTCTCCTTCTGAAACTTCTTCCCTACTTTTCCATATTTCAGAACCCTATTTGCCTGTTAATTGCAGCTTAGATACTACTTCCTCTTTTTAAAATATCCCCCAATCAAAGTCAGTCTTCATCTTCTACCGTCCCATAACACAGCACTTGCGTGTCATTTGGACTCTATGTTACTCCCGGTTGCGACACAGTTGACGTTTCTATGTGTGTCTCAATGAATGGAACTGGAAGGTAGAAGAAGTAGTTTCCTTCAGCCTCACAGCCTGCCTTCCCCTTGGTGCCTCGCACATAGTAGGCTCTTCATCACTTTCTCTTGAAGTGCAATGAAGGATGCAGTAAATCTGCAGCTCCACTTCAGGGGACACTTTGCTTTATATTTATTGTAGGGCTTCTTTTGATTATGGTGTAGAAGGAATCTCAATTTGTGTGGGACAATACTACTTGATAAGAAGATGAAATGGGCAGTTGGTAGAATGACTTCACCTGCCCCATTCTCAGTACAGATCTTAGAGTTGAGTCCATCTCCTTTATTTGGAGAGTCTTTCTATGACATTCCCAACCCCCACCCCTCTCTCCCACACACACACCAGTCTCAATTAATTCTCCCACTTTGTGCTCCTTCAACAAGAACAAATGCCTAGGAAGAGAGAACATATTTACAAGCTGATGCTAAAGCTGATGTGCCTGAAAGCAAGTACCCTGGCTGGGTGATAGTTTGGCTGGATGTACTTAGCCCCATGTCTGGTTGATCTGGGAGCAAGGCTCAGGCTGGTGTTGCACGCAGGGTGTTAATGGGCCCAGAAGTAGGGCAGAGAGAGGAAATGAGGCTGCAAGGCCACTCCTGTAATTAGACAATTCTCATTCTACATGCATTCAGGGGAGGTGGGGGCCAAAATCCAACACAGGCTCTGCCCACCAGACTATAGGCCAGTCTTTGTCTTCCCAGAGGAAGGGACCCTATGGGCTAATAGGAGCCTGTCATCCTCATATCCACTGCTGCCACCACTTGAGCCTTCCCTAGGGAAGATATAAGGTGAAACTAATACCTGATCCCACTTCCTTCTTTCCTTCATGGAGCAACCAAGGATGCTGGGTAGATTTCGCTCTGAATTAAGCTCTCCTGCTAACGCTGTGGGAGCCTATTTTTCAAGCTGTTTCTGTCTGGAAGCTTCTGATTCCCCCAAATTTCACTTTTGGCTTTTAGTTGTGTCCATAAGGCATACAAAGGAGACTAATTCCTCTTCCAGGGACATGTACCAGAATCCTGGAGTGGCTGAGGGCTGGAGGTGGAAGAAAGGCTCTGACAGGGATCAGGATCTGTTTAGGAAACATAGCAAATGCCTGATACTTTTAAGCTTGAGAGCTTTGCATTCTGTTCAGTGTGATTCATCACAGATTTTTTTACAAATTGATAGTTTATCTTAATTTGAATTCAAGGAGAAATACTTCTTTTGGTTTTATTTGATGCTGTTCAGAGAAAGGTTTGAATCTCCACATTCAGTATATTTGCTGTCCAATGACCTTTCCATTTTTTTATGTCCAAAGTGTCAAGCGTGTTAAAGTTACCATTGACTGCCTCCCTGAAGGTGCAGCTACCAGGGGAACTGCCAGGACTTCAAAGCCCACAACCAAAAGCCAGAAAACACTGCCAAGTACAAGCCCCCGACGCTGGGCCCAGAGCACACCCTGGGCATCTGCTCTGAGAACCTCTCCCTGGATAAAGACAGCTGCTCCTTCAGAAAGAGGGGAGACCCTGAGCACAGACAGGCCTCCTGAGCTTCCTGCCAGGGCCACGGCCACATGGGTCAGTGCCTCCCATACTCTCCCAGCCTTGGGTAAGACGCATTCTCACCCTTTCCTCCCCTTGCTGTGTCTGGCTCCTGTTCCCTTTAGGCTCGCATATATAGGCAAAATCCTTACCTCAATCCCTTCTCCATCAATGAAGTTACACTTCAGCTTACTTAAGTAACAGATCTATATGAGCCAGTATGGGTTCTACAAGATCAAGCAAAGGCAGAAAATGCCATTGCCATAATGTACTTCTTTTTTTTTTTTTTTTTTTTTTTTTTTGAGACGGAGTCTCGCTCTGTCGCCCAGGCTGGAGTGCACTGGCCGGATCTCAGCTCACTGCAAGCTCCGCCTCCCGGGTTTACGCCATTCTCCTGCCTCAGCCTCCCGAGTAGCTGGGACTACAGGCGCCCGCCACCGCGCCCAGCTAGTTTTTTGTATTTTTTAGTAGAGACGGGGTTTCACCGTGTTCGCCAGGATGGTCTCGATCTCCTGACCTCGTGATCCGCCCGTCTCAGCCTCCCAACATAATGTACTTCTAATATGTATTTTGATGACTTTTTATTCTGAAATAGTTTAAGACTCACAAAGAGTTGCAAAAATAATATACAGAGTTCCCCGGTACCCTTCACCCAGCCTCCTTCAATGCTATTGTCTTATATTATCACAGTGCATTGTGGTAAAAGTATTCATATTTCAGCAAAGCATTTAGCAATATCGCTCACGAAATTCACATGAAATGGTGAAGTCAATATTTTACGGCATGGTTAGTTCAGTCTGTAACTGGTTCGATAATGATGCCAAAAATACGTTAATGACTTGACACCAGTGGGAAAGCTGCCGCCAATGGCCTGCAGGAGGCTCCTACCTCCCCAGCATCTTGAGTACATGATCAGCAGTGTCATCGCCAAAGACACAAAGGCGTGGTTATCTTATTTTTCCTATTTGGAAATAATATAAAATGGAGGTAGCTCATCAAGAGTCAATATTTTCTCAGTGGGATCCAACAATGGACCCACTGAGACAATATTGTCATCAGAATTCATTCATTCAGTTATCAGAATTCATTCATTTATTTACTCATCAAAACACATTTCCGTCCAGACACTAGGCTAGCTGTTAAAAACACAGCTCTACAAATGTTCTCTCTCTTTCCTGAGCTCTCAGACCTAGGAGAGAGCCCAGGCAAGTGAACCAATGGTCATGATCCAGCCTACAAAGAACTATTGTACACAGAGAGCACAGAGAGGGCTCCCACCCCGGCCTAGAGGAGACACAGGCTTCCCCAAGAGACAAGAATTGATAGGTGTCAGCAGGCTAGGAAACAAGGATGACTGGGTGGTGTAGAGGAAAAGAAATCAACTCCATTAAATAGAAAAACACATTTACTGCAGAAAATTAGCACAATAGCTGGCATCATGACAATTATACAAAATCAGAAAAGTTTCCAGGATAATATGACAAAAACTTGTGATTTCTAATCACAAGAAAAAATCATAAAATGCCTACCTATAATCCTACAAGGAGAGGTGCTGGTTTTATACAAAGAAAACTATGAGATTTTAATGAGAGTAATAAAGGAGTATTTAAATAAATGAAGAAATACACCATGTTCTGGTTGAGAAATCTGAGTATTTTAAAGAAAGCAACTGTCCTCAACTTAAGTTATAAACGTAAAATCCTTCAATAGAATTCAGTTTTGTAAAACTTGAAAAAACTGACTTTAATTTCTACTATGTTAATAAACAGGTAAGAACATCCAACAATTTTTTAAAAGGCCAATGAGGGAAGATCCTTCCTTCCTTCCTTCCTTCCTTCCTTCCTTCCTTCCTTCCTTCCTTCCTTCCTTCCTTCCTTCTTTTCTTCCTTCCTTCCTTCCTTCCTTTTCTTTCTTTCTCTCTCTCTCTTTTCTTCTTTCTTTCTTTCTTTCTTTCTTTCTTTCTTTCTCTCTCTCTCTTTCTCTCTTTCTTCTTTCTTTCTTTCTTTCTTTCTTTCTTTCTCTCTCTCTCTCTCTTTCTTTCTTTCTTTCTTTCTTTCTTTCTTTCTTTCTTTCTTTCTTTTCTTTCTTTTCTTTCTTTCTTTCTCCTTTCCTTCTTTCCGTCTTTCCTTCTTTTGAGATAGACTCTTGCTCTGTTGCCCAGGTTGGAGTGCAGCGGCTCGATCTCTGCTCACTGCAACCTCCGCTTTCCAGGTTCAAGCGATTCTCCAGCCTTAGCCTCCAAGTAGCTGGGATTACAGGCACCTGCTACGATGCACAGTTAATTTTTTTGTATTTTTACTAGAGCTGGGGTTTCACCATGTTTGCCAGATTGGTCTCAGACTCTTGACCTCAAGTGATCTGCCTGCTTCTGCCTCCCAAAGTGCTGAAATTCCAGGCACGAGCCAAGGATTTGTCTTAACTAATAACAATCCTGTGATGTTGGAGGGCAGGTATTATTATTAATACTGGTATTCTCATTTTCATGAGGAGGCTAAAAGGAGTTAAGCAATTTGCCCCAAAGTTCACACTATGGAGGAGACAGAGGCACGACTAATCTGTTTGGATCTCCTCACCTCAGACCCCGCAATCTTTTCACTATGTCACATGATTAGAAATGTATTAAATCAATTTGGGAGACAGCTAACTGACCCCCAAACACACATGGCTGGAGTTCCTAGAGATTCAGAGGGGTGTGTGTGTGTGTGTGTGTGTGTGTGTGTGTGTTCATTGGTGCTTAGGAAAACAATGCTTATTTAGGTCCATTTATTTCAGTTCAGAGTAAAGTTTAAGCCCCTGGATTATCTATATTACAGGTGCACATTGCATTTGCCCTTTGATAAGGTTTCAATGTCTCGACAATTTCATATCTGAATCAAAGTGGTCAAGCATGTCAGTACCCTGTTACTATCACTTTGAATGTGCAGCTACCAGGAGGGTGGCCAGAACTCAGTGGGTGACCGTTGACAGACAGACATGGGCTTCCATATCGTCCGTGCCCTGGGCTCAGATCATCGGTGAGAAAAAACCTGGAGGGTCTCCCTGGGAAACTCGTGCTCCCCCACCGATTACTGCAGGGGCCGAGGAAGCCATGGACACTACGAGCCTTTTGGCGCCTCCTGCTGGGATAATGGCCACAACTGGCAGCCCACCCCAGGACAGCCCTACCTCAGGTAAGACAGGGTGCCCACTTCTACCTCTCCTGTTTTAAATTAAAGTTAGCATTGTCTGTTTTGATAACCTTTCTCAATTTTTGGAATATAACACACATACAGAAAACTAAGAAAACATAAGCAATATAATTAATGATCATGAAGCAAACTCTTCCTTCTCCTTTCCTTTGCCCTACCTCTTTGTTCCCATCTGTAGATGAGTGAAAGTTCCTTCTTTCATTCCCCAGTTCCTCTCTCTGTTATGTAATCCCACTCCCCGATTTCTTCTCTTTTTCCCTGTTTCATTGTCCATTAACAAGCAGTATGACAACTACAATGCATGGACCCGGGCCTGAAATTCCAGGCATGTGCCCTGCCTGCTGCTCAGCCTCCCCTTGCCCCTCCACCTTCCTGCTCTGGACTCCAGCCACAGCGCACTGCTAACTGCCCACGTCTCCTGGTCTTTATATATCCTCTTTGTTGTGCCTGCAAAGCCCACTCTCCTCCAGACCTGCTGTGCTGCTTGACTCAGAGTAGATGTCACCTGCCCCAGCTGAACTGGGTGTCCATCACCTGTGCCTCGGCTGTTTCTCAGCCTCACCTCTTTCCTTCCACTTAGCCATATGAGGGAACTTGCCTGCTGGAGCTTCTCTCTCACTCGTCTTCTACAAGGAGACTGTATTGCTGGTTTTGCCAGAGGCCAGAATCTTAACAGCAAGGATCAAGTCCTGAAGTGACCCTTAAACTAAGGCTTCATGAACATGATATGAAAATTGTTGAACTGAGCCCATACTCTCTCATGAAAATGACAGGCAATTTATCTGGAGTGGGATGGAGCAAGGTGTACACTAAGACTCAAATGAATGAGAAGCAACTCATTTTTTCTTTGCCCAGGAGCACCCACATTGGACACTTCCTGTACAACACCATCGCTCTCCCGTTCCGTGTCACCATACCTTACCAATGTTAGCTGGTTTCCAATGGTACCCATCATGCTGTATCACAGCCATGATGAAATTTTCCATTTCTTTTTTCACACTCCATTGTGGGTTCTATTTCTTACTCCTCTCTGCTTCTTAAAGCCCTACCTGGTACCTGGCTTAACCGACATTGGTTGGATAGGGCAGGATTGGTGGCCCTGGTCCTCTTCTCCCTCAGGGCCCCCTAGAAGAGATGCAGGCTTACCTCTCTCTCATCTCCTTCCAGGAGCATTCACCCATGGCACACAGACTCCGAGTCCAACCAAGGCAACAGCCCCCAGAGATCCACAAACAGGTGAGAATGCACAGCGGGAAAGAGAAACTCTATACAGAAGTGGGGGTTCGGGGGGCAGGGGATGGGAGGGGCGGGAAGCTTGGTGACAAGGGCGTGGTGGGATGGAGTACCAGTAAGCAATCTAAGCAAGTTATTGTGCTTTGTTGTTTCCTGCAGGAAAAGAGTCAGGAGAACTAGTTTATAAGCCTTGCCATGCTGCTAAATTGCCGTGTGTGGTCTTGCATAAATCACTTCCCCTTTTTTGGCTATCATTTCCCTATAGATTTCAAGAATGATTTATCTTTAAGATGTTATAAATTTCTTGCTGTGTGTATCACCCATGGTAATTCCATTCTGACTTCTGGAAGGCCATTCTTGCCCTTTGCAGGTGATCTTTCTGCAGAGTGGCCATTCACCCCTGGGGAAGAGCCAGTCCTGGTCCCAAGACCCCATCAAGTTTCAAGTGAGTACCAGTGCCCAGTTATTACTATTGCTTGTGTTTATTTTGAACAAGGTCTTGTAGTAGAATAAAGAGAGGTTTGTTTGGTACATTTAGAATCAGACTCCTGGGATTCAAATCTTAGCTCAGCCATTTACTGGTGAGGTGGCCTCCAGTACTCAACTTCCAGGATTCAGTTCCCTCAACTGTAAAGCAAGAATAATTGCAATTTTTGTGGGCACTAAAAATGCCTGTTTCTTTTTTCTCTCCCACAGGGTTTTGTATTAAGTAAGATAATGTTTGTGGAAGTGGTTTGGAAGTAAAGAGCTCTGTAGAACTTAATTCAATCAACTTTTATCGAGTGACTGTTTATTGGGCAGCATGCTGGGCACTTTGCAAACAGAAGCTGCTCTTGCAATGAGCAGGGTTGACAGCAGTGAAGGAGGAAGGAATAAAAAAGATGACTCCAAAATGCAACTTCATTTGCTGGGTGTGATGTCCTGTTGTTCTGTGTTAAGGGATACCCTACCCTTTCCATCCCTGCACAGTTAATTCTCATGGATCTAGAGAAAGACCATTTCCTGGGTCTGTAGCTCTGCTTCCAGAACTCCTGACAGAGGCTGAGGACTTGAGTTACTGTGGTTTTTGATGCATTTTTCCAGCTTTTGGACATCTCACTCTCCTCTTTTCTGTTGAGCCAGTTTCCATAAGAAAGAAATGGATACAAAGTGAGTGCTTCAAAGCTGCTTGAGTCCTCAGGCTCCTCCCACTCCTGAATACCTTTGTACACCAGCTCCTGGACCATCCAGTCATATGTCAACAGGGCATTATTAAACTGCTGGACCCTGCCCCCTCTCCTTTTTCATGTCACCTTAGATCTTCCCCAGCCTTACTCTCAGCCTGCAATGAATAGTGAATGAACCTTTCAGACACAAAGATGTGATTGTGCTACTAAGGAAATTATATCCCTTTTCTCCCAGGAGTTCTAAAGAAACACAGTGGTGCAGATGGAGGCAGTTGTGAGACCGAGTTTTAGAAAACAGGATGACTATATATATATCTATATCTATATTGGTGTCTGTTTCCATATCTATATCTATATCTGTATCTATATCCATGTGTCTATAGCTATCTGTATAGGTATATCTATCTGTCTCTCTTGTTAGCTCTATCTACTTACCTAATAGTTATTTACCATATCTATCTATCTATTAATCTACCCACTCCTCTGTCATCTGTCTAACAGATATTTATCCAAGCTATCTATCCATCCATCCTTTCATCAATCCGCCTATCCATCCATACCTATTTATCTTTCTATCTAGTTATCATTATTTCTTAACTTCTATATCATAGATATTTGCCTATCCATCTGTCATCTATCTATCTACCTATGTAGTGAAAAATACAATTGTAAATTAAAGGGATTCTGGCATTTCTCAGTAACTTATTCTGTTCATCCAAAAAAAAAATCATGCCACAGAATATTTGGCATCCACTCATTCATCCATTTAATAAATATTTATTGAGCTCCTACTGTACTGCTAGGCACTATGCGAGGCCTATTTTTACTTTCTCTTCACAATAATTCTGCAGGAGAGGCAATATCTCATTAAGGAATTATGGTGAGTTCTACATATAAAAGGAGACTACATGTGACCCCAGATCTAATTTCAAAGCTTGTGCTTATTCCACACCTCTGTGTCACCTTTCCCAAGATATACCACATGTGAAGAAAAGAAAAAAGCTGCAATTGAGAAAAAAGGTGGCTAGATTCTTAAGAGAAGTAGAAACTATGTATATCCAGAGAGGAAGAGATTACCTTCAGGTGAGGGGATGGTTCAAGAGTTTATTGATTGGGAATGTGGCATCTGAACAAGGTGCATTCTAAGCAAAGGCATAGCTCAAGCAAAGGCACTATACCTTAAAAGGACTGATGCTGAAGGTGCTGAAGGTGAGGGTAGTGTGGAATGAGGCTAGAGAGGTATCAAAGAGTAAGATTAACAGGGTTTTGTCACCAAGTCAGGGAGTGTAGAATTCTGAGGCAAGTAGAGTAATGTGATCAGATTTGTGTTGCAGAAAGATTTCTCTGACTGCAGAATGGGGAGGAACGGGAGAGGTTAGGAGCAGGGAAACTTGTGAGGTGACTGTTGTGCTAATGATGGCCAGTGATGATGGTGACTGGAAAGTGGAGGTGACTGTGTGGATAGGGAGACTTGGATGATATTTAGGAGATAGAACCCAAGAGGATGGTGGAGTGAGCACAGGAGGGAACCAAAAATCATGCCCAAGTTTGAGCAACTAAGTGGATATCCCAAGTATCATTTCCTGAGTTAGAGAAGGATGGATGGGATGGGACGGGGCAAGGGGCATGGAAATCAAGCCTTGGGAATGTTAATTATGTTCAAGCAGTGAAGTGTGATGGTTATGAGCACAGGCTTCAGAGTCAGACCTTGCTGGAGTTACTCTCTGTTGCATAACTGATACAACTGCGGAATTACTCAGACCCTCTGTGTCCTCTTCTGTATACTTCTGATGTCTACTTTACAAGATTTATGAGAATTAGATAAAATAATGTATGCAAAGATCTTAGGAGAGTGTCTGATACGTAGCAACTGCTCAATAACTGATAGAGAAAAAGTCGGGGCACATTGATCAAATTGATCAATGTTCTGGAGGGTTTATGTTCTAGTTAACTCAGAATAAAGTATTTTCTTTCTACCTTTTTAAAAAGTCGTCTGCTAACATTATGAGCCCCTTCTTCACTTAAATAAATATATTACTGGCCAGATGTGGTGGCTCACACCTGTAATACCAGCACTTTGGGAGGCTGAGGTGGGAAAATTACTTGAGCCCAGGAGTTTCAGACCAGCCTGGGCAACGTAGCAAGAAATCTCTACAAGAAACAAAAAATAAAAATAAGTAATTACTGATAAATTATAATTTTGAAAAATGTTCAAACACGACAGAATAATATTAAATGAGCACATGTCAACATGTCAAAGATATTATCGAACTCATTAAATAATGAGGAATCCAGAAAGATGTGAATATTGGTTCAATGCGAAATTTGAGGGAAAAAGATTTATGTAGTCAGTCAAAGGAATTCTCAAATGAATTGATATCCCACAGCAATAAACTCTTTTTTTTTTTTACTGGACAAAAATCAATTGCACCTCTACCAGACAAAATTCATTTACATTGCTATGGACAGAAATCATTAGCATTGCTCTTAGACAAGAATTATTTATATTGCTATCAGTTAACATCTACCTCTTGATAGTTGTAAAATCACCCATTCAATAGAAAGTCAATTAATGGTGCACAATTCTTTTTACCCAGACAGTCCCCAGAGAGTCTGCTAGACAATAACCAAAACTGCATTAAAAGAATAGTCAGTAATCCTTTTTGTTTATTTCCAGGTTTTAGATAATTTTTCCTGATAGTGATTAGTGAACCTTTGTTGGAAGGTTATTAGTAATGTTGTAATATAACCTTCTAGTCCCTAGAAAGTAAGCTCTGTGAGAGGAAGGCCCTTTTTCTTCTTATTCATTGTGGTAGCTCTAGTGGCTGTCACTAGTGCTTAGCTTGCAGTGGAGCTCAATACTGTTTTAATAAATAATAATAATAATAATTGCTATTATTTATTGTTTGTTTCATGCCAACAACTTTGCAATATGCAATATACTTTAAATAAATTGTCTCATTTAATCCTTCCAGTCATCCTATGCGATAGGGATGGGTCTTCCTATTTTCCAGTAAAGAAATGTAGGTGTACCCATAGATAGCTTTCTGAGCCTCAGTAGGTCCCAACGAGTTGGAATTTTTATTAAAACTAATTTCTTCTCTCCTTCTTTTATCTTTGGCCTTCCTTCTCCTAAAAACTAAAAATTAAACAACACTGAAAAATCTGGTTCACGGAAACATAATTAACTTTCACTTGATGGAAACAGAGAACTCACAAACTCAGAGCCTGACTCTCCAGTGACCCAGCATGCCAGTCTCATCTTTCAACCTGCCCTTCCTTCTTTCCTTCTTACACTCATATACACATGCACATGCACACACATGCTCACACACAGGCAAACACATATCCATATGCTCTCACATGCATGCACATATACACACACATGCACACACATGTACCCTGTGCACACACATGCATATACATACTTCATACCCCCATACTCAAAGTTTTCTCCAATCCCCCTCAGCAAGTCATCCCCTTACATCATGCAGAGTCATTGTATGCTCTGTCCCTGACATCAGAAATGTCCTCCACCTGATGCATTTCTGTTCAACATCTTAGATCTCTGTTTAATATTTGCTTTTCAGTGAAACTATCTCTGTTTTCCTCCAGGAACTTGATCACCACCTTCTTTCCACCTGTCTCTTAAAACTCTCACAGTAGCTTTATTGGGTAACGGTGAGGAATGCTATGTTTACCTGACTGTCTCAGAGCTACCTGAGATCAGGACAAGACTATACTCACCTGGTGCAGAGCTTAACAAAGAGAAGATGCTTGCTAAACTCTTACTGATTTGATTGGTCTGGGATTGCATCTTCTAGGGTGTCCTCAGCCGCTCTTCAAGGTGGGAGCCATGGCTGCCGCTCCGCTCACCCTGGCTATTCAGAGGCTCAATCCATGCCTGATGGAGCTGTGCCACTTCTTCCAGCAATGCCTCTGCATGGGCCAGAGGAGTCCCAGGACAGAGGACATAAGGTAACCTGGCCTAGTGGCTTCTTTTCAGGTCCAATGTTTATAGTTTTTATTTTGTGTGGCTTTTCTGCAGGCCACAAGGCAGTCAGGCAATAAGCAATCCACAGACAGGTGGCAGGGGGTACCTCAAGGAAAGGGACTCTCCAGGGAGTCCTTTACTAGACAGTCACATCCTTGAGATTCGTGATGGAATCTCATTCATAGCTGGTCCCCAGAACCAAGTGCAGTGCCTGACACAGTAAGTATAACTGAGTTTAGTTGAATTGAAGTTGGGTTGAGTTGAGTTGAATTAGAGTTGTGATGAGTTGAGATGAGTTGAGCTGTGTTGAATTGAGATGACTTGAGCTGTGATGAGTTGAGATTACTGCAGTTGTGATGAGTTGAGTTGAATTAGAGTTGTGATGAGTTGAGATGAGTTGAGCTGTGTTGAATTGAGATGACTTGAGCTGTGATGAGTTGAGATTACTGCAGTTGTGATGAGTTGAGTTGAATTAGAGTTGTGATGAGTTGAGATGAGTTGAGCTGTGTTGAATTGAGATGACTTGAGCTGTGATGAGTTGAGATTACTGCAGTTGTGATGAGTTGAGTTGAATTAGAGTTGTGATGAGTTGAGATGAGTTGAGCTGTGTTGAATTGAGATGACTTGAGCTGTGATGAGTTGAGATTACTGCAGTTGTGATGAGTTGAGTTGAATTAGAGTTGTGATGAGTTGAGATGAGTTGAGCTGTGTTGAATTGAGATGACTTGAGCTGTGATGAGTTGAGATTACTGCAGTTGTGATGAGTTGAGTTGAATTAGAGTTGTGATGAGTTGAGATGAGTTGAGCTGTGTTGAATTGAGATGACTTGAGCTGTGATGAGTTGAGATTACTGCAGTTGTGATGAGTTGAGTTGAATTAGAGTTGTGATGAGTTGAGATGAGTTGAGCTGTGTTGAATTGAGATGACTTGAGCTGTGATGAGTTGAGATTATTGCAGTTGTGATGAGTTGAGTTGAATTGAGTTGTGATGAGACAAATTGTGTTGAGATGAGTTGAGTTGAGTTGAGTTGTAATGAGTTGAGATGAGCTGAGTTGTGTTGAGTTGGGATGACTTGAGTTGTATTAAGTTGAGATGACTTGAGTTGTGATGAGTTGAGCTGTGATGAGATGAGTTGAGCTGAGTTGTAATGAGTTAAGATGAGTTGAGCTGTGTTGAGTTTAGATTAATTAAGCTATATTGAGTTGTGTTGTGTTGAGTTAAGTTGACTTGTGTCATGTCAAGTGGAATTATGCAGAGGATCTTGAGTGGTTCTTTAATCCAAATGCCCTCAGCCTGGTGAGATTTGCTAGGAGAGAATAATTAGAAGATATGTCTATCTAAATTCCAGTTCTTTCATAAATCCCTACCAATCACCCACCAGCAAAATAAGTTGGAAAACTTAAACTAAAATGCAGACCCTGTTTTATATTAAGAAGGTCTAGGCATGGACATTTTCTGTCGTACAATGCTGACATACTGTTCTTTCTTCTGGGATTTATTCTTGGCTGTAAACCCAGAACTAAATTACCTAGATGAATACTCCTGCTCCAGTGGTCTGGGTACCAATCTCTCATGTCTTTAATGTTATTTTCAAAGACTACTCTCAAGATCCATTAGCTTTTAAAATTTCTGCCTCTGAGTCTCAAGCCCAGGTGGGCAGCCATTTTCCATCACCCCTTTCCAGTTGCAATCTTTGATCCCCCAGTCAGTACGAACATTTCCTCCACTCACAGAGGGCAATAAGCAAGACCCACAGGCCCAAAGCACAGGTTTATTCTTAAAAAAACTTGCACAACAATACTTTCTGTATTGTCTAGGATAAGCCCACTTTAGGATATCTTTTACTCACTAACTTAACCAACAATGTGTATTGAGTCTCTGCTGTATATCTGTGATGCTCTGTGCTAAGCCATGGGATCTAGAGATGAACCAGAAATAGCCTCAGAAACTGAGGCTTTCATAGTTGGAAGGAAGAAATGGTCATAAACACAAATCAAAATACAGTATTACAGGTAATAGAACCAAGTCACGTAACCAGGCAAAAACCTGTTAATCATATCCCATTGGAAAATATCACATTTGAAAACATTCATATTGCAAATAATGGCTGAATGAATAAATGAAAAAGGCATACATTTTCAGAGAGAAGTTTGAGTTTAAATTTAGAGCAATGAAGCACCTGTTTGCTTGGGCTTGTCCCTTCTTTTCTGTGTATTTTCACTGAAGAGTAAAGTTTTCCATAAACTCATACACTGAATATAGGCCAAGAATACTAGAGTAGGGGAGGTGGCATTACTTAGTATGTTTGTTGAACATAGGCTCTGTGATTAAAAAACAAAAAAACACTGGTGGGAAAGTTGGCAATGTAAAAAGACAAATTTCAAAGCAGCTGCCAAGTGCTGTAGCAGGCTTGAATAACATGCTATGGGATCCCAGGAGAAATAATTAATAGGGTTTTATGGAGGAATAGGAGTTTCCCAGGCAAAAGAAATAGCACCTGCAAAGATGGAGTGACGGGCAGCCTGGAGCATCTAAGGACCACTGAGATGTTCAATGTAGCTGCAGCAAAGATAGGAGACCAAGTCTCTGGCATGTCCCTATTCAGGACTACCTTGCCTTTTAAGCACCTGGGTCACCTATTATATGGTCTCTTTGACTTTCACTCTAGAGCTCCATCTGTCCCTTCTCCAAGCTTTCTACTCTCTTCTTGTTCAGAGTAAAGAAAACAGAATTCTTGAAGTCCAGCCCTGTAAATCCTGTCCATTTTTAAACTGAGACACTCTAAACTCCCATTCTCTTCACATCATCTCCCTCCCAGGGTCATCTCTTGAAATCTTTCTTATTTAGGGTCCCAAGAATGGTTCTTGGGGCACACTCCTTGGAGGATAACAAAGCCACAGTCCCTGGTGACTTACAAACTTTGCTACCTCGGGCCCCGCTCAAGTGTCCATGGCTCCTCCTCTATTCAGGCTGCTGCAGACTCCACAGTGCGCACAGCAGCTCTGGTATGCTAGGAATTTAGATAGACATCCCTCCAAGGGGCTGGTGTGATAATGGGTGCTTCAGCACTAGTTTCAGCCCATCCTAACCATGGCGTTGCTGCTTACGTCTGCCCTGAAGAACAGAAGCTGAACAAAATAGGCCATCTTAACAACTGATTTTCTTCTAACCATCTAGCCTTTTCCACAAGGAAATGCCTTCTCCAGTCCATGTGAGGAATATATATTCTTGTTATGAACAGGACTTTGACTCCATCCCCTGTAAAGTAATAACCATGGGCATTTATCTATTGCTCGTTTACCACTTGTAGGTGATGCCTCTGCCAGAAAACTTGGGGATGGGACATGTCGTGTTTAAATAGTTTCTCTCCTGATCATACAGGCAAGAGTCCCATTCATCCTGAGAGCCGTGTACCCTCTCAGAGTGAATTCAGGCACAGAATGGCAGCTTTTTGGCTCATGAAGGTGTGGGTCATGTTTCTGTGGTTGCTGCAACTTAAATCCTGGTCTCACACTTGGCAGTTTCACAGAGCACCTTAGTTTGGATGATGTTGTCCATGTAGCAATATGAACTTCTGAAGCAGATCATGTCCCAAAGTTGCTTGATATCTTCTATCACAGAAGCTTTCTAAGAAGTTTTGTTGCTGTTTTTAGAAAGTATGACTCACAGATTGTTACACTAGCTAAGAAGGAATAGTATTCGACCACAGAACCAGGGCCCCCAAAGCTAGTAGGTAGCTTAGTGTGCTATAGAGAGGGCAGGGCTTGAAGCCAGGCAGGCCTAGGTTTAAATTTAGTCTCTGCCACTTACAAGCTATGTGGTCTTGAGCTAGTCATTCAATCTCTGAACCTCAGTTTGTTCATCTGCAAAATGGGTATAGTCCTGCCTACATTCTAGGCCACATGTTGCACAACTCCAGGAGCACCATTCATATAAAAGAGTAGCAGCATTATTACTTACATTGACAGTGTTGTGAGAACAAAATGAAATGAAATGAAATAATGTATCAAATTGTTCCTGCACGGTACCTGGAATGCTGAGCTCGGTGGTTGCTGATTAAGGCACTGTTGCGCTTGCTGTCTTGTCCACTCCCACAGCCAAGTGGGAATCCCATTGCTAGCACACTTGACGTGTTGTAACTGTGCTAACCAGATATCTAGTGGCCATGTCAGCTGTTGAGTTGGCCAACCTTGACATCCTGTCTCTGAAACTTTTGAAAGGTCTCCATAAGAGTACAGGTTGTAGGCTCACAAAAAGCATCCTGGATGTGTTCATCACTCACCTCTTCACACTTGGTTCCATTTCCTGCCCTTTCTCTAGTTGGCTCTTTAACGAAAGGGGACTGACTTGTGCAAACTACCTTTCCCAGAACACTTTGCCTGTGAATTCCTGTGAATTCATCTCGTAGAAGATACTGAGAGGAGGTTGGAGGGCAGTAGAAGGGAGAAACCAGGGAATTTCTCCCCCTGCCTTTCTGCTTTGGGCAATATTTCCAGGAGTGGCTCTATCTCCTCTGTGGTTCCGGTTTCCACAAGGAGTCCTCATGACAGCCTCAGCTCTGTGGTCCCAGCTGCCACCAGAGGCCATTGCCCTCTGTGCTTTGGCCACAATACTTTCTCCGTCCGTCCCTTCAGGCCTAGCAACTCCCTGTGGCTGCTAATGCGGGGTTACCACACCTTCCCCTATTGGTTCTTTCAGCCCCTTATCACTGATTCACCATATTAAAGTCCCTCTATAGAACCACTAAGTCCTGTGTTCCTGGCAGGGTCCTGACTCAAATATTGATCTTATTGCCTACCAGAACGGCAGTGTGTTCTGGCAGAAAGTGAGTTACCTGGGTTAAAATCCAACACTACCACCAGAAAGCCCTTGGGGAAGTCATTTCATCTCTGTGCCTCAGTTGCCTCAGCTTTGCACTTTCCTATAAATTGGGGGTGATAGGCCTTGGAAAATCTCTGCCACAAGCTTGACTTGAGCAATCAGTTGCACAAGTCTCTAGGGTGTGCTAGAATCACAGAATGATAGAGACGGAAGAGAAATTAGAGAATGTTTAGCCCAACCTCCTCACATATCAGGTGAGAGATTGAAAGAGAAGTGAATTCCCAGAGTCATACAATGAGCTAGTTGGCACAGCCTGCACTGAAAACTCTTCTTGCTATTAATTGGGTGAGTGATCTTTTCACCACAGCCCTTTGATGCAGCTCCTGCCGCCCCTGACCAAGAACAGAATGTTATTTTGCAAAGTGTTTACTGCACTAGTAATGATAGCAGCACTCCACTCTCTCTCTCTTCATCTCCCACTAAAATAAATAAGTAAACAAACAGACAAGTGTCACCATGTATTGAGCACCTCTTGTATGCTGGGTACTGTTCAGGAACTTTACATATGTTATCTTTTCCTCATATAACCTGCGAGTATAGGTTCTATCATTGCCTTTCATTTATATATGAGAAAATTAAGTCCAGAGAATTAAGTTATCACCCTGAAGTCATGCATCCTAGTACGTAGTGGGGCTAGGGCTAAAAATAAGTCTTGCTGGCCCCAAAGTCTGAACTTCTTCCTACCCAGCCTTCTTTCCTATCTCTCCTCTGACACCCTTTAAAGATGGGCAGAAGGTTCCTTCTGTGAATAATTGGCCATATAGTTCATGGTTACGTGCTTACCTTTAAAACTCTGGTTGTCTTCTAATAGCCATCACAGGATAGTCATTGCTCCTTGCTCTGATTTAAATCTTTAGATACTGTCTTGAAAACTATTCCTGGTTTCTGAAGAATGCAACATATATCTGTCAGAGGGTGAAAAGGGTGTCCCACTCGCACAGTAAGTACACAGCTTGACTAGGTTGTAATTTTGCAGTGAATGCATTACACAAAAGGGTCCCGTAACTCCAAGTGATTCCCAGATGTCCTCGAAATGCTGTAGCTCATCTAGACCTCATTAATTTGGGCAAAGAGCATCTAGGATTTTTCTTATTCTTTCTCAGCTAACAGTGTGATGTTTGCAATAAGGTCAAGGGAAAAACACAGCAGGAGTCAGCCTGACCAAGCATTGTTGCTCTCTGTGTAAATTCGGGCAAATCTCTTAGCCACAGAGCTCCTACATAAGCTAAAAAGACAAATAAAAATAAAACAAAGGACAGCCCCCATACAAATTCTGAAATTATTGACCGAAGGAAAAATGCATACAAATAATTCATGCAAAAGAAGGCACCGTGAAGTACTAGAATGTATGTTTCATTATGGTACCTCTCTTCTTGTCCCTGGTAGCTTCAAGGCTTCATTTGTTCCCAGATATTCCAGGTATCAGCTTTGTTTCTTTCTCTCACCTCTGCAAACAAAGTCCCAAAACCAATAGTTTGGCCATTTTATCATGCCATCTACCTGAACTACCTCAAGGGACTCTGGTCTTCTAAATATCATGGCATTACATTAAACTGTGTGGAAAATCCCTTCTTACTATAACCCAGATATAAGCCGGGTGCTCATAGGGCTCAGTCTTGGCAATGCTTTACATTTGAACAAGCAAACAAAACAGTGTATGTAACAACCCAATATTTCCATTTGTGTCCTGAAGAATACCAGCTGGGATACCTGGGATCCATGTCAACACTTCTTAGAAACCCTTCTTATTCTTTCTGCCCTCCACTATTTCTCACTTCTCACAAGCCATCATCTTAAAACTTCTCTTTTTATTTCATTTTTCAACTTATCACTCAGTAGCTCTCCTAAAATTAGGCTTTCTGGCTCTTCTCTGTGTTTCCATTTACCTCTTCTGCTTATTTTGCTTTCCTTCTGCCTCCATTATTTTTTTCTTTCCCAAACACAGGGTCCTTGTTTCTTATGCAAGTCCACCATCTCACCCTTCCTGTCTTCTCTTTCTATCATCACCTTCATCCTGCATTACATGACAAAAAAAAAAAAAAAAGAAAAAATACAGGCATTAGGAATGGAGATGGGGGTTGGTCAGAAATCAAAGACAGAAATCCCTTTATCTGGTATAAGGAGAGGAAATAGGACATCTTGCAAACACATAATTCAATAGTTCTTTTGTCCTTGCCACATGAAAGTCTCTGTGCACACAACATATTACATTTACTGAACAACTTATTAAGGAGTTTAAATTAGCCTCGAACAAGCTGTAGAGATGCGTTAGATACAGCTGGGTTTTGGAAAAGAGCACTGGGCAGTGAATGGAGAAATAGGGGCTGCTCCGCACTAGACTTTGCTGCTAACTAGCAATGGGGTCTTGCTCGGGTCCTTTCCACCCTCTGAGGCTCACCCCTAGTGACCCCTGTCCAGTGCCCTGCCCCACACTTGCTCTCCAGAAGAGCCTAGACCGTTGTTGGTGCCGACAGGGTTTAATTTATGTCTCTACAGTGTTTATGTCTCAGTACCTTGAGTTCCTTCTTCTTCTGCTTTTTTTTTCAGCCTTAAAGCAAAAATGCCTTGAGAATATCTGCAAGTCTGTGTGAGACCTTGAAAATAACACTAGGGCATAACAATGACTTCAGGGAATACACTATCACCCTGGCTCTTCTCCCAAGTGGGCTACATTTGAAGAATTCACCCAGGCTCCCACTAGATCATCAATTAATTGAAAGTGGTTATTCTTGGAAGTAGCATTTTCCCCCTCCTGTGAATATGTGCAAAACATTGAAGGCAGAAGGTTTCTTGTTAGAGGCCTCACAATTAATACAGTAACGCCGGACTCCCTGCCTGCTTCAAAGTCATGGAAATCTAGTGTTCATGCTCAAGAAACTCCTACAATGCTTGAGGCAACCCTGACAATTTAAAAACTGGGGATGTGTGGGCACCCTAGCCTGAACCAGTTCAGTCACGGAGACTCTGACATAATACCTGAGGTGACTTAAACTTGAGACTTTTGAAAGACAACAAAAGCATAAATTAAAATTGAATTCATACTGTAGAGAGATTCACATATACTGTTTCTATACAGTTAACTAAAACATGTACAACCAATCAGATCTGCCATAGTATGGGAACTATATAATCTTCCAAGCCCCCTTAAGTGGGCAATAATGAAAACTTTATCATTAGGAGGAGGTTTAGAGAGTTCTTTTCATTGACATCTTGTCTTGATTCCTCTTCTGTGTGACCCACTGGATTCAGAGGTCCCCATGGGCACCCTCAGGTTCAATGATTCACGAGTAGAACTCAGAGGTCGGGAAAACTGTTATATGCACGTTTAGCATTTATTACAGCAAAAGAATGCAGATGAAAAGCAGCAAAGGTGAGAGGCACCTCTAGAGAGATTCCAAGAGAGCCCAGGCACAAGCTTTCAGTGGGGTTGCACAGTCAGCATCTAATCCTCCCAGCAACAATGTTTAACAACACATATGGAGTATTGTCAGCCAGGAAAGCTCATCCAAGTTTTGGTGTCCAGGGGATATGTGGGGGTATGGAGTACGTATGGAGTGCCTTCATGGCCTGCATGGCTAAACTTAGTTATTCAGTCTCCAGTCCTTCTAGAGGTCAAGCTGGTACTGCATGACCTAAGGCCCCGCCATAAATCACATTGTTAACATAAACTATCTGTCATGGCACAAAGCCTCAGGTACAAGAGACACTCATCAGGCATGATATTCCAAGGGTCTAGAGGGGATTCCCCAGGAGCTGGTCAAGGACCAGGCCTTCCTTTGAAAGGTGCAGGGTTTGAGCTTATCTGTGGAGTCAACTTTCTTCTGCATCCCCACATACTGAGGTGGCACCTTCATTGCATCAGGTTCCTTTTTCACTATGTTCAGGTTTGCGGTTGCTCAGGTATCCCTGTCTATGCTGAGTCTCCATGTAAAGCACATGTGCTCTCTCTAGTGGCCCTGCACAGACTCCTTATTCCTCATTACCAGGGACAACTTTTCTCCTGATGTGCTTAGTGCTCCTTCTCCACTCTCTTGCCTTAGGACTCTGTTGGGCCATCAGTTTTTTTACCCTTTTGTGATCCATGGCTGCCCTTGGGTGAGGAAAGTCACTTTCTGTTCATCTAAGTAGAAAACAGTTTCCCCCATTGGAAGACCCCTGAGTGCCCTGGCACTCCTGTGAACCACAGGGTACCTGGGGAGGTAGAACTTGGACATTGGAGAGAGGAGCAGCTAGACATTTCTCTTTCTAATCATACGCAGAAAGATTTCTTTTTATTCTCCAGAACACTTGAAAGACTCTCCAAGTTATGCAAATGTCAGGCTCACAAATATATGTCGTCATGACTTTTGCAAAGATGAAGAGGATACAGCAAATTTTCTGAGAGGCAAAGGGACTTCCACCTGAATAGAAACCAAGCAAACTCACTGAGTATGGGTTAACTTGATTGAACCCTTGCATGGATATTAATTAAGGACTTTGACAGGGAAGGGTCCTCAAGGTTCCCCAAAAAGTAACTTATCATCAAGGAAGGTGAAGAATGGATGGATGGCTTGGGCCCAAGACTGGGGCTATTCACTTGTGGGGAAACCCATGTGGACCCAGTTACCCCATACTTTGGGAATAATAACTGAGCATGACTATCAACTTTAAGAAGCTCAAATGCGGAATACCTCTGAGGCTTATGCAGGGATCTCACCTAGCATCAAGAACAAAGGCTCAGAGGACTCCCTGGGGCCCGTTTTCTACAGTCACACCATCAGCCACAACAGCAGCAATGGCAGGAGGAAAACAGGGCCCAGGAGTGGCTGACCACTGCCTGGAGTCCAACTGGTCTCCTGGAGTTCATAGGAGGTTTGACCCCTTCTGAGCTGAATGTGTCCTGATTTAGGGGATAGCTAGGGCAATAAGAAAGCCTCAGGGGGTGCTACTGATCTGGAGCTCCTACTAATTTGTGCATATGTGGCCACCAGTGGTTAACAGATGAGGTGAAAGAGATGGGACAGTGACTGTATCTGCTCTGATGAAGGAGATTGTGCAGTTACATGCGTAACGTCATTAAACTGCATTCTTCCAGGTAGCAAAGGTGCAGGCGCATTTCTGTTTATTTCATTCATGCCCAGAAGACCAGCTAAGTTATCAAGAGAAAGAAAAAGAGGGACAGAGAGAAGGAGGGAGGGAGAGGGAGAAGATGAGGGAGAGGGAAAGGAAGGAAGGGAAGGGAAAGAGGAGAGGGAAACGGGGAGGAGGAGGGAGAGAGAGGAGAAAGATTGTGTTTGTTTCTTGGCCCCAGTGCATGGCTCTAAGTGTTTGTGTGTGTGTGTGTGTGTGTGTGTGTGTGTGTGTTTGTTTGTGTGGCTCCCTATTTCTGCACAGGTGCACTAGTGCTGTGGGTTTGTGTGAAGGAGACATTTAGGTGCTATCATAATGAAATCTAAAATTTTAAACTCTCATTTAGAACAGACTTTTTCCTCTTATGTCTGGGTTCTTGTGAAAACTTCACTCTCATCTTATTCCACCAACAGAATGGTAAAAGCCAAGGTTCCAGGGATATTGAAGGCCAGTGGTTTTCAATCAGGTGTAATTTGGCCCCCAGGGTACACTTGGCAATGTCTGGAGACACTTTTGGTTGTCACAACAAGGTAGGGAGTGCTACTGGTATCTGTTGAGTAGAGACCTGCAATATTGCAATGCTCGGGATAACTCCTACAAAAAAAAAGAATAATTTGGCCCAAATGTCAACAGTGCTAAGATTAAGATACTCTGTTGTAAGCTATGGGGAAAAAATGATCCTCCTCAGAACCCCATGAAATGTCTCAAACAAGATACCTATGCTGATTGTTATGCCTTTGCATTGCCCAGGCATCATAACAATCTCAGTTATGCTCTTGAGCATCATAACAATCTCAGTCATGCTCTTGAGATGCTGAAAAGATGGATTTTGCTACACTGAGCCATAGATGCCCATAGGCTTACTCATTTTGGAGATGGTGGGTCTTTGGTGCTAATGAGAAAAGATTACAGACAATGCATCTTCATTCCTCAAATCACATGAGATGCTGAACAACAGTTAATGATCTACAAACACAAGCCTCAATGCACGAGAGTAATTACTTATTTGAAGAAGCCCTTCAGTGGGTTCTTCCATAGAGACTCAAATGCACCCTGATTTAATCATTTGAAGAGTCCTGCTTCTTCAGGAGGTGGCCACAGAGAGAGCAACTCAGAGGGTTCACAGCCAGGCTAACCTGCATCTCAGAATGCTCCCATCACACATGACCCTCTACAATGCCTCAACCTCAATGACACCGTTTTTTCTCATCTGTAAAGTAGAGCTAATTCATCATTGCACCTGGGATTATGAAAGCAGCAATGGAAGAGCAGCTGCAGGGATGATGAGGGCAAAATCCTAAAAAACATTTGTGGTACATTACACACACTCAATAAATGCCAGTTTTCCTTGTTAAAATCAGGAAAGGAAACACTTGGCAAGGGGATATGAAGAAGCGACAGAAAGAACTAGGACTTAATGAGCCCCCATACCACACACTGTACATGGCTTTCTTCATCCTCACAATCCTAGTAGGATTAAGCCCATTTAACAGATGTGGAAGCTACAGCTGAGCAGTGACAAGCTCAAGGTCACACTGCTACTCAGTAGCAGGGCTGGCAGAAGAACCTAGGGTGTCTGATTATAAAGCCCCACCTCACCCTACCCCACAGCTTGGGCAGAAAAGCCCTAAAGGAAAGAAGCATCAAATTCCCAGGTCTGAGGCCAATAACACATAAGAAGAATCATGCTAGAGATCCTCTTGCTAAAGAATGAACTAGACCAGACAAAGCCAGCCCTTTATCTTGCAGGAGAGCCCACGTGACTTTCATCAGTCTTTCATCCCCTGAGAGTTCCCATGATGACCCTGAGACATAATCCATGGGCCTCCTAGCCTTTGAGGGGAGGTGGGGTAGAACAGGGAACCCATTGTTCTCTAATTAGAGCCTGGGTCTCCTCTGAGGCTCAAGATGGGGCCTCTTAATATGGAGCCTTCACCTGTTCCAAGCTATAGTATTATGATGCCTCCTCCCTTCAGAGGCAGCCCACCTGCCAACATTCATGAAAGGCTTCCTTCTTGATGTGAGGAGTGGGGAGAGGCATCACATGGCTAAGGGTCTTTTCTTGGGGTATAAAGGACTCGGTCTGCACCTGTTCAAACCCTAGCATCATTCATCCAGCTGCACTCCAGTGGAACCTTCACGGTAGGCACCTATTATTCCTGATGGCTGGGGAGACAGAGAGCAGGGGAGGGAGGGAGGAAGATAGCAAGCAAAGGAGGGAAATGAATGGGAGCCAAGAGAAGGAGGGAGGGAGAAAGGGAAGGAGGGGGAGAAGGAGGGATAGAGGAAAAGAGGGAGGGAGGGAGGGAAATAAGTAGGAGACGGAAGGAGGCAGAAAGGGTAGGAGGAGGTAAGGGAGGGAAAAAAAGAGGGAGAAATTGATGAAGGAAGAAAAGAGGGGAGGGAGAGAGGGTGGAAGGGAGGGAGGGGCAGAGGGAAAGAGGGAGGAAGGGAGAGAAGAATGGAGGGGAAATAAGGAGATAAATGATTGGAGGATAAGGTTGCGGGGGGGATGCTCTTAGGGCTGTCTGAGACCTGGATGTTGCTCCAGGATATAGCTAGAAACCCAAATCGCTCTGAGCTTGTCTGTGAAAAGACGCAATGCCAGACAGATAGCACCTGGTGAATTTCCCTGGGGGAAAAAATCCACCACTTCACATTAGTGAGGACACTACAAGCCTCTATGGTGCAATGACCCTGCCTAGGGCACCCGGTGTGGAAACACAATCAGCATTAATTATGGGCAGTCCTCACGGAGCACGGAGCACGTGCCAGAGATGGTATTCTACCTTTATAAGACTTATCACATTTAACCCTCATGATTCTCTGATGAAAAAACACCATTACATACATTTCACTGCCCAGGAAAATGAGTGCCCTGGCTCAGGGCACTCGACAAGCAAAAGGCAGAGCCTGAACTCCCTGACCCCAGCCCAGGTCTGTCCGAACAGCAAGGCCTTGGGATCAGACACTGGCTATGCTGCCATGAGACCGGCCATTGGGAGACAGCTTGGGAAGCTGGGACTCCAAACCTGGCATACAGACCAAAGCAAGGCTTCGGGAGCCTTCTCAGGCCCACAAGGACAATACTGACCCACAAGACCATGACAGTCCCAGAGGCTTCCTTGGGCAAATTAGGAGAAGGAGGTCTTTCCTCCAGGTAGACACAGCCCCGCAGCCAAGAGTGTCTGACGTGGCCAACAGGAGGATACTGGATTTCTGAAGCAGCCCTGCCCCATCCCCCCCAGATACCCTAATGTGCATGTACCCTGGATTCGGGTCATCCTCACTGTTGCCCAGGGCTGACCATGTGCTTCTAACTGGCACCTTCTGGCTGGCGCTGACTTCCCTTCTTGGCACTCAGTGGGGGAGCTGTCACCTGCTGTGTTTCACCACAACCCAGCAAGAAGCTGGCCAACCTAAGGGTCCTCCCAAGCAAGTGCTACTGATAATTGTGACAGTTATGCAGTGAATCACCACTGGGCTGCTTAGTTTGTCTCAAGGACTGCCTGGCAGTTTAGGGTGTTGGAGCCAGGACAAGTCAGACTGGCCCACCTGGGTCTGGTCATTGCCAGAGCGCTCCCTTCTGGGCAAGGGCCACCCTGCAAGTGATTCCCCGTCTCTGAGCCCCGGTTCCTGGTCTGGAAAGTGAGGTGCCTTGATAGCCAAAGTCTTAGAGGATTGTCACCTAACATCAAGTGGGGCATGCTCAGTGGAACACTTGACACAAAGAATGACCCAATCCATGACATTTTGTGTTTAAAGGAGTAAGGTCATCAAATTTATTACTTACTTTTTAAAAAGTTGTGGTAAAACATACATAACATAATATTGACCATGTTAGCCAGTTGAGGAGCATTAAGTCCATTCACACTGATGTGCAATCATGCCACTGTCCACCTCCAGAACTTTTTCATCTTCCCCTTCTGAAACTCTGCCCATTGAACCCCCCAATCACACCTCCTTATAACTTATTGCAAAAATAAATTAGAGCAGAGTCAAAATTATGTCTCTAATAAAGTCATTTTGGCTCATTTGCATTCCATCAACATATTCAAGGAGGTAATGGAACTTGACCCTCAGGCCGTCTTACCTGAGCTGGAGAATGACCCAGGGAAATGCACCCCTGAAACATGAGTCACAAAAGAAAAGCAGAGATCCACTGTGTGAAACTGATCACTCTTCTTCATTCACCAGACAGGGCCTTCCACTCTTACAAGGGATTAGGGAACAGCACAAAGGCCTTCATTGTAGCAGCTACTACTTGTTGAGCTTTTAACCCCGAGCCAGATGCCATCATTGTAATTCTTCATGCTTTTGAGCAACTTCTCTATGTCAGGTACTGTTGTAAGTGCCTCACAAAGATTAATTCATTTCAGTCTTCACAACAACCTCACAGATAGGTACTGTTATTATGATGACACTGGACTGGGAGTCAGGAGACCTGGGACGTAGGACATTCTTGCCATGATTTGCCAGCCTCTGAGCCTCAATGGTCTCACCTGTAAAATAAGAGCTTGGACTAGAAGATCGCAGTGCCACTCCAAGTTCAGACATGCTGGCAACCTGTCACAGTGTGATGGTCACAGTAAAATGCCTGACATACTAAGTGGCAGAAAGTGACTACATTGTCCAAGTTCATGTTGGCCCCATTCACGTGGGTATCATTTCAATGAGGTCTCTGGGCTCCTCTGAAGTGCCTTCTGCTAACCACAGAGTTTCCAGGGCGTATCACTTTCCATTTGGAGACCTCTTTTGTCTCCCCCTTAATTTTCAGTCTTGTTTCATGGCCTGAGAAGGAATCATTCAGAACTGAATTTCCACCAAACAGAGAGAGAGAGACGGTCTAACCTTGAAAATTAACCGACTTTGGGAATTTGTGTGGCTAAAAAAGGCTCTAAGCAGAGCGTTGTACCAATAAGGCAGTAACCAGATTACTAGAGAATTCTTGACCTGAGTGAGACTCTCAAAGAACTTACCCTCTACCCTTTTCAAAAAAATTCATTCAACAAACATTTATTTTGCAGCCACCAGAGCTTCTGCTAGACCCTGGGATAGGTCCATAGAGTAGTGATTATACAACTTACACTGTCTTCTCCTCTGGGACAGTTTCCCTAATACAAGCCTCGCTCACAGGCAGCGTGACCCGCCACAGCCCTGGGTACATATGCAGGACCACCAGAGTATGGGGCAGGCTTGGCCTCTGGGAGAACAAATTTTAGAAAGTACTCCTTCCTTCGGATTAATGCAACACTGCAGAGGACAAGCTTCAGAGTCAAGCACTGGCTTTTTCAGCATCTAGCTGACCCCCCGACCAAGTGCTTTTGTGCAGTGCACAACATGTACAGCCCTATCCAGCAGCCCCGTGTGTGCCACCAGGGTGGTATGGATCAAGATGTGTTATCATTCACACGCTGTCCCAAAAACATGTTCTAAAAGCAGAATATGCACAAGTCAACCGACCGTATTTACATTATTTATGGAGTTATATTCTAAGGGGGCAAAAACTATTTTAAAATCCCTCTGGTCTTTTCCCTGCCCCCCCCACCCCCAATCACCACCTCACCTCCGTTAAATATATAATGGACTGGCTAGAGTCCGTTGAGGGCCTTTTGAAGTTAAATATTTGCTGATCTCAGCAGATGGCAGCTACAGTTGAAAAGCAGTAGGGTTGCTGGACTCTGCCCACTTCGCCCCGTTGTCCCCAAAGCATCCTCTGAGGCGTATCTATTCTCAGGACCGCAACAAAGTATTCAAAACTCTCAAAAGCCAAGGAAGGAAGAGGGAGATGCTGCAGGAAAAGCTTTGTTTGCTAGCATGCAGCGCCACCATGTGGTTGTCGGATTTATTTATATGTCAAGTGATCATTGAAAGGTTCAAAGCGTGTATGTCAAAGGTGTTTTGGGAATGCTGGAATATCATAATATATGGGCTGTTTAAAATTCAATTAACAAAAGTCAAACTACAGCACTTGTTACCTTGCCTCCCTTCCGCATTAGTCTATGAGCAACTCAGAGGTAAGGAGTGTGTTTTCCTCACTTTGCATTCCTGGATCTTCAATCCTTAGATGCCTGACACGAGGCAGGCCTCGAATAAATGACCATGGAATCAATCAGTAAGTACAGAAAACCACGGCTTTGTCTTCAGGGAGCTCATGGCTACATTTCCATTTTACAGATGGATAAACTGAGTCTCAAGGAGGGAACATAGTCTTCTTAGAGGCACACTGTCAGTTAGTGGTAAAACGGGAACCTGCAGCCTGTCAGGGCTTTCTCCCTTTACCACATGCTTTGTGGGACCAAGAAAGGACATGGGGGTCCTGTGGGTTCCTTCATGGGAATTCTGAAAATGCATCCATCCTATTCCACTGGCTTCTCTTCCAGGAGTCTGTCCCAGTTGCTGCCTAAGCCCCATCCTTTGCTCTCCTGCTATGATTGCGTTTCTCCTCACGAGTGTGCTGATGATCCCCCGTGCTGGTGAGTAACGATATTTTACACCATAGTTCCAGCTTAGCATATAATTACTTGATATGAATACTGTCCCTTTAACATGCCCATCCCCACCATCTTTCCTACATATCTTTTAAATGTCCTTATTTTTCTATAAAATTGAGATAATTAAACATATTCCTTTCTGTCTTCTTGCTTTATTTCTTCCCTCTTTTATTAGTTTGCAACTATCTTGTGGTGACAAAAATGACAATTATATGCTCTACGATTATAAATGTTTACAAACATTTTTGGTACCTCCCAAGGGATTTTCTTCTCAAATGTTGACACCTACCTTTCAAAAAATTACAATCATAGAAAGTTTACGTGCAATCGTGTCCACTTACGTATGAATTGAACATGCTGTACGTGCAGCCCCAATTTTTTCAGGGCTAAGTTTGTGACCACCACTGAGATAAGTCTGCTTGCCCAACAAATTCACCAACTCTGGGCCCAGACACTGTAGCAGGGAAGGTCTGTTGTGGAGGCTTCTGACTGAAAGATGTGAGAGTGGTGTCTGAATCTGGGTCTTCTGAGAAACAGAAGCCCAAACTAGATCAAGTGTGCAGATTTCAGTAGAGGAAACACCTGTGAGGAAAAACATGGAGTGGCAACCGTGAAAGGCAGAGACCTTCAGAAAGTTCTGCACGTGAAGGAGACGGGCAGAGGGGAGGTGAATGTGCCCTAGATGTGTAAGCTGGCAAGGTCATCCAAGAGGAGCCGGAGGAGTCCCGTGTGCCCCAGGAGCCTTGCCCACTGTGGCATACCTACCTGCCCTGGGACATTGGCTGGTTGCAGGCATGAGGGGGACGAGGCCTCTCTATGAGCCCTGCCTTGGACTTCCAAGCATAGCCGTAGGCCCTCGGTCAGTTATGCTTCCTGTAGTTGCAGCAAGGTCCCTTCTCATGGCTTCCCCAGTGGCAATCTGAGTCAGATACAAGACAATGTGCGTGTTGACCATGGGGAGGGCCTCTGTGCATGGTGAGGTCTCTCCAGGGGTCTCTATCCCTGCAGCAGGACGGGGAGCAGCTTGCACGTTGGCTCCCTCAACACAGCCAGGGCAACAGCTGTGCTTCCTCTCCTCTCACTTGGAGTTGCCTTGTGACTTCCAAGGGCAGGCGTCAGCCAGTGGGATGGTGGCCACATTTGCATTAGGAGAGGGAGATCCCTTGGCCTTCCCACCTAAGCACATGCTTCCTTTGTCTGGGAGTTCTGCACTGAAGCTTATGCTGCAGTCCCCACATCACACCACCATATGTTGGCTCCCACTTCCCTGTTGTCCTCTGCGTGTTTGTTTCCTTCCAGATCCTCCGAGAAGGGACCTGAGGAAAAAGGTGGGTTTTGTGCAATCCTGGTTGATCTTTTTGGTAGAATACATAATACCATGAAATCCCATTCTAAAGCACTAATAGACATTATCATTCCACTATCTAAAGATGTTATATTCTAAGTTTGCTTCAAGTTTGCGAGACTAAGATTCTCTGACTCTAGCAGGCCACCTCTCACTGGCCATTTGATGGTGTGGTTCAACTATTGCATGTTCAGTCCTTCATTAAACAGTTATCGATTGAACTTGTGGTTTCTGTTATATATGTATAATGTAAGTATATACATATATCAATATATTACATACATCACAGTACTTACCTTCAAGTCCCTAGTTTAGTGGGGAAACAGTTACATAAACAGATCATTGCAACACGGAGTGACAGGTGCAACAAGAAAAGGATGTCCGCAACATTATGCTAGCACAGGGGCAGAGTCCCAGACCCAGGCCAGGTTGAGGGTCAGGCAGGGCTCCTTGAACTTTGAATGGAACCATAAAATGTCAGTGAGAGTGAGGGGAACAGACAAGAGGAAGGCATTCCAGGCCCCAGGGTGCAATACAAGCAAAGGCAGGATGGCAAGTAGTTTGCTGTCCAGAAAACCTAAGCTTTCCAGCATCTCTGGAGCATGAAGTTCAAGGTAGGAGATGATTCAGCAGAGGCAGCAGGGGCCAGATCAAGGAAGGCCATACGTACTGGGTGAGAAAAAGCTTTATAGCTTCATCCAGGAGTCTCGGTTTCATTGTCTATAAAATGGTAATGACAGAATGTGCCTCGCAGTACTGAGGAGAGGATCAGACAAGGTGATGCCTGCAAAACACAGCGTCCTGCTCCTGGAACAGGACAGATGCTCATCATCTTCTGCATGTATCAAACTTACTGAATCAGAATCAGTGACATTCTGGTGAGTTTTGTCCTTACATTGCCTCTGACCGTGCATCTCCCTAAACTGCACTGTTGGACTTTGTGAGTGAACTAATTTAGTCCTTGGGGATAAAGAGTTTCACATCCAGAGTGGCTATTTTAATTGCTGACAATAACGTGTGGGCATCTATATCCTGAAAGGAAGTGTGAGTGTGGGGGAGAAAGCACACCTTATCAACATCTGTAGGTAATAAGATTACCTCCCACCCTCCCGAAGAGGAACTTAATTATCAGTTGCACAGAGGAATAGAGCGCAGTAATTGCCAAGGAGCAGGCAAGATTTTACTACTGCTGCTGAAGTGGGCCGCAGGTATTCTTAGCTGTTGGTTATTATGCTGATTAATTTCCAAGGCAATTATGCCCAGTGAAAAATGTGCCAGATTTATTACATGGGCTTTGTGACAAGGGCTCAAATGGAACTGAAGTCACGAGTCTCCCTCCCTGCCTGAAAGTTTGCATTTTACAGGCCACAGTCCCCTCAAAGCCTGTAGTTCTCAGGTGGGAGGGAATTCCCTGTTCATGGGAACCATTCCGAGAACCTGGCAAAGGGAATACATGGCTGGCACTGGAACCTGAGAAATGCGTGGTCAGCTCCCACCCCTGCCCCTAGATGGAGCACCGGCCCTCCCAAGCAACCTTACAAAGCACCTTCCTTTCACCTTCAAACCAAAATCAGCCTGTTTTGTTTAGTCCACAAAATATTTTATTTTAAATTTGAGCCAAGAGTTTAAAATTGGAAGATTTTACCAAAATACTCAGATTTCAAAAAAAATTTTTTTTTTGAAAAATAAAAACGGGGAGACTCCTTTCTCAAGCCCCGGTGCTGAGTCACAACTGCCTGTCTTGCTGTAACTTGGGTCTGTCTGGTTCTCCACAGTCCCCACCATTCCCTGTTGCTTCCCAGCATTGGACTGCTACTTGTTTACATTATCTGCCCATCCCTGCAAAGATTTGGGTCTGCACTCCTCGGTCTTAAGTTGGACCCCATTTCCCACGTTACCGCCAAGAGTCCACATGTTATTTCATGTCATCTCTCAGTAAGATTTCATGTAATCTCACAATGTCCTGTGATATAAACACACAAATAGTTATCCCCATTCTACAGATGAGAAGACTGGAGTCAGAGAGATATAGAACTTTGCTCCTGGTCACAAAACCAAGAAGTTACCGAGCTGGAATGTGGATTCGCATTCGTTGTGCTCCAAAGCCCATGCTTTTTCTTCTGTGCCATGATACACATTAATGCCAAAGCTTCACAAAAGGAAGGTCTCATTAGCCTAGGAATAATTGTAGAAGGTGTCCTTGAGCTTGGCTAAAGAGAAGGCAGGAATTGGATAGGAGTTAGATAGGTGAGTAAAGGATGCCTCAAAAAAGGAGAAGAGAGAAAATAAAGTTGGATGTAGGGACAAGTGTGAGGGCTGCAGGGAACAGCATAGCCAGAGGAGGGATAACAGTGCGAGCACTTGGCTGGGGGTCAGGAATCCCAGATAGCAGTTCCCAGCCTGCCTTCAAGTTCTATCCAACAGTTTTCTCATCTCTAGAGTGGAGGCTGAATAGGATCATCTTTAGATCTCTTTAAACCCTGTTGGTTTTCCCTTCTTCAATGTGAAAAACAAATGCAGACTGTTGAGATCATCCATGAGCCTGGAATTATGCAGTTATATTATTAATATTATTATTATTATTTGAGACAGAGTTTCACTCTTGTTACCCAGGCTGGAGTGCAATGGCCTGATCTCAGCTCACAGCAACCTCCACCTCCCGGGCTCAAGAAATTCTCCTGCCTCAGCCTCCTGGGTAGCAGGGATTACAGTCATGTGCCACCACGCCCAGCTAATTTTGTACTTTTAGTAGAGATGGGGTTTTTCCATGTTGGTCAGGCTGGTCTTGAACAGGTGATCTGCGTGCCTGGGCCTCCCAAAGTGCTGGGATTACAGGTGTGAGCACCGCGCCTGGCCTGTGCAGTTATATTATATACATTGAGTCATTTTGTGTTTGGGAGCATCTTGCCAGGCAGATACAATTGTCTCATTTTACAGAGGATCAAAGTGAGGCTCAACGTGGAAAGACCACGTGCCCAAAGTCTCACAGCCCGCATGTAGGAAAGCGAAGCTTCTAACCTGGTCTCCTGATGTATTCAGTGTCTATTCCCATCCACTGCAGCCTCCCAGAATCCTTAAGCCAGAGGTGGCTTCAGTGAGTTTCGTGAACATCCCTGGGATCTTACTTAGAGGTAGGACATGTCCCATGTCCCAGGAAGAGGCTTATGTTACTGAGAACATGAGTGACAGATTCCAAAGTTACCCACCCCTAGTGAGCAAGTCTTCATGGATCATGCATTCTTATGACTCCACTGTCACTGTGCCTACTTAGAACCTTCCACAGCTTCCCCCGTGTGAGGTCTCCAAGGTCCACATCATTGACATCCTCCTCCCTTTGCAGTCTTCTTTCCTGCCAGCCTGCCCTATCCACAGCCAACTGCTTCCAGACCCTTCGGCTTTTGCTCCTGTTGACCCTTTACCTAGAAAGTCTCTGTAATGATCCAGTGAGGTAAGGCTTATTACTTCCATTCTGTCCAACAGAAAAATGAGGCTTTGAGAGTTGAGTGACTTATTAGGGTGACACAATGGTAGAGGTAAGGTTTTAAGTCAGGCCTGTTGGACGAAAAACCCTTATAATGCAGTCATATCTTACGTGAATTTGAATCATATAGAGGTGAGATGGTGCAATAGAAAACGCTAATGGCACATCAATTTATACAAATAGTTCAAAATAATGGATACTGGCACCCATCTTAGCAGTCCAAAGATGGCAGCTGAAGAAGTTATCATCTGTGATACGTTACAGCCATGTCACAGGGCCATGGCGACAGGTAATTGTTCATTAAATGGTTTGGCTTGAGCTCATGCTGAGAAATGCAACCTCAAACCAATAACTTGGGAATGGAAGTTGTGAAGAAGATTATACAGCTAAAAAATCTATGGAAACGGCTGTCCATCCTCAGGTACATCAGGCTATTAATTGAGAACGTTTTACAAAATACTATCAATGTTCTGAGAGAACAAAAAGCTGCTTTAAAGCAGGCACACTTTTACATCTTCAGAGAATGAAAGGGTGGGAGAACAGAAAAAAATGCTACTATCATGGCTATAAGATTAACACTCCTTCCTGCTCCCTAATATCCTTCTAAACAATCACCGTTATGCATTCATACATCCTGACCTGGAGCCCTTTACTCTGCACGTATCCACTGTGAAAACATAAAGGATGCAAGTTTTGAATTGCATGAGATCTTCAGGCACGTAGCTGGTTGGACTGGGTCTTTTTCCAGGCTTGATCACTAGACTGGGCTGCTTCCCCAAGAGCCTTGATTACTCATTAAGAAGCTGGAGATCTTAGAGAATTACAGAAGGTTTTGACCACTGGAGTGGTAGGAGACAAACTTAGGTCTGCAAGATTTGATAACATTGACACAAAAAAGTGTTGTAAAGGTGGAGGGAAATGACATCAGAAGGCATGCTACAGGTGCTTAAAGGTTATGCCAGTTATTTGTTACTATTATCATTAACATCTTCTTACGTCCACTGTTCCCTTTCCCCTCTTCATTAACGCGTGGGTTGCATTATTGGACATCACCTTCATCATCAACCTCATCATTTCACCGTGGAATTATCTTGGGGGACAAACTCATCATGGAATGATCTCTGGGGACACAGACACCTTTAGCAGGTTGAAGAGCAGCCTCCTAACCTACACACCCTGTTGGTGCCTTAGCCTCAGGCCCCCTGCAGGCAGGCCCTTTGGGGTGATGGGTCATGGGGAGTTACAGCTGCCCTCCTGTAGATTGTGCCTCAGCCCTCCCTTGTGATGAAGTTGGCCAAACACTGATCCTTATTCACTTTCCTGCTGTGCTCTGTGGCCGTGGCAGGTGCCACCTCTCTAAACCTCCGATATTTTACCTGTAAAAGAGGGGGGAGTGGGGACAAAAGAGTCACCTTGAGACTTTCCAGATTGAAGGACGAGGACCCTGGTCATTCTGTCCATTCCCTTGATGATACTTATTGATGCTGATAGAAGAACAGCTAAGGTGCAGAGTGTGGCTAAGGGGGTAAGGGGTTTTGGGAGAAGTTGCATAGGGTCATTAGAGGACAAGGGTTTTTCAGTCAGGAAAGATGGGAAAGAGGCAAAAGCAAGGACTTAATGCTGTGAAAATGTGAGGCGTGTTTGGGGAACCACAGCGGGTTCGTGCAGCTGGGACCATGCCCACCTTGGTCTCCATACTCCAACCATCGCGAATTGCTCTCAGTTCCTTCTGTGTGCCCTGGGTCCTGGGCCTTTACAATGGTTTCCCATTTATGAATAAAAGCTTGCTTTAAAAGAAAAATATATTTACCCTTTTTTAAGTGAGGTGGCTTATTTAAAACAATTTTTCTCACTGACATATTTGAAAGTTTTTCTTTTCAATTCTGTCAAATTTAGCTTAGTCTTTCCATGCTGTTATAACAAAATCCTACAGACTGGGTAATTTATAAAGAACAGAATTTTACTTCTAACAGTTTTGGAGGCAGGAAAGTCTCAGATCGAGGCACCAAATGATTCAGTGTCTGGTGAGGGCCTTCTCCTTTTATTCTCACATGGCAGAAGGGATGAGTGCTGTGTTCTCACATGAAAGAAGTGCGGAAGGGCAAATGGACCTAGCTATTTTCCTCCAGCCTTCTTAAAAGGATGCTAATCTCATGTATGAACGCAAAACACTCATGGCCTAATCACCTCTCAAAGGCCCCAATTTCTAACACCATCACCTTGAGGTTTAAGTACTAAGATATAAATTTTGGAGGAACACACACATTCAAACCATAGCAGGGTACATTGACGACAGTGAATAATGCATAGATGATCATTTTATAATTCTAATTTTTAAATGTTTACTGTTTCACAATTTTTATAACTTATTTTTGTTCATTCTAATCAGCACTTTACCGTAGTTTCCCATTTACAAATAAAAGTTTCCTTTAAAAATAAAAAGACTTACCTTTTTAAAAGCAACGTGGCTTTTTTTTTTTTTTTAATCTCACACTGACAGATTTAAAATTGTCTCTTTTCAATTATGTCAAAATTAGCTTTATATATTTTGGATCATGTTATTATGCACATACAAACTTAGAGCCACTGGAACTCTCAGGTGAAACAAACTTTTTATAATTGGAAAGTAAATAAAATTACCCTCTAATAAAACAAAAAAAAAGTGAGTTGACTTAAAATGTTGCATTAAGAAATGTTATTATGTGCATACAAATTTAGAGTCACTGTAACTCCCAGATGAAATAAACCTTTTTATAATTGAAAAGTAAATCAAATTCTCCTTTAAAAAAAAAGTGAGTTGACTTAAAAGTGTGCATTAAGAAATAATAGTAGAGGCAATATGCTAGTGACTGAAGTTTGAGGAACCTTGTGGGGATGGTATATTGGTAGTGCCAGTCCTGGTACTGGTAGCCAGGACAAGCACCCACTGTTGTTACTCCTCACCAGTGGTGGTTTTGTCTCCACTAGGAAGGACTCGGTGAGTCTCAGTGACTCTCTCAGTTATGTGTTGTGGAAACTCCAAAGGAATGAGTTTTATCAGAGGAAACTGTGTATGGAAGGATTTCCTACTGGTATCTGTGGCTAGAGGCCAGGGATCTTGCTAAATATACAGCATAGAACAATCTTGCTAAATATCAATGCACAGGACAATCCCTAGGAACAGAAAATTTCGCAACCCAAAATGTCAATAATGTGAAGCTGAGAAACTTGCTCTAAGCCAAGCAAGGCCAACTCAGACACCACCTGGGGGCATCTTCCTGAACAGATTTAATCTAACATGCTTCTGTGAAGGATGGCCCTTTGCAACTTTCAGATTGATAGGGCTTCCACACAGTGTCAGACGGACAGTGCTGACTCCATAACTCTGCACATGATGAAGAAAGACAAAACTCTTTTGGCCATTTCCAACTACTTACAAGCTTTATATTGCTGGGGAAAGAAAATACGAGCGGGAACAAGTCTGTAAGTTCTCAGAGCTTTTAGGGAACAAATTTGTGTTCAACCTGGGATTCTAGCTCCCATATATTTGTCCCATTCGCCCAGGCTGCATCTTCACACCCCCAGCATGATGAAGTGCTGGCTGAAGGTGCTGGTTGTATTTGGGTACTGGTAGTACTAGGACAATATTGTTATTATAACGCTAAGCAACATTTCGCAAGGTGAGGTTTCAGGACAATCTGCTTCAAAACTAGTTGGGGACTTGCTAAAATTGCTTCTTTCTGAGTCCCAGTCCAGAGCGGCTGAATCAAACTTAAGTGAGAGCATAGGAATCAGAATGTTTACGGAGTCTGCATCCCAGGTGATTCCCATGCTGATAGTCTGGGGAAAACCCGTATCCTCTATTATTATATAAACTCCTTGGAGGTTGGGGGTATTTTTCGTGTATTTACCTCTTTCCACCAGGGCTTTATGTCAAGAAAGTCCAAAACAAACCTGCAATCTAAGTAAACCAGGATATTTCATACACGAAGATGGCTTCAAGATAAGTCTCCAAACCTCTCCATCCCCAACCAGAATACCACTGTTAAGGCTTACCAATATAAGACACCAGGGCTACCCCAGCCATCCCCTTATTTCCTTCAGGAACTACCTCCTAATCTGGTGCATAGCAGGCTCTAGGAAATGTGCGTGGAATTGAATTTATGTGAATTCCCATTGTTTTCCTGACTGTCACCTTCTGGCCTTAGCCCAGTAAGTGAATGGTATCAGTGTTTGTGCTTACCCTACTTTCTTTTCCTTATTTATAGGGGGCCATCCTCTGGACACCCCACACCTTCCACAGGAGCTGCCTCCAGGACTCCCAAACAATATCAGTAAGGATTCTTGGAACTTTTCTTAGGAGAGAGTATAAAGTTGTCTAGGATATTGGCAGAGAAAATGACCTCTTCTGAATACACCTTAGAGCCACTCACTGCTGTGGCATTTCTAAGTAAAGGGATTGAAGTGGGACTCAAAGCATCTCCCCAACAACCTCCCCTGGTGTCTGACCCCTGCTTGGCTCTCAGGTGAGACAAAGTCTAAACATTTCTGTCAAAGACAAAGGTCAGCTGTAAAGGGAAACCAGGAGAAGGCAAGAAATGGGCTGATGTGAAGGTTATATATTAACTGTATCTTAACTGTATCTTAGCTTCAGATTGAGCTCTGAGCTTCCAAGAAGGCAAGACCAAGAGGAATAAATGATATATTGCTTGCTCTGGTTGTAAAAAAGGAGGATCCATATATATTTCCCAGGGAAGTGAAAATTTTCTCAGCGATAGTTTATAAACACTTCTCAGGTGGGTCCCTGAAGGTGGGCATGGCTGAAGACCATAATGCATAGTGAATTCGTTGGTGATGTCAGCCCTGAATCAAGCGTTGATTTCCAACCTTTCAGAGCAGTGAGTTGGGTCAACCGAATTATTCATGTGTGAGTCCATACATGCAAAGTAATCAGTCCCATTCAGATGCAAATGACAAGTGGCCTCTCCAAATGGCATAACTTCTAGAGGAAGTGCAATGCCCACCAGGAGGCCTTCTTTAATTAGACATTAAGACTCACAGGCCACACTTTGCATTTAGAAGAATCAAAGCTAAGGAACACAGCATGCCCGCAGGCCACGGCAACCACTCCTCTGCAGCAAGAGTAGCCCTCACAGCAATCTACACAGCAGTTATCTGGGGATCCCAGCTAACAAACAGCTCAGGTGCAAGAGAATGGGACTTACATGGAGCAGCTGTATGACCAGCCCCAGCTTAGAAGCTTCATTCTCCATAGGAATCAGTATATCTAGTAATGACTTCACGGGTATAATTTCTAGGACACCCAGTAGGATGACCGTTTATAAGAGTCATCACACTGAATAAGACCCACTATGATGATTTCCTACCAGGTATTTATAGTTCACCCATAATTCCTGCCAGTCCAGATATACCTTACCACCCAGGGGTCATTTCTACCACTGTGCAATGCTGCCCAGTAACGGAATTCACATTTCATCTCTATCAGGTTTCCATGGTAACCTGTTGGTAGAAAGCTAGCTTAGCCCAAGGTCAAATTTGTCTTTAGAGAATGAAGAAAGGTTTCATGTACACTTTACCTAGAGGGTGGACAGGGAGGGGAAAAAACAGAAAAACCAAGACTCTCATTTGTTTTCTTTCTCACACTTAGATATCACATTCTTCAGTGGGATGTTTAAAAATGTGGAAAGTGTGACTGAAATTTTTGGTAAGTTAAGTCTAAAATTGCTTTTATCCACCAGAGGTCAGGGCATGTGTGGAAAATCTAAGGAAATTGCAAGGGCCTTGGTCTCAACCTTCGGAGTTCCCATGGCCTCCACAGCTACCACCCAAAAAGGTGACCCAAGCTCTGACAAGAGTAATGGTGTCTTTTATTGCAGGGTGAGCCACTGAGCTACCATGTGCCTTCCTATTCCTTACTTCATTACTCAAAACTCTCCAGGAGGGGAATGGTATCCCCATTTTATAGAAAAGGAAACTCAACCTGAGGGAGTTGAGTGACTTGCCCGAGACCACCCAACTAGAAGGGAGGAGCTCTCCTTGGAGTCTAGAGCTTAGTCCTGTACATCAAAGTAGTTTTATTTTTCTTCCCTGACTAGTAAATATAAAGTTTAAGAATGTCAAAGTGTGTTAAGTATCCCATTTATCAACTCAAAATCTATTATGTGACTATCAGGACACCATGATGGTTCCTATCATCAAATACTAAAAGTACCAAAAAAAATAAGACTATAATACAATTGACATGAACAAAGACACTCAGAATTACTTTGGGTTGGGCCATGCTGGGCATAAGGCTGCGCTTAAACTGTGTATATAGCTAAGTGCAGGTGCCTTGTAAGTTTCTGAATGAAAATGCATATTTACATAAATACACACATGCATAAAGCTTAATGTTGCTTTTTCAATCAGCATAGAATTCTGTCTTTATTTTTCTAATTAGGCCTTGTGGGTACAAAAAATGGGAAAGGAAGTTTGAATGAGGTGGAACTGGTCCTCACAAACTACTCCTGATCCCCTTAGGCTCTGTCTTGTGACCCCGTGCATGTTAAATCAGTAGTGAAGGGTAACCCATGCAGCCCTCAAGGATCCTCTAGTCAGAAAGGTAGAGAACAGGGAGGAGAATGCCAGCTTTAGAGTCGAAAAGAGTTGATATGGTTTTCTTGCCAATTTTGTTTGCTGAATACTTTACGGCAAATCATCATCCCTGGTTGATGCCTTGGGCATGTCTTTGGCCTTCAGTTTGTTTACTGTGAAATGTAAAGCAAGTTTATTTATTATGAATTGGCAGTGACAGAAAACATCTGCCTTACAGGGTTAACAGGAGGCCTATGGGACAACAGACAAAGCAAATGCTTTCCAATGCATTACACACTCCGCCAGGCTGAACTATTGTGCTAGTGAAAGCACTTAGTGCAGCTTCTGACACCTAATGGGTGCTCGAAAGTTGTGAATGTCTGTACCACATTTCTTCGCATATTGGCTTATAGTTTTATAGTGTCATCACCATATCATTTGAGATCCATTCCACAAACTAATAGTGACTCAAATAATAAAGACATGTGTGCAACATTTTCTTTATCCAATCCACTGTTGATGAGAACCTAGGTTGATTCTATGTCTTTGCTATTGTCAATGGTGCTGCAATGAACATACAGATGCATGTGTCTTTTTGACAGAATGAACTATTTTCCTTTGGGAATATACCCAGTAGCGGAATTCCTGGGTCAAATAGTAGTTCTATTTTAGGTTATTTGAGAAATCTCCAAATTGCTTTTCACAGTAGCTGAACTAGTTTGCATTCCCACCAGTCAGTGTATAAGCAATCCCTTTTCTTTGCAGCCTGGCCAACATCTGTTGTTTTCTGATTTTTTAATAATCACCATTTTGACTGGTGTGAGATGGTGTCTCATTGTAGTTTGGATTTGTATTTAGCATGGAGGGAGTTTGAGGCCATTATCCTAAGTAACTTAATATAAGAACAGAAATACAAATACCACATATTCTCACTTTATAAATGGGAGCTAAGCATTAAACGCACATGAACGTAAAGACGAGAACAATAGCCGCTGGGGACCACTAGTCAGGGAGGGCGGCGGTCATAGGCTGAAAAATCTCCAGTTGGGTACCGTGCTGCCTGGGTGAGGGGATTGTTGGGAACCTGAGCCTCAGTATCAATTTACCCATGTGGCAAACCTGCCTGTGTATCCTTTAATCTATAATAAAAGTTGATTTTTTAAAAAAATAAATAACAACAAGAATAAAGACATTTCATTACCTCAAGTGGTGTGAAGTCACCAGGATGCATGAGGTAGCTCAACACAGGTATCAAAGACCCGCAGGCTCTGTCTGTCTTGCTCCACTGCTACCCTGAGCATATTGGCTTTTCAACTGTAGACTTGGGCCCTCCTGATTGTAATGTGGTTGCTGCAGCTCCAGCTAGCACATCCTCATCCACATTCAAGGTAGAAAAAAAGGTGTCGATCAAAGGGATCGTCCCACATGCCTTTATTCTTAGTTAGAAAAGAAATATTTCCCAGACAACACTTACAGACTTTCCCTTAAGGTTTTTTGGCCAAATCTGGGTCACATGCATAACCATAGACCAATCAGTTGGTGATATGGGATTACCATGACCAGCCGAGAATGATGATGAAATACCCTCAGGAACTTAGGGAGAAGGCTCACCTTCCTTAAGAACTTACTAGTTTTGTTAGTAAGGAAGAAGGGATAAAAGGCTGTGAGATAGAAAACCAGCAGGGATGATGGCTTAGTCTAAAATAGTCTTATTACATAGTAGGTGCTTACTAGGTTGATACGGCATCATTAGCCTGAGGTATAGGAAGTCCAGGGGTCAGGGACTCCCTCCGAGATCTAGTTCCCAGTGCTCATCAGGCCCTGTCCCCCACCCCCACAGATTGCCTGGGCCCCCACTTCACCTGGCTGCAGGCTGTCTTCACCAATTTCCCCGTGCTGATCCAGTTCGTCAATGGTATGAAGTGTGTGGCTGGTCTCTGCCCCCGAGACTTTGAAGACTATGGCTGTGCCTGCAGGTTTGAGATGGAAGGGGTGCCTGTGGATGAATCTGACAGGTAAGTGAGTTTCACAGGTGAGCAAGACCAAAAGGTGAGCTCATGGGAGGTCTGGTTGATACCTTGGCAAGAGCACAAATACGGAAAAGTCCCCGGACTTGGGACTCAGGAAAGGGTTTAATTCCTCTACCTACTAGTTGGGTGACACATCTTTACATGGCAATGTCATCTGTGATCAGCTCTCGCTCTAGAAAGTTATTAAGATCCTATGTTATGTCTGTTATGCAAAACTTCATTTTAGTGCACTGAATATTCAAAACAAACCACTGCCAGGATCCATCCAGAGACACAGAGAGATCATGAGCTGCCTGCCCTCCCTCACTCTAACCCACACTCTCACCCTGCCTCTTCCCTGCCTTCCTGCAGCTGCTGCTTCCAACACCGCAGGTGCTATGAGGAGGCCGCTGAGATGGACTGTCTCCAAGACCCTGCCAAGCTGAGCACAGAGGTCGATTGTGTCGGCAAGAAGATCATATGTGGTAAGCATCTCCAGGTGTCCCGGGGCCTGGGCCCAGAAATGACAGTCCAGGGACCCCAAGCCTGGACCAGGCTGAGGGCATTGTGATCCTCCCACATCATCATCGCCATTGGCAGCATCACTGGCAGCACTTAGAGCCCCACGAGGGCCGGATCACACGAGAGCTAGATCAGTGGCATCTGTATCTTTCATGGGGTAGATGCACGATAAATGTGTTTGAGTTGAAATATTAGCTGATCGGCAAATTATTTGATGTATAATTTTATACTTCTACAACCCTGAGACCTTGGGAAGGGCAAATTGTTTGCTACTTACACATTGTGTAGCATTGCAGAATTATTTAACTCCTCTGACGCTCAAAAAGGGGAGGAGAAACCTACGTCAGAGATTAGTTGTGAAAATCAAACTACACAATGCTTGTGAAATGGTTAGCACAGGGACTGGCGTATGTTAAGAACTCAGAGACGGACGTGGAGGTGGAAGTAGTGATATGTGAATAAGGCTTGCGGTGGTGGTTACCAGTAAGAATCAGAAACACATAGGTTCAAATCTCAGCTCCCACCTTATTTACTGTGTGACTCCAGGAATTTTATTTCATGTCTCTAGGCAACCCTGGAAGAGGTAGAATATGCAAAGACACGGAGGGAAAACAGAACACAGCATGTAGGGGGTCCTGTATTAGAGCCATACTTTATGTGTGTTTATTATGTGCCGTAGGCTTATACACAGAAACTCCGACCTTCCTTACAACCCTATTTAGATATGGGCATTGTCTGCAGCTTAAATAACTTGCCCAAAGCCACACAGCTGCAAAGAGGCAAAGTCAAGGTTTGAATTCTGATCTGACTAACACTCAAGTCTATATAACATGGACTGGCTGGAGTATGGAGCATCAAGGAGGAACTGAGGGGAGGAGGTGGGTATGAACCACCAGGTGGGAGGCACAGTGAACCCAGAAAACATGATTCATTCATCCACTCAACGTATATGTATTGTGCACTTACACCAATGCAAGACAGTCTTCTGTGTTGCGGATAGCCTGACCTTCTGGAAAGTCCTCACCATTGTCAGACACTGAAGCTATCCAAAACAAATCGTATAGTATGTTAGAGAGGGACAAGAGCTGTGGAGGAAAATGAATCAGGGGAAAGGCCTGTGGAGGGAAAGGGGGGGTTCTCTTTAAATGGGAAGGTCAAGAAAAGCCTCCCTGAGATGACGAGAGTAGAGGATGACCTAAAGAATGGGTGGGAAGGCATCCTTGCAGATATATGGGAGAGGAGCAAAGCAGACAGAGGAACAGCTCATGGACCAGCCCTGAGGCTTGAGATGCCTGGTGTGGTTGAGAAATAGGGGAGAAGTGAGACACAGATGGGTTGATGAGGAGGGAGTGGAAGAGGATGTAACCTGAGAAGGAATAGGGGCTGTGGGTGGGGGGAACAATCATGTGACATTTTCTAGGTGACAATGAGACTTGTAGGTTGAGGTGGGAAGACGGTGGAAGGTTCTGAACAGAATAAAGGCATGGTTAGACCTGAATTTCTAAAGGATTGTTCTGACTCCTGGATGAGAGTAGACTGAGCAGCAGGGCGGAAACAGGGGGGTGTAGTTAGGACGCCACTACCATGACCAGGCACGAGACAACAGGGCCTCTGCCCAGTGTGATAGAGTGCAGGCGTGGAGATGTGGTCAGACTCCATGTTGAAAGCGGAGCCGGCCGGGCGCGGTGGCTCAAGCCTGTAATCCCAGCACTTTGGGAGGCCGAGACAGGTGGATCACGAGGTCAGGAGATCGAGACCATCAAACCCCGTTTCTACTAAAAAATACAAAAACAAAAACTAGCCGGGCGAGGTGGCGGGCGCCTGTAGTCCCAGCTACACGGGAGGCTGAGGCAGGAGAATGGCGTAAACCCGGGAGGCGGAGCTTGCAGTGAGCTGAGATCCGGCCACTGCACTCCAGCCTGGGCGACAGAGCGAGACTCCGTCTTAAAAAAAAAAAAAAAAAGAAAAGAAAGAAAGAAAGAAAGTGGAGCCAATGGAATTGCTTGCTGCCCTGGGTGCAAGTGTGAGAGAAGAGGAGTGGGTATGGGCCTGGTTTCGGTCTACACACCTAAAGAGATAGAGCTGACATGAATGAGATGGAGATTGCAAGGGGAGTGGGGTTTTGGCGGGGGAGATGGGGAACTCAGTCTTGGAGCTTGCATTACTTCTTGGGATTCCAGGTGAGATCTTTCCAACCAGCTGTGCTCTTGCTCTGTGCAGAGTCCAGGGACCACTGTGAGCACCTGCTGTGTACCTGTGATAAGGCTGCCATAGAGTGCTTGGCTCGGTCCAGCCTCAACTCTTCCCTGAACCTTCTGGACACCTCCTTCTGCCTGGCTCAGACTCCAGGTAGGAAGAACCTGGCTGCATCAGCCGTGGGGTTGAGGATGTGGACAGGAGCTGGTTTGGGACCAGTCATTGGTGCATGTCTCTAGGTGCCAAGTCCAGCATCTTCAAACCTTCCCTGAAACCCACTGCTCTCAACAGACTTTCCAATGTGTTTTCTTTTCAGAGACAGCCATCAAGGAAGAGTCGACAACACTTCTGCCCAGAGGTAAGGCCTCCCAGGGTTGCTGGCTCTTGAACCACAAGGGCCCAGATGCTGACGGGAGCTGGTAGATACACCTCCTCCACCAGGCCTGCCTCACTGGAGCTGGAATGACTGTGACACTGGAAGTGACCCTGTCTTCCCTGGCTAGGAGATGTGCTACTTCTGATATACCCGATTCAAATGCCCAACATCAAATGGCCCTAGTGCAAACTCAGCCCCATACTGTGTGAACAGGTGTGAATTTATTCCAGTGTGGATGTAGATCCCAAGTTCATTCTCTCCTCTTTCTCACTCTGTAGTCAGAGCCCTGATATGTAGTGTGACTGGGACAGGACGTAGCGCTTAGGTGGAGTGAGGTCTCTCCTAGCTAAGGAAGCTCCTGGCTGCCACAGTTTCCCAGGAGCAGACCCACTACCTCCTCCTCTCCCTTCTTCCCCTTTCTCCACGCACTCTCCAGAACTTGCAGCAGAAGGGGCAGCCTGAGCCCAACAGGCTTTTTGAAGGGGAGGCTGCTTTTCACATGCTTCTTTTCAGAACAGGGTAGGTGCTTAATAACTGTCCACTGAACTAAGCAAGTGATGATTCCTAATCTAAAATATGGATCTTGCCAAAAATGGGAGTCAGGTTTATGCCTGCCACTCCTTGTTCACCAGTTTCCATGATCTCTCAGTCCCAACACCTTTAGGCATCTGGGGATAAGAAGCCCAACAAGGTACAGCTTGGCGGAGCATCCCTCCTCTCCTGGGGTCGGAGTCTCTCTCCCAGAACTAGTCATGCAGTGTTTGGTGTTTGTTAAAGAGAAAGCAGGTGTGTGTGTGCGTGCATGAGTGTGTGTGGATGTGTGCATGGGCATGTATGGGGTGTGCATGTGTGTACATGTGTGTGAGTGTGAATGCATGTGCATGAGTGTGTGCATATGTGCATGTCATATCTCTATGTATCTTCTGAGTCCAGCACTCTTTTTATCCTCAACACCTCTGCCTCCCTTTGGAACAGAGGTCTTCTGAAGCTAGGATATCTTTGAGGTTTTCAGTTCTTTCGTTGCCTTCAGCCAGGATCTGAACCTGAACCCAGCTGTGGCTGTGCTCCCTTCTGAGCTGGGTTCTTGCAGGGCACACCATGTTCTGGGAAAAGTAACAGGGGCAAGTGACTCCTAAGACAGGATGAACAACCCTTCTTAGCAACCCTTTTCTCAGCCCCTTTACTCCCTTGGGCCAGCAATCCCCAGCCTGTGCTAGATTTTGACACCGTGTTGCATTAGTCACTGCTACTGGGAGCTCTCTCTTTCCAGTGGTTCCTGTGGAGCCCACAGACACCAGCCTGACAGCCCTTTCAGGAGAAGGTGAGTCAAAAGGAACTGGTGTGGAACCCAAAGACATGCAATGAGAGTGGGGAGGTGCTATACACTTTTAAACAACCAGATCTCACAAGAGCTCACTGTCATGAGAACAGCATCAAAGGGATGGTGTTAAACTATTCATGAGAAATCCACCCCCGTGATCCAATCATCTCCCACCAGGCCCCACCTCCAACACTGGGGATTACATTTCAACATGAGATTTGGGTGGGGACACATATCCAAACTATCTCAGTTAATATTTTAGGCTTTGTGAGCCATAGGGTCTCTGTCACAGTTGCTCAGCTCTGCTACTGTAGCACAAAAGCAGGCACAGACAAGCCCTAAATTAATGCAAGTGGCTGTGTTCCAATAAAACTTTATTTACAAACCAGACTGAGAGCTGGTCTATCATTCACTAATCCCTGAAAGGGGATGATTACACCTCTCCTTTAGAGTGGCATAAGGATTAAGTGAGAGCGAGCATGGGGAGACTCTAGATCAGTATCTTCTCCCAGATGTGGCTATAAAAAACAGCACACACTATCAAATCATAGGCTGGATACTGGACAGCTTGCTTAAAATACATAATCTCATTTAATGCTTACACATCCCTATGGAATGATAGCTACAACTTCCATTTTAAGGCAGGTGCTTGAGATTTAGAGATGAATTGTCTAAGACACAGAGCTGAGTGGCAAAGCTGTGATTAGAGACTTTTTCCTTCTAAACCCTCTCTTAAGCTGCCTTCCCACAGGGACCTGTTCCAAACCTCAGAGAAATAATGGCCCTTCACCCCTGAAGATGGCATTTGCCGGTCTTTGTGCCTAAACACAGGTCTGGCTCTAGTCTGGCCCCTTTCCTACCGAATTGAGACCTTGCTGAACACCATTGTGCAGCCATATGCCCTGATCAGATTACCCTAAGCCTCCTCGCTTCCATCCGTAGCCCCCAAATCTGTTTCCTCTCTTTGGCTTTGGCACCTAGCTGAACCGATCATTAAAGTTGGGTGATTTCTTTTCACAGTGGCTGCAGAGACCGAGACGGACAGACTGACCACTCTCTCAAAGACAAGTAAGCACAGGGGTATTTGGAAAAGGACAGCCTGGAATCCAGTGGAGAAATATTTCAAATATCTAAATATCTGTGCTCAGTCCTGTGACCACTTCTCAATGGAACCTGAAAGAAATATTATTATTCCCATTTTACAGAATACGTAGGAAACTGAGGCTCAGGAAGAATACACGTTGAGAGTCACTCAGCAAGTAACTTGCTGGGCTGTTCTCCAAGCCCAGACTTTAGGCTGTAAGACTGTTTCCTTTCCTTTATGCAATAGTGGCTCATAGAGAACACTGTCTTTCCTAAAAATATCTAGGCCAAAATTTCATCAGCAGAGTTAACCTAACTGTTGTGTAAAAAACCATGGATCCTTTATTAATAAGCACAAATAGCTGATAATTATTTACCAATTACTCAGAATGAATAGGTAAGTAAATGGGTTCTTTGGTTAACGAGCAGTGACCTTGTTGAGGGTCTCTGATGTGCCAGCATATCATTCCCAAGCCCCTTACAAACATCCTCTGAGTTAGTCTTCCATGGCCTATCCTCATTTTACAGACAAACAAGAAGCTCTGAGAAGTAGAGTCATTTGCCCAGGGTAGTTCAGCTTGGTAGTCCTTTCGTTCTGAGTCTATAGGTTTTGCTTTTGAATAGAACAATCTGTCCCAGTTTAGAATGGTCCAGAATCTCCCTCTTTCATGGGGCAATTGTGTCCATATCAGTCAACTTCAAAGCCTGGTTTTCATAGAACACTAGCATAGCCTTGATCTTTGAACACATTAAACTTAAGGTAGTTTTTGTCTTTCCAAGAACTTTTTAGTCACCATCTCTAACATTTTTTTGTGTGACACAGCCAGAAATGAAATAGTCTGCCTAGTGGTTAAGCATACCAACTTCAACCAGGCTGCCTGGGTTTGTAGCCACCTCCCAGCTCTGTGACCTTGGAAAAGGGACCCAATTTTTCTGTGTGTCTCTTTTCTCATCTCTGAATGAGGGTGAGCATAGAACCAACTCAAGGGGTTGTAGTAAGTTAATACAAGAAGCCCTTGCCACCATACCTAGCATGTACTAGGAGCTTAATAACTCAAGTAACAATAGCAACAAATTCAGTTTACAGAGAAAATGAGGCTCAGTGGTTTTCCTGGAGTCACATAGCAAAGAACGTCAACCACGCAATTCTGCTGTCTCTGTACTACAATGCTCCTCTGTTCCAAAATGTACTTTTCGGTTTTTCTCCAAATTCTAAAGAAGCTGTCATTCCCAAAGTATTTGCACAAACTCACTTGCTTCCAGCCTGACAAGCTGCGCCTGCATTTGCCAGCAACCCTGTGTCTGGGAGTTCCCTTTGGCTCAGCAGCAGCCCGGGTCGCACCAGCTCTCCTAGCAAATCTCATGGTGGGAGGTTGGCCAGGGGCAGAGTGAAGAGCACATGGCGGCCTGTGTGCAGTGGGTGGGAAGCGCCTCTGGAAACCCAGGTGGGACAGGCTGGGGTGGATGCTCATGCCATCTCTCTTCTTTGGGGAACAGAAGCAGGCCAAGATCAGGAAGGACTGGGAGCTGCTAGGGCTACGTCTCCTCCAGGTAAGCATCCAGGGCTCTGCCTGCCTATGTTCATGCCACATTTATGTCCTTTGTCCTTGACACATTCATGACATCAACTGAGTTCCAAATGAGATGCACTGTGACCTTGTTGGCATGGGAGGTGACAGGGCAAGAATCAGAGGCATTTATTCCCCAAATGGGGCAGCTGGCCCAGGCAGGATGATTAACACCAAATGCCCTGATCTAAAGAGAGTGAGGGGATCTGAAATTAGATTAGCACCAATAATCCAGAAAGTTCTTCCTCAGGAAGTGAGGGCTACTGGCTATTCAGACTCAGCACAGAGAAGACACTGGGCTCTGGCAGCTCATTTGGCTTGTAGAACGTTCTAGCTGGAGAGTCTTAATCCTGGATTAGATGTATGGTTATTTTCTCATTCACTGAGCAGTTCTGATAGCTACTACTGACTACTTCCTAATTGCTAGGCATTTAGCTACAAGGATTATTCAAACACCGAAAGAAGTATTATTAGTATAATTTTACGAATGGAGACATTAAGATTTAGAGAGGCGAAGTGATTTACCCAGGGTTGTACACCTAGTATGTAGCTAAGCTGAAACTCAAACTCAGATCTCTTTAACACTAACTCATGAACTCTTTCCACTGACTAGGTGAGTTTCCAACGTGGAGAACATGATAGAAAGAAACCAGATAACTTGCTTCTATTTGTGGGATTACGGAACTGGGCAGGGTGCTAAACCTAGGAGACTGAGGTTACAACAGGGCTTTAGTCTCACAGGAACTGGAGTTGAGTAGGAGGAAGCAGATGACCAGATGCATGAAGCAAACCAATATGGTGGATTTGGGGAAAGACTGCAATCCAGCGGGCACAAACATGCCAGACCTTACCCAGTACTCTGGAAACTGATCCTGGGTCAGCAGATTGGTGGGGCTGAGCCTGCTATTGTTCCCTTTCCCTGTGCTGGGAAGGCTGGAGATTTGGTCTGTCGACGGGAGACTTTGCTGCCTCCAGCTAAGAGGGCAGGTGAGACTGACACATCAGAGCATCAGAGCAAAGGGAGATCCAGAGAGAGTGCTAGGCAGGTGGTAAGAGATATGTTGGTGAGGAAGGTAGGGCCAGGTCACAGGCAAGCCTTGCAGACCACAGGAAGGACCTTGCACTAGAGTCTGCAAATAATGAGAAGCTGTTGCTGCACTTGAACGAGGAAATAAGGGCTTCCAGGAGTGGTTTTGCTTGCCCACCTTGTTGTGTACCATGAGTTGCCTTAATTTCTCCACCAGTTTCTTTACCTCTTCACTTGCTGTGAGCGCCATACTGCCCCTTCACTGGGCAGGCATGTGATATTAAACGTGACATAAACACAAGCCTGGGAGCCTCCGCAGTCCTCCTCCCTGGGATGTCATCCAGGTGGTCTAGCACAGGCTCCCGACAGTGTTAAGGTTACTGTAGAAAATTTGGACATTCTCATGTAGAATTCACGGATCCCTAAGAATCTGCCTGGATATCTGCAAACCCGGTTTGAGGAACACTGTCCTAACACTATGCTGTTCTATCTGTTTGCATTTGGTTTTCCTGTGTCCATCTGCAAATCTCTCCTTGAGCCACTTTTTCAATCCGAACCATGAAGTTTTTCATTTTCAGGATCTGCAGAGATAGTTGCAACAAGGGTTACAGCTAAAGTTGTAACCCTTGTCCCCGCTGGCATTAAATCTCTGGGGCTGGCAGTGTCATCTGTTGAAAATGGCCCTGAGGAGACAACTGAAAAAGGTGAGCAGAAGCAGTGCCTGTCCTCTCCACTGCTGGGATCTTTTGGTTAGGCTATGAAGAATCACTGGAGGCCACCTTTTCACACTGTGACCTTCTCATGGGCATGTGACTAGAAGACATAACCCCCCTGACTGGATAAGCACCTTGAGGTTCAGAGGAGATGTAAGCTGCCTGTAGCCACTCAGTCACTGGGAGGCTGAGCCTGGGGGAGGAGCCACAGTCTTCTGAGCCCCTGACCTCGAGCTGCCACCACTCTTACTGGCCCAGAGGGAAAGAGTTTCACGCCGTCCACACCGTGCTTTATTGGAAAGAATTAAGCACTTGGGTTTTGATCATTTTCCTCCTTTGTCTCTCCTCCCTCTGATGCCTTGAAAAAGCCTCTGCACCTGCAAGGAGGCCACAGCCTGTTGGGCCCACAGAGGAGGGGCTTTGTTAGTATCTGAGTATGGCTTCCATGGTGTCCAATGCAGAGCTATGGAGAAAGCTGCATTTGAGATTTGTGGACAGAGGAGGAAGGATAGAAGGAGGAGAAATAGAGACAGAGAAAGAGAGAGGAATGGGGAGACGGAGAGGCAGAGGAGAGAAAGGCAAGCCCAACCAGGTGTGCCAACCTGATGCCACCAGAGAGCATAAGATTTCAGCTGGGATGCTCCCAGGATGCCAGGTCTACTCCGTAATAAGACGTGGCCCCAAAGAGCATCTTGGGTCCTGAGAAGTCTCTATCCCTTAGGGGGATTTAATAAGGAGTCTCATAGAGCATTAGAAGCCTAGAGAGAAAAGACTTGGTCTCTGAAAGACAATGCATCCCAAGCAGGGGATGAGCCATAACAGCTTTCCCAGAAGAATGGTGAGCCAAGGAGTAGGACATGGGTTTCCTTCGCAAGAACCTAGAGTTGTCCACATACAAACCGGAAGCTCACATGGCCTTCCTCTTGCGACGGCTGCCCCAACAGTCCTTGCTCTCCGGACAATTCCTGTTCCTTTCAGCCTGTGACAGATTCACCTTCCTGCACCTGGGAAGTGGGGACAACATGCAGGTGATGCCACAGCTTGGAGAGATGCTCTTTTGTCTGACCTCCCGGTGCCCAGAGGAATTTGAGTCTTATGGCTGTTACTGTGGACAAGAAGGAAGAGGCGAGCCAAGGGATGACCTGGACAGGTATGGAGAGCCAGCGGTGACAGCTCTAGTGTAGCAGTGCTGATGCTGTCTGCACCAGGGAGTGGTGACAGCTCTCCTGGACACCAGGCTGCACCTGGGGCCTCACTAAAAGCTTGGTGCACACAGTAGCTCACTCAGGAGCCTCTTGAGCATTTTAGGCCCATTTTCCTGGTGAGCAGCTGAGGCTCAGGGACTGACTTGTTTGAGGTCGTTCACCTTGGAAAAGGCAGAGCCAGAAAGATCCACATCTTTTGATCTGGGGGCCTAGAGCCCTTTCAGTACTTTGACAAATACTGCCCAGCTACCCCAAGAGGGCCAATCTACAAATACCCTTCAAATGACCCCAAGTCCACCTATTTAGCAATAACCAACATGTAGAATTAAGGTCTCCACTTGGTTTTCCCTGCAGAAGGCCACATTAAAATCAGTCTTTTAAGTATAACTTCTCTCAACACCTTTTAATTTTCACATCTACCACTTGAAAGAATTTTCATTGACCTCGTGCACTCATTAATGTATTCATTCATTTAAATGTGCATTCAAGCCATGCCGCTTGAGCTTTTGCTCTGTGCCAGCCACTATGTTAGGTGGCAAAGATACAACGATGATTCCGCCCTCACAAAGCAAAATAAAACAAACTACTTTTGCCCAGTAGAAGCTTATTTGGTGAAAGAGATGGACAATTAAACAATAGTACTACCCAGTATAATAAATACAGTAGGGTAAACAGAGGAAACCACGGAGGACTCAACCTGAGTTTGAGGAATTTTCTCAAAGTAGCGTTGATCAAGTTTAAAGACTGCACATGGGGACGGCCCCAGTCCACAGCCAATGGAGAGACCTGCATTCAAAAGACACATGTCCTCCTTGGGTGGTGTGGTTGCAAAGCAAAATCAGTAACTATCGATGAATTTTAGACACACAAAAAGACAAGGCTTGTCATAGCTAACACAAAGGACACAGTAATGGCAGGAATATGGAGCATGTCCGCTGCAGGTTGGATGTGTGGGTGGCTGTATTTTTTACCCATTCACTTTCTTTCCCCTGCCTCTACCTCTCAGCTATCCTGGCTTCATTATCCTCCTCTGAGGTTTTCAGCGAAGGAAATCCAGGCTCTGCTGCACAGGCAACCTTCAAAACCTACCTCCCACCAGAGAACCCGAAAGAAGTTTTTACTCTAGTGAAGGTTATGTCACACTGTGGAGTCAGAAGCATGTTTACATTCTGAGGTTCAACCATATGCCTGCTGCTCTCTGTGACAGAGGGCAATTTAAATAGTGTCAAGGTTTTTTAGTACATAGCTCTCAATGAGACGAGGCAACAGATAGAAACGTAGCCAGTAGCAGTCTCTGCATTCTGTTGAACCCCTTGGGAAAAAGTGGGGATGATTTTAAAGATGTTTCCTGATGACTGACCATATTTCAAAAAAATACTAAATTTGACCAGTTGGACAGGGAAGTTATGATATGGCTACTTCACATCTGTAGAAAGAAATTGAAAAACTCAAGGTCAACAGGAGAAAACCCTTGACTAAGGAAAAGTTAGTCAAACTAATATAATTTTTTAAAGAATGTATTTTCAAGACCACGTATACTGTACATTATGGACAGTTTCAGTGATTTTATGAGTATTTTGATTTATATATGATTTCTGATTCACTGACTGACTTTAGAGTTTAACTATTATATCAAGTATCCACCCCCACCCATCCCTGCCAAATACACACACAAGATTGTGTGGCTCTTTTGTGCTAATAGCTGAAGGAGGCAGACGCTGACCTCCAGCCAGTGGTCTTGTGAGCATACGAGGGGGATTGTTCCTCTGATTGCTGGCAATGTGGAAAAGTTAATAAGCAGATAACTGGTTGAGAAGAGGTGCAATAAAAAAGCCACAAGAGTCTATGACTTATCCCTGCTGGAGCTGTGGCCTCCCGGACAGAGTGAGAGTTATTAAAAGAAACGGAAGAGTTGAAAAGGGAGTAATTGGGGAGCAACTGTATCTCCCTATTGGCTGAAGTCATCACAAGTTTCTTAAGGATGTCCACCTGGCAAGGCAGGGACACTGGATATTGTGAGGCCGTGTCAGCCAAGATGGGCGGATATAAAAAGCAAGACAGTGATTCCTTTTCATGTATTTACGAGGTCCTGATCTATGCTGGACACTTTTCTAGATGCAATTCTTTATTTACGCTCAGGATGGTTACTAGGTTCTTTTTTAAGGCTAGGGACAAATGACAGTGCAGTGTGGATGTGATTAACTCTTCCATGTCAAAGACTGGAGGGAGTAAGGTTACTGCTAGCCCATATGGTACCTTTGCATAAATTTAACCTTCCTTAAGACTCTATTTCCATCTGTTAGAAAATCGTTTAAATAAATATGTAAATAACCTATCTTTGCCATGAACAGTTATAATAAAAATCAAAAATAATGTTTTTTAATAATAAGATGCATACAGTATGATTGATGCTGCCTTAGATGTGGCCTTGTGCAGTATACAACCCTAATAACCATACACGATGGCCCTTGGTGTGTATATGAGTCAGCCCTGTGTGCCCTGGAAAGGAGGCACTGGCTTCCCTCACTACTATAGGGCATGTGGGAGAAGCAGGCTATGCTTGAGGGGGTTCCTAGGGAAGCTGGGAGTTCTGAGAAGTAAACGGTTTTCCTTGGTCTTAGGTGCTGCTTGTCCCATCACTGCTGCCTAGAGCAAGTGAGAAGGCTGGGCTGTCTGCTTGAGAGGCTTCCTCGGTCACCGGTGGTGTGTGTGGATCATACGCCCAAGTGTAAGTGCTGTTGGTTGCACAGTGAGTTATTATTTCATTCAGGTCAGCATCGTGACTGTAGCTCAGACTTGTGGATGCTTTCCCAAGCACGTCTTCATCTGTACTGTGATTTAATACTCTTCTTTTCTTTTCTTTTCTTTTTTTTGAGATGGAGCTTCACTCGGCCATCAGGCTGGAGTACAGTGGTACAATCTTGGCTCACTGTAACCTCTGGTTCCCTGATTCAAGCGATTCTCCTCCCTCAGTCTCCTGAGTAGCTGGAATTACAGGCATGTGCCACCATGCCCAGTTAATTTTTGTATTTTTAGTAGAGACGGGGTTTCACTATGTTGGCCAGGATGGTCTCTGTCTCCTGACCTCGTGATCCGCCCGCCTTGGCCTCCCAAAATGCCATGATTACAGGTATGAGCCACCGCGCCTGGCCAATACTCTTCTTAATGTTGAGGCGCGTATTATCACACGACTTCCACTGATGGGGAGATTCACTGTCAAGGGGGTGAGCTGCCTAAGTCACAGAGCCGGTGACGAGCAGACTGGGACTAACATAAAGAGCCCAAGCTTATTGATTCTCAGCTCCTGATGTGTATTAACAGAATTAATCCTCAAAACAGTATCATGAGGAAGCACTATTATTCTTCCCATATAGCAGATAAGGCAACTGAGGCCCAAGATCACACAGATAGAAATAAGTGGGAGAATTGGGATTTGAATTGTAAAACCATATCACTTCAGAACTAAAGCTGATTCTTCACCACACTAGAGAGTTTCTAAGTATTTTTTCTTTTTCTAAGAAGCAGCATCCTTTTCCCAAGGGAGATCTGAGGAATACTATTTTAAAAAGGGGGACAGGCCCTGGCTGAAGAGCGAGGCGTGCCTGCAGCTCCACTCCTCCCTATAGTGGAAACCAGAAGCTCCTCTGTATCCCTTCAGGGCCTCAGGTGGGGAGCACTCTGAAAACTGCAATCTCCATGAGCAGGCCCCTGAAAGCGAATGGAGACCTGCTGTAGACTTGACTTTATCTGCATTCTCCAGCTCCATTTCCTCATTCATATCAGTGGATGCATTTCCCTTACGCTTTGCAGTTTAAAAGGAAACACTTGCCCTAGAATTTCACAGGGGCCCTATAAGAGTTTGTTCTCATTTTCGTTTTCGTCTGGGGAAGTCCCCTGGCTGGACCGTCCATCCCTTCTTCTTCCTCTACACAACCTCAGCACAGTGCGTGGACTGCCATATTATCTTGCCTTGTACGATCAGGTATGTCTGTCACATCCTGGAGCTTTGTGTTTACATATCACTCTCTCATTCATTCACTCATTCATTTGTTCATTCTATTATCCGCTTAACCAACAAACCTTCACCAGGAATCAGGCAACCAACGAACTTTCATGATCCTTGCCTCAAATTGCTCACAGCTTGGAGGGAAGAGATGTAGGGAAGCAACTATTCTAATCCCATGTAGTATATGTGCTAACAGGTAGCACAGGGACCCTGGGAATGAGGGTAAAGGCATTTGAGTCTACAGTATGGCAGTGAGAACAGGATAATTTGGGAAAATTCAGGAGAGGTGTGAGGTAAGATTTACTACATTCTCAGATGGCCATACTGGGCACGGATATTCCAAGCAAAGGGAAAAGGGGAAAATGGTGGTGTTTGGGGAATGCTGGGCAGCGTAGGGACAACTGAGCTGTGGTTCTGTATTACTGGAACAGAAAGTGGAAGTGGCAGGCCCGGTTGGAGAGACAGACAGGTGCCAGATCATGAGCCCAAGAAACCTATGTGCAAGATTGAAGCATTTCCATTTTTTCCTATAGGGGATGGGAGCCAGGGGAGGATTTAGAGCCCATGAGTTGTCACATGATGCAATCATGCCAGGAGGTCTCAGCTGCTGGGCTGAAGGCTTATTCTCTATTCCTCCAGTATCACAGAATCCAGGAACACTGCATTTGGAGATTGAACTGATTCAGAGCTTCAGTAAACCAGTTCTGACTCTCTGTGAGATTTAAGCATAGCCTGCTGTACCAGGTGCCAGGTATTAGTTGATGAGAAATGAGGGCATCTCAAATCCTGGCCTGTGCTGTCATAAGACAAACACAGGGAGGAAGGCAGAGTGGTTCTGGGGAACAGGACCTCTGCATATCTCCACTGTGCTCTCACACTTGGTACATTTGCCTGCTCTTCTTGTCACTTCCTGCTGCTGAGATGCAACTGGCATGTCTGGGGCTGATGTGGAGACCAATTTAGGAGGCTTGGAAGGTCTGTGTGGTATGTGATAGGAAAAAATCTGGTTGATGAACATTTCAAAGTAGGATTAGATGCAAAAAAGAAAAATCCCTTAGCTTCATTGGAAGCCACAGATAACAAGGATAATATTTGTAGAAAGCTTATGTATGTCTAGCACCTTCAAAGATATTATTTCATTTGAGTCACACCACTCCCACTGCATGCAACTCATACATTGAAAAAAATAGGGTTGGTTTGCCAGATCTAGCAAATAAAAATACATGATGCCCAGTTAAATTTGAATTTCAGATAAGCAATGAACATTTTTTTTGTATGAGTATGTCCTAAATGTACATACATTCAAACATATTAATTTAAATTCAAATTTAACTGATCATCTGTATTTTATCTGGCAATATGAATGATGAATAGGGAAATTCTGGCCCAGAGAAGGAAGAAATAACCATCAAATGTAACACATATTTCCTGAGCACTAACTTGGGAAATATTTGTCAAGGTTTGATGTAGTGCTTGGACTCTCCTCTGTCAGCAAGGTTCTCTGTCCAGCATTGTTACCGGCAGCAAGTCCAGGCAGGCTCTGCAGTCCTTGATCCTTCTCTTCTTGGGAGAAAGAATTCAGCCAAGAGACAGAAGTACATCTAAGGCAGAAACAAGAGTTTACTGAAGCAAAGTAAAGTACACTTGGAAGGGGCCAAGCAGGCAACTCGAAAGATTTGAGTGTCCTGCCTGATAGTTGGCTCAGGGCTCTTATAGATTTGCTATTTCCTGTCTTTTTCCCTCATCTCTTCCTCTCGTCCCTCCCCCTGGGCAGGCTGTTGGCTAATCACTGCATGCACAATGACTTGCCAGTATCTAGGAAGGGCCACAGGCACCCTTTGCTGGCTGAAGTTATGTGCATACTCTCTTAGGGCAATTTCCCCTTACTAGTCTAGCACCCTCAGAAGAAGGCCACTGCGCATGTCTGGACATGTCCCCAGAAGAAGGTCGAACTCGCCATTTTCAGTTTTTATTGGGAAGTTACCCACAAGCTCAAGATGTCTTCTTTTGTTAGGAAATTTTCTCCTCCCTGTTGTCAGCTGCCTTACAATTGCCTGACAGTCACCTGACAGTTGCCTGATCTTCTTTGGGGCCCTATCCTGCCCTGCTCATATCTACCTATCTACCTACTCTAACACCAGGGTAAAAAATGGAGACATAAACTGACAATGACTGTACAATGTGATTAACACATAACCTGCAGTGATAGACAAAAACATGAAGTGGGATTCCATGGGAACCCGCAGGAAAGACACTTCCCTTAGCCTGGTGGCTCAGGGAGACTTTCTGGAGGAGGAGAAGCCAGCCTAGTCTTGACAGGCACCAGTTGAGAGCATTGAGAGCATTCCTGGCAGAGGGATCATTCCCTGCAGGAGGAGAAAGTTGGAAAACTGCCAGCCATATACGGCGCACACCCTGAGGGCATGTGGAAGATGGGGAGGAAGGAGAAGGGCTGAGGGGTGGCCAGGGCTGTGGGGGGCTCCCAGTGCCATCCTCAGAGGTCTCACGTCTCCTACTCTGCTCTTTCCTTCTAAGGTGTGGGCCAAAGCCTGTGTGAGAAGTTGCTCTGTGCCTGTGACCAGACGGCAGCTGAGTGCATGGCCTCTGCCTCCTTTAACCAAAGTCTCAAGTCCCCAAGCAGACTCGGGTGCCCTGGGCAACCAGAGACCTGTCAAGACAGCCTGCACCATGTGCCTGCAGCCCCCACCCTGGGCTCCAGCTCTGAGGAGGACAGCCAGGAGGACCCTCCCCAGGAGGACCTTGGCAGAGCCAAGAGGTTTCTGCAGAAGTCACTGGGTCCGTTGGGGACCAGGCCCCTCCATGGAAGATAGATGCCCAGAGAAAATGGTGAACACCCTCAGTAGCGCAGCTCCTGCTCCAACTTCAGCTCTTTAGCTCTCAGCCTCCTCTGTCCCTTGGAGCCTTCTTCCCTTCCTTTAACCCAGAGGCCAGGAGGGAACAGAGGCCGTGAGCTCTGCCCATGCACCATCAGCTGTTGTCATCTCACAAGCCAATGTGCATTTGGAGAAGGCAGACCACGGTACCTCTATACTCCTTTAGTGCACTGTGGAAGCTCAATAAATACTCCAATCAACGTGCTCTGATAGTTTTGCTTTTAAGACATGTTTAGATACTGTCTCATGAGTAGATTATAAAAGTGGAGATAGAGACAATGAAGGAAAAAATATCTCAACTCCATAATCACAGAAAGCTACTTCTCCTTTTCTTAAAAAACCTACATCTATATGAGCATATTGTATCAATCTTATGAGATTACCACCAATAATCCATGAATGCTGAGGACTGAGATGGCAGCTTTTCTGGTGTGTGCCCTAAAAAATACACTTGGCACCCTAAGATGGTGGCCCTGTGTCACAGCCACCACCATGAGAAATTGCTGATCACCCTGTCCTGGGTCCTAGGCTTAATTTTTTTTTTTTTTTTTTTTTTTGAGACAGAGTCTTGCTCTGTTGCCCAGGCTGGACTGCAGTGGCATGATCTCAGCTCACTGCAAGCTCCACCTCCCGGGTTCATGCCATTCTCCTGCCTCAGCCTCCTGAGTAGCTGGGACTACAGGCATCTGCCACCATGCCCGGCAAATTTTTTGTGTTTTTAGTAGAGACGGGGTTTCAATACGGTTTATCTCAGTGGTTGGAAGTTCCAGGGATGCAGGTGCCCACTCTGATACAGGCGGTTTAATATTATGGTGATTAAAAAAATACTTAAATGCCATTCATCCATTCATCCATCCATCTATCCACTCACCCACCCAATAGTTATTGAGCTTTTATGGTGTACCTGGCAAAAGGCAATGTTCTACCAGAACTGCCCTTAATATTCTATGGGGACACAAACTCTTTGGTTCCTATCATATCTTTGGTTCTCAACCCCCATGCATCAGATATCCTGTAGTGAGAGGATATTTCATTTTCTCCCTCTCCTCAGACAGGAAAGCAGAACTTCTAAAGAGCTCAGTGTTTGCTGACTTTCATGGCATGAAAATATCCCAAGGTTGGCAACACCTTAAGTAATCAAAAGGTCATGGTGCCAAACCAACAGTTGAAACCCTTCCCTACCTTCTAGGGAAACCATGTGATAATCATTTTTTTTGACGAATACAACACACTGGAATCTTTTCAACAACATGATCTTAACTAACAGCCTAAGGTTGGGTTGTCCCAGAAGTAGACCCTTAGACAAGGACTTAAGGGCACGTAGTTTATTTGGAAACTGAAGAAAACACTGTGAGGAGAGTGAAGAAATAAGAAAGGAAAGAAAAGGCAGCCAATGAATGTGGTTTATCAAGCCAAATACCACTGTGGAGGCCTAGACCACTTCCCACTAGAAGTGCCATCCAAGACTTTGGGAGCAAGGGTAGGATGCACATTTCAAAGTCATCTCATCCAAGGGAAAAAAGTGGAATACCCACACACATGCACAAAAACACACACGTGCACGCACGCGCGCACACACACACACACACACACACACACAGAGAAAGAGAGAGACAGACAAACAGAGACAGTGAGAGAGAGGGATGGAGGGAGACAAACTTCCATCAGTCATTGCTCCTGAGGAGGGTGATATTTCCTTCTGGCCTGCTGCACAGTTGGGGACAAAATGGGCTCTGGTGGCCAGAGAAGTCTTTAGGCAAAGAAATGCAGATGTCAGCAGCTGACAATCAGCCAGCATGCACTAAAATGGCAAGGATGGAGGCATGCCCCCATGGCATTTGCTGCAAGTAATAAATTGCTTGTTGGCTGGCTCCTTCTTCCCTCCCTTTAATCCAGGAGGAATTGACTAAAGGTCCACTCACCATGGCTGTCACTGTGTTAGGTCACCCACAGTATAATGACCATCTGCCTTCTCCACATCTTCACTAGAGGCAGCTGAATGTGACTGGAGGAAAAAAAACGAAACTGAGCTGACCCATTTCACTTCAAGTTTACAACCATGAAACCTCAAATGGATGCTCAGACTTTTCCTAATTCGTTGACTCTTCTGCTCTACAGGACAACTATTTGGTATCTTCTCTTCTGCCCTCAAATTCCCCTTGCCTCCCCCTCACTCTCAATTGAGGACTCAAGAACTTTGAAGAATTTGAAATTTTACCTTACTTACAACCTTACAAGGTTGTGTTTCATGGATGCTGGCCAAAGACCTGAGATGCTTGGGTCAGAGACAAAGGACTTTATTACTTACAGCAAAGACAGTAGCCTGAGTGCCAGCATATGTTGCTTTCCTGAAACCTGAAGCAGTGCAGAGAGGGCCAGGGGACACCTACACATGCAGTGGTTTTAATTACACAGGAGAATTCTGAATTTAGGGAACCTGGATGTTTTATAATGGGCTTTAAGACTGCCTGTCTTATATCCCAGAAGGAGACATTATCTTTAAAATACAGGAAAATAAGTATGTCTGCCTGTGGAGTCAAAGGGAAACATCATCCCTGTCTTCCCAGTCTGTTTGCTATACTGCATCCTTGAAAAGTTAGTCCAGAATAAAGGTAGTTTATGTCTCAGCTCACAAGACATGCAGAAATGCAGGAGACACATGGAGAATTGTTTAGTACGATTCTCATCTAATACTCAGTACAGTATTAGATCTCATCTAATATTCTTCTAATTAGATCTCATCTAATACTCTATTGAGATAATTGAAGCTTTCCAATGGGAATACTTTCATCTTCCTGCCATCAAAACTACAAAATTCCCCACATAGTCTTTATCTTCCTTCTTGTTACAATGAAGTAAGTGTTCCTTGTCCTTATTGAAGGTCAAATTCTCCACCTATCATCTAGTACAATGCCCTCTTACCTTCTCTAGGGTTTGATTCCTGCAAATATCTCCTCTTTGTTCTATATCAATTTCTCTCCCTCTTCTGTATCACTCTAATCTGCGTGCAAACACAGCCTAAAGTCTCCCATCTATAAAAATCCCTCCCTTGACTCTACATTCTGCTCCAGATATCACTCCCCATTTATTTATTTGTTCTTATAAGACAACTTCTCAAAAAATGGTTACATTCCCTGTCATCTTTTCAATCAGGCACATAACATCATTCAACATAAACTGTTCCAGTCAAAGTCACAGATGACCTCCATATTGCTGCTTGGACCACTGGACACCTTTTAATCTTCCAGTATAATTCCACACTGACCACTCCTTCTTTCTTCAACATTTTTCTCTTATTAGCAATGACTATACATTCTACTAGTTTTCATTCTACCTTTTTGGTTACTTTCCCTCAGTCTTCTTTGCTTATTCCTCCTTCTTTAGCAATCGCTCTAAATGTTAGTGTACTTTAGTGCTCAGTCCTAGGCATTATAAAAGAAAAATTTTGCACTAGACACTTGTTAAAAATGGCAAGGCAGATTTTATTCAGTACTACTGCGGTAGAGGAGAGACCTCTGTGCAACTTGAGCTCAACTCTGCCAAAACAAAAGGTGAGAGGCCTTTTTCTCAGGTATACAATACAATATTGTAAATTATTGTCCCCATGCTGTACATTAGATCTCTAGAACTTATGTTGCACAATTGAAACTTTGTATCCTTTGACCAACATCACACCATTCTTTCCTCCCTTAAGTCCCTCTTCTCTGCTTCTACAGGTTTGAGAATTTTAGATTTTACATATAAGTGAGATTATGCAGAATTTTTCTGTGTCTGGCTTAATTTACTCAGCATAATGACTTCTAGCTCCATCCACGCTGTCACAAATGGCAGGATTTTCTTTTTGTGGGTGTAGCTGAATATTTCATTGTGCACATATACACCACATTTTCTTTAATCATTAATCTGTCAAAAAATATTTAGGTTGTTTCCATATGTTGACTATTGTGAATAATGCTGCAATGAATACAGGAGTGCAGATACCTCTTTGAAGCCTATTTTTAATGCCTTTGGATATCTCTATCTATCTATCTATCTATCTATCTATCTATCTATCTATCTATCTATCTATCTATCATCTATCTATCTCTCATCTATCTTTCTATAGAGAGAGAGGAGTGGGATTGCTGGATCATATAGCAGTTCTATTTTTAATATTTTGAGGAATCCCTGTACTGTTTTCCATAATGGCTGTGCCAACTTAAATTCCCACCGAAAGTATAAAAGAATTCACTTTTTTACACATCATCACCAACACTTTTTTGTATATTTGATACTAACCACCATAACAGATTTGAGGTGATATGTCATTGTGGTTTTGATTTGCATTTCCCTGATGATTACAAATGTTGCACACTGTTTTATATGCTTTGTTAGCCATATGAATGTCTTCTTTTGAGAACTATTTAGGTCCTTAGCCCATTTTTAAACTAGATTATTTGTATTTTTGGTATTGAGTTATGTGAATTCCTTATATATGTTGGATACAAACCAAAATGCCTAAGAATGTATTTTTTCTCACATTTTGTAGGTTGTCTTTTTACTCTGTTGTTTACTTTGGTACGCAGAAGCTTTTTCATTTGACATAGTCCACTTGACTGTTTTTGCTTTTGCTGCCTTTGTTTTTTGGGTCATCTCCAAAAAAATTATTGCCGAGACCAATGTCAAGAAGGTTTTTCATGTTTTTTCTTCTAGGATAGTGTCAAGTTTTGTGTCTAAATCTTTAACTCATTTTGGGTTGATTTTTGTGTATGGTGTGAGATGTGGCTCTAATTTCTTTATTTTTTCAACATGTATATCCAGTTTTCCAAACACCATTTGTTGAAGAGGCTGTCCTTTCCCCATTGCGTGTTCTTAGTACTCTTGTAAAAGATCAGCTAACCGTTAGTTTGTGCATTTATTTCTGGGCTTTCTATTCTGTTCCATTGGTTTGTGTCTGTTTTTATGCCAACACCATACTTGCTTATTATAGCTTTGTAATGTACTTTGTAACCAGGAAGTGTGATGCCTCCAACTTTGTTCTTCTCAAGATTGCTTTGGCTATCCAGGATCTTCTGTGCTTCCGTATGAATTTTAGGATTGTTTTTTCTATTTCTGTAAAAAACAAAATGCCATAAGGATTTGCATAGGGATTGCATTGAATCTGTAGATCACTTTGTGTATTATGGACATCTTAATAATATTAATTATTTCAATTCTTGAAGAATGTTTCTCCATTTATTTGATTCTTTTTTAGTTTCCTTCATCAGTGTCTCATAATTTTTATTAAATAGGTCTTTTACACCTCTGGTTAATTCCTAAGTATTTTATTTTCTGTTACAGATGTAAATCTGATTATTTTCTTAATTTCCCCTTAGCATAGTTTGTTGGCTGCGGTGTGCTAAAGGAAACGTACTGAAGGATGTAAGGGGGACTGGTCTATGTGATTAGCCATCTGTGTTTGTTAATTGGTGGTTATCTGAAGGCAGAACAAATTTCTCATGTGTTAAGGACAGGAGGCAGTTTTGCAAATGAGAGCAAGGTGGGAGATAGCTCTTTTGTAAACTGGAGCACTGTTGAGGGAGATAGCTCTGCTGTCTCAGTTCCTGAGGCTACCCACCCTCAGGAATTGGGACAGGAGAGCTATCTCCCTCAACATTGGCCTATCAAAGAGATGGTTCCTAGGTCTGTGAGGAGACATTTCTGAGTGGTAGAAGATTTATATCTCAAAGGATCAGGGAAAATAATTCCATTTCACTGGAAGGAAGAGTAAATTATTTTGTCAGCATCGAACTTTCCCAGACAAGGACTTAAGTGGGGCTGAGGTCCTTATCCTAAGGGTGTGGCCTTGAGCTGTTAGGAGCTATACTGGTGTTTGCTCAAGACTCCTAGTGTGGGGAGTGGACAAAATTGTTTGTGGTGAGAGTGGAAGTTCTCAAAGGCCTAGTCTGAGGCCTACTTGAGAAGAGGGCTCAGAGGAGCCTGACTTGATCTCCTTGATCAAGGAGAGAGTCTTTGTCAGTATTCTCTTCTCTCTTCATGCAATCTACTGATGATTTCCATATTTATGGCTCAAATGCTGACCTTTTCCATGACTCCAAACTCGTATATTTGAATAGTCACTTGGATTTTTGCTTGATAGTCTTTAAGCATCTGAAGTTTAACTTCGCCAAAACAAACCCCTTGATTCCTAGCCTGATGCATCCTCTCCCACTATGAACTTGCTCTTGCCCCACTCTTCCTGCCTTAGTGAATGACACAGCCAATCATCAAACTTAATCTGTCCTAAAACCTCGGAAACTTTTCCTGTATCTTCCCAATTCAACCCATCAATACACTCTCCTGGCTCTACCTCCCTTGGTCTACATCTCACCAGCAACAACCAGCTGCTCAGGTACTGAGAATGAAGTAGGTCTAGATTCCTGAAAAGTCCTGCCAGGGAGAGCCGTATTTGGACTAGGAAGCCTTTATGGAGAGCTGTTTAAAGGGGTGTCTAGCAGTGTCTGTCAGGTACAGCTTAAACTGGTAGTTTGCTTTATATTTACAGTAGTCCCCCGCTTATCTGCAGTTTTGCTTTTTGTGGTTTTAGTTACCTGTGGACAATTCAGGTCTGAAAATATTAAATGGAAAACTCTAGAAATAAACAATTCAGAGTTTTTAAGCTGTGTACTGTTCTAAGTAGTGTGATAAAATCTCTCACCACCCCAATTCATCCCACCTAGGATGTGAATCACCCCTTTGCCTAGCATATCTTGCTGTAGACACTACATGCCCCTTAGTCACTTAGAAACTATCTCAGTTATCAGATTGACTGTTGCAGTATTGCAGTGCTTGTGTTCAAGTCACCCTTATTTTATGTCTATAGAAGTATATTGTTATTAATTTTTCTATGGGCTTATTGCTGTTAGTCTCTTACTGTGCCTAATTTATAAATTAAACTTTATCATAGGTGTGTATGATAGGAAAAAACATAGTGGTATATGGAGTTTGGTAGTATCCACGGTCTCAGGCATCCACTGGGGATCTTGGAATATATCCCCTGCAGATAATGGGGGAATAAAGTACATTTGTTTTATGTTAATAGCTTATCAAGAATTTCACCCTGGTTGGCTGACTGGTAAAGGCAGGATTCAGGCATTCCAGATCCCTGGTAAAAATACCATCTTACAAAAGATTCTGGGTTTATGCTTAACAATCTGCAGGGTAGGTTTAGATTGTGAAGGGCCTTGAGTGTCTGGCTAAGAAGTGAGCATATTGGTTCTTTTAAAACACATCAAGTTCACTGCTTCTGCTTAACAATCTTTAATGGTTCTCCCTATAAATACTGTTAGGCAGAAGTAGTGAACTTATGTTTTAAGAGATGATTCTGACAGTGCTTAACTGAACTAGAATTGAAAAGTCCCCCCATGTCCCATTCTCCACTGTGTGTCTTGGAGTAAGCACCAGCTTCTATCCTGTTTAGTTTCCTAAATCACTTTTCATTTCACGTCTTTTCCCTTGGGCCCATCTTGCTGGCTGCGTAGCGGAGGGAGGGGACAGTCCCATTCTGCTCCAGAAGGCTAGAGTGAAGGCGTTAGATTTGATGACTCCTAAGCATTATTCCAGGTCTGACTCAGTGAAAACAGTCTTCATAGCACTACACTGTAGACTGAATTACAAAAAGCTGGACCTGAAAGGGATTTTAAAGGTGACACTTTCCCTGAGATTACAGGATTCTGATGGTAACTTCTCCCCCAACATTATAAATCAATAATGGGTGGAGAAAAAGACTTTTTACCCCACTTTGAGTTTATATGGCTTCTAGGGCATTTTTAGATTTCAAATCCTAATAGTTTGAAAAAGGGAACGGGCAAAACATGAACAAGCAGCTCTTCTAACTTCTTGGTATCTTTCTCTTGGTCCCTTTCGCAGCCCCTCTTTCTAAAGCTATGTGTTCCTAGGTGTCTATGTGGGGCCAGCAGCTTTTCACGTCACAAACCCTCTCTTCCTTGGGACACGCTCATTCACTTTCAGTTTTAATTATTGTCAATGTGTTTTTGACTTCTGAATCACTACCAAATCTCTGAATTCCAGGCCTGAATATTCAACCTCATGCTAGTATATGTTACTTGGATGCTCCCCAGGCATCTTAAATTTAACACATCCAAAACAGGACTCATGTTAGAGTCACTTCCTCAGGAAGCAGAAAGGCTGGTGTTATAACGATGATGGAAGCCCTGTAATGTTGGGCAAGGAAGTCTGGGTCCTATTGTGTATAGGAAAGTCTGAGAAGTATTTTAAGCAGTGCTTCCTACACTTCAGAAAGATGTATCTGGCAGCAAAATAAAAAATTGGAAAGAGTGCAGACTAGGGACAAGAACCTACAACCAAAAAAGACAACTCTATAAAAAATAAAGATTCAGAATATATATTTCTCCAAGAAGATATACAAATGGCCAAAGAGTACATGGAAAGATGTTCAACATTATTAGTCCCTAGAGAAATGCAGTTGCGAGGGCCTGGTGGTGAAGGGGAACGAGTGACTGGTAAGGAGTATGCGGTTTCTTTTTGGGTGATTTAAGTGTTCTGGGATTAGATAGTGGTGATCAGTGCTTCACTTTGTGAATATATTAAAAGCCACTGAACTGTACACTTTGAAATGTGAATTTTATGGTATGTGAATTATATCTCAGTAAAACTTTTTTTTTTTTTCTTTTTAAAAGTAGACTACTATGGACTGAGTTGAATGCCCTGGATCCCTAATTTCAATTTCTTTATTCATTTAGATCACTTACAATTATATTTGAGATGATTACTTTTTATATTTTCTTGCTATATTAGGGCATGGAATGGTATTTCTAATTTTCAGATACACTAAAGTTGATGTCATAATGAGAAGTTTACTAGTTTAAAGTTAGTTGGTGAATGACTACTGTCAGCTTTAAGTCTGAATTTCAATGTACTCATCTGTAAAATGTAAGCTTTGAATGAACCTGACTCTAAGATTCTTTCAGCTGTTAAGTCTTTTAAATCAGGAATCGTACACGTGTACAGCTGTAACCTTTATGCAGGTGAAGTAGGATAAGAAAAGCAAAGGGTCAGCAAATAGAACAGTGCAAGAGGTATTATGGCCAAAACCAGTGAGCAAGATGGGGGACACATGAAATTATAAACCAAATGCTCCCAGATTTAGTCTTGTTCTTAAATACCAGATTAGATAGTGCTATCTTGGACATTTTTTGCTTGACTTCACATCCTCTAATCCTCACATATCCCTTCAGACCCTGCTGTGATAACAGTTTCCACACAGACTCTGACTGCCTCATAGAAGTGGAATGGCAATGCCTGCGTGCTTGCTGTACTGCTGTACTTCCTGCCTTTTGGCACAGGACTTCCCCGAGAAAGAGGTATGGGAAACCTGGGGTAACAGTTCAGCACTCAAGCTCAAACAGTCCAAAAATGTGGGGGAGTTAATGACCACAGGGCCACCTTCAGCCATGAACAGAAGCCAAATAATAGATGCTTTCCCAATTTTTCATCCCCTGGGAAGTTTTGAGATTATTTTTATGAGACTCCTTAGAATGTGCAGTGGAATGGTTATGCAGGCACCTCAAGTGATAGGCAATCAAGAAATCCTCTTAACCGGCTTTTTCTGCTCCCATGTTAGATCAATTTCGAAAGTAATACCTGCACATACTCTTGTCTCAGGCTCTGCTTTAGAGAAACCTAGGCTAAGACAGTGCCTTCCTAAGAGTCTGCCTCTGATTCAACATACAGGTAAAAGGCTGAATACGGCAAAACTAAGAGGCAGAGTTTGATGTTCCACCTCGCCTCTGCTTAAAACTTCATTTGAACTTGGCACTTGAGATCAATAGCTTATCAGATGAGAGAACAGGTAACAGGATCACAGCAAGAGTTGGAAGGAAAGTATATGGGATAGCACAGCAAACACCGTGCTCATTTTATACCCATGCAAACAGGTTCACAAACGTGGAATGGCTGGCCTAAGACTGCAGAGCTGAGGGCTGCCCAGTTGCTTATGTCCCAGTGTAGTGAACTTAAGGATGATTATTAATCACTTATTGAACGCTTATTCTGTGTCACGTAGGTGTGGTACAGGGAACCTCTTCTAAGTGGTTCACTTACTCCTCACAGCTAACCTTGGAGAGCAGAATTTACCATACTCATTTTACAGATGAGAACTTCATGGATCAAAGTTCAGTCATTGGCCTAAGGTCACTCAGCCAGGTAGTGGTGGTGCTGAATTTGTGAACAAGAGCCGGAGCTCCTCACCGCTATGCTACATTGCCTAACAAAGGAGGTTCAGGCTATGAAGCACATCTGTGTAAGTGGTAGAATAAGCAAACCGGGGGTTGGGAGAGACAGGGTACTGAGTGTGTGTGTGTGTGTGTGTGTATATATATATATATATATATATATATATATATATATATCTTATTTTTTTTTTTTAAGAGCTGCTTTGTGTAATTTATACGACAAAGAGGTAGGGTTGAAAAGACAATCATTAAGACTGACACAGAGATGGCAACTACATTTTCACAAGCACACACTGTGAACTTTACCTTACTATGTCTTGTCATTATTAGCAGTTATCATTCTGATATTCCAATGTACATGGGAATGAATCCACTTGGCAAATTGATTTCTACTAAAGCTCTTCATTTTTTGTTTTTGAGATGGGGTCATGCTTTGTCAACCAGACTGGAGTATAGTGGCATGATCCTAGCTCACTGCAGCCTTGAACTATTGGGCTCAAAAGAAGCTCTTCATTTTTAATTTAAGCAAATATTGAATAAATTTAATTAAATGTAACAATAGCTATTATAAAAAATGAACTTAAATACAAGTAATCTGATTTATGTTTTATTGCTTACATACGAATTGCACAGTGAATTTTTACATTTCAAAAACTAACTTTATTACATTTAATACAGATATAAGCATGAATAAGACAAATTAGTTCCATTTTCAGACAGGAAGAAAAACATTTTGGGTAGGGAGAAGTTAATTGCTGGTAAAGTGTAGTACTATTATTCTAAAAGATAATGAGTTCAGAAATATTAAGGAAGTATGTGGGTGTGTGCGCATAGGTATTCAGGTAAACTCCAATAACAATAAAACTCTGTAAGTGGTCACAGACAACACAAGTACAGGAGGAACATTTAAATGTTAACTGTTTAATGTCACGAAAGAAAGAGTGATATAAGCAACTCAATACAGCAAAAAGAGAATGATTAACAATTTATTGAGTTTTATATATCTACAAAAATATAGCAATACAGTGAACTTCACCAAATCCTAAATGTTCACTACCTGAACTGGCTACCACCATGTGCACACCTCGTTCCTGCAGAATCTCCTGCAGATATGGGAGAGGCAGCCAGTGAACAGATCCATTTCTTGGGAGTCCTTGTCAACAAGACCAGTTCAGAAATCCAGGATATAAAGAAGCCTACTGTAATTTAAAAACAGTAACAAAAACCCCGACAAAACCCAAATCAACAAAGACCAAGATAAAGGTGTGATAAACATTAATTGTAATGGTTTTCCTTTACATGCAATACATGCATTTTAAAATCACTAAGAAACATGAAATTTTGTAGAGCAAAGTTTGTGTTTCACAGAAGTGCAAATGAATATTTTACTTTTTATACTATTAAATTATATATATATTTCCATACAAAAGCACACAGTGTTAATCTATAAAATGACATCCAAGTGGATGATGATTGTTTTTGCATGTCCCCCTGCTTAGATTTTTTTAAAATATATAGTCAAAAATTAACATCCTTCTTTAAAAATACAGAAGGAAAAAAGGGCAATAAAAAAAATACAACTTGGCTTTACTGACTGGTGTAGCATTTTACCTGATCAAGAGGCAAAGTTCCAGTGACAACTGCCACAGGGCCCTTCAGTCCTCCAGTGGTAACGACTCCACTGTCACTCTGAAACAAATCTTGTTGATCCACATTTAAGAAGCAGCCCAGGATCTTTCAGTGTCATTTCATACGTTTCAATGACTAGACTGGTTTTCAAGATGTTGCGCTTTTCTTTAAATATTCAGAAATTTTCAAGTATGCTTGTCCTATTATCATTTCCTTACTTTTTTCCGTTTCTACTACAGGTGCCCAAATAGCCATAAACACAAACATCCCATTCTTCACTGCAATTTTTTAAACAAAAACAAAAGCCAAAAATTAAACTCTCTTCTAGGCTACAGTTTTTGATATGTATGCTGTTTTATGTAAAAAGAAATGGAATCTGAAAAGATAGAACTATAAACAGGTGACTTTATAAAAATGTCCTAAGAGAATTTTCTGAGTTACAAAGAAAGCTGTTCATTTTACTACGTGATAGAATTCACTAAGATGTAAGTACTGTTATGGGTCTGTCAGTGTATGTGTAGAGTGCACCTGTGATCTTGGTAGCTGAAATCAAAAGCAGCTTAAATTGACGAACTTTAGCACACTTGATTGTTAAAACACAGGCAGCTTTTCAAATATAATATAACTGATTCTAAACAGATACGTACAAGTCACAGTTCAAATCTTACAAATTAAAAGTCCATCTGGGGAATTTTTTGACTATGAGGATCTAAAACAATGCACAATATACAAATGTAAATAAATGTACTCTTAATGGAAATCAAAATGTACAGACTCTTCACAGGTGAACTAATAGCTGTTTTAAATGTCTTTTTTCTGCACTAAATATATATCTCATTTAATTAATGGAGCCACAGCAAAATACTACTATAATTTCAAAGCACAGCCTGTAAACTAATACATCTTATGATGTAAAAATATTGCACAGTTTGGTACTCCAAGAGTGAGCTCTACACTTCTCAAGCAGAATGGTCAAACTCTTGGCAGGAAACCCAGTATTACAAGAACCGGACAATTTAAAGTATGGCGTTTTTAGGGTCATTTTCGAGGAATGCTATTCAACAGATATCCTATTATTGTGAAGATGAGGAATGCCTATCACATATTATTACAGTAACTGAATAGCAGGGTGCCTATCCCAGCTTATCTAAAGCATGGGGACAAAAAGCCACTGAACAGTTTTACAGTCCCAGGACTAGGAATATATTTAAATGTATCTGCCTTTGCAGAAAACAATAACAAAAATTCTACATCTAAGCGGCCGTGTAGATGTTTAAGAGAGAAACAATTTAAACAGTTTCAATCCTCTGAAGGCTTACTTTTGAAAAAACATTACATTTGTGAAAAGTTTAAAATATACTACTTAACAGTGGAATAAAGTGAAACCAAAACATGTTCAACTTAAAAGGCAACAGGAACCTCAAAGCAAATTAACATGGCATAAATCTATCTTTGAAAGTACTTGAAATTATATATAGCTCCAAAACTTCTAATATGGTATGCCAAGCATTTGGTTAAAGATATGTTCCATCATTATTTTCAAGAAGTATGTTAATACACATTATGTAAACCCTGAAAGCTCAGCTTGGCTGTAATTTTTAGGCTTTACAAATCATATGCTGAGGTCTTCATGAGCCAATCAGTACACACACAGATCTGGAAACTTCATCTCATAGACTGGGACAGATTGGTATTGGGCATGCCCAGAAGTAATGGTCAGTGTTCCTGATGGACTGGGAGGAGGACTGTAAAAGAACAAAGGAACATGGTCAGCAGGTGTACTCACAAGCTGTTCGTGTCACCGAGTATTCTGTCTACTATCTGCAAATATCAAAGTCAGACTCCTCAACTGCAGAGATCAATGACATTGTAGTTACTGGCCAACTACAAGGCTGCATGGGAAACAGACCACAGTAGTGTCAAACTGTTTTTAAGTCTAAAGCAGACATTTTCCTTGGAAAATATGTATATACAATTTTAAATGCGATTATACTCTACCCATTCTTGTAAGCTGCCTTGTTTCATTAGTAAAAAATTATTTCATGTATACAGATATTATGTTTTTGATGACAGCATGGTATTCCATTATACAGATATATCGTACTTGATTTAATCCAGAGAACAAATGCAGGTTCATTTTCATTTTCTCATCATAATAATGTTAACAAGTCTGTTCTTACACATACATAATTTTATTCTGACTGGTTGTCTCCTTGGTTTATAGTCTTACGAGCAGAATTTCTGCATCGAAGTGTATTCAAAATTTTGACTTTGGTACATACATATTGCCGGAATACCAGCAATTTACACTTTCAGCTTTTCAGTGTACCTTTTACACTGTTACAAATATTAGATATAGTCAGTCTTTTTAAAACAGCTTTGCCAATCTGAGAGGCAGGAGGTAATTCTTATTTTCATTTTTAATTTTTATGTTACTATTAATGGCAAGTATCTTTGTAGTATCCATTTTAGGTTTCTTTGAAAATGCAAACTGCCTCTAATCCTACTCAGATATTTTTCTCTTATCAATTTGGGAAACTAACCTTTTGTCATATGATACAAATGCTTTCCTCTAATTCATTATTTCTCAACTTTTTCTGTTGCCAAATGCTTAAAAACCTTACCAGAAAATCAATTATTTCCTTGTAATTTTTAGTTTTTGAGTTATGCTAAGAACAGCGTTCCCTCTATGTCAAGACTACAAGAAATACTGCTGTATTAATTCTACTGTTTTTATGTATTTTTCTAAACAATGAGTGAAGTTGTCTATTTTGGTAAAAGCAGTGAAGTAGAAATCTTCCCCCAACCCTCCCTCACTGGTCAGTAGTGTTTAGCAGTTGTCCAAACGAGATTAACTCAACAGTTGCTCCTTTCCTTGAAAATCTGAAATCTTATCTTTACCACAGATACCTTCCTATACTTGAATTTTCCTCTCTTCCACTTACCCATATGCAGGTCCAACCTGATGTAAGTACCAAAGATCTGTCATATGTTTTTCTACCAAGCAAGACAAATGCTCCCTTGTTTCTTTCTACAGCATTTTCCTGACTGCTCTTGCATGTGGATTCTTTCACATTGCCCTTAGCATCATTTGTTCAAATACTTAATAAAAATTATCTTACTAAAATGATAGCTCAATCTACAGAAAACTGATGTCTATATCAACTTCCTATTCAAGAATAAGATGTTTTCATTTGTATAAATATTCTTAAGCATATTTCAGAGATATATAGTTTCTTCATTTAAGTCTTATATAGTTCTTTGAATTTATTAGTTCATGGTTAAGAATGTTTTCATTTTAACAAATGCACAGATATTAATTTCATATAATTATTTTTAACTGTAAATTATCCTCAATTGTTAAGTTATTCAGTTGGTTTTCTTCTATTTTCCTGATATATCTATTTTTGGTAACTAATAATTTTGGAATTGCTCCAGATTTATAATACACTTAAATTTTTTATTAAGGGATAATTTTCACAGAGTGAAATACACTGATCTTAAGTGTACTGTTTGACAAAAATTGACAAATGTATACACTCATGTACATCACACCCATGTAAATCATAGTCCAATAGAGATAATGAACACTTTCTTTTTTTTTGAGATGGAGTTTTACTCTTGCCACCCAGGCTGGATTGCAATGGTGTGATCTTGGCTCACTACAACCTCCTCCTCCCGGGTTCAAGAGATACTGAACACTTTCAATCACCCCGAAAATGTTTCATGTCCCTAACTAGTCAATTTCTCCCCACTCTGACATACCCATACACATACATCCTCATGCAACAACTATGTTCTGATCTCCATCACTGAAGATTAGTGGTGCTTGTTCTTAACCTTCATGTAAATGGTCTATACAGGCTCTATGAACAGTCCAACAAACTGTCTTTTTATGTCTGATTTTTGTTACTTAATATGTTTTTTAGATTTATCCCAAAAATTGTGTTCCTTTCTATTGCTGAATAGTATTTCATTATATTATCATCATTTGTCTGTTCTCGTGATAATGGACATTTGGCAACTATGAATAAAGCTGTCATAAACATTCACATGTCTTTTTGTGAATATACTCAGTTCTCTCATTTTAATGGGCACAAACTCGTATCTTGCTATTTAAATTTGCATTTCCTTGTTAACTAATGATTTTAAACACTTTTACACATGCTTATTGGCGATTCAAACATTCCTTTTGTAAAATGTCTACTGTCTTGGCCATTTTGAAAATTGTCTTTATTTCTCAGTTGTAGGGGTTCTTTATCAGATATCGGTACTGTGTATACTGTATTTTCTCAGTTTGTGGTCTGCCTTTTCATATTCTTAACTGGAGTCTTTTAAGGGTAAGTTTTTAATTTACATGAAGACCAATTTACCAATTTTGTTTAGTACTCTGTGTGTCCTAAGAAATCTTTTTGCTCATTTAAGACTGAAAGGACTCTTTCCTATGTTTTGTTTTAGAAGTTTTGGTTTTAGATTTTACATAGACACTGATTACCCAACTTAATGTTTGTGTTCAGTGGAAGGTAGGGATTGAGATTAGTATTTTTCTCTGAGGTTATCTAGTGGTTCCAGGACATTTGTTTAAAATATTTTCTTTTCCTCATTAAATTGTTTTGATTCCTTTATCAAAAATCACTTAAGTTTTTGATAGGACTCTCTATTCTGTTATCTTGATCTCTTTGTGTACTCTTATATCAATAATGTCTTGACTTCTTTGGCTTTATAAATCAAGTATTGAAATTAGGCAATGTAAATTCTTCAACTTTATTTTTCCTTTTCAAAACAGTTAGCTACTCCAGGTCCTTTGTACTTTCATCTGAATCTTAAAATCAATTTACACGTTTTTACAAAAAAAAAAAAAAAAGTCTGTTGGGGTTTTGATTGACATTTTATTGAAGCTACAGATCAACTTGAAAGAAACAGCATATAAACAATATTTAATCCTTCAGTCCATGAACACGGTATATCTCTCCTTCATTTAGGTATTCTTTAATTTCTCTCATTCATGTTTTACATTCATAACAGAAATCTTACATACTGTTAAATTATGGCTAAATATTTTTTTAATGCTATGTTTAAAAATTTACTCTTGCAATTGTTTGTTGTTAACATATAGATATACAACTGAATTTTGAATACTGACCTTGAATACCTTGAATCCTGTGACCTTACTAAAATTCATTTAATTCATGTAATAACTCTAGTAGGGTTCTTTTTTTTTTTTTTGTCTTGATTACTTAAGATTTTCCACATATACAACCATGTCATCTGTGAAAAGATAGTTTCATTTCTTCCTTTCTCATCTTTATATTTTTCCTTTTTTTCACTTTACTTACCTAAGACTTCCAATACAATGTTGACATGGTGAGAGCAGACATCCTTGACCCAGTTTTAGGTGAAAGGCATCAGACTTTCACCATTATATATAACACCAGCAATAGATTTTTTGTAATTACTCTTTATCAGATTAAGTTCCCTTCTATTCCAAATTTTCTGATAATTTTTGTCTTAAATGAACATTGAGCTTTTTGAAATGCTTTTTTTTCTGCTACTGGTGTGATCATGCAACTTTACTCTCTTAATTAATGTGGTGAATTTTGCTGACTGATCAACTTTCTAATGTAAAACTGATCTTGCTTTCCTCATAGTAACCCCATTTATTTAGGCCATATCATCAGTTTTATACATTTGCTAACATTTTGATAAAGATTTCTATGACTATATTCAAGAGGGGTACTTGTCTATAATTTTCTTTTTTTTTTAATTATTATACTTTATGTTCTAGGGTACATGTGCACAACGTGCAGGTTTGTTACATATGTATACATGTGCCATGTTGGTGTGCTGCACCCATTAACTCGTCATTTACATTAGGTATATCTCCTGATGCTATCCCTCCCCTCTCCCCCTTCCCCACAATAGGCCCCAGTGTGTGATGTTCCCCTTCCTGTGTCCAAGTGATCTCATTGTCCAATTCCCACCTATGAGTGAAAACATGTGGTGTTTGGTTTTCTGTTCTTGCGATAGTTTGCTGAGGATGATGGTTTCCCGCTGCATCCATGTCCCTACAAAGGACACGAACTCATCCTTTTTTATGGCTGCATAGTAGTCCATGGTGTATATGTGCCACATTTTCTTAATCCAGTCTGTCACTGATGGACATTTGGGTTGATTCCAAGTCTTTGCTATTGTGAACAGTGCTGCAATAAACACACGTGTGCATGTGTCTTTATAGCAGCATGATTTATAATCCTTTGGGTATATACTCAGTAATGGGATGGCTGCGTCAAATGGTATTTCTAGTTCTAGATCCTTGAGGAATCACACTGTTTTCCACAATGGTTGAACTAGTTTACAGTCCCACCAACAGTGTAAAAGTGTTCCTATTTCTCCACATCCTCTCCAGCACCTGTTGTTTCCTGACTTTTTAATGATTACCATTTTAACTTGTGTGAGATGGTATCTCATTGTGGTTTTTATCTTTGTCTCATTTTATGTTGAAGTTATGCTGGCCTCATGAGTTAGAAAATGTTTCTACCTCCTTTGTTTCCTGAATATATATGAAACTGGTATTATTTCTTACCTAAATGTATGATAAAAGTAAGCAGTGAAGTTAAATGCATTTTCTTGTAGGATGCTTTTAAATTTCAAATCTACTTCAACAGTTAGAGGGTTATTTGGATGTTTTACTACTTTTTGTGTCAATTTTAGTTAGTTTTGACTTTCAATGATTTTTGCCCATTTCATCTAAATTGTTGAATTTATTGTCATAAAATTGTTTTATCACATTCCTTTATTATAATTCTTTTTTATTTGTAATATTGGTAATCTGTGTTTTCTCTCTTTTTCTTCCTTAACACTGACTAGAGGTTTACCAATTTTATCAACTGTTTCAAAGAACAAACTTTTACGTTTGTTAATATTTCTTGTTGTCTTATTGCCTATTTTCTGTTTCACTGACTTCTGATATACTAGTTTAGCTTACATTGTTCTTCTTTCTCTAATGTCTTACCAAAAGTAATTAATTCACTACTTTCAGATCTCTCTTCTTTGCAAGCAAAAGCATCTAAAGATATAAAATTGCTCCTGAGCAAGATTTTAGCTTCATCTTACAAAACTTTGATAGGTATTTTCAGTTTAAAATGTTTTCTAATTCCTCCTTTCATTTCTTCTTTAAGATATGGGTGTGTTTTAATTTCCAGACATTTGAAATTTTTCTAGATATGTGTTAATGAATTACATATTTTTTTTGTGGCAAGAGAACATACTCAACATGATGTCTTAACATGTCAGTTTCCTGAAATTTACTTACATTTGTTATAGTCCCACATTTTTCTATTTTGTGAATGTTGTATGTGCACTTCAAAAGAAACTATATTCTGTATTTGCCTAGCATAGTGTTTTCTAAAGGCCACTTAAATTGACTGAAATGGTTCAAATCTTATATCCTTTCTGCATTTTTGTCTTCTTGTTGGTTATGTTTTAGTACTCTTATGAGAGGAACATTAAAATTTGCAATTATAATGCAAAGAAACAGGAAAGCATCATGAGAATAAGCAGTGTCACACACATTTCTTTCCATACTATATGTATCTTGTCCTTTAAATTCTTTGACATGTGTTTGTGGGGTCTGGTGGGAGGTGTGGGTGTGTGGTGTTCTAAGGGCCTTTTCTACTAATTCTAATAACTGGATTATCTGTGAGGCTGCTTATTCTCACTGTATTTTACAGCTTCTTTGCCTTTCTTGTTTTTTTTAACCATACTCAGGTATGGTTAAAATGTAAATGAAAGAACAGTGGGAGCAAAGTATAATATTGTGTGTTCTGCTTCTTTTATGGAGAATACAAACTCTTTCCACTGTCTGATGGTTAGGGTGAGGCAAATTAACAAGAGGAAATGTATCAGACAGGACCTGAAAACTCTGAAGACACATTTCTATAAAGTCTGTTTAGTTTCTCCATAAAGCTGTTCCAGAGCTACTGCTTCCTAAATAGGTGACCCTGTATAAGTTACCTAACTTCCATGTATCTGTTTATAAACATGTAAAATGAGAATAATCACTATCTGTTTGTTAGGGTCTGTTGCAGATATTAAATAAAATAATACATTTAGCACAGTGCTTAGAACAACACAGGTGCTTAAAAATGTTAATTATTAGTAGTAACTTTTCAATGAATGTAAGTATTAGTAGTAGGTGTGGTACCAATGAAACAGAATTAGTTATAATACTTACTCTAAAATATTAAATTCATATAATTATGTTAGTTTGACTACATGTAATATGGTGATCTCTAGCAACATGCCTTTTAAGAACATCAGTTATGGATTTGAATTTTGACTTTGTCACTCGCTAGCCGTATGACCTTCAGCAAGTTATTTTACTTTTCTCTAAGCCTTGGTGTCTTCACCTGAAAAATGAACAAAATAGTGTCTACCTACCTTTCAGGGCTATGGTGAGGATTAGCAGAAATAACAGATATAAACCATGTAGCATAAGATCAAGTACACAGCAGACATTTACTACTAAATGTTTGAAATTTAGTCATCAAAGAAGTAAATGCCCATACCCAGCAATTTTAATTGAATCCTAAGTCTAGCACAATAGTCCCCGACCTTTTTGGCACCAGGGACCAGTTTTGTGGAAGACAATTTCTCCACGGATGGGGACTGGGGGGATGATTTCAGGATGAAACTGTTCCACCTCAGATCATCAGGAATCTAATGGGATCCCCTGCATGAGCAGTAGTTCACAATAGGGTTCCCGCTCCTATGAGAATCTAATGCCGCATTGATCTGACAGGAAGCGGAGCTCAGACAGTAATGTTCGCTTGCTCGCCGCTCACCTCCTGCTGTGGAGCTTGGTTCCTAACAGGCCATGGGCCAGTACAGGTCTCTGGACTAAGGGTTGGGGACCCCTTTTCTAGCACATGTTGAATATTTTATTGTGATTTTCTGTTCTTAAATTTTGTAAATGAGTGATTCTCAACTTAGAGAGTGTAGCAGGTATGGGAGGGAAATGTCTAGAGTAAGATATATAATGACAAAAATGTGCCTTGCTTATCAAAGCAGAAAAAAGGCTGAAATAAAAAAGCAAGTTGCCTAGAGCATTTACCTATCTAATATTAATATAATACAGGGTTGAAGCAAAACAGACTTACTTAATCAAGCTAAAAATATAAAAGATATGGCAGATACAGAAAAAATTTCCAGAAGCATAGACATATCTACTGGCCGCCTCTCACGAAAGCAGGTTTCCACACTGCCTCTCCTTCCTTCAGGTGCTACATTTCTTACTAATGTACAGACATAGGATAATCAAAGAGCACAATAATTCACAACAGAACTGAAATGAATATGATGTAAAAAAGCTAAAGGAAAGTTCAATAATTCAAATGAGCTATCTGCATAGGTAGACTTATTACCGCCCTGAAAAGAACCATGAGGCTGACATATTAAAATGCAGTTTCTGCAGGACAAAACGATTCAATATGAGCAATTTCCTAATTAAGCATAATATTAGAATATGGGTCTTTCAAATTACCCAGATGTCCTTATGAGATCATCAGGAAGGAATGAATAATCTAAAAAAGCAGCTAAAAAGCTAGAGGACAACTAGTCAAGAAAGGGTATCAGACTCTGCCTAAAAAACAGAATCCCTATTAAGCAAAGGATCACCTATATGATCTTACGTTAATCCTAAATGCAAAGCATTACTTTAACATAACTTAAACATAATGAACCACAAATTCATAGGGGTCCGACAGTTTCTATTTGCGTATGTGTGTTATTGCTACTGTGGTAACAAAACCCTTACCGTATGGTGAGTTCCAATATTTGAGCAAGTCTATCATGAAGCAAATTTGCCTGCAAAAAAGAAAAAAATGTTAAGAACGGATTATTTTCTAAGAATCTATATATAATAATAGCAATGTAATTTAAGAGACAAAGTGTAATTGTGACTATTAAGCTGATTAATTATTAAGTACACAATGCTTTAACAGTTTGGTTTGATCTGTCTTACCTATTAGAATTTAATGTAAGGGTTGTCTTTTTCTCCCTTTCCTAGTCTCGATGTTAAAAACAAATCAACAAACACATAAAACAAAATACCTGCAGCAAAATCATGAAAACCACTGAAAAAAACTATCAAAAGAATAACAATCACTAATATTTAATTTGGGAAACCAGTTCCACCATTTCCATCAGCTTACATCACACAAAGAAATTATTTAGGCCTCATAGATATGCCTTCAGAGTTTTCAGTCCTTATCAGATATATTTTCCTGTGTTCTACTGATCTGACTAAAGCTTGGAACTTATCAACCAATCACTAAGTAAGAGTTTCCACAAAACAACAGCCCACCCACAATCCCTTCACCATTTGTTCACTTACTTTGGATTCACACTGTGCTGCTATTTCTTCAAAAGGTGCTTTCTGAAATTTCTCTATCACAAGACGCCTCTTTTCCTTTTCCTGTTCTTCCATTCCACTGGTATCTACATAAATATTTATAAAGACTCATTAAAGGGAATACATAATTTCACAGAACCCAGTCAATGACCATTAAGAGCTAATGATATATCATCCAAAATTAAGGGCAATTTACAGGGCTACTTTTGCAAGAAAAAAATAAAAAGGCCTAACATCCATGAAATATCTTAAGGCTAGAAAACACATGCACAAAAACAAAACAAAACAAAACAAAACGAAACAAAAAACTAAGGGTTAGTACTACACAGCACAAGATTCCCTTTCATAGAATGCCTTTGTCTCTCTTACCAAAAAACAGCAAGGGAATGGGAGCTTCCTACAAGTCGAACTACTTCGCGGTCCCTCCCGAAGGATGACTCTTTTATATAAACATGTTCTTGCATATATGAGGTACTATATAAAATATTTGCTAAATTGAATCTTGGTACTGAGTGGAATAACTGAAATACGAACGGGGTCATTTGGAACCATGTTGTTGTAGCCTTTTCCATTTATTTACCATAATTTGGGAAGGAATTTTCTTGGTCTTATGATGATGTATGGTCTGGCCAAAGTTTGTGGGAAAGTAAATTAATAAATGTCTTCTTTTATATCACTGCCATAATTGTGTCTACTTGTTCAGGAATATGACCCTGATGGGACAAGACAATTTTGAAGCCTAAAACATGTAGCTAAATAAATGATACATTTCTATAGAAGCCCCCAAGTGTTTTTGGTTTTGTTTTTGTAATGTCCCCTCTACTTATTCTGTCATTGAAAAAAAGCAGCAGATAAAGATAAGTTAAATATCGGTAGTACTAACAAGTGCAAAATATCTCACCAATTGCTTTCTTCAATGCTTCAAAAGTGATTTCTTCAGTGTTACTAACCTAGAGAAAAGTGATTATAAGTGAAATCGAGAGTTAAAAAGGGTCAATATAAGTAATACCTTTACCTAGTTACAAGTCATCTAAGAAGTTTTTCAGATTTGTTTTCTTCTTTGTGTTGGTCTGAGCTGTGATTATACTCTGCAGTACCAAATAATCTCCACTTTTTCACTGGTTCTAACAATGGCCTACTGCAGTGGTTCCCCAAAACAAGTCTATAGATTAGCATTAGACTGCAATAATTAACATACTCTAGGCAACAAAACCACCTTGAATTACAGAACTCAGTCTCCACTTCGGTGAGGCACAGGAAGATTTGAGTCTCATTGACTGAACACTGTGCTGTAAGTAAACGATGCTCTGAGACAGTGAAGGCTGAGATTATATATAAATACATTTTTAGACATGTGATAAAAAACAACTAAGTACTCTACAGCCTCTATAATTTTGGTATCACACACAGTTTACAAATCAAAAGTGAAACTAAGATTTTAAACGATTGAAAAGTAAAAACCACTACTTCGGGAAGTATTTCTCTAAAGTCAATCACCAATTTATAATCTCTGAAACTATCCTTTTAACTTATGTCTTTCAAGTCTCTCTTGCTTTGAGATATGTAAAAAGGTATGAAAACAACTGCTTTAAAAAAAGGCAAAAATACATTTTATGGCATCAGCACATTTTCAGGAAAAATAATATATCTAGTTCCTATAGTATCTCTGAATAAAAATTAAGAAACGATACATGGGTACTTGCCTGGGAATCTGGTCATCCCTAATTTTAGCTCATGAGCTTCTTTTGCTAAGTCTAAGGCAGCAAGACTAACGAAAGCAAAAGATTTCATTCTCTGCACCTTAGCTTCTCTGTAATACAAAGGCTTTAGCTGGAAATCAAGCAGCAAGAGTTCCACTCCCTCAGTTTTGCTACTGAGGGTTCATATTTCTAGTTGAAGTCAGATTAAACTTGGGAATCTTCAGTTGTTTTGTTCTAGATATCTGGAGCAGACATATAAGATTAGGCTCTGGCTGGTCAATTATTTGTACTTATAAGCATTCTAGTACTTCAGTGAAAAAAAGAAATTGCTTTTGTTCTTAGAACTGGCTAAGAGCTTCTGACTTTTGAGATACAACTCCAGTATAGGAAAAAGAACATGGGAGAAGTCAGAAGGCCAGCATTCTTGATATATATAATTTTTACTTATTACCTGTCAATCTCAGATAAGAGCTAAAATACCTTACCCTATTAACTCTTCTCTTTTTGTCCCTGTTTGCCTTAATTCAGATAATTATGATGCAGCTTCCTAGCATCAAGAGCCCCCAACTCACGCCATCAGTGTCCACCTTTTTTCTTTCTTTCTTTTTTTTTTTTTTTAACATCTCCTTTCTTTAAATCCCTTCAAGTCATTTGTTGGTCCTATTCATTCTACTTTAAAGTAGAGTATTCCTGCCCTCCTGTCCCTCTTTGTTACCTCCAGCCTGGCTACTCTAGATCCTCATTCCATCAACTGTGGACTATTACAAGGATCTCCTAACTGCCTCTACCTCCAGTCTCTTCTTTCTAATTTAGCCTTGTCACACTTGAGAGATTCTTTTCATGAAAACACATTTCTAATAATGACACTGACTAAATTTCGGTGTTTACCTACTTCCTATGAAGTTACATACAAAGCCCTCAGCCCGGTATACAACTTTCTATAATGTTCCTTCAGTCTTATCTCCCACTTGTCCCTTTCGTGAATCTTTTTTTTTTTTTTTTTTTTTAAGACTAACTGCTTTATACTAGCATTTAATGATCCATGTTTTTATATACCATAGCTGGTAAATACAAGCTACATACTTTATTTGGTGATCTACCAAACTACAATCTATTCCAACTCTAGAGGAAAAACTGGTTATGTTGGAGTTATAGAGAAGTGGTGCAAAGGCACCATCCTAAAGGAATTTCAACATTCCCTTTATAATCTAGGACTTTTGCTTTATCTATGATCTACAACACTAACCTAGACTATATAATGCCCTTGGACCTACATAAAATCTACCATTCATCTTTTTCTAATTATAGTAGTTGTTATGTCACTTCCACAAATATCATAGTAATTTGATAGCATCTAGCACCACAGTGTGACTAACATTGACTAGATGTTAGCATACACACAGTATCTCCAGTTGTATTTGGGGAAAAAAGACAGGAGTACATGGATATAAAACAAAGATCTGTTATTTGTACCAGAATAAACAACAATCTTTTGCAGTCAACCAGTGACTTAATTTTGTACCAAAAAATTTAACATATACTCAAAATTTAATATATATAACATCCTACCCATGGCCTTAAATAATCAAGCACTTACTATAAGCTTTTAGAGAGAAGAGCAGTGTGATGATTTCAGGTTTTACTCATATCAATTATGCATATATAAGGAAGCAAAAAATCATGCCTATAGTGCTTTATTCTATTAGTCAAGCTGATAATTTTATCTCGGGAGACAGAGATGCCTCTGTTCTATTTTAGTCATATATCTTCTTGAATATGTTAATTTAAATTAGGTATCGTTATAAAAATGTGTGTATGAATATATATGTATATATATGCATATATATGCGTATATATACACATGTGTATATATGTGTATGCATATATGCGTATATATATACAGATATATATATGCATTGGGAAGCATTCCTCTAAAGTCAATTACCAATTTATATTCTCTAAAAATAACTTTTACCTTGAGTCTCTCAAATCTCCCTCTTGCTTTGAGATATGTAAAAGGTATAAAATCAACTGCTTTATGATAAAAGTATCAGTAATACATTTTATGCCATGAGCACATTTTTAGAAGAAATAATAATATACATCTTTTTATCTATGGCAATTTTTAAAAAAGTTCACCAAATGATTCTCAGTAGGCCAAGGTCGGAATTGCAAATGTCAGAACTGGCACATCTCAAGTGGACCAGGTATTTCACCAGACTAGAGTTTAGGGAAACAAAAGTTTTGTGATGGTCTCCATCTAAACAACCTTCTGCCTCTCTCTCTTTTTTTAAATTGTAAGTTTAAAAAGCAAAAGCAAATACATCTGAGGTTAAACTAGGATTATACATACAAACTATAAATAATTTTGATCAAATAAAAAAGTTATTTTTTATGAGCAATTTTCTTATCTGATTCATTGTAAGAAAATAGTTTGATATTTTGCTGCACCATTAACTGGTAAATATCTATTAGATGTGAATTTCTTCTGTCTGTTGTATGAAAGTAATTAATTAGTTTTAGCCTAGAAGACAGTATTATTCTGTCTTCTGGTATTTGAACAAACATCTCTAATATCCAAAAGCAGATTCCACAATGGTAAATGAGTCCGAAACTCAAATGTGCTCAAGTAAATGTGATACTAAACTGTACTTAACTTTTCAGATGCTTGGTGTGAGGCATATTTGACTTAGGACTTATAGTAAATGAAAAACAACAGGATCTTGTAAGAGTTAATAAAAATATTAACGGACTTTTAATGTAAGATTTGTGACAAGAATCTTTCCCCTACACTGGGTCTTTATGCAAATGTTTTTTCAGTTGATTTTATCAAAATAGACTGACTCTTTCCAACAGTTTCAAGTGTTCTCCATATATTTTTGAAAAAAATAAGAATAGTTAACAAAAGGAGAAAGGTGAAAATAGCAGTCAATAACATATAGTGTACTCTTAACAAAATTAAGTTTATAAACTAAGACTTTGGATGAACTTCTTCCCTAGAAAGGTAATAGTGGCAAATTCATAATCATTAAAAGGACAGAACTAGCAAGATACTGTTCTTACTAGTAAGGGGTGTATAAATTAAATAGCTCTGAAGAAAGAGGTGAATTTAGGCAAGGTGGTTATTAAGCCTTAAATTGGTAAGAAACTTTAGCTTTAAGGCGTCGAGTTTCAAAATGAACACTAAATGCTGCTTCAACTACTCTTGATGCCGTGCTGATAATTTCTTAATAAAACTGATAAGTTCTATGTAATGGGGAGTTGAATGGCATAGAAAACATAAGTCAGTTGGCTGTAGTACTCTGGCCACTAAATAGGTTTAGTACCTGAAGACAAATAAATCAATAGGAATTGGAAGGGGGTAGGAGGGAGGCTTCAGAAAGCATAAATTCAGATAACTTCCTTTCCCTTTCCCTATAGGGATATTCTTTTAATTATGCATATTGTACCAATGAGAAATAAATACTTAAGAAGGCAGACAATGGATAAACCACAAGGTGGAGGTTGACTTGACATGCTGGCATTTTGGCATTTTTACTTGACTATGAAAAAATTCTCTGGTGGTTTGTGTCGAATAAGTCCTAGAGAATACTGGCTGCTTTTTCCCCTATAACTCAGGAGGGTACGCTCTTGTGCTCTTCTGAAAAGGGAGGAGAGCATGAAATCTATGTTTTAAATAAGCCACAGTCCTTACAGAGTACATAGCTCACTAACGCAGCTTAAACTACATCCTTACTATCCAAAATAATTAAAACATTTTACCTTAGAGATGAACTTTTAAAACTTTTTAAAGGTAGTGAGCATTTGGCTTCACATGAGGATGTATAGTTATATTTATTTCTGTAATTTGCATTTCCTAAATTTTGAAAAATAAGTAGGATCTAGACAGCCCACTAATTTAATGACAGGCTTTGTATAAAGTTTCTTACAAAAAAAAAAAAATCTTTTACACTAAATTATAATGTGAAATCTGACAACATCGTAACATATAATGTTAGGTTTATATATCTTTACAGACAGCTGAAATGAGTTCAGTAAAATAAACTATAAATAAATTCAAAGCTAAATCAGATTAATTTCTACTAATAGTTTAGTTGATTTGAGGATAATTTAGAGTTGTATTTTCTCTTGTTTGAAAGTGTGGAAGGCAAAAATTCTTTTAAATGATGTCTACCAAGACAGTACTCTACCATAAACTTTCAGTAACTTACCACATCATCAGAAGGAACATTGTTGGATAAAATATCCACCTGAATGGATACGGTGTCCACAATGCTTTTTCTTCTAGAAAGTCGATCTTCATCTGAAATAAAATTGTTTTCCTCCCATTATTTGTTAGAAATGTTATGTTGGTTTTCATTTATAAACTCTACTTATCTCAGATTTCAAAAACTGTCAAAAATTAAGACAGTTTGTCTTTTTTGTTCCTTCTAAATACATAAAGCAGTGTATTCTCGGACTTTTACATTTCGTGAAGCAGATTAAAAAGTAAGATTGATGGGGTGAACTGAAATAAGGTTATCAGATTTTTATTTTTCAAAAAGGGGCATTTAGGACAGCAACAACCACCACCACTACCGAATAGTTTAAGAAAGCAAGTCAGTGTAACAGCAAACAAAGGAAGTACATAATCTAAACTTAGTACATTTATCCTAACTCAAAACTGACAATATTAATATTGCCCTTATCTCTCTAATATTTTCACCAAACAGTGAAAGCTGTCAACTAACTCTGGTTCTAGGATGACAGTTTGGGAAGCAATGTTTAAAGGTGTTTACAGTGCATTACAATTTGTGGACTGAAAGCAATTGCTGTTTCAATTAGTATCTCCTCCAGCATTGTCCGTTCTGTCATCTCCATCAGCTGTTGTTATTTTGTTATTTTGCTTTATAACTGATCACTTCTCCAGAAAGATGTTGCCTTTACCTCAGTGCTCTAGCTAATCTACTTTTCTGCCCCCAATTCATTTGTACAGTCTGAACAAATTGCTCTGATTTTTCACTACTGACTATGCCGAACTCCTGTAATTATAATCCCAACCCCAACCACTCTTCTGACAGCGCTCTTAAATAAAATTCCACGGTCTCCCAAATCACTAAATTCAAAAGCTAGTCCTAGCCCATTTTCTGCTTAACCACTTTATGAACATTTGAATTTGTTGATCATAATGTCCTTACATACATTCTTTTCTACTTCTGTTTTTCTACTTTAGCATTCAATACTCATCAAATCTAGGAAATGATTAGAGACCCTGTTAGGTGTTACGGACAGTCTGCTGAATAGATATTACACACCTCGTGCAGCTTCCAGTTTAACAGGAAAAATATACAATAAAATCACACAAATTATTAAAGTATGATGGAGAGTACAGGATGCTAGGAAAATACCAAATAATCATGATTACAACCGAAAAAAGGAAGTCACTTTGTGTATTCCAATATATAGAATTAGAGGCTTATTCAACCCTTGGAAAGCTGAGTGAGTAAAAGTTAGGCTAGCCATCGGATATTCTCAGTCTGCAGCATGGAGACGGTAATTCTCAAGAAGCTTCTGGAAGCTGCTAGTCTGATATCCACCCATTTGAATGCTACACTGTCTTTTAAAGATAACAGTTTCTCCTCTTCTACTTGCAGATTGTTCTGAGCGCTTTTCATTGTCAGTCTCTGATTCTGAAAAAACAGTTCCCAATTTTTCCTTTACGACGCAGAAGAGAATTCAGGAAGGATGACAATGATGTCAAGTTGGCTACTGTTCTACTCCCAGTCCTAAAAGGAATGTACTCACCCAGGTCACATCCCAGGACCTCTAACTCTCTCAGAGAGTTCCCAGGTACTATTAGGGTTGCAGCTGGCACCCACTAGGTGATCTATAAATACTTGTGTGACTGAGCAGGATTCTGGCGCCTCCTTTTCTGAGTTCAACATTTCCAATTTCTTATTAATCAATTCTATTTGACATGTTCTAAATCCAATTCCACATCTCTAAATAAACCATCTTTATCTCCACATTGTCCTATTTATTTTCAGGAGTGCCATCTTTCAAAATCTTCATTTTTTCTTACCTAAACTCTTAGGATAGCTTTCCAGTGGGTCTTCCTAGTATGTTTCTCCCTTCTGTACTACCAATAGAGTTGTTTCAAAAACAGATCATTTTCAGTCCTAATTAGAATTGTTAAACAAATGCAGCCCACTGCTTAATGCCGAGTTCCCAAGGTTTTCTACCTCACTGCACATATTAAATTATAATGCATGCATGGTACACAGAGATAAGTGGAAGGGCCTGCTCATATTGCAGGCTCAGACTGCCCTAGGCCCTCTCCAGCTACCTGAAGAGCAAAGGAGAACAATACCCAGACACACCTATAAAGTTCCCCCAAAACAGTAGGGAAGTTCAGGTCTAGAATCAGCCTAACAGCACAGAGTTACTGTATCATCTGGCAACACTTCATTGTTCTTTTTCTTCCTGAGACAGTGTCTCTTCTCTTTCACCTGGGCTGGAGTACAGTGGTGTGATCAAAGCTCGTTACAGCCTCAAACTCCTGGGCTCGGGTGATTCTCCCACTTTAGCCTCCCGAGTAGTCGGGACTACAGGCACGTGCCACCATGCCCGGTTAATTTTTTTAAACTTTAAAGTTCAGGGGTACACGCGCAGATTTGTTATACACATAAATTTGTGTCATGGGGGTTTGTTGTACAGATTATTTCATCACCCACATATTAAGTCTAGTATCCATTAGTTGTTTTCTGGAAGCTCTCCCTTCTCCCATCCTCCACCCTTCAACAGGTCCCAGTGTGTACTGTTCCCCTCTATGTGTCTGTGTGTTCTCATCATTTAGCTCCCACTTACAAGTGAGAACATGTGGTATTTAATTTTCTGTTCCTGTGTTAGTTTGCACACGTGTATGTTCATTGCAGCACTACTCACAACAGCAAAGACATGGAATCAACCGGCTAAATTTTTTGTTTTAACTTTTTGTAGAGACGGGGTATTTTTTTTTTTTTTCTCAAGCTGGTCTCGAACTCTTGGCTTCAAGCAATCCTCCTACCTTGGTCTCCCAAAGTGCCAGGATTACAGGTGTGAGCCACTGTGCCCAGCCTATGCTCCATCTTTCTAATTCCATTCTGTATATACTGTGATTTTACATTACTAAAGAAGCAAAGATTGACGAATTAAAAGCAATCAGCAAGAAACTGGTTTCTCTCTTACTGACTACTCCTCTACTCCCAGGTAGCCTTCCATGGTTGTAACTAATGGTGTTAGTCAATATTACAGTTTGCCCTTTCTGGGGATGTGACAGGATTGCAATTCCTGTCCTCTCTGTGGTTAGGAGGGGTTCTGTAATAAGTCCTGGCCAATACAGTACGAGTAACGTACCAGACAGTGGTAGCTCCATCAGCTTGAA